>NC_091144.1:25098505-26298505 GCF_041381155.1 Argopecten irradians | reverse complement strand
GGTATAAACAAAAGACAGTCTAGACCAAACATTAGAAGTAACAATTGGGACCATCGCTTAATGAGTATCAATGAGTTGAATTGCATGCATACTTGGTGGAACATTTCTTCGTTAATGTAAGTCAATGGATGTAGAGTAATTATATTGTATTTGCTGTCCCATGCTATGATAGTCAAACGAAGTTTGACTTGATATTCAAAATTTTATTCTTCTCGTCTTTCGGCGGGTCCGATATTGCTCTGCATATGCATTAGCAAATAAGAACAGAATGCGTTTTGTGATTATTTTTACCACCTATATAGGAGATGCTTTCTAACGTCCTGATATTTTCAGATTTTTAAATTTAAAATTCAGAATTGATTTATTTAAATTATTTTGCAAGTTGAAAACTAAAACCACTAAAGAAAGAACCCCTGAATAATGAGTGTTATACAGTATAAAAGTATTTGAAAAGAGTTCATATAACTTATAATTTCACTTCAATGATATTTTTTCCAACACGCGCACCTACAGAGGAGAGTATTCCAAGTTTCCATTGTGTGTGCCATCAATCTATTAATACTTGAATGAGGAACACATTGTGCTTTCCAGAACAGGACGAGAATATTTTGTGATATTTTGGTCAAAATAAATTATACTATAAGATTATAAAGGTCTCCCTAGATCCATTCTGTCATTATATCTTAATCATTTGAGGTCGACTATAAGGAAAGTTTTGCAACACACAGTACTCATATTTGTAACTAAGACAAAAATATATTATTATATGTAATAAAACTGTAAAAAAATCAAGGTGGAAGCTAGTTCATGGAGGTTTTTATTTTTTTTAATTAGAAAGGAATGACAAAAACGTAGTTAGAACGTGGAAATTAATCAATGAATTAAGTAGAAGGAATTTTTTTCCTGCAACCATTAGAATTTTGTAGGTCAAACATCGGTGATTGATAACGCAAAATAACCCCAATTTGTCACACTAAAAGGCTAAACGCATAAAAATGTTTTATAATTCTGATTTAAACATTTCTTTCTTGTATTGAATTTAATTTTTCCTTGTACCATTACTCAATGGAGAACTCGTTATATTCCCAGTGAACCAGATGTTTTCAATGTCTCAAAACACGTTTTTTTCTCTCTAAAATCATCCACAAAAGACGGAGCCAGGGTTAAAACACTAATGTAACTTAAACACTGTATTGTTATCATATCTTTTGTAAACCTGCATGTCTCTCCTGCCCCGTAACATAAATAGATACATTTTTATCTGAACTTCTAAGTTCTAATATTACAAGATCTTAATCGGTATCCACGTGTTTGTTTATATTTGTATCCACTTACATTCATCTGTTACAAACAATAATGCAACGCAAAGAACAATTGGTATGTCATTTAGTGCAACAGCTACTCCGGGAGTTATATACGTTACTGAAGAGTGCATTGGTATGTAATTATTTAAAGAATGGCTTGTATTTACATTGAGGTAAGTTGAGGAAATAATGTAAATAAAAGTTTATAAATTTTAAGTGAGTATTACTTACATACTCAACGCAATGATTCTGTAAACGTGAAAATGTCAGAGGGAAATTAATGCTAATTTACGCGAAGATCGCTTAATCGCGAACATTTCCCCCGCGCGTAATATTTTGTGCATGAATGACCTTTATTGTCAAAATTCTGAAGGTGTATATATTGCGGATATTCTGATAAAATACAGCATCAACGGTGTCATTGCAATTTGTCGTTGTACAAGTATACTAGCCCGGGATATCCTGGCCCTGACACCAGACTTAGACAGTATGACAGATAGATGTCTGGTGTAGGGCCAGAGCGCAATGCTGTATCAAAAGGTGAAACTCGCCGACATCGTTTGGTATCGGGCCAGGTTAACTCCCATTCAAACTGACCTCCGAAAAGCCCAAATTATCTTGGTCTTTTCAACAAACGAATAATTTATCTACCCAAGTATAGTATACATATGACAACCGTGTTATAGAGCAAACACACATTGCTAATCAAGGGAGAAAAGTTCTATTAGCTGTCACCAGTAAATTTAATATTGATACATACGTCAACAGCATACTTGAATATGGAAGCGAGATATGGGGTTTTCATAAGTCACCAGATATTGAAAAGCTTCATTCATGCTTTTGTAAACGTCTGCTTGGTGTAAAAGAAATGCTTGTTATAATTTTGTTTATTATGAGCTTGGTAGAGAACCACGTTATATGAGAAGAAATCTAAAAATTATGAAATATTGGTTAAAATTAAAGGAATCAAAAAACTGTATTTTGAGCACATGCTTGGAAGAACGATTAGCTATGAATGACGACTGGACTAATAATATCAAAACTGAACTGGATAAACTCGGTCTCACTTACATTTGGAATACCAATACGTTAAATGGTAATGAATATAAAATTATAGAATATCGTTTTGAAGATTGTTATTCACAAGAAATGAGATCAAAAATTATAAATTCTACAAAAGGTTATTTACACAAACATATAATAGACAATTTCTGTATGCAATACTATTTATCAAAACCAATTGATAATCTATATAAAAGGTCTATAACAAGAATCAGATTGTCGTCAGATTATTTAAAGATTGAAAATGGTCGATATCATAATATAGAAAGGCGACAGAGAAAATGTGAATACTGTAGATGTAATGAAATTGAAAATGAATTTCATTTTATATTGCAATATCCATTTTATTTAGAAAACAGAAAAAAATATATTAAAAGATATTATTTCAAATCTCCCAGTGTTTTCAAACCTGCAATTATTAAGCGTAAATAATGTTAAAGAATTAATCAATCTTGGAAATACATATATCATGCATTTAAGAAAATAAATTTAAATCGTAATTAAGAATTTTAGAAATGCAGACGAGTGCATATATCTTGTATATATGTTTATGTATGCTTACTTGTATTGTTAAGAAATATATCAAACATGAATTGTATTGTGTATGAATTAGTGTCGATTATATCTTGACATAATTTTCAAATTATACATGTACGTTTACTTAGTGCACTTTGTTGTCAAAATTACAATTAGAGAAATGGTTTCATTTTGCAGAGTTTAACAATCACTCTCCTGTATAATTATATATTGTAACCATGTATGTATGTATGTTTTGCATATGGTCCGTAAGGCCCGCGGAATAAAGAAACTTGAAATACCTTTTCCTATGACATAGTCCAGGATATGGATACATAACAACAGTGATAGTAACCCCTGTAGTATTTAGGATGTTCTCTAATGTCTACTCTTTGCCTCTGCAGAATGTCTTAAAAGTGAGTCTTTTGTTATAGAATACAGTCAACACTGTCAAATATAAATAAAAATCCTTTGCCGCCTTTTTATGAGACGAAAATGAAATATCATATGCAAAACATATGATCAAAACGAAATTGATAGCAGGTTTACGCCGTAAATACACATGCTTATATGTCATATCTATTGTGCATTTGTAGAAATTCTAAGGTAAAAACTACTTTTTATCTGTTTGTCGATGTACTTTTACATACTTGTATTTAACCTACTTAGGTATGTTTAGAATTTCTATAACAGACGTAGATCTTTACTGTCAAGACCAATTCTGTGTCATTTCGCATTTCAGTGGATATGCTGATAAAATAAGTAAATAATTAAACACCATCACAGGAGTAAACACATTGACAATTACAAACAATGTGTAGAGTTAATTGGAAAAAAATAAACATAAAAAACACGAGAGTTTAGAAAATATTGTTTAATTCAGTATTTAAAACAGCAACATAGTTCAAATCATACCACAAATTGTTATCAGCTGTTCGTTAATGACACTTCCCACCCTAATTTTAAAAGTGAAGTACATCTGGTGGTATTTAGAAGGGTTGGCTGAAGTGTCTTTTGTAAATAGCAAAGCTGGTCTGTGAAGGTCATCAGATGGTTTATATGATTACAGCATTATTTTTTATATGCAGTGTATCTTTTTTATCACCACGACCAGCGAATTTGGCCGGTATAGTGAGGTTTCCTGATAATACAGGTTTTCATAATTAGATTTTTGATTTTAAAATTTTCATGCAATGATATACTACAATATTCAATTACTAAGAAAATGTATAATTTCATCAAGGCACAACTAAATGACTTTCATTCGTTAGGGATTAAAATACGATTCTACTTTACTGTCTAAGTAACTTTTGATAACATTTGATAACTAGGATCATTTAGAGGTTTTTTTTATTATTATTTAAAGAAAGAGAATCACATGCCACAGTAAAGCCTCAATATCTAAAAATGCTGAACATTTGGGTTAAATGCGATACTAACAATTACATACATAGGGGTCAAGTTCAGATGGCACTGAATGATGACATTTACCCTCCCTGTGTCCTGATAATATGATCTTCCTTTTGATAAGCTAATTTAGTGGTGTTCTAATCGTTAAATGGAACAGTTTGAACAGTATGTACATGTTTTAATAGTATTTAGCGATGAAATAAAAATAAAACAATTGACTGAAAACGCTTACCCATTTAAATACCTCTACACAAAAGCTGCTTTGTCACCTTGTCGGCGGTGGAGCGATATCTGTAAGGACTACACACAAACCAAAACTCCCGATAGGGTTACACATCATCGAATGATAGGTTTCGTAACTTGGCGGGATCTCAACCAATCAGGCTGCGGCTTATGCATCGGAACCCATCGGACGGCTTCTTCAGAAATGACAGCAAATATAATAGAGTACAGAATTGACTATAAACCGTCACGCCCATCTCAGTCACCATCAAATAACATCAAACAAAGAAAATGCCCCCTTAAACTTTTTTGTTTATTGCATATACTGTTAAAACTGTGTACTGCCTTTATTCGATTTCTTTAGTCTTTTGTATTCCATCCTCAGTAATTGATGACGTTTGATATGTATTTACCTATATAGGTAATAGATATATAAGTTGGATTGTGGTTCCACGGTAAGGGTCACCAATGTGGGAATACGCACACCGTAACATCACCGAATGGTTAGCGTTAAAGTAGTGACGGGATTATAAAATCACTTGGCATTATTACATAGTTTTCATATAACTCAGTGACCAGACATAATTGGTGGATAACTTTCGATTGAATGATCACTTAAATCTGAAAAAAAGATGTATTGAAGCTTTTGGATTTAATTCTGCAACTTGAAGGATCATGCGAAACAAAACTTACCGAAATTATGAGCAGTCACAATGCGAGTCGGTGTATGTAAATTTCATTTGAGCAAAATCATCAAAGAAGTAATCGGAATTAATGTTATACACTACTAATGGGGAATATACCTTTGTACAGATTACTGGAGTCTAGGTAAAGTAGACATTGATTGGAAATGTACGCAATTACAACGCATGCGGACATTTATGACTAAGGTAACACGCGATTACACGTTAAAGATTTTTACACGCTATGATCTCTGATAGCATCATCTGTGATATCTCTCCTAGTGTTAGAAATGAAGAACCCTCGTTTGTTTATTTACTTTTTGTCATGGATGTTTGTCTCAATGCTTCTTTGTGCTTTGAATGCGCTCAATATCATCTGGGAGACTTCCGATTTGGCCACCGGAATAGCAGTCGTGATTTTTGTGACACTTCTTCAGGGCACTGTTATAGAAATCCCTCTTCAAACAATAGCAACTTTGATTATAGGGGGACACAGACGTGAAGTTGCAACCGGAAACGGAAGTCGTTTATCCGCCATTATCAATTACAATCTTCTAGCTCATTCAAAGGAAGACATAGAAGAATGTTTTCGGTGCATGTATGATTCGTACATGGGGAATCTATCTCCGACGATTTCAGCAGTGTTGGTTAGTGCAACTTCAGGTAGGAGGCTACGAGAGCATGAATTATATATGAGAGATTTTTACAGAATGTTAATTTTCGATGTCTTGTACACTGAAGGACTTTCATTTTCCAGGGGAAACTACAAACTGGTGCACCCTGCCAGACTAGAACACTTTTGGTCGTGGTATAAACACATTGAAAAGTCATATTTCGTCAATGACATTTTGCGAAAACTTTGTGATACGAGATGTGACGAGTTTATGTTAGTCCAGCGAAACAGTCGTGTATTGAAAAAATGTGGACAATACCAAGACTTGATGCTTCTGTCTCACGGTGAATCCTTAGCCTTCACATATTGTGATACGTCCTATTATGGAAAGTCTGCCCGTACCGAGGGTGAACCACTTTTTATCACAAGCAAAGACGTGGACAATATATGTGGGAGGAAATTTGACTTCACTGTTGTGGCAGATGGTGATACGGGGATCCCACATGGAATTATATTTACGTTGCTAGATATTGCAGAAGCAAATCCTGATCGCGGGATTATTCAACCGTCGGTAACGATGGAATGCAACTCACCATCAGAGGATACTGTCTTTATGCACCTTGAGAATGCACGACATACTCTTTACGAACCTATGACAAATGCAATAAACGCATTGTTGGATAGATGTTCGTTTTACGGCAAAGGTCTCATCCGTAACTCTATGTATATAGACAGAGTGATCGGACGAAAAGGGGCGCTTATCGAACTCGTCCCAATAGATATACTTAGTCATGATACATACGAGGCTACTGTCATGAATCCACTTTTTGTCAGTGCCGTTGCATTCTCAGAGCAACCACCCCTGAACTATATAGCGTGGAATATTCGTGAAAGGCGTTGGAACAGAGGTGAGATTCTCAATTCCATGTACTTCTGGGAGTATGCTATTGGCGCGCCAATGAGAGGCCTACAGCGTATCTTTCGGGGGAAGAATCACGTAAGAATCAGGCAAAGGACTAAATTAACGTACGATTTTGTGTCATCTTACGTCGCACATTCACCGTTGCGTCAGATGTTGATGAAACCTTTCCTTCTTGTCTACATTCTCATACACGTGAATCTAAACCTTAGATATATGTGGGCACCAGTCATCGCCATTCTCTTCCTCATCATCGTCTTTCCAAAGTTTGCAGTTTGTACCAGGTACAACTATAAATTCGTTATTGCTGAAACATTTTTATCCGTCATGCAGTTCACGCCGGAAGCAATAGTTGGATGTGTGCGTATAGCCCGTGCTTTCCATGCAAATATATCTGCACATGTGAATTGGGTTCCCTCACGGCAAGTAGAAAGTGAATTCCGGGAATCAAATCCCTTTCTGAAGTCATTTGTTCATTTAGGGTTGTATTCTGTCATAGCGCTGGGAATAGCTATAACCCTGTTCTTCATCCGACCAGATGGCATTTTAGCATACTTTCTTCTAGGTAGTGTATTTCTTCTTCCGTTATTTGCCGGATGCACCGCTCTTCGTTACAAAACACTCAAAACTTTGAAATGCAGTTGTCAATGCAGCAGAAATTCCCGCTATTTTGGAAGGACCCGTAGTCGAGTTGACCCGGAAGCAGATATGTGGGTCACACGACTACCGGATGTGTATACTCGTGGGTCGAACGCCTCGTCCTACACCACCACAACAGCCTCCTCTCTTCACTAAAACGCTGAATCGCACAAGAATGAATTCCGGAATATGAGTTTGTACCTGTGATAAAATAACGATATTGAAAAATTTCTGAAAATAAGAAATTCAAAACTAATCAAAAAAATATTTTTTTTACGATGTGTTTTTAAATATATGTTCTTCCTATAGAGTTGGTATATTGCAAATTTTGATAAATGGAATATTTCTTTATGAAATAAGTATATCAACAAGTTGTGTCTCTGTAGCACTTTAAGTAGTTTGTCAGTTCAATATATAGAATAGCGTTATTGTGTGGAACAAGTGATACTGCAAACGTACCGATTTTAGCAGTAGTTTTATTTTAGCGCTTTTCGCGCTGTCTTTGATGCGCTAATTCATGTACAGCGCTATTAAGGGTATTTCCAGTATCGAACGGCGCTGATTTATATCGGCGCTTATCAATAATAATTTACAGTTTTTCACATGTACGCTAAAATTTAACGTCGCTAAAATAAGTGTATTTGTAGTACTTGATTCCGAAGTCGTTCAATTGTTCTCTTATTCTATTGTATTACGTGTTTGTGATATGGTGCTTTCCGTTATTTGTATAATTTGTCTATCTTTCTGTTGTTACCCTGAGGCTTACCTCATTTTTTTAATTTTTGGTCATCTGTCATCAAGTGTGTGTATTGACTTGAGTATAATCCGTTGTGATTTGAATGCAAGTATTTATGGATATTTTTCTTTTTCATGAAGCAAAATGTTTAAATGATTTTTTCCATAATAAAAGCCTTGAGAAGTGGGATCCTGCAAAACAATTTTGCATGAATTAGTGTTCAAAGAATATGTATATCATTATTTGAAATTTTCTTTTGTGAAGAATGTGATGAAGAATCTGTTGTACTTTTTCATTAGTAATAAGGTCTTTTATATTTATCTATTTTATTTTTGTATCTTTAAAACTCACAGACAGCTTAAGAAATTCTTAAGCGTCTATACAGAGTACATCATATAACAATAATTTTATAATAAATAGTAATATAAATGAACAATAAAAAACTCTTTATTCAAACATTGAATGCAAACAAAGCTGAAAGATTTTATGTTTCATAACTTTCCTTACTCAAACAAAAGCGTTGTGAAATTATATATTAATTCATAAATACAAATAAAAGGTTATCGGGTCAAATCCATCCTAAATCAACATTACCTCACTCTACAATATTTAGTTTCCATCATAAAATTAGCATACAAATGTGTCTTCATTTTTATCAACATATAAACTACATTTTGCTCATATCAAGGTGAATATGTTACATGTAAATTTTACGACGGAAAAGTTGCTACTAATAATTCACTTAAAAGTTTTTTTCGTACAAAAATCTTCTTTGAAATCATAAATGTTAGCTAATCAATCACAAAATGAATATTTTTATCTGATCACAAACATGGCACACTTCATAAATATCTACCCCTGGTGAAAGACAATCTGGCTCACGAACGTATCATTACTATGGGAATAAAGTCGGTAACCTCAATATCGTATTTCATTTCAAAATAGAACAGGTCGTTAGAGTGTCAGAGCATCATTGTAGGTCAAGTATATATCATTGTACATACCACCTATTGTAGCGACTGATAGAAGACCCCCGTTCCATATTTTAGACATTATGAAATTATAAAAACCTTACCAAAATCCTTGGTCTTGAGAATATGTTTTCTTCGTGTAATATGCTGACAATTTGTTCTCTAATTTAAGAGTTCAGATCACTGTTATCCCCCATATGACTGATACCGTATAGCCGGTTATGTTCGCGGAAATGATAATTCGCGCTTTCGCGGGACATCGCTTGCTCGCGATAATTAGATTCGCCAAATATTGAGAAATGGTTCACTCATATACACCCTGAAGTTGAGATCGTGAAAATTTAAACCCGCTTAATATAACTTTGAATTTCTTTTTTACAGAAAATCGCGAATTTGACGATAGTAGATATTTATAATAATAATGCGTATATTTTGGTTCAAGAACACATGCCCATTGCTAACCAGCCAAATATTTCACTCGAATAAGGATATCAAATCTACTTGTAAGTCTCATGTTCAATTGTTTTGCACTTTTATAAATATATGATGAAATTTAGATTATCATAGAACCGTCGAAGAACGTGAAACTAACATAGTAATCGACAATGTACTCCATGTCTATATCACATGATTTGATGTCGTCTCAAAGGTTACACTGTTTATGAATGGTTTATGAATGAGTTGATTCAATATATTGTAGCAACATACGGGTGTATGAAACAGCTTACATGATTAAAAACTATAATCAAGATTTTGAAATACAAATTAATCACTAAGTTTAAATGCACTTTGCATTGTATGCGTATTACAAAAACTCCGTCCATGTTATAATTTCGTGATTTCGCAATTACAGTAGATATTAAGAATAGGAATTGCTATATAGAAAATCCAACGTATAACAAATATTTATTCAAAGCTTGAAATTTTCAGAAGAATGACAGATATCAATTTGATTTCTCATGTGTATTTTTGCCTATGTGTTAATTGCAGGTTCATTAAATATTTCCTAATTTATCTACAATATTGATAACTTTGAATATTTAATTTCCCTGAATTTGAATAGAGTTTACGAACGCGTTGAACTAGTCTGATTTTGTTGATCGCATTACGCATTCCAATTATTCAAATTGATTTGTGTATTTGAAATAAAGGTAAAATAATGATATATGTTTGTGGAAAAAGAAAACTTAGCGCAAATATTCTGGAGTTAATCTTTTACTGTTCTCTGGATAAACAATTGTGTTACTAGTATTTGAAATTGATACGTCAAAGAATTAAGGATTAAATGACGTCCTTTTTTCTTGTAAAAGAAACATGCGATGTGTATCTAGCTACATGCATTTTTTGAAAAAGAAGGGAATGATGGGGGGGGGGGAGGGGGAGGGGATCGCAGGGATCACAAACACTATACACAATGTAATTTTTTTTTCATTTTAGGATTCTTAAGTTCTTAAGACTTACATGTATTTATTATCATATATAAAATGTATTTCTAGAAATGTTGGTCTTCTTAGTGAATGCTACTCTATATATTTACAGTTCCCTTTATTCGTCAGTATGACAATTACCCGGTGTCTTTGATAGATATACACAAAGTTTAATTATTTTCATAGGATGACACACTCAGTATTGTTGCACGAGCATACATAAATGTATTTTCCAATAAATTGTTGTTACCAAGCTTGACTTTATTATATTCATGACATAAAGAGGATCCCTGACCCAGTAATGTATTGGTGAATGAAGTATGAGAGTATATAGAACCTTTCAGAAAATTGGAGATATTTTGCCATTTATTGTTCAGAATGAACAAAAAAATGTCTCAATAATCATAGTTCTTTATTTGATGTAATCGCCAGTTGTTTTCTTTTTCGGTTTTTACTTTTTTTAATGATAAGAAAAACTAATTTAGTTACCGAAAAAGAACAACGTATAATAATCGGCAAATATCAATGAAATTAAAGGTATACGAAAACTCCGGCGAATGTAATCTGATTAACATCATATGTTTACCATTTATGTAGTGTAGCGACATTATTACACAACAAGTGAACATTTTAAGTGTGTCTAGTACAGTGTGTTCTCTGTCACGTTCATCAGACAATGACAAGACACCATAGGTGCACAAAGGTGTAAAAGTGTACGATGATACACATCGTACTAGTCATTGGATAATCACAGTTTTCTACTGGTTGTGTAACAATATCGTTATGTAAACCATACTTTCAAACCTGAATTAGTCTGCCTCACTTTTAGCCTTGAGTTGAGTGTTCACCCCTGTGAGGAAGGCTCTTGGTTCAGTCCCCTGCCTAAGACACACCAAAATCTATAATAGTGGTAGTTTCTGCTCCTGCTTAGCGCTCAGCAAACAGGGAGTGGGACGACTTGTTCGCCCGTTGTCAGTGTAATGTGATCGGGTGGGGTGTGTTGCTTGGTGTCTTCGACGGCATGCTTCAGTGATATAGCACTATAAAAACGGCAACAGTTCCATTATACAAGACGACACAACACGAACATACCACAGTCTCCCAAAACAAGCACCTCGCACGTCACACACGCTACACACTGCATCCATGGGAGGCCGTCCTTACATGACCCTGGCTGGTAATAGGACGTTAAAATAATCAAACAAACAAGAATAAGTCTGTTAATGATTGTCGCATCATCTGAGTCGTGGTCACTACGGAGAGTTTTTAATATGCATTGCTAGAATCGTTTCATGAGACATTTCATTATCATTTTCATTTACCTGGTTACGGCACTGCCATTTTCGGAGTGTGTCTCAGTAACGATTTGTGATTTTTTTTATCATATTCTTAATCTCAATTGAATGATTTTATCTTGCATTGTCAGCTGTACAGTAACATAAAAAAATTATACATATGATTGAATATTGATAAGGCAAAGGTACACCAGCAAAACGTCTTACAGAACAAAGAAACTTTGGAAAGAGAGTTAAAAGGGAAAGAGTAAATGACAGAAAAGAACTACCACAGCCAATGCTTACCACTGCGCAATATCGTGTCTAAAAAGGGGACCGCAGAATCAAACTAAAATTAGATTTCTGGAAATCTGCTCATTGACACAAGATTTTTTTTTCATTTCAACTAATTAAGTTATATGCAAATACATATAAATGGATAAGATAACAGGCTAAGCCTATATAAATCTTCTCCATAATGATTTCAAAGAGAAGTGACTTTTTCGGAGTCTGTTGTATGGGTATTCAGGGGCCGCGTTGGCCGAGTGGTTAAGATGTCCCGACATATCAACACAAGCCCTCCATCAACAAAAGTGGCACGTTCTTACATGACCCTGGCTGTGATAGGACGTTAAAATAATAAAACCAAATGATTGGGTATTCAGGGTGGATCAGTTGCAAATGTTTAATGTGTGGACTGGGCAATACATGTGGATGTACGATATGTAAAGACATTTAAAATTCTTAAAAGTCTGTTTTATTTATATATCACACAAATCAGTAAATGTTTCATAATTTAACCTTTAAATTGTTTCAAATCCTTACCACAATAAGATATTCGTAATATCAATGTGAGCTTAAGAACAACATGTGCCTTAATTACCTTGAGCTAGTAATAAGAGGTAACTATTAATTAGTGATCAAGGTTCATTTTATATTGACAGTTTTGGTGGTGACATGAACATGTAAAAACAAATTATTAAGTTATTGTGCATTGTCGAATTTCAGTCAAGTTATGTGAATTAAAGATGTGTATATCAACGATATTGGGCTACAAACCAAAACAGTACGCGAGCAAGTATATCAAATTAAGTATAACCAGGGTGGTTAAAACTTTTTAAAAATATATCCTTTATATAAGATGATAAAGTTTTTTTATAAGTATTTATCAGGTTATATCTTAATTGGTATATATAAAAAGGAACATAGGTAATGTGATACCATTTATAGACCTTTTTGCGTTTAAATATGACATTGACAATCTTTGACAGAACTTGCAGGTTAAATCACGCGTAAAATATCCATGAAAAGAAGACCGCTTTATTTTATCAGTACTTCTCTTTGAAATTGAGTGGTAATAGGTCGTGTATATATAGACACACGAGGAACCCTCCTACTTACTTGTGTTATGTTACCTCGACCTGGTATCAGTTTCATGAATGCAATATGTTTATGTGTGATGAAAGGGAAATGTTCTTAACAAAGGCGTTCAGTGACACGGTGTCATAACTCGTAAGTGTCAACTACTTAAATAATTTGTTAGAAGATGGCGTGATATTTTGTCTGGAAGAAAAATGCTTACTGAGAAAAAGACAATTATCTTTTAGTTTGATCGTGTGCCAATAAAATAGAATTTTGGCAGTATTTCATATTGTTATGATTTGTATTAGTTTTCTGGGCATCACTGCTTTTACTTTTTCTATATTTCTTATGAAATAGGAACACATATTGCATTACATTACAACCATGATTTCATCCTCGATACTCCAAGGGTTACTTTCACTGTAGTTATATCAAACCCTGGACTATCTCATAGTAAAACTAAAGGCTGTCGAGGAGAAAAACTGACTATTCACAGGTAATCAGAAACTTCCATTGAAGACTACAGAGAGCGACGCCGAACTTCAAAGCCATAGTATCAACCACAGTGTACCGTTATACGATTCTTGTGATATACATCAGAGGACCAAACTAACTGCTGTATTCTTGTGGTTGTGTATATTGTGGAAATGTAGAACTCCAACGCAGATTGAGTGGATGGTACGTTTATTGGAGTCTTGGAGTCGACTCTGTACAGAAGTTACTGGCGAGTTAATATAGCAGTACACCGGGATAACAAATGTCAATATTTGGGTATGATACCCAATACCTGGAACATTTGATACCAAGGTAGCTACTATATAACATAAGGAAACATGGATAATCATTAGGACTTATCCTGTATCATAATTAACAACATGGCTATGTAATAAGTAGTCATACAATGACCCTAACAGAAGTTGGTTTCCAATAGACTTTACATGTATGCTATTTTAAATAAGAAACACATGTGCTTGACCTATACAATACTTGAAAACCGCACATTAAATGTAGATAATTATTTCTTTCATACCTACGGGTGTAATACTGGCTTGTCTAGGACAATACACTCATGCCGTCTGAGGCTGTATTGCAGGCTACCCATGCAATAAAGCATCGTGACGTCGCGGCGTCACAAAATTTCTATTTCCTCTGTAAAATTTTAACTTTTTTCACAAACTTGACTGGTTTTACTATAAAAGATGCAAACACAGATTTTTTTTTGAAAATATCACGTAATAAGATTGACTTTGAGTCGTGGATTTCTTCGAATTTATTTCAAAATGGCGGGATATTATAGTTGTAAAATTGCAATAAAACGTCGAGGTATGAAAGAAAAATATTCTTTCATAAGTGGATATGAAGGATAGGGATATTCTACTCTCGGGATCACAAAATGTTACAAAACCCTCGGCAAGCCTCGGGTTTTACTACATTTTGTGACCCTCGGGTAGAATATCCCTATCCTTCATATCCACATAGTAAAGAGTCTTTTAATATTAGTCCAAATTTCTAACTCTAAAATTCTTATCATTATTACATTATACCACATTCGTCACCATGTTATACATATAGTAAATTATAAAATTTCTAAAATTCTTATCATTATTATATTATACCACATTCGTCGCCATGTTATACATTATATCAATAGTAAATTATAAAGTTTCTAAAATTCTAATCATTATTATATTATACCACATTCGTCGCCATGTTATACATTATATCAAATAGATATTATTTGATATAGTAAATTATAAAGTTTCTAAAATTCTAATCATTATTATATTATACCACATTCGTCGCCATGTTATACATATAGTAAATTATAAAATTTCTAAAATTCTTATCATTATTATATTATACCACATTCGTCGCCATGTTATACATATAGTAAATTATAAAATTTCTAAAATTCTTATCATTATTACATTATACCACATTCGTCGCCATGTTATACATATAGTAAAGTATAAAATTTCTAAAATTCTTGTCATTATTATATTATACCACATTCGTCGCCATGTTATTCATATAGTAAATTATAAAATGTCAAAAATTCTTATCATTATTATATTATACCACACTGCTCATTTGGCACAAATACGGAGCCTTCAGATTTGCTATTACATAGTCCAGGGATGGATATATTTACTGTCATTTTAACCCATGGAGTATTGAGGATGCCTCCCGCCGATAATATTCAGTTTAAGTATGGGGTTGAGGGATATAGCAAGTTTCTGGTTTCCCGAGTCTTGTCTATTTCCCGAGGCGGAGCCGAGGGAAATAGGCAAGTTCGAGGGAAACCGGAAACTTGATATATCTCTCAACCCCATACTTTAACTGTTTTAATATACCGATACATACAAAAGCTATGATAAGACTAAAAATATATTTCTTTCATACGCTAACGTTCTCTCTATTCCTGTCGCGTACGGCAATGGCCATTAGAGATTGAGATATTTTTACATTGTAATCGATCTACGTAATCTTATCTTCAAACATACAAATTATTCTGAGATGATAACTGTGATTCTATGTCCGTTTTGTTTTGCTTCTATTCAAACCGCAGGTCAAAATTTGATTCCGCTATGATTTCTCGATATTTCAACATTTATACCACTAGGCATAATACTAAAATTGTATAGATCTATAAATATTGTTGAAATTCCGAGACGTTAACCACTTACAGGTAGCCTAAATATATACATAACAACTGTACGTACATGTAAAAGGTATTGTCCTCTGACCCCATTACATTTTTTCACAAGCCTCTCACTTACAAGATAAACATGACGACGTGTTCGGTAACAGTTTCCGATCGATACTAACGTCGTCTGAGTACGTCAACGGAGATGGCGTGATCGGAAACTAGCTCCGTCCAATTGTTACGTCACCTAGCAACTGATGGCGTGATCGGAAACAAGTCCCGCCCACCTCAAATCTGATTGGTTAAACGGAAATACCCGAGTGCAAGGGTGTGCTAGCTTCCAGGAGTGTGCTAGTTCGATGACTAACACACAGCTGAGAGAGGTTTTTGGAAAAAGCAGGGAGCTATTAAATTTAACAAAATATCTTTTATATAGTGTAAATAAAGTAGAGATATATTAATGTGAATTATATCCCAGAATTAATTGATAAAGGTTATGACTGGTTATACAATAAAAAAAAAAGATAATGATTATAAGTAATTTTATATGAATAATATTGATCTTTATATCTTAAAATTATAAGTTTTCATATATCTTATGATTTTTTAGGACTCTCTCATAGCAAAAACATAACTCTAATATTGCAAAACAATTTGAATTCTCAGATTCCGAGCTATTCTATAACCAAACATTCTACTTTTTACTACACTATTGGAAACGTAGATATTTTATCGGTAAGCATATTTTAGTGCATATTGCGCGAAGAAACTTTGCTGTAAAAAGTATTGTGCTAAGGAGAAGTGTTGCAAATAATTGACGCAACAATAAGAGTAAATGCGCGAATTAATTTATCATTGCGCTAACGTGTTTCAAAATCAGATTTGCGATTCAATTTGAATACACTAAAACAAGTACGTCAACATCATTTCTGTAGAATAGGTTTTAAACGTTTTAACATATCCCTATGGAAATAACACATAGTTCGCTTCATATTGATATCGATTACACTCTAAACTTAAAGGCATAGTTTCTAAACGTTTTGCAATATTTAAAGGGACATTTCAGTCTAAGAGAACATTAAAATTTGAACATTTATCAGAACAAAACCAGTTCTAATGGGAATTAGATCAGTCGGTTTTACTGTGATATGCCAGAAAAGCCCATGGTGGTGAAATGCGTGTGAAATGTTCAAACTCGCTCGCTGTCCGCCATTACACATTGTGGTCGATCATCTTGTATGACGAACCCTGTCCCTTGCTCGTAGAGTAATGCTACTTTTGTCTAGAACTGCTCAAATCGCTCTGACAGTAGTGTGTTAATCTTATTAGGTGAATTGTCTTGCCTTAAAAACATTTTAGCACCTCCACAGTGGTAATGTTGTTCATTTGTTTAACGTGCGTGACTTTTGCTCGGATATGGGTACAGCGTACATATTGTGCCTGCTTAATCGTATTGATCAACAATTTGTAATTACAACGGTATCAATTAAAATACTAAACAATGATGTGGAATTTGTCAATATTTTATGTTATGTGTTTCATAAGAAATATAGAACAAGACATTTATGCCATATTTTGCTTCTTGGTTATGTAAAAGAATTTGCCTGAGCGAAGTGTCCCTTAAAAAGACGAAGTAATTTCAATTCAACTTTGGTGTACTTTTAGTTTACACCTATTTTCAATGAAAACACCGCTGAATTTTGTAAGGCTGTGCTGCTACTTCTCATGGTGAGATTGACCAGTCCATCGATCATTTCTTCATAAGTAAAAAATCGTGACGAAGTATTGTTTGTATAAAGAACACCAAAAATGTATATAAGAAATAGGATATATATGATTCCATTAAAGAAAACCCAAACCTCTCCCAAGGAGTCGTCAGATTAATCACGTTTGAATGTTTTTACTACTGATGAAAAGAATACGGCATTATTTCACCTGTCTACAGCTTTGATGTGACACATCTGTATTGTTACAGCACGTGGATTTAGCTGATTCACAAGGTCGATTAGGGGCGGTAAATGATATGTTTAGGTATGGGGGAGGCGGCCACTCACCTAGACTCTTTATGTTACAGTAACCTGGCATTAGTTGACTGAAAGCAATGTGTTTATTTCAGTGTGAAAAGAAAGTTGGAGAATTGAATCACCGCTAAATGACATTACGCCCCAACACATTAGTGTCAAACTCGGGGTTCTAATGACTTAAAAAATCTTAATTAAACAATACATTCCGTAGGTTTGGATTATTAAAAGTATTGTGATAACAAATATGTATGTGCATTCTAAGAGAGTTCTTATTACCTTTTATAAGGGTTAATTTATTTTGTGGATGATTCTCACATTGGACGTTTTAAACAACAGTTATCTCATAAATCCATTTCAATTTCTAAAATAACGGACATAATTTAAATTATTTTATTTAAAACAAGTTAAAACATTTTCCTTCCTCTTTATGTCATTTATTTAGAATTTTAGAGATATTTTGCTTCCTTAAAAACATTACAGTTTAATTGAGTTGCCATGATCTTTTTTATTTATTTCACAATATATTTGGAAATAAAACGCATGAAAAACACATTAAAATTCACATCGCTTTAATTACTTATGAAGCCTTAGCTTTTCGTTTTAAATATTTATTCTTGTTTAAAATGTAATACGTCGTCGTCATCATCATCATCATCATATCATCATCATCATCATCATCATCATCATATCATCATCATCATCATCATCATCATCATCATCACCAAATTCATTCTCTTTATACATCATCATCAAGGTGGTTTATATCAGGCGCAGTCTTTCAAAGGATTTAAATGGAAAAAATACCAACATATTTATGAAATGTTATCGTTAATGTAAGATTTACATAGAAAAGCAAGAAATTATGTATTTACATATTACAGAGTTATCTGCCCTTGCGGGTAGGTACTGATTGTGACGTCATCTGTTTGGAAGCCTTACGCTATGCTTGTCTGAGAAAACGACGTTGACCGCGTTCACAAAACGTCACAATGAGCGGTAACTCTGTAACATACAAAGATGGAAGAGCAGTGTAAACGAATAATGATTTTAGCCTGATATAATTGATAAAACTGACTTCTTTCTATGAGACAATTAGACACGGATATGCCTCAAGTGAATGAAACTTGTCATGTCATGTATAATCAGCAGACATAAAGCATCATGCTGACCAAGATGCATAGACAGGGAATGAGAAAATCGTAATCAAGAAAAGACCAGCTGTTGCATTTACCTCAAATCATTTTTTTCCGAGAAACAGTACATAATTATCAAAAGGAAAATAAAAAATAAGGGTGCGGTGACCTAGACAGTATCATAGGAATGCATACAAACTTCGAATAAACATTTCTTTTCTCTTCAAAGTCCTTATTCTTTTCGCTCCATGACAGAGTAACATAGTTTTTTTCGTCCAAAAATAACAGGTACAGTATATGTATTTGATATCTTGGTCATCACCAACTATTTTGTCTATTTTTGTACCTAGATCAGAGAGATTAATAAACAAACATAGGCGTTTAACATCCTGAGAGGTTCATGAAAGGAAATAGGTCCTATTGATGAATAGAAATCTTCACAAAAATCATGATTTTATCTGTTTGTTTGTAAGATCAAGAAATGTTGCTATACTTTGGGTAGAGCTGGATATCTCCATTTAAAAGTACATCGCAACTCTTTCAACAGACGGTCCGGGCTAGACTATGTGTTTTTACCCATGAACAGTATACCCTTATAATTACTGAAGTATAAGAGATCAGAACAAGAGCAGTATTTAAAAATGCTCCGCCGCTGGCAAATGGCATTTTTCCGCTATCTAAAACAGGAGCAGATGATTTAGTATTTTTCTTCAGTTACGAAAGTTACTTACTTTACACCATTACCACCTTTGAAAAGTTTGAGCTTCTAATTTTAATTCAAATTAAAAATATGAAAATTGATTAATTGTATCCCGAAAAAAATCCGTGGCACTAGATCCTATATGGAATGAAGTACTGATTGCACATGCACCAAAGGCAAAATGAATTACTTTATATTATTTTTTGTGTTAATTAGACATATATATATATATACATAATTAAATACCAATTATTGTTCAAATGATGAATATCATTTATGCTCTGTCAGCGATGGAGCATCTTTAAGGAAAAGGAATCACTATACGGAACACGGCGTATAGCTATTTCGATTACTTTGCAACTATTGGACATACCTACATAGTTAACTATGCGTTAAATATTAAGTATGGAATAGTAAACCGGTATTGTGACAGAAAGTTGAATCAGCTGATTCATGCAAGTGATTAATGGAGGTTAATGATATATTAAGGTGTTAGAGGGAAGCCTCTCTCCTGTGTATATTGTATCACGGTAACCCGGCATCAATTGTCTGAATAGCCTTACATGCTATTTATAGAAATAATTAGGCCAACAGATGTTAAATAGCAGCACGCCTAACACAAAAGACGGAATCAATTTTAATGGACAGTCGTTAAGTGTCTGGTATTCTATCACTAGACCCCACCACTAGTTCTCGAGTTCGAAAAAGACACGGATAAGTTATCTCACGGCCTCAGTGTAGTACATAATAACACAAAATATTACACTGTTAAATTATAACACGCAATTGCATTGAATTTGTCAGAGAACAAAAATATGACATTTTCAAACTTTTATTAGAATTTTTCATTTGCTTATTTTATTTGGCGTTAGGGCAAAAAAATCATTACATGTTATAATATATTCGTTGTTTTATAATTAACGATAACAATTGAAGGAAGGGAAATAACTCGAGTATGAAACCTAAACCGTGCGGGATACACAAGTCCTATGTCTTTTTCCACTACCATTTGAAATTAGATATTTCTAAGTGTATCATTAAAAGAAAAATATCGCCATGACGGCTGGAAATAGCACCGCGACCATTGTAACTATGTAAAAGAAGAGTAGTATCGACGGCACAGACCCCGTTGTTTCCTGAGTTCCCTCATTCTTCAAACAGTAGGCAGCTGTCAAAATACAGAAAAGTAGCATCATTCATTACGTCTTTGTATATTTTAGTATTATACTATCTCAATATGACGTCTTTTGTTGACAAAGATGGAATGACTTTGCATTTGATTATCATATTTCTACAATTTCTACAATCGTCTGCGGCGATCTTTCAATTCATACTTACAATTACACTTTTGGTGATATTTAATATGTAGATTATGTGTTTGATCAAGGTGCAGACAACCATTATGTTGTATTACTCTTAATTTTGACCACAATAATGTCACACAGAGTTAGTTTAACGCTTATATTCATATTCTTTTATTTCTTTAATATTTCAATAATTTATTGCTATTTTTCTAATACACAGTGCATCATGATTGCTTTATATCTTATGTTTGCACAACGCTTACCACAATTCATACAATCAGATATGTCATACATAGCAAAACATTCTTTCTTTCCCCCGTTTTCTCTCTCTAATTTCATCACCTCAATATTTTAAGAAATATATTTTTATTAATATTTGAAAGATTTTATCTATTTTCTTATTAACCTTTCGTTGTCTTCCTGATTTTACAAATCTCGAAGATCATCTCCCAGGCCAGCTGTAGTACGACCCAGACTGTTGTCACTATGGTACCAAACAACTGTTGGGAGGCTGACAGGAAGTCGGTGTTAAATATAACATAACACGATAGGGCTACAACGAAATACAGAATACATCAATATTGTACCAAACAACTGTTGGGAGGCTGGCAGGAAGTCGGTGTTAAATATAACATAACACAATAGGGTCACAACGAAATACCGAATACATCAATATTGTACCAAACAACTAATGGGAGGCTGGCAGGAAGTCGGTGTTAAATATAACACAACACGATAGGGCTACAACGAAACACAGAATACATCAATATTGTACCAAACAACTGTTGGGAGGCTGGCAGGAAGTCGGTGTTAAATATAACATAACAAGATAGGGTTACATCGAAATAAAGAATACATGTACATCAATATTATATCAATCAACTGTTTGGGAGGCTGGCAGGAAGTCGGTGTTAAATATAACATAACACGATAGGGCCACAACGAAATACGAATACATCAATATTGTACCAAACAACTGTTGGGAGGCTGGCAGGAAGTCGGTGTTAAATATAACATAACACGATAGGGCTACAACGAAATACCGAATACATCATATTATTGTACAATGCCAATAAACAACTGTTGGGAGGCTGGCAGGAAGTCGGTGTTAAATATAACATAACACGATAGGGCTACAACGAAATACAGAATACATCAATATTTACCAATAAACTGGGACTAGGAATCGTGTTAAATATAACATAATACGATAGGGCTACAACGAAATATAGAATACATCAATATTATACCAGTTAAAATACTTTTAGGTGTATATAACATAATATGATAGGGCTACAACGAAATACAGAATACATCAATATTATACCAATTAAACGACTAAGGAGAAATTCGGATGTTAACTAACATAAACGGTAAAATAGGGAAACGTGTTAAATTAAATATACACAGTAGGATAAAATTTTATACACTCTTTACATACATATTCACTTACATTTCGAAATTTTAAAATGTAATAGACAAAAAAAATCAACCTGCAGCAATATGAGTTGATTTTCCGAGTATGAAATGGAGCCAGTTAAACACAGGACGTATGGAGGATTTGGACCCAGGTCGACATAGACCGCCAATGATTTGTAAGACAACACCAGAGATCACAGCAATACCAAGCCAGCCATGCAGCTCAGCAACCTGTAACGAATTCCATCATACATTACACTGTATATGATATCCTCGTCAATGATAAAACATACAGTGAAAGGAATTTAGAGAGAACAGATCAAATTATTTCATTGGAATATTTTTGGTGGTTGATCTCTTTCTCTCTTTTTTTCGCTTTTTAAATATAAATCAAGCCTAAACATTTTACTTCGTTCAATCATCATCAAGTGTTTTTGAAAACACTATATCATTGCTGTTTGTTACACCACTTTGGTTGGCTTGAAACAGGCGTAATAATTGCTTCAAAAACTTAAAAGGGATCAAAGCACATTTAATATTCGAGAGTTTTTCTTCATTTTTACAACCAGATAAGCATATATAAATAAGAATAATAACCCTTAAATGGACTGAAATTTCTCCACTAAAGGTTTTTATTTAGATAAACATTTTACATTAAAATCGTCCTAGAATCAACTTACTTTAGTGAGCCCGTACACTTTTAAAAAGATGAGTATCGCAGAGGCAGTCGTAATCCCGAAAGTCAGCACAGCACAGAGTCTGTGTACCTGTAGTTAAGGTATACTGTATAGCCCTTTAATTTCACGGTGTCAATATTTCGCGATTTCCTATATGGAACATATTCGCGAAGTTTAATTTTACTGTTCACTATTTACTATAATTTTATTGTTCATAGGTAAGTCAATGAATTAATGAATATTTCGCTGAAGTTTAAAATTTGGGAATTCTGTGACGAACCCGAATAAAGCCAAAATAAACCACCCTCGAATTTTACCAACTACACAGTACTGTCAACCACTTCAAATAGTAAAATCCCTTTATTTCGCGTCTTTGTTAAATTCAACATATTGGTGCCCAAGGACGACTAGATTTGTATTCTGTATTGAACTATTTACGAAATGTTTGAATTCGCGTTCACACTCACTCGTGGAATTACACAAAAATATATCTCGCGAAAATGGGATGATTTACAGAAATGTGTAGCTATTAGATGTGCGATAACAACAAAATATACTTAAAAATGACCATTTACATTGACACTGCATCAATGAAGTAGCTGAAGAAAGAAAAACGCTTTATTCAGGAACCAATACAAGGCCTTAAAACATCTATCAAATGGAAGGCAAGAGAAGTTTCATTTTATCATTATTGCATTGTTCTTTTCTATTTTAATTTGACAGCAACGATGTCAATAAAACATTTGACAAAACAAAATGAATGTGATTTTCCATATATGCTATAACAAAGGTATCATTTTCTTGTTTTCATTTTATACTTCGAAATCCTGTTATGTTTTCAAATGTATACTCAAAGTTATAAAAGATTTAATAAAATCTTACCTGAAACCATACATCCGTGCCTAACAGCTTTGTACCCGAGGCCAGTTGTTTGTGGTACCGTGATACAATGGTTGTTATCCCACCAAACAGAATCCAGGCAACCAACATCAGCACTCCTTCTCATAAATATATATATAATCAATTAAACTAACACAGCCTGGAACCAAGTGTCATGGAGTTACAAGCGTTTTTAGTGAAATCGACGTCAACAGCCGTAAGAATCTATGTTGATATCAGTATTTTTTAATTTGTTACGTCATCGAACAATTTGTGAGATTTGCTACGTCATCGAACAATTTGTGAGACATACCGTGGATATTTGTGTAGAGTGGAAGTGACCGTCCCCGGTAAATGACGTAATTGTTGAACATAATTTGTTGTGATGACGTCACTGGTAGCTGTTGGTGTTTTGCCATTACGTCAGTTCCTATCAGGAAAAGAAACGTAATGTGTTGAAAATATATTTGCCGTTGGAAATATCCATTTCAAATGAGAACATTATCTATGTTAATTTAGTGGAATATCATCCATATTTTTATATATCTGAATTTTAAATCGTAAAGGCCCCCGGATTGAAAAGTATTGTTAAGTGCATAAAATATTCTGCTGACCCTAATTATTCTTAGTAACATAATTTTATGTTATTATGATAATTACCTTCAAATACATCGCCCCAAGCTACCATCACGTGATATGAATCATGAAGGTCGAAGGTCACCATACTCTCGTCCTCATTATTGGTGGAAATGTTCATGACGTAGGGTCGCTTGAATGAACATGTCAGCATTCCATCGACATATGTACTCGCCATTTCACTTAACAAACCCATCTGTTTAAGACAATTGGACAATTGGAATTTTACAACATATTGCCTAAAGATTTAAGTTTTTGAGATACCATGGCTTTAATTATGTATAGTGATGCCAATTGAAAACAATACGTCTTTATGATAACCGTTTTTAATATGCTGATTAATAATGCAAATTCTGTTTAATTTCATGTTTCAGCTGAAGTCTCATTGTGTCTGATTTTAAAATGCCGGATATATACTTAAAATAAAACAAAAAATGCCATTAATCAAACTTGACTTTTTGATAATTGTCTTTAAATTCAATAAAGGGGATCTTAAGTAAGTCGGAAGAATAAAAAACAAAAACCTTGTATTGGCGGTCATTGTGTCGAGTAGGGTTGTAGCCATGTTGAAAACCGACACTGGTACCGTCAAATGTACAGGAGATTGTTTCATCATCACCCTGTCCGTCACAGAAAATTTACATAAAATAAAAATTAACAATGTTATAAAATTAAAGAACTTTTTTACGATCATCGTCTGATATCTACGGTTGATCGCACTACGCTACACGTGTAATGGAGCGTATCGCAGTGCGATAAACCGCGAGTTTCCGATGATTCTTACAATATTAGAACACATCTTGATATTAGTATGCAATCAGGAAAGATTCATAAATATCATGAACAAGTAAGTCATACATAGAACAATCTTCAGCAAAGTTTGATTGGGGTCTAGCAATACCATCTCTTGCTGTGCGCATGCTTTAGTAGTGTTATGTATTAGCTTAGAAAACATTAAACATTTTAACCACAATCGTACCATGTCTATATCTGTTGAGAAGCCGACGGAGACATAACTCTCAGCTTGGGCCCACATTTGAAACGTGACATTGTCTTGGTCAGTGCTGAAGGTCACCCCTACAGTACAGTCCGGTCCGTTGCAGTAAATCGGATACAGCAGGCAGCCTAAAGTAACTCCACACGCGTCATGGTCAATACTGATCGGCTCAATCACAATCTGATGTCCAGGAAAAAAGCAATACTGTGCTTCACATTTTTAATTAATAACACATATGTCAAAAGTAGTATGTAATTGCGATTGAAATGTACCATGAATTAAACAAAAAACAGAACATAAACAATATCGCATTAGAATCGCTAAAAAATTATCAGGAATGCGTGGGCAGGAAGGATATGTATTTCTGATCATTTAAATTGTACATGTAATGGAATTAATTCAGGATTTGCCATGAAACTATTGACAACACGAAAATGAATGAATGAGTAATAATACAATGAAATCTGATCCTACAGTATACCATATCATTGGCCTGTTGCTGGGTCGGCGTGTTGGAGGGGAGATCACTCGTGACGTTCCACCAAAATACTTTAAATGATTCCAGAAAAGTAGCCCTTGGAAAGAATTGTAAGAAACAAATATCAGGACAAGTTTCAAGTGTCTATATATTAATAAGATAAGTAACAAAGCATGTCAATAACATTGTACATTTTTAAATATATATATTGTTTCCATTTTAACTATTTCACATGGTTAAGAATATCATCTGAAATGCAATGTTCTTTTAAAATCAGCCATATGAAAAATATGTTTTCATTGAAAATAGAACATCTTTATGTTTAACAGCAATGTTTATTTAATGTATCTTTTTTTGTGATATTTTTTTTTGGGGGGGAGGGTTGCCAAATTATCTAGTGCTTTAGTGTTACAGGATTGTAATAATTTTAGTTAGGTACTATTTCTGAACCTTTCAGTTATTTCTCGATTATGTTGTATATCAATTCATTCATTTATTAATCCCTATTCGAATCTAAAGCAAACGTAATTGCTCTATTTGACATGTTAAAGATCACCTGAACGTGACGTTTCCTGTCTCTACATCAGGGGCGGTCCACGTCAATTTGATCTCACTCACGGGGTCGTTGTTTTTATGTGTGACGTAATTCTAGGATAAGATAATGGTGTCCTGATGAGTAAGTTTGTCAAATTATTCACCTTTTATTTCATTGGAAAATATATTTTAAGGAACACTTAGATCAGCAAACATATTGCTAAATAAATGGATGTTTTTTTCATTTCGCAATGATTTACATAATCAATATCAATACTATAGTAATGTGATCATATCTGTTGATAACATTTGAAAAGTAAAGAACAACAGCGTAATGATATTTATCTCAAAGAATTACTGCATTCTGCTAGATACATGAGTGCTTGTTTACATACCGCTCTTCCTCCGATAAAGTTACCGGCCATGACCTTTTCCTCTGGGAAGTTACCAAAATTTCCCAACACCTCCTCTCTGTCCCCAGACTGTCTTTGTACAACTAGGATAACTCCGATAAAGTTACGGCCATCAGGGGCATACAGACTTACTGTAATACAGGAATCGAATTAGAGCATTTATCCATGTCTCACCTTTCCATGTGTCTCACATTTGACAAGTTATCTTGCTTTTTGACGTCTGTTTTCCTCCCTTTTTATCGTTACGTTTTAGAAATAAGAAAAAAGAATGAAATGTTTAATGTAGTGTTTTACGTGTTAAATTTATAAATATAACCAAATTCCTAATTTGGATGGAAAACAATGGAAGCCAGAGTTTAGTGATAAAAATTACAGGTTTAGATACAATCGTTGACAGTAGATGCCATTATTATGATACCTAAAATATAAGCTAAGCCCAACGTGGAGCTAAAATACAAATTTAAAAAACTGCATTATTGATTAACAAAGTTAATAAAATCAAACTTTATTTTCAACTGTATGTAAAACTTCTTAATTGAAAACTAAAACCTCTTAATTGAAAACATTTAATATATTATGTGCCACATATCATACTCAAAATGATTAATTGACTACGTTAATTTGGTGTTTTAATCCCCCACGTGCTCTTTTTTAAATGATGGTTTATATTGTATATTTATTCTTTGTTTTGTTGGCTAGTGTAAGGTATCGTGTGTTATTACATACTTTCTTTATGTCATTCTTTGTAATAAAATTTCAATTTTTGGTATTTCGGTTTTTTATCTATAGATAACGTTAATACGATATTCGCGTTAAGTGATCACTTTTAGAGACCGTGCCAATAAGCATCGAGATTCGTACACTATATTAGTGGAAAGTGTGAAATTCACAGAAGTTGATGATTGTTTGTTTATTTGTTATATATAAAGAACTAATCATAAAAAGTTGGTTGATATGAAAAAATATTTTTTGTATCCATGGCAACCGGGGATATATACAATTATGTATGTGAAAAAAATGCATTAATCTAAAAATAACGAAATTTCTTAAAATTTATGCCATGTTTCATAATGCACAACATTTTAAATTGATTAAATCCTAATAGGCGTGTGAAAAATTAACCAAAAATATGTTTTCATAATTTTCTTAAGTTCCAAGAGGCTGGAAACCCCCAAAATATTACTTAAAAGCATTATCGTACATTATAAAGATTGTATTGACTTGACATAAGCGGAAATGACCTCGGCAAAGGATTATCACGGGAATCTCTCGTGAACTAAAATGTTCAACTTAAAGAAAGGAAATCAAATATCTATATCTTATAACATTTAATAAGATATACATACAATCAGGTGCATCTATTACTGTCCTATTTCACCGACAGACCATATCAATAATAACACTGAGAAACATTAACTTTGACCTTTCTATTTCATAAGAAAATACTCAATGGTTAAACGTGTTCAGCAAAAACCTTGAAATATCAAAGGCGATTGACGATTTGAGGAAGTATACCTTCTAGTCATATGTAGACAACTAAAATGCATTAGGTGACATCCACACATCCTTGCTGTGACATCAGATCAAAGTAACCTGTGTGAATCACATAGGGCGTGGTCAGGTCCTACTCCAGCTGTGACATTACAAACCCTTAACATTGTACCAAAAAGGCGAAATTGAGGGGAAAAATTAATATCTTTAAAGTGAACAGTCGGACAAGGATGACTTAAGTCGGTAAAAATGGTGTGAATGTATCTAGTATAATTTCTTATGAAATAGAAAAATAAAATCCCTCGTCAAAATCTGTCTGCGTACGAAGAAATTAATTTAAAGTATAGGAATCCTAAAACGTCCTCCCGACTGACTATGTCCGTGGTTATATTCCCACGCAGCCTCGCTTTCAATGCTTTCAACTTTTGATTATTTCAGTGGTCAACACTGGGAAACGTAAGCAGAACTTGACCGTCGTATTAATATGTGAGAACTTTTGGAAGGCCAATGAACGGATTTAAACTGGTTTTCTTTGCCCGACTATTCACTTTAAAGAAAGAGAGAAATAGAAATAAAGGGGAAAACAAAGAAAAAGGAAGAAAAAAGAAAAATAAAGGTTTGATATACATATTCGGAGTAATAATAATACGGGCCCTTAGTTTGTCTTGATTTGTCTTATTTCGGTTAAATATTTCATATTCAAATAGCAATCGGACTGCTATAATGAAAGCGCAAGTCATATCAAGAAGTGTTGAATAATTTACAAACCATATTGAAATGCGTGTTCAATTTCAATTTAATTTTCAAGCTGTAAGTGAAAGGTATTGAACGTGAAACGTAATGTGTTGTATATCAGCTAACAGTAAGCAAATATGAAATATTTTGAAAATATGCATACATGTTAGTTTATTTCTCATTGCTCAAGGTGCTCATTTAGTTTATGTATCCAAATTTTTCACTACTATCAAAACGAATAAGGAGGAAAGAGTAAAAAGTGAGAAGTAAAAACGAAAAATATTTGTATTTATTTGAAGTAATATAATTTGTATCAGGTAGTCAAATTGAATGTCACCTAGTTAATTACGTTTCCATCTTCCAGGAGAAGACTTAATAGATTAAAAGAGAGAGTTGTGTATTAAATGAATTAACTGATTCACACATCCCATGATGAAAAAGTCATCGGTGTTAGAGGCGACATAATCATTTTCTGGTATCATGAATTGAATGCTAACGTACCATTTACTTGATCTGACGGGCTAAATGAAGACTGCCCCACTTCTATGATAAATGGAGACTTTGTCGTCTGCTGATTGGCCGCTTGATGTTTCGGAAACATAGTCAGGACGCTTCCAGATGGGGCCCCTTGGGGGTAACTATAGACTGAAATATCAATTACTCATTATCACAATTATATAAAGTACACTAAGAAATGTAGTAAATCTAATATTATATTTTGACCATAATTTGAATGTATCTTCGATTCGTTAAATTAGCAGCATACATATTTTGAACGACGAACTTGTGCTAACATAGTATGACTCCCTTATTTTCTCTTTAAAGTTATCGTTTGGAAAAATTTGCTCTTGACAAATATATCGATATTTTGGCTTTTAACATGAGCTGAACACAAATTATGATTTCACAAAAAATAGATTGTTATCACTAAATATCTGAAAATTGTCAGGTAAGAATTGTCTCAGAAAAACATATATCTATAGTAAAAAAAAATTCATTAAAAATATGGCAGCCATTTTGTACATTTTGTTGTAGGCATAAACTTGATACAAATGTAGCGAAGACTAAACAGTGTCAAAAATAACGAAAATAGAATGAGCACGTGAATCACCTCATTTTGGCGGAGTCTCGTTTTCGCGCCTTTATGCCTCAGGATATATTCAATTTAAGCAGACGATGTATACTCTTAGGTTATTTTAACTTTATTTTTTAGCATTTTTGCGTTACATAATCGCCTACGAAACACGCGAATTTTAATTGCACAAAAAATAAGATGGTTAACGGTTTCTAGTACTTACTTGATCTATGAAATGTCCAAAGAATCAGCGTCAGTATTAACATGTTCATCGGTTTGATCTGTCACAAAACAATGCTGAAACAATCGCATTTGAATTAAATGGAATGGAAAAATACAAAAATGATAAAATCACCATATGACCATAAGGCTTTGATGATATTGAACATCCTTACATACCAACCATTCATATTACAGCAGAAGGGGAGACATGGAATAATTTCTATGTACAACCGTTCAAGTCCAAGCTCGACATATTACATTTTATATCTCTAGGTTAGAAATTAATCTTATCTTTTTTCGATATTATATTATACCTAAAACAATATCATATTAATTCCCACATAATCTATGTCTCTTAATGAATGAATTTTCGACACCTACCTTTGTTTCGGGTTAGAAAGATTGGTCTTCAGGATCATTTCACATGTCGCTAGTATAAATGGAGACAGGAATCTTTACAACTAAATTATAGGTGTTTACATGTCAGAAAAATTGCATGTTAACAAGTCACATGATGTCTGAGATCCAGTCATGTGACCATGTCATCTGACACGCTTTTACTTTTCTTCCGTTGGAAGTTTACAATGAAGTAAGTTAATTTATTCTAGTATGTAAAAGATAATAATCACATGAAATTTGTGATTCAAATAGAAGCAATGGCCTGACGCTGCTCGTTATTATTTTTAAATGATTGTATAACTTTATTGTGCTATAGTCCATTTATATAATGATATTTCAACTCCAACAAATGAAATTCCTTAGTTGTACGGAGAAATAACCAGCACACAACCAATTTCTTTTTCACGTAAAATTATTATTTAAATCTGTCTTATCTCTCATCTTTTAACTATGTTAAACTAACAGCTAAAACTTGTAAATAACATATTAAACGTTTTGATATGAATATCCAAACGTAAAATAGCCCTAATATATGGAACCGTTGTTTTGATGGCAGTAAAATATTAGATACATAAAGTAAATGAGCTCCTTGAGCAAGGAGCAATAGACTAACGTGTATAGATATTTTCAAAATATTTCATACTTGCTTACTGTTAGCTGATATACAACACATTACGTTTCCCGTTCAATACCTTTCACTTACAGCTTGAAAATTAAATTGAAATTGAACACGCATTTCAATATGGTTTGTAAATTATTCAACGCTTCTTGATATGACTTGCGCTTTCATTGTAGCAGTCCGATTGCTATTTGAATATGAAATATTTAACCGAAATAAGACAAACAAAGACAGACTATCGGCCTGTATCTATGAAACTATTCTCCTGCTCAGGTTTTCCTCGAATGTCCCTGTATGAAACTTATTTTTCATCGGTTTTCCTTAATGCTTGTGCAATGGACGAATACCCCTCAAATTCAATTTGTTTTAAAAGTCTTAGCGATACAGAGATAACATTTTTCAGTTACAGCAATACAATGATTTTCAATATATAACGTGTTCCTCGCGAAAGCTAATAACATCCTAAAGTGATAAAACTTCGATATTATTTGGGAAAATATGGTAGTAGCTTAATGTCCATGCCTTTAATGGCTGTGATGTTAATTGCCACTTATATACTTCCTTTTTCTGCTATCAAATACGTGCTGGTAGTTTTAGATAATGTTTTTTCCACAGTTATGTTAATTATGTGTCCATTTATAGCTTAATGTGTAACGTATTGAGATATATATAGTAAATTATAACAATACCATTTTTTCATTTATCACAATTACATTGAGCCGGTATCAAGTTGCCGTGTAAAAGACCAACAAGCAAAATTTGAAATTTTCACATTGTTGTACAAAATAAACTTAAAGCATACCATGCTTTAGTCAAGCGTATCTCAACATTATGTTCCCCTATAACATTACTTACTGAGACTTGGTAGACATCAAAGCACAACTATGACCAGGATGATGTCAATGATAACACAAATGGCGATGAGCCATATCTACCACGTGGGTATATAAGACGGAAGCTAATGGTATGCCGGGATTTGTTATCCTACCTGTAGCCTAACATGGAGATCACGTCCTTGGTTATATTGCTGTCAATCCCGGAACTAATACAGGCTATAGGTAAGCATCTGTATTGGGAACAATAGCTGTATAAGTTCAGTTGATATGGAATTGAAATGATGAATATTTTGCTGGTTGACTTAAGGATTTTAATACTACAATTAAATTTCGATAGGTTAAAAAAGTAGAAGGTGAATTTAGTAAAAATATCTTTAACTATTATAAAGTTATGCAAAAACATTACAAAATATAAATACCAAGTCTTATTTAAAAAAACCATTATTAATACTATGAAAATATCTTCAGACCTGTATTCATCATGTACACCAAACTCCGTGAATGAGTACATTTATTAGCCATCCATGTTACATAGATATAACAAGATGAACTGTAGGATTCCTTTGCTGTAGGTTTGCCTAATCAGCACCAAGTGGCCTGTGAGCATTCGCTGAACAATGCCATACATCTTCGATGTCCTTGTGGTAAAGTTCTGTACGTCCAGGCGGCGAACTACGGACGTCTTGACAAGGAAACATGTGGTTACCATGACAACGAACAATGCCGGGCAACGCGAGCGGTAGACATCGTCCGAAACCATTGTAACGGAAAACAAAAATGTGATGTAAGGGCTCATAATGGAGTATTTGGTGATCCGTGTCGTGGCGTTCCGAAATACCTTGAAGTTATCTATGACTGTGTAAGTTCAGGTAAGAAACGATGTATAATTTTATTAAGCATCTCATTCTTTATATTTAATTGTCTGAGTGTGTAAAAATTCACAATTTGCTGTTTGGAACGAGTTTGAGGGGATGTTTTATCCACCTTTGAAACGTTTTAAATCGTCATTCTCATGACAGGGTGTAATATATAAAATCATAATTTTTTTTTTTAAATGTGAGGAATTTCATTTTGCGGATTTTTAGCGAAATTAAAACCCTTGCTAATATTAACAACCCTATGGTATGCCTTTGAGTTGGAACTTTATGGAAAAAACATGGAACGTATTTCATTTAAGAGAAGTGGCAAAATAAGATATAGTTTATTAACATTGCCATTATTATTCAATGGCTGTCACCTCATTTGGAACCGTTTTTGTGTGACAGGATTGAGGTCAGAGATCGTGTGTGAGAGCCAGAAATCCAACATTCGTTGCCTACCGGGACACAAACTAGCCCTTGTAGGTGTCGACTATGGCCGCCATGATGAAATTACTTGCCCGAGCCCTGCAATGTATAACTTGTAAGATTGTTATCTATTTATGGAATTTCAAGGGATTTCAGTTTTTTTTTTATTTTGGTTCTTACGCATGTTTAAATATCAATCTATAATTCAGTTTGTTATAGTTTTGCGTTGGGAAATGCTCAGTAAACCGCTTAACGAGTGTATTGTTTAAAATAATTTTTAATATATGTTCATTAGACCACATTGATATACCGACTGGTGGTAAACGTATTTGTCGTCATGTATTCCTAACACACCGCTATCCAATACCTTCAAAAGATATGAATATATTGGTGTAAAATTAATGTTCATAATTATTCGGATACATATTATTGAATACAGAGAGTCTTGATATCTATGGAATATGTATGAACGAAATGTTTGATTTCCTCTCAGATAAGCAACTCTATCATATGCTTAACTAACAGCACAAGTATCAACCAATTTAATAACATGGCTTCATCTTTCATCCTAGGACATGTCACAGTAATGTAGCGATGAAGAAACTCTTGCACTGTAATGGAAAGGAATCTTGTAATCTGGTGGCTAAAAATTCTGTTTTCGGAAACCCTTGTCTTGGAACATACAAATACTTGGAAGTCAGATATAGATGCGGTAGGTATGAAAAAATGTAGGTATCGCTGTATCCATGGTTACCTACAAAGTATCACAATTTATTATAGAAGACGGTCGAGTATGTTGACACTTTAAAAACTAAAACATGGTGTATCATGAGAGGATTATTCTGCATCTTTGTATATAGGATTGAATTCAACAAATTTAGCCGGTAAAGCCAACCAATGGAACTTTCAGAATTATTTCTATTACACAATTATCGCCTAAAGTAATAGATTTGCTCTAAAATGTTGTTTATGTAGATATATAAAATTCCAAAGAAATGAAACGTTTATTTATTTATTTAGAGAAGACGAAGATTATCGTGTGCGAGAGTCACAACTCAAAGTACAAAGAATGTGAGTTTGGAGGGACATTTGATACTATCACGCTGATACAACAGAAGTCACAGGCTAACTGTATACATGGGCTGAGGTTCGGTATCAACGGTAACCGAGTATGGGTGGACCAGGCGTGTCAGGGAACGTTCCGTCTCTCAAAGACAGTTTGTGATGTAAGTTTAGTTTGATAATTTTAAGAATTTCCTTTGGTTTCATTAATATTTTTTTCATAACATTTGGATTGATTTTTCATCTTCCTGTCAAGATAAAAGTTAGTTTTATTTGTTCTGCTTGGATGCTGAATTGGATGGCTACGGTACGTAGTTTTTACTCTGAGACTGTAACAGCAAAGTTGTACTTATCAAAATAGTGTAGTAAAAAGAATATTAACAAGATACATGAAAATGCAGAATATTAATTCTTTTTTTATAATTATTTTATTCTCTTTCGGCCCTCATTAAAAACATTCAAATGCTTATTCATAAAGTTGTGTAGATCAATTAATAGTTTAATATTATCTTTGCTCTGGTTGACCTTATCGGTATGGCGTTGACCATCGAGGGAAAAGAGAACGATTACTGTTCTTACTCTTTTTTACCGCCTGGTTCGACTATTCGCGAGTCAGTATACAATTGTACATTTTGTTTCATTTTCTAATTAAATTAATAAGTTGGATGATAGTTTACTGTTACATGATTTGACATGTATTTTTATTTTGTTATTTATCTTTTCGTTTTTGTTCTTTTCTCTTTTTACAGGACGAATGATGACATCATCTTGAATTACTAAATTCTCGTCAGATGTAGATTGGGCTTTTTACTGACGCCTTGCATTAGTGGAAGTGATGGATGGTTTCATCATACTATTTAGCATAAGAGTCTGATATAAACTTTATCTGTCATCCTTTTGATTAAAGTGTAACACTAACACTATCATGAATGTATATATAACTATTTATTTACATCAATAAAATGAGTATCAGTTACATGCACATTTATTTTAAACATTTTGCTGTTCTTGCTGTTACACAACAAATATATATTAAATTATGTCCAAACGCATATTATATAGAAATGATTGCAATAGCAATCGATGCTTTATTTCATGATTTTTAAAGATGGTACATTGCTGACAAATGCTGCTTTTTTTCCGATATCAAAAAGTAGAAGGCGAAAATAGTATTTTTCTTCATTTAAAAAAGATACTTACTTCATACCATTACCACCATTGAAAAGTTTAGCAAATATTACTTCAAATTAAAAATATCAAAAATGATTAATTTCATTCCAAAAAAATTCATGGCACTATATCCTATATGGAATGAAATTCTAATTGCACATACACTAAAATCATTATTAACATCAATAAGATGGGTATCATTAACATGTAGATCTACATTTATTTAAAATATTTTGCTGCGTTTTGCTGTTACACAACTGCTATATATAATTTATTAAATTATGTCCAAACTCATATATTATAGAAAGGATTGCTTTATATATGCTTTATATCATGAAAAAATAATTGCCCGTTTTTTATAACTTCGAGTAAATTTTGTAAACCAGGCATCAGGATCATGAAACAGACTTAAGTTCAAAACTGTCTTAATTTTAAACTTGACCAATAGAAGATGACTTTACAAAAAGTTACGTCATTTAAGATTGACTAGTTCAAAACTGAAGTATAAGATTCCTTCATGATCATAGAGCCAGATGTAATTAATGCGCAAACCCGAACTTTTGTTTTGTATGTAATACTAAAGCAAAATATTGGCTATGATATACAAGATGCACTACATAATACATTCGCACGTTCCTTTTTCGTCCCAGTTGAATTGATTTGGTGTAGCACTACCTAAAGGCCCACATTTTTTCAACATGGCGGCATCCATATGAAAGATGGGGATATATAAGAATTGTTAATTGTTCCTTTGAATAATATGATGTATATAAAAGCAATAATACCCTAATCGTTTCAAAATGCTTTGAAATAGTACTAATAGAAATGTTTTCTTTGTTTTCAACATAATAGAATTTCGATAGCAAATGAAGATCTATATGTCTGATGTAGCGCGTTCCATAACCAATACTGTAGATTCTAATCGGTAGGACTGAAATGAACATGTTAATGGTATGCATGGTTCAGTGGATCATATAACACTTTTAAATTTAGAGTAAGATCTTAAAATCAACTGTAATTATATCATTTTGTTTTAATTAAATATGCATAGATTTTAATGTTAAAAGTACAAATAAGAGCTGAAAATGATTTTTGACAGTACTGTCAAAATCATTAAATTGAAAATGATTTTTGACAGTACTGTCAAAATCATTAAATTGTTTATCTGCTTAACAGTGAAATGAGATCATACGATCAGATTGTGAAGTCCAGTTATAGTCTACAATTTCATTTTACATTTTTACAGTATTATTAGTATTGTAAAGATATTTCTGCAGGTATTTTTCATCTAAACATATATAAGGTATAAGAATATTACTGTGCATACATTCTGTGTTGTAACTAATATTTAAAAAAGGCATCTTACATGTTTGTCTGTCCATTTGAATGATTTTCACAGCTCAATTAATTAAACCTGAAGGTTTTCAATAGATTACTGAAGAACAAATAATAAGTCAAAAATTTCACCCAATGACAGCACATAAAACTTAAAGAAAAAAACCACACAATCATTTCTATGACATTTTAATTGTCCATTGCAAGAAACAATTTTATTACACTAATATTGTATTTATTATAAGATAGGGAGGTCTGTGTGTTCCTTTTGATAGGCAGCATTCAGGTTTTTATCAGTATGACTTCTTGTAATAGCCTCCTGGAAGAGTAATGTAAGAATGGAAAATAAAGATCAGCATAATATAAAATACGTCATTCATTTTCAAATTTTGATTCAGTCGTAAAATTATCAATTTCATTAAAATTGAAGTAAAATGAAAAGATATTCATTTGTTATACCTGGTTTGAATGGTAAATTATAGTAAAGAGAAACAAATAGTTTTGTTAATAAAATAAATACAAATGAATCATTTTTTCACAAAGGGAGTATATATAGGTAAAATCGTACCGCCCATTCCGCCTATTCCGCTGCCCATGCCGCTACCCCAACCGCCTATTCCGCTCATTCCGCTGCCCCAGCCGCCCACGCCGCCCATGCCGCTACCCCAACCGCTTATTCCGCCCATTCCGCCCATGCCGCCCATTCCGCTACCCCAAGCGCCCATTCCGCCCATGCCGCCCATGCCGCCCATGCCGCCCATGCCGCCCATTCCGCCCATGCCGCCCATTCCGCCCATGCTGCCCATTCCGCCCATTGGGTATCCGGAATTGCTGGTCCTGTAGGATCTATAGTAGTAGGATCCAGAGGGCATCATTCCGCCCATGCCGCCCATGCCGCTCATGCCGCCCATGCCGCCCATGCCGCCAATGCCCATGCTCATGGGATAGGTGCACACAGCGGTACCAACTAAGCAGCTGAGGAGTATGGCAATGGTCTTCATCTAAAATTAGAAAATTAGAGGAAATGTATGGCACGTGAAACGTTTCAAAATTTTCAATTATTTTTTTATTTTTGTTAAAAAGATAAAAATGTCTTCATTACACGTAACTATGTGCTCAAAATGAATTTTTTAAACATATATACATACATGTTTGTTAAAAAATTATTAAAAGGAACATATTGTAAACGTAATAACGATATGTTCAAAATAATAGATGTATGTTCAAAATAATAGATGCATGGTCAAAATAATAGATGTATGTTCAAAATAATAGATGTATGTTCTTAATAATAGATGCATGGTCAAAATAATAGATGCATGGTCAAAATAATAAACGTATGTTCAAAATAATAGATGTATGTTCAAAATAATAGATGCATGGTCAAAATAATAAATGCATGGTCAAAAATAATTATCAATATCTTAAATATTTGGTCAATGTGAAAAATAAAAATATGATAATAAATTACATAATCTGCTTGGAATCCAGTAATTTCGCCCATGTAATATTTTTGCAAATGCCACTAGTGTAATATAACCTGGTGCATTTTTCATTGTGACGTTATGAAAGAAACAATGAAATGCCACCAGGAAAAAAACATGTCTTCAGGATGTTGAGGACAACCGTACAAAATGGAGGCCTCCGCTAGATTTTAGCTATACAATTTGACGTCAGATTCTTTGAAGTGGTGTCGGCAGTTTTGTGATATAATGTATATCAATTTTGTTTCGTGTTCATTTCATATGAGAACTTATGAAACTCTTCTCGAAGTCGTCAAGGCTCGGAAAAATAAAAACGTCTTAGACATAAAATAAACACTCATTTCAGATTTCACATATAAACTTTTTAACCTTGCAAGGCAATTGAAATCTTCTACATTAATGTTTGAACGATTTATTTTGGAATAACCTGTGTGACATTTAAGCATCATTCTTATAATATGTTTAGGATAATTGGGTGCAGTAGTACCCATGCACTAATGTTCGTGAGTACGACTGTGGCGAATTGATAACATAACCAATATTTTAGTTTCGTCAATGACTACTGCTTTTGAAAGGAAGAGTGTCAATTGGTCCCTCTGTGACCTTTTTTTGACACTAAGTTATATTTTCCAAAATGTTTCATTTTCAGCATAGAAATGAATTAAAATTCATGTAAAATCATTTAATAATATCAGTTCGTTTTAACAGAACTGGACAAAACAGAAAATTGCTTCTCCTGTGTAGCCTACGCAAGTTATATTTTTACTATATATTCTTAATCATTATAAATTTTTAAAACTTCCTCCCCAAAATCAATTGCAAACTTCAAAGTTGACAACATAAAAGCTTAGCGCTTATTTTTTTATTTTCTTCCGTTGCAATATGTCAGAGCTATGAGTAATTAAACAACGTTTGATGACATCGCCATTTTCTTCTTGTCTATATTTAAATAGGGTAAAAAATTCATGTCTATAATAGCACAGAAAATGTATAGATAATTTATTTAGGATGCAAAAACGTTCTTATTCATTAAATCTTGTTATGATTGAATGCAAAATGACTTAAAGATTAACCGTTAAAATATGTCAAATTATTGGTAAAATATAACACACAGATTTCACTTGCGCAGTGTATTATGGCCACTGCATGTACACCCCAACGAGGGAGAAGGTTTTTTGATAACTAGAACGAGTTATTTTCATCATTGTACAATCAATTTACAACGATAACATAAAGATGAATTAGAAATTAATGTATGAATAAACAAGGACTCACCTTGGCAAAGGATTGAGGTACTGTACAATGCCCAGTATAGATCTCTGTACTATGCCGGTTTTACATCATGGTATATATAGGGCAAATCATACGTTTGTTTCGCTTCATTTTAAGTCGCTGACAGGTAACATTCATACGCGGTAAGTCAAGTTCTGTAAACAAAAACAAATGTCGCTGTAACATAGGACAGAAACAGCAACACAGGATTTACATTACAGAGTTTTTTTTGCACAATTAAATTTATATTGTGTCATATTGTAGGAATGTAGATGATATATGTCCATGAACTATAAAAACACGCGTAGTGAACATGAACGGAAATGTATAGCACACAAAAACTTTTAATTTCGAAATACATTTGTAGGTCAAAGTATTGATTGGTCAATTCAAAAATGTTCACAATTCAGACGGAAAATTGTAGCTAAACTTTTTGCTATCATGAGATTCAGGCGTGAAACCTTTGTTTCATAATCTGCTACCGCTCAATTATGTATCTTAATATGTTCCTTTCTGCTCACAAAGCTATCGCAACACGAGTGTAAGAGTAGCTTTATATACCAGCGCGATGCCTGCAAAGTACTGATATGCGATCTCTAACACAAAGGTTGCAGTATATACCCGTTGACGATAAAGTTCTATTATTGATTTAATTTCCTCATATGTCTGTTACCAAAATGCTAAGTTGTGATATTTGTTCTCAAGCCATGGCATTATGATCCAATATTCATCATATTTTGAAATAGATTTATCAGATAATGTTCAAAATAAATTATAATGCAAACATGATATAGCTCTATTATTGTAACCTAGTTTAAGAGCTTGGTAGACCAGCATAATGCCTGCGAAGTACTGACAAGTCAATCTCTGATATCTCTGTCCACGATAAAGGTCTTAGCTATATTTAGTTTTGTTTTGGTTTGGGGTTTTTTGCAGTTAGTCTCATTCTGAACATTAGAGTTACTTCCCTTCGTAAGAGGGCAGGTAGGGCTTTAAAATTATACCTGCTGCCCCTATTACATGATCATAAAAGGTGACTAAATTTATGATCTTTTCTTTTCTTCCTAACTGACTTTATTCTTCCTAGTGTCTCCTTTGACACTAAGTCATTTTTGGCCAATTATTGACCGCTCGCCCCCTGTGAGGTAAGCTCTGGATTCTGTCCCTGGCCAAGACACACCAAAGTCTATAAAAGTGGTTTTACTTTTTTAGTTTAAACGTATTTATTGTAAAAAGCATATGAGAAGAGATTGGGTACAAATTATTACATCTTAACAAAGACCTTCTCCCAAAATACAACAGAGAGAATACACACACACATATATATATATTAATTGTATTGTTCAAATAAATGGTCCTCGATGCGATAAATTCGTTAAATACATGTAGTCAATTACTGACCCCCTATAAACGCAGAGGGTCACTAAGAAGTATAGGAGGCTCGCGCTACGCCCTCGCCCCCTATAAATCTTACTGACCCTTTTAGCCATTATAGGGGGTCTGTAACTGACTATATAACTAATAGTATATATAATAAATACAACAAAGTGAATGGGTACATATATACGTGTGGCTTAGAGTGTGAAATAAACGAATCAAACTGAACAAATAAATTTGCATTAATTTTATCAGACAAGTTTTCGCTTCCATTTAGCAATAAATTTATATCAATTGGAATATTCAATTTAATCAAAAAGTCATATATTTTTTCCCTGTCTCATATAAAGTGGACATTCGGAAAAGTAGTGAAAAGTATTTTCACATGGAAATCCACAACAAGTTAGTTCTCCCACTCGTGCTACTCGAAAAAGATAATATTGTATTGGGCTACTTTGATGTCTGAATCTGGTATAAAAGTGGTAGTTTTCTGTTCCTGCTTAGCGCTCAGAATACAGGGAATAGGACGACTGGTTTGCTCCTTGTCAGTATAGTGTGACTGGATGGAGTGTGTTGCTTGGTATCTTCAGCTACATGCTTCAGTGATACCGCAGTCTTCCAAAACACGCACCATGCACTTCTTACACACTACACATCGCATACACGGGAGACCGTCCTTACATGACCCTGGCTGTTAAAAGGACGTTAAAATAATCAAACAAACAAACAAACTTCTACACGTTAATCATTACAATCATATAATAAAGAAATATAGATCACATTTTGTCGACCTTTAGTAATTCCGTATTTAAACACATTTCTAATCCTCAGATAATTGTTACCAAATGCGTTTCTTCGATGTTTCTTTCTTGGGCCTTACAAATTATGTGTCGCGATTCATCATGTCATCATGTACTGAAATTTGAGATTAACAAGATAATGAATAAAACAAACCAAATTGCAAATTAATTAAAGATGATATGTAATATCATATCGAGAAACATAAAGGTAAAAAGATTGTAGGTCATCATTTCAATGTTACATATAGAATAGGAATATTTGTTTATAAGGATGAAAATCTATATATGATAACTGTTTTGTTATACCGACAAACAGAATTTGACAAATAATTAATTAATAACAACTTATTATATCTTTTGAATGATGATATATGGGTGACGGAAGAAACAAGCTACGTACTTGTATCATAAATGATAGTTATGTAAATGTTATATTTGACAACTTCCGGTACACTAAGGCAATCGCACGACTTCCTGTCTAAAACAGCAATTCGATATTATAATTAATTTGGCATTGTGCATCACTATACTAAAGAATTATATGACAGTGGGATTTGACAGCGACAACAGACATATATACTTTACCAGAAATCTTTTCTGTAACTCGTCAACGATCCTGTGGAACAAAGGCATTGTTTATTAGAGGCGAGTAAAACTGAAATATAAAACGGGACCAGTTTCATCAAAATTCCATCATAAATTTCAGGAATTCTTTAACTTAAAATTTTCTTTTAGAAAGCATTACATAAACTTCTTAATTTGACATCCTTTTTTTAACTTCTCTAATGTTTTTCAATGGCGAATTTTAAGTCAAAGAATTCCTTAAAGTCAATGACGCCCCATCATTATAACGTTACCTGATACTTAATCGTATAACCACGTGTCTTATTAACACAAAAATACATATGAAATAATTTATGTAGCTTTTGGTGCATGTGCAGTCAGTACTTCATTTCATATAGGGCATAGTGTCATGGAGTTTTATCGGGACGCAATTAATTCATTTTTACATTTTTTATTTATTTTTGAAGTAAAGCAAAAGAAGCTCAAACTTTTCAACGGGAAAAAGTAATAAAAGAATCAGAAGTAACTTTTGTAACCGAAGAAAAATACTAATATTTCGTCTGCTCCTGTTATGATAGAGAAAATCTTGAAGGAATGTTGATGAAACTGGACCCAGATTTAGTACAATTCTTGCTTGGTGTCTTCGGCGGCATGCTGCAGTGATATAGCACTATAAAAAGGGCAACAGTTCCACTATACAAGAAGACACAACACGAACATACCGCAGTCTCCCAGTACACTCACCTCGCACAACATACACGCAACACACCGCATACATGGGAGGCCGTCCTTACATGACCATAGCTGTTAATAGGACGTTAATAAATCAAACAAACAAACAAACAAACAAGTACAATTCTAAATGTACTTTTGTATGAGCAAAATTAGCCCTCAAAATGAGTACATCTAAACGGCAATGGCATATGATAATTATTAACTTGAGGTTTTAAAAAATAATAATATTTAAATCAACGCAAAGTTCTCGTCCTATTAAGATAGCACACTATTATTTTTTCGTTGATCAGGCTTTATTTACGTTTTATTTACAGCTAAGGTCATTGAAGGACGACCTCCCTGGCGTTCAGTGTGTTGTGAGTATGGATGTCTATGTTTTGGGAGCTGTGTTATATTCGTGTTTACCTAAATGCCTGTTTATTCCTAATACGTTGATATTGACGTCTCTATTTCTAGATGCAGACATATTATTTTGCCTTTCGAACATTTAAAATTGTTTAATGATGTTTATGTTACTATATGGTGGGTAATCGATTATGAGTGTTAGTAGGGACATGAAGTACCAGACAGAATTCTACACCATCGTGTGCAATGTCATCTTATATAATGTACATTATTTTTCTGAGTGCCAAATGTTGGCAAAATCTGTGACCGACTGCATATCCAGGTAAAATATATAACTACTAAACAAGTTGATATCATCACAAATACCTAAAGGGGGTAGTGTTCATATTTGTCTCTCTGTAATGTTGGAAGAATGCAGAATATCCGTATTGTGTCTCTTTGTAAAAATGGAAATCCAGTCCATTTCATAATCCTATATCATCCAGATTATACCGTCAGACACCGAACAGTACACTCCAGCCGGCCATAATGGATAAACCAATCGTCCCACTCCCTTTATGATCAACGGTAAGCAGAAAACTATAAATAATACCTCCTTATCTATCAAAATAGTCAATTTCAATTTGTAACAATTTTATTGTATAAGTTAAAGGAATGACACATTACATACAGGTTAGGTCGTCCTTAAATGACCTTGGATGTCGAGCCAACCAATTGTAAGGATTGTCTAAGAGAGAGTTTTTTTTTTATTTTAAATTTCCAAAAACGTATTATAAGTTTCAGTGATTTTAGTAATGTCATCCAACATCAATTAAGAAGAAATGCTAGTTTAGCCCACCTTAAGATTGTGATATTTTCAGCAGTTAAATGCAAGTAATGAAAAAACACGTGTTTTAAAGGGACGTATGCACTTAAAGTGCACCAGACTGCCATGTGATAGATGTGCAACGATCACGTGATCATGTCAATTCTTACACAACATCCAAAAAAAGCTCGGTGTGGTGAAACAGGGAAGTAAGTATACATGAGGTAATTATGCTTTTACAAGCGTGACCTAGGAGTCTGACCTCGATCCGAACGGAAAAAATTTGAAAGTTATCATACATGTATATCATAATGTTGTTTTATAACCGGTGTGTTTTTACATTTAGCCTTTTTGTATAATTACGCCACAAAATTATGACATAAAAATATATTCCCTGACATTTTTATTATTATTATACAATTTTAGGGAAGGTTAACACCTTACCTTTAGACAATCAATTACAATGTACGGACATAGATAAAGGATTACATTTGTGTATAGGTTTTATAGTGGTCTTCAGCGAGTAGGCTTATCCAATTATTGAGTTGGTGTGATTATTTAGTTTATACGAGAACTGAAGGCAGATATTAAGGGTTAAGTTTAAGACAAACTAAAGAAAATATCTGTTTTCGTTGAATAATACACATGACAAATATATCTTGTATGCTAATACAGAATATCGATATTTTACGTACAAACAGAAGGGTTACACTTTTGATACTACATATAAGTAAAAAGTTAATTATAAGACAAGGCTTTTTTCCGCCAAAGTCATCCATCACTTACATTGACCATTATTATTTCCAAGCAGTTTATATGTTATTGCTGAGAGATCATGACGGTGTTATTTCTCCCCTATAGACTCTTTCTGCATGAAATTTCGTGTACAGTGTAAATCAAGTAATATTTTGTATGCCAATATATTGTTACTGTAATGCAGTTGGACAAACGTACCTTGGTCAATGTATTGGTATGTACCATAACTAACTACATGGCTTACTGATAACACGCTTCTTACTCAGCTAATTGGAACATTTTACATAAATATACAAAACATAGTTAAAGGAAAAGTTGTGTAGCTCATACACCAAGTAATCATAGTAGCTCAATAAATTGCATAATGTCAGTAATATATGTGGTTAGCTATAATACATAATGTAGCCCAAAAGACTTCTAGACAGATAGAGGTATTGTCTTTAGAACTATAATTGCTGCCCATTATGCTAGCGGAACAAAGAAAAAGCTTTTGAAAAGTTATTTACACTATTGAATACCTATTAGACAGCGTATTAAAGATTTAAATCACAGGCAGAAATTATTTGCATTACAAAAATGTACATCAGTTCTACAGATTGTCAAATTGACGTCTTGTGAACGTTAAGATACTTATTATTAATGTTTGTTTTGTTGGTTTTACGCAAAAATAATTAATTTTCTATTTGTTTCTGGCTTTCTGATTGGCCTATCCATATTTTTTTCATTCCACGATGAAAAAAAAATCCGAGAATGGCGCCGAAAACGCCGAAACCCAACGTTATCGTGACGTCACAATAGAAACATTGACGTTGCGTATTGATTTGGAAAAAATAATCCCTTGTAAAAAAAATCAATGGAATCGTACGTGTAAACGTATTTCATTTTATAAAGTAGCCTGGAAAATTAATTATAAGCATTGAAGTCACTATTTTTTAATTTCATCGGGTTATGGAATAAATTTTGTTTGCAAACTTTTGTGAGAATATCCATTACGCGGATTCACACAGTTTGCAAACAAATTTTCTTTCATACCCCGATGAAATTAAAAAAACCACCAGTGACTTCAATGCTTAAATGATCTATGAACATGAAATAATTGGAAACCTGTAACAAGCATAGAAAAGTATATTCGTTCTAGATGCATACTTATAATTTATCCAGTTACGTTTGTTCAACTGCACCAGCGTATTTTATTGGCATGCAAAATATAACTAAGGTTACATTATACATGAACATAAGGAGAGTATATGCCAACTGTAATCCACAACACACTTTAATATGTAATCATTAGAGTATATTTCACTGTCACATATTGTGACGGAACAATTTAGCCTAAGTCGATCTTTAGATTTTAAACGTCAATTTGCAGGCAGACTGTCTTGGTCATTTATCCAATACGCCCACCCTTTCTCCCACTCTCAACCTATATCCGTCTCTCGTTCACTAACAATCTCTCTCTCATACACTTATCCACGCTTCCCTTTATCTACATGAATTTATCATATGGACAGGGATATCTCAAACCGAGGGAAAACTTTTGGCTGCTCAGCCCGATGCTTGCCACGGTTGAGGGCTAAACTGTTAATTTTTGTCTACCATACTTCAAAGAAAAATGATGAAAAACAAGTTGCTTACAAACGTTTTCATTTGACGTCATCACATGGACGTCGCGACAGGTCGAATCGCTTTGGAATGAAACAGTAGAATCTCAACCCGAGGGGAAAGACAAAAACAAAGCCTTCCCGAGTATTTAACAGCTTACAAATCATATCTCGTGTCTCACAGACCACCTTTACCACTTTGTGCCTCACGTGCAAAGATCTCGTATAGCTTGTTTTTACCCTAGGGTGAGACAGAAAATTCTCTTACCCCAGACAGGGATATTCACAGTTTTACCGGTGTTAGGGCTATCTCACCCTAGGGTAAAGACAAGTTACACGAGATCTTCGCACGTGCTCAAAAATGTTATGACGTCACGGTAATAGTATTATAACGTCACGACAACTATGAAATGACGTCACAAAGACGGCGACTCATTGAGGTCACGTCATCCTCTTTTGTATAAGTGACACGTTTATTAGATACACAAAGTGGTGCACGTGGTAAAAGAAAAAGAAACATTCACCCTCTTTGGGATGAAACAGGAGGTCTCAACCCTTGGGATAACATTCTGAAGCCGCCAAAAACTCGGCAAAGCCTCATGTTTGACAACTCCAGCATTTTAACCCTCGGGTTAAGATTAATAGAATCATGCATGGGCCAGTCAGGTGGACAGGTCAACTCGAGTGAAAGATTTTTGATTTTGGCTAATCAACCCGAGGCTTGCCGAAGGTTGATGATCAAAATTTTTCACGAGGAATGAGATACCCTTACCACCTGACTGGCTCATGTAAGATTCTTTTTCTCCTATACTTTAACGAAAAATGATAAAAATTCAGTCAACATGAACGTCACTGTGCGTACAAATGGTCGTCGCCTGTATTGATGACGTCACTAGGCCTATCTAGCGTGAGCTGTCTTAACCCTACCCCGGTAAAAGACAGAGTTAGTTATCTTTTCCCTAGCAGCCGCGGAATTGCCCTGTCAGTTATGAGAGAAAACACTGTCAATGAGAGGAAATCCACTCAAGTATTGGAGAAATATAACTTGTTCTAATCCACTACAGCTTACTATTATTTCGTACTTATTATTTTTTCCCAAACGAAACAGTAGGTGATATGTGTATCCTATGGGACATTGTAGTAGGAACCTCTGTAGTACACACATAAAATCGTCAGAGTACCCAGAGGGAAAATACAAAAAAAAATCTAGTATCAGTACATTGAAACAATCTAACTTTGGTTTAAACAATATTTTATTCAATAACGATAAAGTACAACATAGATGTCATAAAAGGTTATTTCAGTGTTAATTATAAGGTGCTTTGATAGGAAAAAGGAACGGATCCAGGCAATCTAATTAAAATTCGATGTTCGAATTTTAATTAGATTGGGATCGAGGGATTATGAAAAGGAAAAAAAAAAAATTTTCAACCATACAAAAGATTTGTTGAGAAATCGATCATAGTTTGGTCATAAGTAAAACTATCACGGGTTTGAGTATATAACCGATATACGAATAACGACAAGATTGATTTTGAAATTTTGAACCGTCTCAAAAATATTAACATTGTACTGATCGGGCATATTAGGGTTACCATAGAGTAAAGTATTAATATCATAGTCATGGGGTAGGTTTCTAAAACAGACCATTCTTGTTTGTTGGAAATTTGGACAAAGGCGAAGGAAATGTTCTGAAGTTTCGTCAGACAATCAAACTTTGCATCAGCGTAAACCTAAGGGAAGGCCAATCAGGGCTTAGGGGCGTTTTAATGACAAGTGTGCATTAATATTCAATAGCATTTGATTTATCTCTTTTAACCAAATAATGATAATAGAACATCCATAAATTTACTTTGATAAATATTGTTTGTTAAACGTATCTGACCCCATGACCTTAAAGCTTATTCCTTTCAATAAAATTATACCCCTAATTTAAGGTTTCTTTTGATCATTCATCAAGGCGATTCACTTAAACAGAATGACATGATTGCCCTTCTCTCCAGCATTTTACAGGCCTCGTATTTTGAGCCGTTTACATGGAGAAAATGGCACCGGAAGAATGGCCAAAAAGACGTTGCACCAAAAGCTTCTTCTGAAGGTAAACGAAAACAAGAATTATTAAAAAAAAAAAAAAAAAAAAAATCAGCATTTTATTTTCTTTATTCAATATCTGATACATTCAGTACATGTCACAGTTGTTCTTTAACATTGATGTTGCTTACTTATGTAATACTGTAAACAAATTTATTTTCATGGCGAATTACGTTTACGCTTTTATGCCTTTTTTACAGCGATTTTATTTTGCGATTTAGAGAAATTTCGTTATTCTATCCCTGTGCTTTAATCATTTACGGAACAATACATTTTTGCGATATCTTATTTAGCATGAAAATAAATCACACACGAAAATACGTTTGTTTACAGTGTTCTTCATTGCCATTGATAACCAGTTTGAAATCCTATGTAAGTAATGTATTTATTAAAATTACATGCAACATCTCACACTGATATTCACTTCCAAACAGATAACCCGTCCCGACCTTAACTAGATCGTACTATTTTTTTATTTCAAATAAAAATTAAATGAAATTTAAAACACAAATAGCATATGAAGGTTTTCTGTTCTTTACTTCTGCAGGCTAGTATGTACCTAATTTATCACCAATCGGACTCTTGTCTATTGTCTATTTTTGTCACACCGGCTTTAGTCATTTTTTGTCGACATTAAAGACAAAAGATACCAAATAACAATTGAAAGACAATTTATTATTACCATGAAATAGATAATTTTATAATATAAAGTTATCCAAAAAATTTACATATATTTGCCTAAATTTACTCGATTCATATCCGACACTGTATATATATCAGGATTTAAAAGCCATCTGATCAATTGACACCTCGTATTTTTAAGTTACTCATACGGTTATTGTAACAAGCAAATGCTCAAAAATTGAAAAAAAACTAACATGCTGAATAGTAACCGATATGAGTCTGTACAATAGTAACTGTTCACACCTTATGCTACTAGGGTTTTTGTACATAAAACCTCTGCTCAAAAATTCATTTAATATTTTTTAATATAACAACTTCTGGAACCTTCCGCTTTCGATGAAATGGTTTTTGCACAATAGCAATAGGTCAAACTTTCTGTTACTATGGGTTCTGTACAAAAAGAAAAAAATGCTCAAAAATTGACTTACATGTAATGGTATGGTTTTCATACATTACTAACTATCCAAATTTTCTGTTATTATAGTTTTTGTACATTTAACATATGGTCTCTTTAACATAACTTCTTTTTAACATGACAGTTTAATCTTTTTGTGATCAAGAAACTGAGAGTAATTGCATTTATAACCATATAAAAAAAGAATAATTATCAACCTGCATTTTTTTTCTTCTTTTTTTTCCATAGAAAAGTTCCTTTTTTCATACTAGTACATGTATCCACACTCATAAATTCCAGTAATTATTATGTGTGACAAAAAACTGATTCACCAATGATGACCAAACACTATGAAAATCATCTTGCTCTGCATTCATAAGACAATGCAGTTTTATCATTTAAGTAAACCGTATAAATAAAAGTCTTACATTCACGCATCATTCATATAGTATACCTTCTGACTAATATATATAAAAAAGAATAATTATCAACCTGCATTTTTTTTCTTTTTTTTTTTCCATAGAAAAGTTCCTTTTTTCATACTAGTATATTATCCACACTCATAAATTCCAGTAATTATTATGTGTGACAAAAAACTGATTCACCAATGATGACCAAACACTATGAAATCATCTTGCTCTGCATTCATAAGACAATGCAGTTTTATCATTTAAGTAAACCGTATAAATAAAAGTCTTACATTCACGCATCATTCATATAGTATACCTTCTGACTAATATAGAAAGATACATTTATTATATCCATCTGTTTACACCTCAACTTCCACCTTAAGCCTGGTTTTAATTCAATCACCCCTGAACATCCATTTGAACTCTTCTGATCCAAAGAGTGGAACAGGCCATTATAAAGTTTCAGTTAAAAAAAATAAACTTCATATATCATAATTGTATATGGAGAGTGAACGGTTCATTATCATGTGGTATATCACATTTGATGATGGAAAAAACCCAATAAATTTTACAGTATAACTTGTCATTGTCAGCCTTATTGTAATGCGGATTCCTGTGCATTCTGACGTAACTGTATTTTTGGATTTATAGTAATCAAACCCTGTATAATCTGGTAACCTGGCTTTACCAGCCAAATATGCTGGTTGTCACATTGACCTCTGGTTTAGATAAGTTACACTGTATATGGTGTGATTAAATATAGATAAGCTTGAAGATCAATACCTGTATAACCAAACAACCAAACATAACTTGTTCTCTTTATGCATTTTGTCCCAAATTAAAGGCCCACTACCTTTCAAAAATGGCTTTTAATATTTAAAATAGTTCCCAGAGGGATCTTGGCGCCCACCAAAGAATGATTTATGTCTGACAATGGAAAAGGGGATCTTTTCTCTGCTTTTCAAACTTTTTCAAACATACTGCATATAAAATTTGAGACAAATCACTTCAGTACTTTCTGAGAAATAGCAGTAACAAACTTCAACTATCAAAATCCAAGATGGCTGCAGCCATCTTGTTGACCGATCGATCCAAAAACGCTGACTGGCGGCCATCTTATTGACCGATTGGTCCCAAATCACAATATGCACAACTAGGGCCCTAGGGGAACCTACTTATGAAATTTGAGACAGATCACTTCAGTACTTTCTGAGACAGATCACTTCAGTACTTTCTGAGAAATAGCGATAACAAGAATTGTTAACGGACGGACGGACGGACCACGGACCACGGACAAAAAGCGATTTGAATAGCCCACCATCTGATGATGGTGGGCTAAAAATTGGAATGTGAAACGAGATTGATAATTTTGAATAGTCGCAAAAGTTATTATCTTACCGTTAATACAATACCTGTCATCACCTTCTCAACGATTCAATTTAAATAAATTAAATGTTAATTTTCATAACGCGGGTCGAATTATGTTTTCCGCCGTCATCCTTGTTACCGAGCGTTAGTTGACTATCATTGCGCCAGACGGCAAAACAGCGAATGAATCTTCATTATTAACATAGTTTACGCAGGAAATCTTGCAATTGTTTCGTATTGTAACCTCATCTTAGGCCATTGATATATCTTTCCTTATGTTATTTATGTTTTTAAGAAACTTTTTTTTTTTTTTTTTTTTTAGAAAGGTAGTGGGCCTTTAACATGTATGACATAATAACATGCAACTAAAAAATATAACCCTTGACAACCATACATATATAAAGCTTGCAGGTAAGTATTTATTCGTCCCCATTTGGAGTACGCAACTACAATCTGGTCACCAATGTTGACACCTGATAAAATTACACTGGAAAACGTACAACGAAGAGCAACTAAAAGGATACCAACAATTAAAAACTTATCGTATTCAGAGCGTATCAAGAAACTCGGGCTACCAAGTTTAGAATATAGAAGAAACAGGGCAGATGTGATTCAAGTCTACAAGATTTTAAACAAAATAGACATTCTGGATCAAACAACTATGTTCAGAGAACTAACGGGTATAGCAACTAGAGGACACTCGAAAAAACTCTTCAAAAAACGATTTAGGCTAAACTCAACCGGAAATTTCTTCAGTAATCGAGTAATTAATACATGGAACTCGCTCTCAGAGGAAGTGGTTACATCACCAACGCTTAATTGCTTCAAATCCAGACTGAACAAATTGTGGGTCAACCACCCAACCAAATTTCGACCAACGTTCTACTAATGAGTTAGTCAACTGAACAGTGTAGTGGTAGTATGAACTGTTAAACAACCACTAACATTTTAAATGGAGAGGTTATTTTTAACACCCAATAGGGTCACCATAATGTACCGTATATGTACATAATCAATATTACAGGAACTAACGAACGATTATCAAGTGTCAAATATAGACACCTTTTAACGCAACCGGAAGTTTTTAACAAATAGTACGCATATGTATAGTACTATACCAGTTGAAGAAAGCATCAACGTACATCAAACAAGCCCAGAAGCTTACCAAAGATGTCATTTCAGCGATTCAGCGATTCAGCGATTGATTTTGACATCATCTTTTTGCGAGCATAAGGTCATGCTTTTCACAGAAAACTCACAAAATAATGATGTAGCATGGTTACGTACCCGCAAGGGAGATAACTCTCTGTAGTATGCAAAGACAGAATATCCACAGGAACAAGTATTGCATCACCTGTAAAACGATTAATATCTATTCTCGCCGAAAATTCCATAGTATTTGTTTGATTATTTAACTCAAACACAAGGATTTGGCACAAATTATGAATATAAATAATCAAACATACAACTACAACTCTTAGTTTACATGTGAAATATTAAAGAAACAAAAATACAACATATGTTGTCGGAGTTAAAGATAACAAACAATATATTCTTTTTTCTTCTCTTTGCTAATGTCTTCGTTTGCTTGCTCTCTTTAGAATCATCTGTAATATATGGTTATTAAGCAAACAATTTCCAGACTTTTGGATATCATTGGTACTTATATTTTAACCCTAGACTGACACTTCTTGCTAGCGTTTTCCATGGAAGTGGCAGCCACTTTAGAAAAGGCCTCCTCGATATGAGACTGAGAATCAATGTCAGGTTTGACTTTAAGGTACGATAGCAGAGTGTAGGTTCCAAGGGTGACAAAATTAGATCTGATTTTTCTAGTCTGATTTGACTAGAATGGTGTTTCTCTTCAATTTGTGAATAATCCGTTACTTTTCTTTATTTAAATATTTCTATAGAGACCCCTAATTAGTGTATCTAAATTATACTACCAGAATAAAAAATGCAAGTTTTTGTTAATAGACAAAGTTTAAAGTGCTAGATTCATGATAAACTATTATTAAGTAAAGCCCTGTGACATGGAAGTTCCAATATCTATTAATAATAACAGTTGACAAGAATGTATTGGTCCCATCACCAGAAATGTTCATCATTTTGATATTGCTCTGTTATGCAACATGATAGTGTGTTTGAATGTTAATTAACAAAGAAAGAAAGTTCTAAAACGGTCTCCTTTAATAAACATATGTTTTCTATATATATGTTTTTTATTTGTAATTTAAAGTGAATAGTCGGGCAAAGAAAACCAGTCTAAATGCGTTCATTGGCCTTCCAAAAGTTCTCACACATTAATACGACGATCAAGTTCTGCTTACATTTCCCAGTTCTGACCATTGAAATAAAGAAAAGTTGAAGCATTGAAACCGAGGCTGCGTGGAAATGTAACCACCGACATAGTCAGCCAGGAGGACATTTTAGGATTCCTATACTTAAAATTAATTTCTTCGTACACAGACAGATTTTGACGAGAGATTTTGTTTTTCATAAGAAATTATACTGGATACATTTACACCATTTTTACCGACTTTAGCCATCCTTGCCCGACTGTTCACTTTAAGACCTTTGGATGGCATAAAAAATAAAATTGAAATCTAATTTTAATTCAATTTTTTTATTGATCTTAGAGAAAAACACAGTTTCTTCCCCAGATAATAATAAAATTTAATGACACCAATATCTTTCTTAATAATAATGCAAACAAAAGGCAGGCCTGCCTTGAACAGTTAAACATATTTCATACTATAAATGTTTTCATATTCTAAGCCTGGCTTCCATTTTTTCACATCCTTCTATAAAACATTCATGGCCATTCCATTGTGTGCCCCAAAAGGGGGCTGAAAGAGTACTGAAAAACACTTCCGATACCAATTTTAAACTGGCAACAGAAATACAGAAAGTCAGTGTTAATGTTGGTACATCTTGCCAGCAAAGACCCTACAAGAAGCACAGAGACATTAACATGGCACACCCCTGAAGAAACATTTAGACTCTCCTAAATCAAGGACTAGAACAGTCCATTATGACATTTCAGTGGTGAATGAGTCAAGTTTGATCTTAAATCACTGATATTTCAGCATTTATCAACTATTTTACATCACAGAACTGAATACTATATAATATGCACTTTAACTGTCATACCCAATGTTTAAAATGTATATTTGTTTTTGAAAGTTTTTGTAGAAGTTTTTATCATTCTTCCAACCAAAATTATCACATTAACAAAGCATACCGGCTACCTTAAATAATATCATATTAGCATTGCATCAGTGGCTATGGGTTTCCTTTACTTTTCTAATTTTAGACCCTAGCGTATCAACAAAACTAAAAGAACAAGTGAAAATTAACACCAACAATGAAATAATCAAAGATACATTGCAGCAATTATAAGTAGATACATATTATAAACAACCTCCCCAGTATTAAAATCATAAGTACAAAGCAGTTATTATATATCTATAATGCATTAATCACTCATTTCAATAGCTTAAAATATAATCATTCATAAAATATCTCTATATTATAATTATGAAAACAAAATACAATTTATAAATAATATCAATCATAACATTATTAATGATACCTGCCAGTTTTACCAGCTCCCAAGATCCTCATGTTCATTTCCTAAACTACTCTTTGGCATAAGTAATGATACATCGTCTATGTGAACATAAACTATGGCTGGCTACCTGAACACAAAGCACTTTTTTCTCGACACCACCCACTAATACATGAACATTAACCAATCGAATGAACATAACATATATTTATCTGAACCTGAACACTACCTGAACACTAAGCTCTCCGTCCTGAGCATCAACCTTTTCTACCGAATCATCAAGCTCCACAATCTAGATATTCTACCTGAGAATCAAGCTATTCTTTCACATTATCAAGCTCTAATACCCAGAGTTCCTACCTGAACATCAAGTTCTTCAACCCAAAGTTACTACCTGAACATCAAGCTCTTCTACCCAGAGTTCCTACCTGAACATCAAGCTCTCCTACCCAGAATTCCTAACTGAACATCAAGCTCTCCTTCCCATAGTTCCTACCTGAATATCAAGCTCTCCTTCCCAGAGATCCTCTCTAAAATCTAAGCTCTCCAACCCAGAGTTCCTACCTGAAAACTAAGCTCTCCTACCCAGAGTTCCTACCTGAACATCAAACTCTCCTACCCAGAGTTCCTACCTGAACACCAAGCTCTCCTACCCAGAGTTCCTATGTACCTGAACTCCAAGCTTTCCTACCCAGAGTTCCTAACTGAACATCAAGCTCTCCTACCCAGAGGTCCTACCCAAATATCAAGCTTTCCTACCCAGAAGTTCTACCTGAACACCAAGCTCTCTTACCCAGAGTTCCTACCTGGACACCAAGCTTTCCTACCCAGAGTTCCTAACTGAACACCAAGCTCTCCTACCCAGAGTTCCTACCTGAACACCAAGCTTTTCTACCAAGAGTTTCTACCTGAACATCAAGCTCTCCTACCCAGAGTTCCTACCTGAACACCAAGTTTTCCTACCCAGAGTTCTTACCTGAACACCAAGCTTTAATTCCTACCCAGAGTTCCTAACTGAACATCAAGCTCTCCTACCCAGAGGTCCTACCCGAATATCAAGCTCTCCTACCCAGAAGTTCTACCTGAACATCAAGCTCTCTTAACCAGAATACTACCTGAATATCAAGCACTTCTACCCAGAGTTCCTACCTGAATATCAAGCTCTCCGACCCAGAGTTCCTACCTAACATCAAGCTCTCCTACCCAGAGTTCCTACCTGAACATCAAACTCTCGTATCTGATCACCAAGTATTCCAATATAACTGAATGCTAATAACACACCATTTCACAAATTCGTTAGTTAATAAAATTGATTGCTTCCTCTCAGATCAAAAACAATAATTAAGAGCTAAGCTTAGCTGGAATTTAGGACACATAATAATATATATGTTGATGAAACCTAATTTGGAGTGATGTGAAACTTAAGTAACTTGTAAAATATGGCACATTCATAATCTATAAGTTTACAATCTTTCAAATTAATAAATTGAAATACCTGGTAAATCGAATTTTATCAAATGATTCACTTACACCATGCACTGTTAAGGAGGTAAAACATTATACTCTTTATTTAAAAACAATAAAGATACATACACGTTAGGTTACCCCCGTAAGCCTACTTTTTTCTTAAAATTCATATAGATTCAGCTTTATAAAAAATTAAAACCTACCGTTTTCTTAAAACTTAAAAAAAAACCCATCTATTTTAACATTGTTTATACAACTTAAAAGGGAATAATTATCTTGATATAAAATCTTTCAAACCATAAGAGGCAAGCTTGTGAAATAAAATATTGTCTCTGTTCTTGTTGTGTATTGATAAATAAAGGGAGGTAATCAGAATAAAAATCATATCCGTTTTGGAATAAATAATGTCTTAAAGAATTAATTATTTAGTTTGACATCCAAGATGAGCAACAAAAACTGACCTTAAAGCTATAACTGGAGTATGCATCTCTTTTGAGTTTCTTGGGTGTTTTTGTCTTTATAAATAATTGTAACGTGGTTAATAAATATTAATATTGCTTCAATTTGATGTCATGAATGAGATTCCCAATGATTTATTGTTATAATCACAGTAATAAACTAAAATAACACAAAACTGAAACTTTACATGCTATAGATATTGCATATTCTGTATTTGCATATTACAGACTTATCTGCCCTTGCGGGTAGGTATTGATTGTGACGTCATGTCTTTGCGAGCGTAACGTCACATTTTTTGAAGAAAACGACGTGAATGCGCTCACAAAATAATGATGTAACAATCGATAGCTACCAATAAGGGAGCTAACTCTGAAATGCGGAATAATAACATAGCGAAAATGACAATGGAGATATTTGAATGCAGATTTTGAAATTCGTTAAGTTAATAAAATTGATTGCTTCCTCTCAGATCAAAAACAATAATTAAGAGCTAAGCTTATAGCTGGAATTTAGGACACATAATAATATATATGTTGATGAAACCTAATTTGGAGTGATGTGAAACTTAAGTAACTTGTAAAATATGGCACATTCATAATCTATAAGTTTACAATCTTTCAAATTAATAAATTGAAATACCTGGTAAATCGAATTTTATCAAATGATTCACTTACACCATGCACTGTTAAGGAGGTAAAACATTATACTCTTTATTTAAAAACATTAAAGATACATACACGTTAGGTTACCCCCGTAAGCCTACTTTTTTCTTAAAATTCATATAGATTCAGCTTTATAAAAAATTAAAACCTACTGTTTTCTTAAAACTTAAAAAAAAAACATCTATTTTAACATTGTTTATACAACTTAAAAGGGAATAATTATCTTGATATAAAATCTTTCAAACCATAAGAGGCAAGCTTGTGAAATAAAATATTTTCTCTGTTCTTGTTGTGTATTGATAAATAAAGGGAGGTAATCAGAATAAAAATCATATCCGTTTTGGAATAAATAATGTCTTAAAGAATTAATTATTTAGTTTGACATCCAAGATGAGCAACAAAAACTGACCTTAAAGCTATAACTGGAGTATGCATCTCTTTTGAGTTTCTTGGGTGTTTTTGTCTTTATAAATAATTGTAACGTGGTTAATAAATATTAATATTGCTTCAATTTGATGTCATGAATGAGATTCCCAATGATTTATTGTTATAATCACAGTAATAAACTAAAATAACACAAAACTGAAACTTTACATGCTGTAGATATTGCATATTCTGTATTTGCATATTACAGACTTATCTGCCCTTGCGGGTAGGTATTGATTGTGACGTCATGTCTTTGCGAGCTTAACGTCACATTTTTTGAAGAAAACGACGTGAATGCGCTCACAAAATAATGATGTAACAATCGATAGCTACCAACAAGGGAGCTAACTCTGAAATATGCGGAATAACATAAAGAAAGGAATTCTTCATAGCGAAAATGACAATGGAGATATTTGAATGCAGATTTTGATCATGAAAACATTGAAGCGATAGAGATCTCAGCACTTTAAAGCTATAGCACATAATAAGGAATATAAATAAAAATGGAATATATCAGTTAAAGCATAATCCTTGAGATTCTATTGTTTTGGCTCGATTATTATTTAAAAGGACTGGAGCTAGTATACCTAGTCAGACAGATTGTATTTATAAATAATTGTCAAGAAAAAAATATAAATTCATAATTTAACAATACAAAAGTACAGATGAATTTTAGTAGCATTCATAGCTTTAGAAAGTGTATTTTCTTGGTAACTTCCTATAGTGGCAATGAAGAGTAAACATCAATATACTCCCATGAAGACAAAAATTAAAGATAAGCTTAAAAGAGCATGAATTTGATAAATTAACAAACTGGCAAGTGAAAAGTTTGTATATAATCATGACTAGAAAGGATTTAGTGATAGAAATTATTAGTTGAGCAAGTACATGTACATTGAAATTTGAGTCAACAATTTTTTCTCTTAAATGTAAAAAGGTTAATTGGTACAAAATATATTTTCATACTGAAACTTAAATTTGTGTTTAAAGACAAAGCTAATTTCTTCAAATATACAAGTAACTTAATTAATTTTACATCTAGATAACTTAAATATTTAGTAGGTAAAACAATATAATGAGCTAGTCAACACACCAGCAAATACTGTGGCTTAGTTATCTCCCCTAACAAGGGCTTATTTATTAACTAGACAGTAAACATGTTTAAAGATGCCCCACCGCTGACAGAGCATAAACTATACTTATAAATTGAATAATAATTGGTGTTTAATCATGTATACGTGTATGATTTATTTTCCTTTTGGTGTATGCACAATCAATACTTCATCCATATAAGACATAGTGCCATGGAATTTTTTCGGGATGCAATTAATTATTTTTAATACTGACTTAAAGTAAAATTAGATGCTCAAACTTTTCAATGGTGGTAATGGTGTAAAGTAAGTAAGTTTTGTAACTGAAGAAAAAACTAATTTGTCTGCTCCTGTTTTTGATAGCGAAATAAAATGCCATTTGTCAGCGGTTGAGCATCTTTAAATATTTTTCAGTTTTCTTTTCTTAATGTATTGAGTAGATGTTAAAGCTTTCAAAATGCAATATAAAATTTTACAGCTGATAAATTGCTGACTAAAAATAACAGCAGATTTATGTGAGTAAAGAAACTGATATGAAAGCGTACTTCATATGTAATAAATTTTCAATATCATGTAAACTTTTTACAGAAATATTCTATAATGACAGCCTTCTTAATTCCGAATTTGCATATTGCATTGTAATCTGCACTTGCGGGTAGGTATTGATTGTGACGTCATGTGTTTGCAAGCGTAACGTTATACGTTTCTGAGAAAACGACGTGAATTGCGCTCACAAAATAATGACGTAACAATCGATACCTTATACCCGCAAGGGAGTTAACTCTGTAATATGCAAAGACGGAATAGTCAATTCATGAATCATCAATAATAAATGTCACAAAAAATTAACGTTAAACCATACAATATATCATAGAAATAAAATATGTATACAATAATTAAAGATTTGATGTACTTCAGACCTCCACTTAAATTGCCTTATTATCACATAATCACCATAACAAAACATTTAACAATATCAAAACAATCTAATAACATTATCAGGAATGTTAAGGTTTTAACGGCAAGAATGGTGCATGGTACTTAAAGCATTCCATATGGTTACGGTTATGATAATACCATTTATAATATTCATAACATATACCATTATATTCATAATAAAATCATAAATTAATCAGCCCACATTTGTATAGATATATTAATTTTATATATTTATAAACGGTTACATGTATTAATAATGAATTGTAACATATATCTAATATCTTGATTTTTCCCTTTCCTTTCTGTCAAAACTACTAATAAAATAATATACACTGTATATGAACTCAGTAAAACAATAAATAAACAACCTTAAATTGTAATCTTAATATTTTTTACATTTGATAAACTCATTTCAATAGTATCAAAATTGAAATTGAGCTGAAATTATCCTAACAATACATTAGTTTGTAGATACAAATCCATACATTCAGCTACAATCATTGACAAGTGTTTTGTGATGTATCATCAAGAACTTGGAAAAAATAACATATTAACACATGTTCATATATAACATAAACCCAATACAAACTTGAGCAATCTTGTTTTAGCCCTACATACCTAAAATTTGTCTTCGTGTCATGAGCGATTTCCCAGAAACCCAGCCGTATTTTGACGTATTTATGTTAACCGCTGTACCCTGGGGTAATAGTAATTAATATCGTGGGTCAATTTGGAATATGTACTGAGCACAACCATTGATCATAGGGGTGCTTAGTGTGGATGGACCTTATACGGTTAGGGACAATGACGATTGAACACTGCTGCACTTTATCTCTTGGCTAGAGAGATCTTCTCCTTAACACTATGGGTTGAGCATTAGACTAATAAGCCAGAGTACGAGGTTTGATCCCTAAAGTGAAGCCAGTTATCAAATCTATGTGAAATCAAGTGCTCTGTTACAATGGCACCCATGTAGGGACTCAGGACGATACTCAGCCTTGCCCCACACGTATTGATGTTAACCCCTGGAAACTCAAGGACGAGTTATTAATGAAGGTGGAGTATATATATATTATGTAACTCTGGTCAATACTAGCCATAATATACCTATCAACTAAAGCTTCTCTTTAGCTCAGCCGATTAAGTGTTAGACTAATAACCTGGGGTTCAATTTATAATGGAAGCAAAGATTAAATAGATGTAAAATCATGCACTCTGCTATTCCACAATTGGTGCATCCCCTAAAACCCACTTATGGCAGCTCCTATAAATTGATGATGTCGTTGCTATTGACTATGACATACAGGAGTTTTGCAATGTCATAAAAGGACCACATGACAGAGCCTCTTCTTGAATACCAAACAGGGCCATGATATGGTTTGACCTTGTTACATTTGTAGTTAATATATCAGCCATAATTTTTTTTATCAAATCAAGCCTTTAGTTGCAATAATAGGAATAGCACCAATCATGATATCCCGCAGCTTTTCTATGAAGGCATATCAGCCCCTTCTTAAGCTGAACAATTGACTTGACCTCGCACATTTATACTATACCCAACTAGAACAATCGGCCATCGACTTTTATATCAAAGCATTCACAACTGTTCCGTCTCAGCACATCTCTGTCTGGACAAATATACATTGAATTTCAAATCCCCATGCAGTGACATGATTGGTTTGATTGCAAGCCAGCGAACCAATCATACACAGGGATAAATGTCCAGCAGTTAAGAGAAACGTCGCGATCTCCTGACAGATTCTTCAATAGTTACTGGCGCACTCCTTGGGATGGACATAACCAAAGATATTGAGTTCGTACAGCGAGGTGAGGGCGGTAAAGAATACATATATAATCATCAGCACCACTCCGTAGGTCTTTGTTAGACGCCACTTGTTTAGGTGAGTGATGAGGATTAACAGGAAAACTGTGCCTAGTAGAGTAAACGACGAGTACAGAAGACCTGCCAAACAACAAACAACAAGGTGTAAATATATACAAACAACAGGGTATAAATAAATACAACATGACATAAATATATAAAAACAACAGGGTGTAAATATATACAAACAACAGGGTGTAAATATATACAAACAACAATGTGTAAATATATACAAACAACAATGTGTAAATATATACAAACAACAATGTGTAAATATATACAAACAACAGGGTGTAAATATATACAAACAACAGGGTGTAAATATATACAAACAACAGGGTGTAAATATATAAAAACAACAGGGTATAAATATATAAAAACAACAGGGTGTAAATATATACAAACAACAATGTGTAAATATATACAAACAACAATGGTGTAAATATATACAAACAACAATGGGTAAAATATATACAAACAACAGGGTAAAATATATACAAACAACAGGTGTAAATATATACAAACAACAATGTGTAAATATATACAAACAACAGGGTATAAATAAATACAAACAACAGGGTGTAAATATATACAAACAACAGGGTGTAAATATATACAAACAACAGGGTGTAAATATATACAAACAACAGGGTGTAAATATATACAAACAACAGGGTGTAAATATATACAAACAACAGGGTGTAAATATATACAAACAACATGGTGTAAATATATACAAACAACAGGGTGTAAATATATACAAACAACAGGGTGTAAATATATACAAACAACAGGGTATAAATATATACAAACAACAGGGTGTAAATATATACAAACAACAGGGTGTAAAATATATACAAACAACATGGTATAAATATATACAAACAACAAGGTAAAAATATATACAAACAACAGGGTATAAATATATACACACAACAGGGTATAAATATAACAACACAGGGTATAAATATGTACAAACAACAGAGGGTGTAAATATATACAAACAACAGGTGTAAATATGTACAAACAACATGGTGTAAAATATATACAAACAACAGGGTGTAAATATATACAAACAACATGGTGTAAATATATACAAACAACAGGGTGTAAATATATACAAACAACAGGGTGTAAATATATACAAACAACAGGGTGTAAATATATAAAAACAACAGGGTATAAATATATACAAACAACACGGTAAAAATATATACAAACAACATATATAAATATATACACACAACAGGGTATAAATATATACAAACAACAGGGTATAAATATATACAAACAACAGAATGTAAATATAATACAAACAACAGGGTGTAAATATATACAAACAACAGGGTGTAAATATATACAAACAACAGGGTGTAAATATATACAAACAACAGGGTGTAAATATATAAAAACAACAGGGTATAAATATATACAAACAACACGGTAAAAATATATACAAACAACATAATATAAATATATACAAACAACAGGGTATAAATATATACAAACAACAGGGTATAAATATATACAAACAACAGGGTGTAAATATATACAAACAACAGGGTGTAAATATATACAAACAACAGGGTGTAAATATATACAAACAACAGAATGTAAATATGTACAAACAACACGGTGTAAATTTATATAAACAACAGGGTGTAAATATATACAAACAACAGGGTGTAAAAATATATACAAACAACATGGTGTAAATATATACAAACAACAGGGTGTAAATATATACAAACAACAGGGTGTAAATATATACAAACAACAGGGTATAAATATATACAAACAACATGGCATAAATATATACAAACAACAGGGTGTAAATATAAACAAACAACACAATGTAAATATATACAAACAACAGGGTATAAATTTACACAAACAACAGAGTACAGTGGATCCCCGATAATCCAGTCACTGTTAGGCCAAAAAATTTTAGGTCCTGAGAGAAATGTTAGGAAATGGATAACCAGAATGTTACATATTGACAAAGTTCACAAAATTTGGTCGTTCAGAAAATTTGTAATCGGGGTAGTTTAGACTGGGATCAAAGTTAACCAGATTATCGAGAGTTCACTGTGTTGCAAATTCAAATATAACAAAAACATAAAAATAACTTAATTGTTCAACTGGAAAAATTGAATTTATATATTTTAACTGTAACAAACTACAAAGTCTTTTATTTTCGTTGAGGTCAATTTTGTTTGGAGACAAAATTTTACAACTTTGTTGGGATTTAAATTCATGAGAGTTTATGTTCATGAATGTCCCTTTAAACAAATCTAATTTTGTGGGGGCTTATTTTCAATGCTTCAGATCAAAAACGAAAATCACATAAAAGAAACCCTCACAAAATATAATGATTTCACAGTAACAGAAACTATATTCAGAACTTTTATCAATCTATTTCAGCGTATGACCTTGAACTCACCTTCGCTATAAATCTCTATAGGCTCTCCCTTATTGATTATGATCTGGAGTAACCATGGTAACCCCATACATATAAGGATATCAAATACATTACTTCCTACTGCGTTAGAGACCGCCATATCTCCATGACCTTCAAAGAAAAATAATGGTCATTATAACAGAATACATTTATATATATACACTTGTACTTAAAGTGAATAGTTAGGCACAGGCAGGCCTGTAAATGGTATAAAATGGTATTAATATATCCAGTATCGATCATTTCTTGTGAAATAGAAAAATAAAATTTCCCGTCAAATCACTCTGCATGCGAAGAAATTAATTCATATTATAGGAATCCTAAAACGTCCTCTCGACTGGTTATGTCAGTGTTGACATTTGCAATGTCAGTGTTGACATTTGCACGCAGCCTTGCTTTCAAAGAGTTAGGCAAATTTATTTTTAGCACTGTGCTAAATTTCCACAGAGTTTCTCATAATTTCAATGGTCTAAACTGGACAACTTAAAGCTGACAATGCAAGTTAAAATTATTAAAATGATTTTTTTTTTTAAAATAAGTATACCCGTTTTTTCAAGAATCGTTTATGAGACATTCCCCAGTTGAGGACAGCCATTTTTGTTTTACATTCCGACGACTCGCCGACCCCTATATAAAGCGTGTGAATTGACACACGTGCGCTCATTCATGTACCTATACACCTAGCAGTCCACAGGTTATATCACCTACAAATAGGTAAACAAAACCCTCACCTGTAAAACTATATGGGACTTTTTTTAGCATGAAAACATGTCAACTCCTCTAAGTTGTTATTCAGATACTTCTCAAAATAAAATTCCAACGCAAGTGAATAGAAATCCGAACAATAATCAGTTCACATATCTCCACGTATATCATCGTACCCGATGCACTCAACTGACCATATACACGTTACTACGTACCTCACCCGAACGAGCGATAACTATCAAGGACACACACGTGTCGTTGTACATGTACGTGTAAAACTTAGTGTATATTGAAGTGTTTTATTAGTTCGTATTGGACATATGTTGGGATATAGCTAACAACACATTCATCTATTACTTCAATGAAATATTGTCAGGTGAGTGCAGTGTTTATTTTCAATTTGACATTGTTATTTGCAATATCGGGCCATATGTATCTGAGACAAGACATGTTTGGAATGATACACGTGTGTCAAGTGTCCCGTGCTTTATATAGGAGGTTGGCCAGTGAAGGTTACTAAGCAGAGCAAAAGAAAAATGGCTGCCACTTCCTTAGATACCACACTGTCATAACTAGGGGATGTCTAAGAAACAATTTTTAAAAAAAAATATTTCGTTAATATATATTTTTTTTAATTTCAACTGAATGTTTTTAACTTGCATTGTCAGCTTTAAGCAGAACTTGACAGTCGTTTTGATATGTAAGGACTTTTGGAATGTCAATGAACAAATTTAGACTGGTTTTCTTTGCCTGACTATTCACTTTAAACCCATAAATACATACTAAATGCCAATAGAATTATTGTATTCCACCAAATAAGCACCCAGGCCACTCAAAAATGTAAAAAAAAAATGAGGGAGCAATTAAAAGGACCAACTTTGGACTAGCCTCACAAAATTAATAAGTGCACAAAGTCAGTTATTTATCAATTTTTAAAATAAATCAAATAGAGAAACCTACACAGCATTCATATTTTGATTCTGCATTTAATTCAAGGTAAGTGAAATCATAGCCTTAAAAGGGCTAGGGGTGCTCATAGGGATTGGGGTTCTAATTGGTTCAAAAAATTGAACTTGAAATGTATGAAAGACTTATTGTATAGCCCGTTATATATGTGGGTAAAAATTTTGTGATTCTAAATATAACTAAAAAATTTTTTTTTTTAAATAGCGCGGTTTAAATTTTTTTGTAAAGTCTCTTACAAATTCATTACAATTGAATCAATTTAGCTTTTACTCAATATATATCCTCTTTGAGATTTGATGAAATAATCAATAGTACTATCGTAAGGTACTTACCTTCTCGTACCACTATGAGACTAGCTATAACGTCAGGCATGCTGACCCCAAAGGCAATAAAGGTAAGACCCATGATAGTATCTGGGATATCTGCTGTATATCCTGAAAAACACAATCAAAAGTCAGACCTGTCTACAATGACCATGCAAAAGTGAACAACTGAAATTAGACTTTTCCCTACCCCAGTAAAATAAAGTTATCTTTTCCGTAGTAACCGCAGGATAAGTATGAAGAACATTTTTTTTCTTTGAATCTTGAAAGTTGAATTTCACCCAAACCCTGTTTTCCCTGAGACATGAGTATTTCTGATTTTGGGTAAGATTGTGAACACACCAATGGACATGGTGAACCGATATCAAAAGAGCACTGGTTCCTTTTTTTTAAAATGAGTATTTTGTAGAAATGATTATTTTCAACAAAATTTTCTGCTAAATTCAAGCATGGGGCAATGTTACTGTGAAGTTACAATAGCATCATCGGGGTTACATTGATTTCGAAAAATAATGCCTTGAAAAATCAATGGAATGCTACCTTGAAACATTTTTTTTTTTTTTATAACCTACCTGATATCTAGTGATTTTGTCTATGTAATATGTTTGCTTATGTCAAGTGTAATATGACCTGGAGCAATTTTCACAGGCTAGCTATGCCAGAAAAATGAAGTCACATAAAAATTTTGAGGACAGTCGGACAATATGACAGCCTCTGCTGGATTACATAATTTTAAATCTATAATACAACAAGCTTTATGGCACTATCTTACTCACCTATAACAGTTATCATCCAGACCATAATATATGAAAATATCGTCAACCAGACGAGGCACATGATAAAGGTGACAACAAACCATCGCCGCCATCGGGGCAAACGACAGTCGGGAATCGATATAAACAATAAAATCTTCAGCGGTATCGCTATAACATAGAACATTTGCTTCCACCATGATTCCGGCCACGCAAAAACAGATTCCGGTTCGGTGTCATCGTAAGTAGCTGAAATTAGAAAAGATGATTCTGCTTCGTCTGGGTTGACCACTGGTTTGACCACTGGTTTGACCACTGGGTCGACCACTGGGTCGACCACTGGGTCAACCGGGTTGACTGGATCAACCGTACCGTAGCCTGCTGAAAAAGAGAAAATGTGGAAATGTTTCAGTTACTGTTGATAGAAATACAAAGCAATAATTATAATGTGACATTCATTTCTGTATGGCTAATATCTTCACAAAGTCTATTAAAATCTGTTACAAGAAATTAAATCCTAACACATCAGTCACAAAGCTGTAGTATTAGAAAATTAGTTATTCAAAAAAAATATTGAAGGTTGAAATATGAAAGTAGTTTTGCATATCTTATCAAATTAATAATGTACCATAATGTTTCATTTTCCATTAATTTTACATAAAGTCTTAATGTCTATAAACAGTAATAAATCATGTATTGCATATCATTTTTTCCGATCATTATCGATCAAACCAAATAAATGTGAATGAAATAATTTTATATCTTTATCATTATTGCATTGTATTAATATTGTTACATGATACATTCTTATACTCTGATACAAATAAGATGCATGCATTATATATACCATCACCATTATAATATACCATCACCAGTGACCAGAATAAGCATTGTCGTGATAGATCCTCATCAAAGCCACCATCATATACAATCATCTTCATTATCATCATCATCATCATCATCATCATCATCATCATCACCACCATCATCATCATCAACATCATTGACTAGAATAAGCATTGTCATGATAGATCCTCATCAATACCACCATCTTATATAATCATCTTCATCATCACCATCATCATCATCATCGCCATTAACATAAGTGACCAGAATAAACATTATCATGTTTGATCCTCATCAAAGCCACCATTGTGCATTGTCGTGATTAATCATCATCAACGTCACCATCTTATGCAATCATGGACATCTTCATCTGACCATCTTCATCTTCATCATCATCAGTGACCAGAATAAGCATTGTTGTGATTGATCATCCCCAATGCCGCCATTTTCATAATTTTGTTCAATCATCATCATCACCAGAAAATTCTTTCATCGCTATTTTCATCAAAATCATCAGACGTAGGAGCGATATCCTCATCCTCATAGTCTATTTGACCTAGCCATCATTTATTGTAATAATCATCACCATCGTCATGATTTTACACAATCATCGACATCATGCATACCTATCTTTGTGAAATTCTGCTTATACATATATGGTCTAGTAAAGATGCTTTTAACATTTTTAGGAAAATTTAAATAATCTCAATGTAAACTGTTCCTGATTACAATCAATAAGATTAAGAATTAGATAACATTATAATGTAAAAACATGTCTGCTTAAAGATGCTCCACCGCTGACAAATGGTATTTTTTCACTATCAAAAACAGGAGCAGACGATTAAGTATTTTTCTTCAGTTAAAAAAGTTACTGATTTTACACCATAACCACCATTGAAAAGTTTGAGCTTCTAATTTTACTTCAAGTTAAAAGTATGAAAAATAATTAATTGCATCCTGAAAAAAATTCTGTGGCACTATATCCTATATGGAATGAATTTCTGATTCTTCATGCACCAAAGGCAAAATAAATTAGTATACATTTTTTATGTTAATTAGACATATTTATACACAATTAAATAACAATTAATCTTCAAGTGATGAATATTATTTATGTTCTGTCGGCGGCAGAGCATCAATTAAACAAGCATGGATATTGTCAAGATATTTAGTTCTATTGTGACATTCCTAGCTCATACATCACAGTACCATCATCTCAATCTTTTCATGACAGATCTTGAATCCCCGACAGTGGTTTTGGTTACAATTAATGAGTTCTAGGATAGAGACAGTTATGTATTGTTAAATGGGAAATACAAAAGGATCATATAGTTTATACATGTATATTCTGGGGTAGACAGGTTAATGGGAAAATTTGTAATTTATAAACAGAGATACACGATACACAATCAAGACATTCTAGTATTTCCATAACTATTTATATAATTTGTATATCAATATTTCTGCTTAAAAGGATAAAATCCTATACATGAACTAAGGTAGGAATGAAAAAAACAGGAAAATGTTTAATTAACATATATACATACCATAAAGACAGAACCATTGTCATAGTAATCTTCAAATTTGTTTATACTGTACATGTATCAGATTTACTTTACTTAGAGAAGTTAGAGACAGAAACAAGTGGATTACCTCCCCTTGTCTGTATATAGCTACTCATGTTATTTCAGTGGATTACCTCCCCTTGTCTGTATATAGCAGCATATGTTAGATGAAGGTAGGTTAGAGTGTTACGATTTTTAAACCTTCCTCAGGCACTTCTTCAGCATCATCCATCCCCATTCTTGTACTTGTACTACACATATAAGCATTTGAAAATTTTGAAATTATTATAGATGTAACAAGAAAATTATTATTGGGTACCTGTCATATTTTCAAAGATATTAGAAGATAAAACCTATCTTTAGTTTATCAATTATCTTTTACAACCCTTTGAAAACTATTTCAGTTTTTAGTAATGTAGTGTATCTAATCGACGCTTACCGTGAATTAAGGCCTTGGTAGAATACATCACTCAAAAGTGAAACTTTATTTGTAATGCTGTAGTACTTAATCTGAAGTCTACATGCACGCATCTCTTGTTAATTTTGTACCATACCACATCATGATCATGCTAAGTTATCTACATCAACTTACAACAAGTGAATCAACATTTAGGGCATGCTTCAGTATCTTTGTTAGTCTATAGTCATTATCTTAAAATTGTTACTTCCTAATTGAATAAAAGTTCATACTATATGAGGCAAGATTACACTTCAATTGTTTTAATACTGCTAATGCTTTCATCATAACACTTTTCTATCACATTGATGAGATATACACATGAATATCTCTACTAACTATTGATGAGATATTCACCTGAATATCTCTACTAACTATTGATGAGATATTCACATGAATATCTCTACTAACTATTGATGAGATATTCACATGAATATCTCTACTAACTATGTATAAAACCTGACTAATTGAATAATACTTATTTTTACCTAGAGTTGATTTAATTAACGAATAAATCTATGTACTGTAGTAATAATAATAACAATAATAGACATTATTTAAAGTTGATTACATGTTGAGCTTAGCAGCTCGTCTTACACATGGTCAAGAAAAATATAAAATACACAATATGCAAAATGTACAAAATATTGACACAGAGGTGGATTGTCACCAGTATCTCGCCAGTCCAACATCAATACAGTCTATTGGCATGTTAAGATGTATAGTTAAGCTTATATTAACATTTATGATCAAAAAATTATGTGTTTAAAAAATTGTGTTCAAAAAATTATGTGTAAAAGATTTATTAAGAGATCCGGCATCTAAACCAACAGGTCACTAAGTAGGACACAAAGGTAAGGTTTGGTCTGGCTTGGTTATTTTGTTTAATATCAACAACCAGCAGGATCATTTAAGGACAGATGTCACATGTGGAGGAAAGATGAAATATTCATTCAGAAACACTAAACCTGTAGTCAATACCCGGTGATGGAGCAAATGACTTAATCAATATGTTTTATACATATACACGTATATTTACCTACATGTATACGTAACATTTTTTTCAGAATAGCAGACAGTGCACATATTACCTTACAGCAAAATTTAATATATATTGTAGATTTTTTATAGAAGAAACATTTGTGCTGCAACTTCAGCACTTTCACAATGTCATAGTAATATCACTTCTGAAGTAACAGATTGCTTTACTTGTTTCATTTGTCATTTTAGCTTGATTTTGTCAAATGTCAAACGACTACTTCCTTTAACATGTAAATGTGGGATCTGTTTTGTCAATCTTATTGTGTGTTCAAACAGTATGTTGTTGTTTGTTAATCATATTTAAGTATCTTATAACTTTCATCCTCAGAATTTTAAGTCCTTAAAAGTTATTGATAACATCTCCACTCTGATAAAGAACCCTTTTAAAGATTTAAGTACCTACCATATTCAACCCAATAAGCGCCCATGTCCCTAAAAGCGCCCCTCCCCCAAAGGCCTCAATTTCAATTGCCCATTACAGGAGGTACACCAGGCATAAATTAAGACCAAAAACTGTATAGGTTTGCAATAACTTTTACCTTATTAAGTACCTTTCCATTCTTTCAATTTTATAAACACTTATAGGCGCTTATTGGGTGATCAAAACTGCCATATCTCTATCTATCGACAGTGAATACTGGGATAAATCACACTGTAACCCAAGCAAAAAATGTCTTGGTAACAATTAGTCAATTTAATGCATCACCTGCAATAACACTTTTTGGACCAAAATAACCAAGCTTATCTGAGTGAAGTAGCACTTAAATTGTAAGTTCTATCCACTGTAGGTAGTTTTTTTCAGTATTAAGGATAGAAGCAGACGATTTAGCATTTTTCTTCAGTTACAAAAGTTACTAATTTTACTTAAAGTTAGAAATATAAAAAATAATTAATTGGATCCCGAAAAAAATTTGTGGCACTATATCTGACATGGAATGAAGTACTGATTGTGCATGCACCAAAGGCAAAATACATAATTAATTTCTTTCTGATATTAGATATGTGTCGTCAAAACAAAACAATTAAATATTACTTTATGGCAAATTTAACACTTTTTAATTATTCAAGTTGTTTGAAAGTATATTAGCTTTAAAATCAATTAAATATTCAAATTCTACTTTTAATTATTTTAATTTGCAAATTAAAATCTGCCTGTCAGAAAGAATATAAACTGAAGAGTTTAGAAATATTATTTTCGACTTCAAATATCCTAGAACGGCAATTATACCGACATTAAATATCCCAGTATGGTAATTAATATGGAAAATAAAGGTTCTAAGATGGGTTTTGTCAATCACATTCATACTTGTTATGCAAATTAGGGACTATTACTGTCGCCTGTGTTTGAAAGTTGATTCCCAGGTTTAGATGAAAACATCTCATAATAATTACCTTGAATACTTGTTAGCATAACTAAAATTCACAATGAAAACTAAAACCTTTGGGTTATTTTCATCTCGATGTTCAGGGGCTAAAATAAAACTTTGAAGATATATCATAATCACCATAATGAATTAGAAATGTCTTCAAAAAATCTTTTAGATGCCTCCTCCTGTATTAGGAAAGATATACACATTAAAGACATGGGGCAGGAAGGGTCAGAATTATAGGCTTGGGTGACTGAACACTAGATGTGACACCCCCTCTCTCCAACACAACCCCCACCACATTTCTGGGAGGAAGAGGACAAGGGGGTATAACAAAAGATTGGAAATCATGACTCAACCTATCATTAGGTCAAATCTCACCATGTTTTGTCAGTTAAGCCTACTATACCACCTACATGAATCAACATATTTCTAAATTTCATAGCCTGAATTTCTGATAATTTGGTTGATTTCCTACACAACACTACTTATTGCCAGGTTTCATTTACAAAACTTCTGACAATCGACCCAGTTGCCTATATATACATGTATATAGCTACTGCCTTCATGAATCAACCTATTGTCAGACTTCATCTCCAACATTTCTGTCAATTTCATCTATCTCCTACAAGACTCAATCTATTGTTTGACCTTATATCTTTAATTTCTGTCAATTTTCTACTACATGACTCGACCTATTGTTTGTATTTCATCAGCATGTGTGTTTGTTGTCATAAACAAAATGACTATAATATTCAGTCATATTGCATAACGGCAGGCTTCCTTCATATAACTGTGTGCAATACAATCAGATTACAAAATTATAACAGTGCTGTAAAAGTATCAAATGTATGATATAGTTTGTATACATGTAACATCACCAAATTTATATTACATTTACAATAATTTTATAAACAAATAAGCATCAATTTCTTTATAAAATTGCTGCAAAATTATAATCATAAAACGAAAAGCAAAATATTTTAGCAAAAGCAATATGGTTATATCAAAGAGATTGCAGCAACTTAATAAACAATGAAAGTATTCATATATTGTAGTATTGAATATAATGTCAGATTTTTGTTGTGCTGGATTACCCTTTGAAAGGAGCATGGTTTAAATACATTACCTAAGCACGTGTGAAATATTTTGAGGGACAAAAAAACCATAAAAAGAATCTTTACCCATTTTCATCATATGTCCTTCACCGGGATCGTCTGAATCTGAATCTGTTAAGGCAGTCAGCTCCTCTGAAATAAAACAGGACACCGGGTTACAACACTAAGGATGAATTAGGCAGGGATGATTACAGAGATATTAACCGCAATATCGTTAATCAATTCAATAATATTAATTAATTATCAATTAATCAATTGACAGCAATATTGTATAAATCAATTAAAGATGCTCCATTGCCGACAGAGCATAAATGATATTCATCATTTGAACAATAATTGGTGTTTAATCGTGTATATATATGCCTAATTAACACAAAAAATAACTTAAAATAATTTATTTCGCCTTTGGTGCATGTGCAATCATTACTTCATTCCATATAAGATATAGTGCCACGGAACTTGAAGTAAAATTAGAAGCTCAAACTTTTCAATGTGAGTAATGGTGTACAGTAAGTAACTTTTGTAACTGAAGAAAAATACTAAATCGTCTGCTCCTGTTTTTGATAGTGAAAATATACCATTTGTCAGCGGTGGAGCATCTTTAACAGCAATATTGTTAATTACCGTAATTAAATAATATCGATCAATTATTAATTAATCAATTTTAAAATTCATTATTTTATTCATTCATAACCATTCATTCATTTATTCATTCAATCATGAAAATTCAGTCATTCATTCTTTCATCTTTCTTTATTATCATTCATTCATTCATTCATTCATTCATTCATTCATTCACATTCGTTCATTCAATAGACATTCAAACACTTCTCTTTTCCATTATTTATATCTTATAAGTCATATTCATTCATTTACTGAATTCAATCTGATGATAAACTTCCATACCAATATTTACCTGATAAAGACTCGGACACACTATTAGCATTCATTATCACAGCACCATTACTATTAGCGTCCCGTAACTTATCGTAGAGTACAACTCTCTCGGATTCCTTCTGGCCAGTTGTGACCAGACCACAACATTTTACTTTTGGTACCAGCCAGGCTTCTATTTTACTGTTGTAGTACATTATCACTATATAAACCATATAGAAAAGCACCAGTCCTAGGGCCTCGTACCTGAAACATTACAATCAGATATCATTTGTTTACTTAAAGGACAACCAAAAATCTTTTAAATTAAAAGATGCTGAACAAGAATATTATTCAGAATATAAATTGATCAACTAGTTTGGTTGTCAAAGAGATTCCTCAAAGTCTCCTTATCTCCATTCCAACAACTCCCCTCCTCCCAAAGAAGAGATTTTCAGAAAATTGATATCGAAAAATATATAATGGTAGAAGGTATTCTTTAGCTATTAAATTTCGAGGATGTAAAATTTTGTGATTTACTGTTCTGAACATTTTCGCAAGGGCTTATTTTCATCAATCCCTCTATCGCCTTGGAAAATGTCGTTCGCACTACAGGCTCTGATAAGTAAAACCATGATGTTGCTCAATTTGTGAGATATGAAATTTCACAAATTTAGCAAAATTAAAAAAAAAAATTTTTATTGACAACTTTATATCGAGCAGTAAATTTTAAAGAAAACTATAGGTTGAATATGCACGATTAAGAAAGAAAAAATCTTGCATTATATGAATTGCATCATGTTGGGCAGGCTCATTGGTAGTATAAGGGGAGATAAATCATACAGTAAGGGAGGTAAATCATACAGTAAGAGAGGTAAGTCATACAGTATGGGAGGTAAATCATACAGTAAGGGAAGTAAATCATACAGTAAGAGAGGTAAATCATACAGTATGGGAGGTAAATCATACAATAGGGGAGGTAAATCATACAGAAACAGAGGTAAATCATACAGTAAGGGAGGTAATCATACAGTAAGGGAGGTAAATCATACAGTAGGGGAGGTAAATCATATAGTAGGGGAGGTAAGTCATACAATTGGGGAGGTACATCATACAGTAACGGATGTAAATCATACAGTAAGGGATGTAAATAATACAGTAAGGGAGGTAAATCATACAGTAAGGGAGGTAAATCATACAGTAAGGGAGGTACATCATACAGTAACAGATGGAAAATCATACAGTAAGGGATGTAAATCATACAGTAAGGGATGTAAATAATACAGTAAGGGACGTAAATAATATAGTAAGGGAGGTAAATAATACAGCAAGGGATGTAAATAATATAGTAAGGGAGGTAAATCATACAGTAAGGGATGTAAATAATACAGTAAGGGAAGTAAATCATTCAGTAAGGGAGGTAAATCATTCAGTAAGGGAGGTAAATAATACAGTAAGGGATGTAAATAATACAGTAAGGGAAGTAAATCATTCAGTAAGGGAGGTAAATAATACAGTAAGGGATGTAAATAATACAGCAAGGGAAGTAAATCATTCAGTAAGGGAGGTAAATCATTCAGTAAGGGAGGTAAATAATACAGTAAGGGAGGTAAATCATACAGTAAGGGATGTAAATAATACAGTAAGGGAAGTAAATCATTCAGTAAGGGAGGTAAATCATTCAGTAAGGGATGTAAATAATATAGTAAGGGGAGGTAAATCATACAGTAAGGGAGGTAAATCATACAGTAAGGGAGGTAAATCATACAGTAAGGGAGGTAAATCATACAGTAAGGGAGGTAAATCATACAGTAAGGGAGGTAAATCATACAGTAAGGGAGGTAAATCATACAGTAAGGGAGGTAAATAATACAGTAAGGGATGTAAATCATACAGTAAGGGAAGTAAATCATTCAGTAAGGGAGGTAAATAATACAGTAAGGGATGTAAATAATACAGCAAGGGAAGTAAATCATACAGTAAGGGATGTAAATCATACAGTAAGGGAAGTAAATCATACAGTAAGGGATGTAAATCATACAGTAAGGGATGTAAATAATACAGCAAGGGATGTAAATAATATAGTAAGGGAGGTAAATCATACAGTAACGGAGGTAAATCATACAGTAAGGGATGTAAATAATACAGCAAGGGAAGTAAATCATACAGTAAGGGATGTAAATCATATAGTAAGGGAAGTAAATCATACAGTAAGGGATGTAAATCATACAGTAAGGGATGTAAATCATACAGTAAGGGATGTAAATCATACAGTAAGGGATGTAAATCATACAGTAAGGGATGTAAATAATACAGCAAGGGATGTAAATAATATAGTAAGGGAGGTAAATCATACAGTAAGGGATGTAAATCATACAGTAAGGGAAGTAAATCATTCAGTAAGGGAGGTAAATAATACAGTAAGGGAGGTAAATAAATTTAAAATAATACAGTAAGAGAGGTAAATCATACAGTAAGGGAGGTAAATCATACAGTAAGGGAGGTAAATCATACAGTAAGGGAGGTAAATCATTCAGTAAGGGAGGTAAATAATACAGTAAGGGAGGTAAATAAATTTAAAATAATACAGTAAGGGAGGTAAATCATACAGTAAGGGAGGTAAATCATACAGTAAGGGAGGTAAATAATACAGCAAGGGATGTAAATAATACAGTAAGGGAGGTAAATCATACAGTAAGGGAGGTAAATCATACAGTAAGGGAAGTAAATCATTCAGTAAGGGAGGTAAATAATACAGTAAGGGAGGTAAATAAATTTAAAATAATACAGTAAGGGAGGTAAATCATACAGTAAGGGAGGTAAATCATACAGTAAGGGAGGTAAATCATACAGTAAGGGAGGTAAATAATACAGTAAGGGAGGTAAATAAATTTAAAATAATACAGTAAGGGAGGTAAATCATACAGTAAGGGAGGTAAATCATACAGTAAGGGAGGTAAATCATACAGTAAGGGAGGTAAATCATACAGTAAGGGACGTAAATCAATTAAAAAAATCAATGAATTAGTATTTTTATCACCCTGAAAAGATCCCATAATATGTTTGTATTATGCACATAACCAACTATGATGTTCATTATAATTATGTTTTACTGTATAAAAAAATAAAATGCGAAATGACATAATCACCAGTATATGTTTTCATCCAATATCACAAGTGCCAGGGCACCGACACTTAACGAATAGAAAACACAATCTCGTATTAATGGCCACCAGTTCAGGTATACAACCTACAAAATAAGACACAATACAACATTGATAGGGCCAAAAAAAACAAAAATATGTCTGTTTAGGGTTACCTGACCGATCCTAATTTTTTACCCCAGACCCTAATTTTCATTCCACTCTTCAACAAAAAATAAAAAAAAAAAATAATCAAAAGGCCCAGAGGGCCTGTATCGCTCACCTGGTTTTTTGTTAGTAATTATCACTAAGACTCTGACAATTAGAAAAAATAAGCGAAATTGACTCCCAAAGTTGAATTTTGAATCACAACCATACAATGATGCTATTGATACCATACAAATATGATATCCAATACATAGGTTCAGAGACAAAGTAATTTATATGAAAATAGTAGCCTAATTGACCTTTTTGACCTCGCATCTATTACCGTTTAAGGCCCCGGGGATCAGCCCTATCATTTGTACAATTTCAAATCCCAACCCTATAAGGATGCTATTGCATTATAAGTGCTCTTCCATTCTTAGTGAAGAAGAAGTCGTTTATATGGAAATAGCTAAATTGACCCCTTTTGACCCCACCCTTCAGGCCCCCGGGGGGTCAGCCCCATCATTTGCAAAATTTTGAATCCAAACCCTATAAGGATGTAACCATTGCATTATGAGCACAATCCCATGTTAAGTTGCGGAGAAAAAAGTCATTTATATGGAAATTTTTGACCCCGCCCCTCAGGCCCTATCATTTGCTCAATTTGGAATCCCCAGCCTACAAGGATGCTACCATTGCATTATGGGTGCTATACCATGCTTAGTTTCAGAGAAGAAGTCGTTTATATGGAAATAGCCAAATTGGCCCCTTTTGACCCCGCCCCTCAGACCCCGGGGGGTCAGCCCCATCATTTGTACAATTTTGAATCCCCACCCTATAAGGATGCTACCATTGCATTATGGGTGCTATACCATGCTTAGTTTCAGAGAAGAAGTCGTTTATATGGAAATAGCCAAATTGGCCCCTTTTGACCCCGCCCCTCAGGCCCCGGGGGGTCAGCCCCATTATTTGTACAATTTTGAATCCCCACCCTATAAGGATGCTACCATTGCATTTTGGGTGCTATCCCATGCTTGGTTTCAGAGAAAGAAGTCGTTTATATGGAAATAGCCAAACTGACCCCTTTTGACCCCGCCCCTCAGGCCCCCCGGGGGTCAGCCCCATCATTTGTACAATTTTGAATCCCCACCCTATAACGATACTACAATTGCATTATGAGTGCTATCTCATGCTTAGTTTCAGAGAAGAAGTCGTTTATATGGAAATAGCCAAATTGACCCAATTTGACCCCGCCCCTCAGGCCCCCGGGGAGTCAGCCCCATCATTTGTACAATTTTGAATCCCCACCCTATAAGGATGCTACCTTTGCATTATGGGTGCTATCCCATGCTTGGTTTCAGAGAAGAAGTCGTTTATATGGAAATAGCCAAATTGACCCCTTTTGGCCCTGCCCCTCAGGCCCCCGGGGGGTCAGCCCCATCATTTGTACAATTTTTAGTTAGTAGCCCATAAGGATGCTACCAGTCAAATTTTGTTGAAATCCGACCAGCGGTTATGGAGAAGAAGTCGATTGTTGACGGACGACGGACGCCAGACGCCGGACGAAGGACGCCGGACGCCGGAAGCCGGACGCTGCGGTATCCCATCAGCTCACCTCGGTCCTTTGGACCAAAAAAAATAATCAAAAGTCAGGATTTAATTGATCTCAGACTCCAGTTCCGGCCATTACTTTAGAGTGAAAGACACTAAAAATATATCCCGACCTACCTACCCTATTTATTTTGCCGATGTAACCCTTAACAAACATATATTTTTTTTGGCCTTAGTACATTTTTCGCTAATTGACTCTTTACCCCTGAAACTTCATAATGCACTCTGCCAGTCTTAGAATTACAAGAGTTCATTTGTATCTTCAGGGGTGATTAAATTAAAACAAGTGAAGGATTTGAATTATGGTGCAGTTTGTACTGAATGTGATTAAATGTACTGATTATAGGGAACTTGGATAAAAACCAATTCAGAAGGAACTCATATAATATGTTGGTTTTGAGATACCAAATCAACATGGGTAATCAAAGTTCAATTTACTGTCGATTAGTCCCACCTTCCGGTGATTGTTATGACATATTTTGAAGTGGTTTTTGTGAAATCACAATTGCGTACCTGAAGGTTGGACTAATTGACTGATAATCATAACGTACTTTACTCACATTGCTTTGGTATCATGAAAAAAAAACCAATGTTCAGATAAAACAATTATATCATATATTCTAAACAAATATGAATGAAATGATAAAGTAAAAAAATAATGGTGGTATAAGTAATGGTTACATCATTAAGGTATACAAATAATGATGACATCACATATTCAAGGTATATGAATAATGATGACATCACTTTAATGATGTCATACTTACCATACCAGCCAGTAGTGCACATACACTGATGACAAACATCACATTATACACGGCTGATCCCACAACTGTTCCCAGTCCGATGTCATCCTGTAACCATGGAGACAAATTATTTCTTAATATTTCTCATCAGAATATATTTCAATTGCTGAAATGAAATGCAAATACTTGTTATTCATGCCAAAAATTAATTGTATATATGCATCATTGGTTGGAAATGAATTTGAGACTGTTTTGAATATCTACATATATCGGTTTAACTTGATAATCAAACATGCAATCAACTGATGAAAATCTCCAGCCTGAACATAGAATTGGGATGGGAGAAGATGCTTTGGGAAAGCTGGCGAAATGGTAGGACGTGATGTGACAGAAATAATGGACATCATAGTTAACACTGATATCCTTCAATCTTATGGCAGGGGTATCAACATGTTTGTTTATTGTTAAAAGCATTTTGGATCTCATGCTATGAACATAATTTTATCATCAGTTTCAATGATGATTTGAAAAACAAGGATGGATAAATTACATAATTCCTACAGGTGTTCAAATCCAGGAAAATATCACATAATACTTGCTACATAATTCAGAGACAACAGGACACAGACTGAGCTTAGGATACATGGGAAAGTTACATAATTACTGATGATAAAAGATCTAATAGTACATGACAACAGGACGATTATGTTTGACGTAGTTACCATAGAGACAAGCTGTAGATAGTTTAAAATTATTGTATGTTTGTTTGTTTTATGGCACATCAACAGCCAAGGTCATTTATAGGGCAGGTTAAATTTACTTTAGTACCTGGAAAAAAACCACCAACCTATGGCCAGTATATGGCAACTGCCTTATGTAGGTTTTTTGATCCACAACCCAAAGGTGCATGGATTTTGTTTTTAGTTTTACATCCTGTTTAGTGCTATAAGGATTATTAGTTTTACATCCTGTTTAGTGCTATAAGGATAATGAATTATAAGGCATAATGTCATCTCCAATTCAATGGTTCTGGCGGTACAGCCCGGAAAAGCATTTCCAACGGTTTGATGGACACATGGACAGACAGAGCCCAAATCAACATCCCCCACATGTTTTGTGTGGCAAAAAAAAGTAGTCATAGTGATGAAAATATTCAGAATGTACTAACCTTAGCAATGAAAACAGCAATAATTGCGGTGGCCAGTTCAGGGGCGGAGCTGCCAGCCGCCATGAAGGTTGCCCCAGCAACATCAGACTGGATGTGTAAAGCTACAACATAAACAATTCATGAAATTAATGATGATATAGATAATTTACTAAAAGCTAAAATCATATAGACATTATATGGAATGAGTAACTCTATATTGTAAGTTATATATCAGATTTGTTCTAGAATAGACAGCACAAACCACCACCACTACTTTTCTCCCATACTTCACATACTGTATAACAATTTTCTTTTTTCGTGGCTACTTAATTTCGTGATTTCAATTTCAATACAAGTTTGTGAAGATTAACATTCAAAATTTTAAAACAATGACTGGAAGGTTCCAAAAATTCCAAAATATTAATGATGCAGATATAAGTTCATAGAGATAAACTTTTGCGAATTTATTTGAATTGTGAATTCACGAAAGTCCAGCACATGCACCTCTTGCAAACATCTTCTCTAATTGAAGTTACAATATATAGCTGTCACTATGACTAAATAAACAAAATTGTATTTTCATGAAAAGTAGACAATTAGCAGTATTGAGCTTCCCCTTATAGAGCATGTGGTTCTGAATCCCTGATTCTTTGTAGAAAATCTGTTTTATTTATAGTATTCCTGTTTTCTACTAAGCTTTGTATTGAAAAAATAGCTAATCGCCAGCCAGTATGAAGTCAAGCCTCATGCTCACAAACGCACATGGTTTCATTCAATATCGCAATATATTCAATAACATTGTAAAATACAAAATACAAGAGGCCCAGAGGGCCTGTATGACTCACCTGGTGTTTTTTTTTTTAACTTTTTTTTTTTGAGGGGGGTGGGGGGGGGTGGGGGGTGGGGTCAGCACCATCATGTGCACGATTTGGAAATCCCCATCCTAGAAGGATGCTACCATTGCATGAGTGCTATCACATGCTAAGTTTCAGAGAAGAAGTTATTTATATGGAAATGGCCAATTTGACCCATTTTGACCCCGCCCTTCAGGCCCCAGGGGGTCAGCCTGGAGAAGAAGTGGATTGTTGACGGATGGACGGGTGCCGGATGCCAGAGGCCATGGCATGGCATAAGCTCACCTTTGTCCTTGGTAACAAGGTCATGTACGGTTTGATTGACAGCTGTCGATCCGTCAATTATGGCTTGGTTCTGTATTTATGCTTTTAATTTTTTTTTATTTCTTCTAATTCCACCTTTTTTGACATATATCAATGGCATTTTGTCTGGATATGCCGCAGTGGGCCAGCATTAAATCGAGACAAAGGGGCACATAGAGTGTAGCACTTATATAAATATATATTAGACAAAGAGCAGCGGAATCAAGTCATTACAATGCTATATAAAATATGTTGTACATTCAGCAGTACCAAAAATGAAACATTAATCTTCAACTTTCATTTCGAAGACAACTTCTACACTTTTACATCTTTGTGTACTTATGGTGCCTGGTGATTTGTCTAATGAAGGTGACAATGTATAAGTTTTGTAACAATATTAATGCATATATCCAAGAAGTAGAGCCACCACTGTCGTTGTTTGGTAGCTGGGTAAATGGTTCCTCTGCCAGGGAAATCTATGATTCAGTAGACACAATCTCAACAGCCGGTGTTTTTGAGATTTATTTAGGAAGTAGACCTACTACCTGAATAAATCTCAAAAACACCCACCAGTCCTGTCTGTTGAGATTGTCTAACACATCAAAGGCAGAATGATCTGAATCAAATTTACAAATCAAGCACTGGTAATACAGATTATACCATATTGCACCTCACCCCACCTAAAGAAGCCTAAAATTGGTGTGGTACGTGTCTTATTTGCAGACAATCTGCCCGATATCATCGATCTATAAGCTGGTCATCTGTATTTTTTAATGTCTGTCAGTGTTGCAACAATCAATCATGCAGCCAGACAGATAATAGCAAGATGTTCTAGCATTTATAATAAAGATCTGCAAATAATCAAATTGAAATCAATCAAATTGATGACAACTTAAAATATGACCAATACCATACTGGATTAAAGTCGGCCTGATCATGCAATGAACAGTAATGGTGTTTAGAGTGTTCAGCTAATCTAAGTAACTTTATAGCATATATGTTTAGTTTATTTGATGTCAATCTCTTCAGAGGACAACAGCAATAACAAAGAAACACAATGGCTTCATCCCTCTTGATATAAACAGGTAGAATGTATAAATAAGAGGCTGGGATGAGTGGCATTGAAGCCATTAGGAAGTTGAGTGGGAGACATCCAGTATCTGCTTTATGAGTGACCATCTCCACAACACAAATAATGACTGTGCCTATTGTATCCGTTTTAGAATGTCATTAGTGAAGTCGTCAGGACAGATGAGGAGTCTAAAGGGAGGCAAAGAAACGGTTTATATAGAACTGTAACACATAGAAACGAGACCCTGGGGATTTAGCATAACAAGGCTTGGTAAAAAAAGGATGGGTGTACACTTTGTAAGTACAGATGAATTAATGAAGATGATCAATAAAAGAATTAACATTAATGAGGAAGAAATCAAAATGAAAATTAGAAATATTGATTAGGGTAGGAAAAGTAACTGAAATAGGAAATGATATCCTGGATGACTAGGAGTTAGTATTACATAGTAAATGTTAAATGTAACCAGATATAACAAGAAACATATTGGAGCAAACAAGGGTCAAATTGAATGACGATTGAAAACAATTAAACTGAATATAATATAGACACTTGAAATATTGAGAGATGGACAAGGAAAATAACTGGAAAGATTGCTAAACAGATAGGGAAGATATCTAGAAATATAACAAGATTGACGGGGGAGATAACTGGAATGATGGTTAAACTGACAGTAGAGATAACTGGAAAGATGGTTAAACTGACAGGGGGATAACTGGAAGGATGGTTAAACTGACAGGGGAGATAACTGGAAGGATGGTTAAACTGACAGGGGAGATAACTGGAAGGATGGTTAAACTGACAGGGGAGATAACTGGAAGGATGGTTAAACTGACAGTAGAGATAACTGGAAAGATGGTTAAACTGACAGGGGAGATAACTGGAAGGATGGTTAAACTGACAGTAGAGATAACTGGAAAGATGGTTAAACTGACAGGGGAGATAACTGGAAGGATGGTTAAACTGACAGTAGAGATAACTGGAAAGATGGTTAAACTGACAGGGGAGATAACTGGAAGGATGGTTTAACTGACAGTAGAGATAACTGGAAAGATGGTTAAACTGACAGGGGAGATAACTGGAAGGATGGTTAAACTCACAGGGTAGATAACTGGAAGGATGGTTAAACTCACAGGGGAGATAACTGGAAGGATGGTTAAACTGACAGGGGAGATAACTTGAAATATTACAAGACTGGCGTAAGGGAAAGATGGTTAAATGACAGGATACTAGATTGGAAGGATGTTAACTGACAAGACTGGCTGGGTGAGATTACTGGAAATAGGCTAGCCTCTCAAAGCAAAACAAAAAAGACAAAATTTCAAAACAGACACAGTTGTTATTAATTGCTTGAATCCCATCAGTAATCCTATTTTTCGCTCAGTCTGCATTTAGTTAGTAATGTGTAGATACAATATCAGGTTTATCCTGTAAGTGGTATTTATGAAGCCATATTAAGGGATGCTACACAGTCTGACCTTCCCAATACATTTAGATAACCAGATACATGATAAAACACCAACTCAGTTTTTCCAGTGTTCTTGGCAATAACCAATGATTAAAGAGAAATGATCTAGTTTAGCACCTACACATGTTTTATTCTCTGTAAACATTTATTGGTTAGAGTACAGGTACCTGCAGTAAAGTAAATATCTCTAACATAATCACATAATCGACAACTTGTTATGATAACAGACTCTCTATATCAGCTGTTATTAAAGGAATAATAATACAAGCCGGAGGACAGACGCCTATGGTATAATTAGGCATAAAAATAGCTTTGATCGTTTGATACAGTTTGTCTGATTAGCATACTTTATATTTCTGAACAATGTTGCAGATTTCGTGCTATCTTTGAATTATGTAATAAGGCATAGAAACATCTGGTAGAACTTGAGAAGAAGTTCAAAATACGTTTTCAAGATGGAGACTGTGGCCGCCATCTTGGATTTCGGATTGGCCCGAAAAATAACAACACCATTTCAGGATCATTTCATGCAAGTTTCAGCAAAATCGTACTGGTAGAACTGGAGAAGAAGTTCAAAATGGGAAAAGTTCACGCACGGTGCACGACTCACATAACAGGTGAAACATGATGACCATAGGTCATCCTGACCCTTCTGGTCAGATGACCTAAAAAGGGCAATTCCACTTTATAAGAAGACACAACATGATTATACTGCACTCTTCCAAAACACACAACCACACTTTATACACGCAACACACCAAATACATTACCTGACGCCGTCCTCACCTGACCACGTCTGTTAATAGGACGTTAACTTAATCAAACAAACAAACAACTTACTATCACAGATGATTTCAAGAGAAGGCACAAAGTAGTCATCACAAAGATAGGCGAAGCCGAGAAACATGTAGAGGGATACAAGGACATGGATGATGATTGCTCCGTGTAACCGTTCCTCCTGAGTAAACAGGCCCTTCGGGAATTGTTCTACGGCTCGCGGAGTACAGTTCTCAAGGCCTGTAAGGTGGCGGGACTCCACTGAAATACACAAAGTATATACCATATATAAAGTAATCTGTTATTAATGGGACTATTTTTATAGACATTGGGAGAAAAAGTGTTTATATAAATGTCATATCGAAAGGATGTTAAATGAGTGATCATTTCATGTGAGATTTTATCAAAGAAATCTTATAAAGATACACTATATCACATCACTATAAGAACCAGAATTCAGAAGGATTTCAAAGTAAAAACAAACTAGAACTGTCGCCAGAGTGGACAACTTATATCCCCCGTTGCACAAATTTAGTAATAACTCCATTAATAGGTAACATTACAGAACCCTATATAGTTTACTCAACTCCACTTTTATGTCAGGGTTCTGTGTACCAAATTTGATCAAAATCTGTCAAGTAGTTAGGTTAGGAGGAGTTCGCCTGACAAAGTTGTCCCCCAGCCCCCCTAAACTTAAATTCGTTTTGGAGGAGGTATACAATTTCCAGCAATGAATAGCCACCTTACTTGAATCATCCAAAAGTCATGTGATTTGTTTCCTGACGTTAATTACATTTTATTTGCCAAAGAAAACCACTACAGCCAATGATATGTACACTAGTAAGACATGGTGTAAGTCAGTGCATGAATGTCTGGTGGATTAGGTAATACTTTAAGTGAATATAGATACAGCGACAAATAATCACATTTATTCAAAAACCTTAAAATGTCTCAGGGACAAATGCCCTCTCCTTTATATATTAAAGCCAGACAAGAAAGAAAAGAACAGATCTGTGTGGAGGAGTATCGGACAAGTATGGGTAACTGTTTATTCCCCCATTCACCTAACATGGTGAGAACATGGAAATATTTTGTAATATTGATATAAACTTCAGTATAAAGATCCTCGTTCTCTGACAGGTCTCTTGCTTTAAATTCCATCAATGGAAGTATACTATATCTTTTAAAATGATAAATAGCCTGGTCCATACTGCTTTGAAAATTTATCTATTCAATTTTAACTCTTCCATATGGCACGAGACAGTCCTTACAGAAAACGTTCCCAAGGTTACGTAAACAACTACTAACTTTGTAAACAAATTGGAAACATTGATCTAAATTTTAAAATAAACCTGGCTGAGCATGGCTTGTATAGCCATCAGCTTTAAATACAGCTCATCCAAGTCTTAATCAAGGTTTCTATTACCTGATTTTATACAAAACTTGCCAATACTGTGATCCAATTTATTTCTGCCATTTGATCCCCTTATCTTATCCACTACAATACATAAATAAAGCTAGCTTGCCAAGGCAACTTCTGTTGGTTGAATCTCAATTATTTTATTTATTAGGACTGATCAATTTCATAAGTCAACTTCAATAATGAAATGTGAAATGTCAATGAAATCAATCTACTTTAGGAAATTGAATCCCAATCTTGTAGTTTCAAGTAATTGACTTTTTCTCATTAAAAGAAGGAAATAATGAGTATAGGGAGGGATATGAAGACCCATCAACAGATGCATTAGAGTAAGACATCAATGTCCCTACCTCCATATATATCAAAGTGGATATGGGAGTAAGACTTTATATTATACACATACTTACCCCCCCCCCTCCCTCTGGCTGCCCTCATATCATGGAGGTGGCATAAACATTAACTGATGGCCAGCTGTCAATCAAATCGCTAAGGTAGTGCATGTGACTTTGCATTTTGTAGTGTGTATGCTATATGACGTATGCTTCCACATTGTGGGAGCATGAGACGTGGCTACATACTGTCTGTCTATCAATTAATTTCTCTACCATGCTTAATTTTGTTTTCTGACCTTGTTATCATGAACATTGTCTTCATTAAGTAAATAAAAGATTTTATAAATTTTTTGATTATGAGAAATTTTGGTTTAACAAGATGGTGATTACAGTAAAACACCATTATAACAAACCTCTAGGGACCAACAAAATTTCTTCATTATAATCATAGTTCGTTATACACATAAAGTATGTATTTTATATGAACCGTAACGGGGAAAGAAAATTACTGCGTTATAACCATGAATTTGTTTTAAGTGTGTTCGTTATAAACATGTTTTACTGTACCCATTTAAGAGACCAGCTATACCCTTATTGTATGGTAATTAATTACTTCAGAAGTAAAAGGTACAAATAACAAGAAATGTATATCTCTTTAAGAACAGCCACAAGTTAAATATACCAATGAAAATTGCAGATTATCCACCATTTAAATTCTCCCACTATCTCATTATATATACACACACACACACACACGGATAAAAAAAACTGTCCACTGTATCAAGATTAAGTAAGGAGAACACTTCACATAAAACTGCTCCACACACATAAAAAACAAGATTTATATGCTGTTGGAAACACTAGGATATGACCATATTGATTTTGTGGAATAAGAACTCCATATCATATCCTTGCATCAGTATAAGTGTCTTAAGATAAGCATTGTTTAATTGAATATGGTGGCTAATATCTCCCCTGACAGAATACATCAGATTGATTCAGTAATAGATTTTTCTAAAGCTGCAGATTTTTTTTTCTGACGCTTTCTGGTATAATCTCTCACTTTTATTTCACAAGTGTTACTGCGGATGAATGACAGTCCTACAGAAACAACAATTCTACACAAAACACACAAATCCAGGAATAATTTAAGATTTCACATGCAACTAAATCCTGTCTAGATTAGGTAACAAATGTAAACAAGCGAAATCTCAAAGCATAATCTGGCGCTGTGGCTGCAATAATTCATCCAAAAAACCCTGCTTTATTCCGTTGATATTGGAAACTACCATTTTTAAATCTATTGAAATTCACAACATTGGGAACCAAAATATATCATTATCTTGTAATGGAGGCCTAACAGACAAACTGTTGTCATAGTAACAGGCTGGGTATCCTACTGCTTTGATATTGTATGTGAATCCTTGATGTCTTTCTCTGTTGATGTTCATTTTTTTCCTTTAAGAAAAAACAACTAACCATCCATCTACATGTAAAATAGTTGATGATGTGATGATGATGATGATGATGATGATATGAGTAAGATGTTTTGAGAATGAGCGTGATAGGGATATTGAATGTGAATAAGAATGCAAGTATCTATTTATTATGTGGTATATTGCACATGAAAATGAAATAATTTGTAATTAAGAAATATTTCAATTACATGTAATTGTAATTGTAATTAATTACATTCTAAAAATGTGTAATTAACAATTACATTTCAATTACTTTTCAATTACATATATATATTTACTAATGTCTAATACTAAAATTAATGAATGTAAGACATTTATTTGGCTATATAGAAATTTAAACAGGTTACATATGTGAGGCAGTGACCATAGTATACCCTACACTTGTACCTCTTTTTACCTGTAGTTTTCTCCTGAGGCAATATATACAGGTGTGAGTTGTGAACACATAGCCTGTGATTACAAATCACAAAGGTCTTGCTTATATAACACCTATATATACATGTTGATCACCTAATTAGCATATCTAATGACGGCAAAAATATAGATGATAGCTCAGATTAGTCTTCAACCGCCCCTGCCAAGAAAATTAAAACAGCTAGAAGACTTTTTCAGTTCATTCCACTACACCCTCACGAAAGAGACACAACTCTTAAATCCAATGAAGTAGACACCTACGGGTACATTGGTGAATATTGCACAGAGAGATGTTGGGACCCATTTAAGTTCCGGAAAGATAATTCTTGCAGATTTCCACATTTGTGTATTTTACCAGCTCCAGTAGAGAGATTATTTAGTGTTGCTGGCAAAGTATTCCGACCAGACAGAAACAGAATGCATATATGTCTGATGATAATTTTCAGACTCTGATGATGATAAAATGCAATTTATAAATATGAATACCTGGTACCATCATATTTTTAAATTGCATTTTATCATCATCAGAGTCTGAAAAGTTTTAAATGTACATTTTTATTTGACCTAGGTCTAATAAAAATGCACATGTAAAACTAATACACGTACACCCTACCAATACTCAATTGTAACTTGTGAAGCATATGTTCTATCAGAACTTACTGATAGTGACTTATATACTATACAATTGTGTATATATTTGTAAAAATAAACATCTTAAGAAAATGTAATGTGTAATTGTAATTAATTACTTTTTGAATGTAATTGTAATTGTAATTAATTACATTTACAAAACTGAGTAATTGTAATTGTAATTGTAATTGAGTTTTGACCAAGTAATTGTAATTGTAATTAATTACATTGCAATGTAATTGACCCCAACCCTGTTTATTATGTGGTATATTGCACATGAAAATGAAATAAAAAATAAATTATAAAAAAAAAAATAATAAATAAATAAATAAAATAGTGTCTTTATAATTCAGAAAAGTTGCAAACATTCGAGATAGTATGTGATAAAGTCATAAAATGAGAGGAGTAGAAGTCATTGGAAGGTTAGTGCATCAACTTTTATTACAGATGGGACAATTCACTGATGCATTTGGATTGCGGAGTGGTGCATCATTTATCCTCAATTTGTATCGCAGTAGTTGAAACATACTTATCTACCTTGAGCAATGTAGTATATGTTTAGTTGTCAACAAAATGGCAGACCAAGAGGGCAAATATAAACTATGTATAAAATTGCCAGTTGTGAGTTCTCAAATTCGAATCATTCCAATACAAGAGCTGTTTGTTGGAAACAGAAAAAAAAACAATCACAATATGTATCATATCGTGGCCCTTGTATCACAACAAATATCGTACCATAACCCTTGTATCGCAATATGTATCGTATCGTAACCCTTGTATCACAACATGTATTGTATCGTAACCCTTGTAACATGATTTGTATCGTATCGTAACTCCTGTATCACAACATGTATTATATTGTAACTCTTGTATTGAGATATGTATCGTATCGTGGCCCTTGTAACACAACATATATCTTATCATAACCCTTAAATTGCAATATGTATCGTACCATAACCTTTGTATCGTAATGTGTATCTTATCGTGACCCCTGTATCAGAACTTGTATCGTATTGTAACCCTTGTATCGCGATATGTATTGTATCGTGACCCCTGTATCTTTATAAATACATTGTATCTTGACCCCTGTATTGCGATATGTGTCAAATTGCCACCTACCTTTTGATACACAGCTCTTTTAATTATGCTAAAACCATGGTATTCAGTCTTCACATATTACAGATTTACTTCCCTTGTGGGTTGTATCCATTATAACATCTTTATTTTGTGAGCGGAACTCACATTGTTTTCTCTGAATAATGTAAATTTAAACCTACAATATGATATCAATATCTACCTGCAAGGGAAGATAACTCTGTAATATGCAAATACAGAATATTAAATCTGCCCATCAACAATGAGCAAATAAGCAAAATTTGCACAGATTGCCCTCATAACATGAGAATAATTAAATACAATTAAAAGACAAATAATTAATGAAATCTTTCTCTTTTTTTCATTTATTTAGATTTTTCATTGAATGTCTTGATATTCCTTTACACGGCCTTATGTTTTGCCTTTCATAGAGAATGGCAATATACAGAACCTGCCTTTGTGACCACTTCTGTATAACCAACAGCTGCTTTATAAGACCACTTTTCTCGGGTACCAATGACCAATTTTAATACAATATGCCCAGTGTGTAAAGACCACCTGGCTATAAAGACCATTTGTCCACTTTCCCTTAAGGAGAACTGGTTTGACTGTATTTCAAAAGAACTAAAACTAAAAGTCATTGTTTTGTTATCGCAACGTTGTGGACTTCATGACACCAGAATGAAGACTAATTTAATACTAATGTCATTTGTAAATTTTGCTGCTTTGGACACACAATATTGCTGTTGCTCATTTATACCCAGAAGACTAGTGAAGCTAGCTATTGTCAGTGAAATAATTAGAAATGATTGTCAAGGTAATAAGTAGAAATTAAGAACCTACCTACAGCAATTATCAAAGGTTAAGGTCATTCCTATGTACACAATTCTTTAGCAGGCCCGGTCCCACTGGTGTTTAGGAAGATTTGCGAATGTATTGCGCACAAAATTGGCTGGTATTCGCTGAACATACGCAATATTCGTAAATCGTACTTGTATCTGTCGCCCAACATCCGCACACGTCCGCAATTATCCGCAATGGCATGTTTTTCCGTTCCCAGGATTTTTGAACTGCACAAAATTTTGATTGCGGAAATCATTCGCATTAGATGCGCTATTCGTACCCAATACATACTCAATACATGCTTACTTTATGCGCTGTATATCCGCTGTTATTCGTTGGTATCCGCAACTGACTGGGTTTTGCGGCTTTATAGCGAACTGGGACAGTGTGTAAAACGAATGTATAGCGTACCTATCACGTTGACATCACGAATTAAAATAATTTGTAGCGAATGCATATTGAGTTCAGCGTTTGTATTGCGTCTGTTTTGCATTTGATTTGAGAATAATTTGCGAATGTATAACAAACGTGTTGCGTAAACCAAAACTACTGTATAAATATAGCAAAAATCGACATATTTGTCTATTATTTCCTGTCCGTCGAGAAGTACAGGTGTAATACTGGGTAATCGGCAATAATACCAATGCAGCGTAACAATGGTATCCAACAACATATTAATCTACTTGTTCAAGTCATGAAATTGTTTCAAAGACAGAAAAGAAAAAGTTGTCTGCTTTGAATTGAATTTGAAACAGACTGGACCTTTTTTGTATCTGGAGGAGGTAGGATGAAAGTTGCAGCTTGCTTATCTTTGTTGCAGTCGTGTTGTTGTGAAAAGCGATACCGAAAGGCCAGAGCGCGCTTCTTTTACCTCCGTAATTCAGATGCCCTATATGCGCAATACAACCGTTATTTCCGCTACATCTGCGCAATGCATTATTAATAGATTCGTAATATTTCCGTAACAATCGCAATACTTCCGATCTGTTTCCTCAATGTATGCGTTATTTATTCGTAATTGTTTGTTACGTATCCGCATTGTTACCGATTGTACACCTCATGGGAGAGCGTCCGTTATCGTATTCGCTTGTATTCGTGAAATATCCGCATTTGTTCGTAATAAATTCGCAGAATGTTATTAATATATCCGTAATCTATACTTGAAAATTTGTTATTTTAAGTAAATTTTGTTGCGGATGACAACGAACGGCCCAGTTTTATAAACTAAATTCATCCGTAATTAATCCGCTCATTAAGTAAATTTTGTTGTAATAAATCTGGGCCCAGTTTCGCAAAACTTCCATAACTTTAAAGAATTCCTGAACTTTGTAAAGTCTATATAGGAAAGCATTACAGATTTTATGGAAGGCTTTTTAACTTTAGATTTTTTCCTGATCTTCTGGAATGCTTTCTTATGACCCATTTTAAGGTAAAGAATCCAATAATGTTAAGGAATATTCGTGAAACTGGGGTCAGGTCGAAGGTCTCTTTGTTAGTGAGAAGATTTTTTTATATTTGACCCCATATGATAAGACCTTGAATTCAGATCAAGGTCACTCATTTGAACAAACTTGTTGGCATGCTATAGGCCCAATATCATATCTAGCCCACTTAAGTATTGAGAAAAAGTCTGGATGATCCATCGACCATAAACAAAAAGCAAAAGAAAAAAAAAAACATACACAGACTCTGTGTCACAAAATAAATTCACTTACCAATATGACATGTGAGCTCAGAAAAATTGAACAATGAAGCCAATACAGAAGATTTCACAGTGAATCAAACAAAAAGATTTGGTTGACCCCTTAATTGACTGCTGTGTAAAAATGTTCCCATGTCAAGCAGTGAAAATGCTAAAACTTATTCCTTATACCTTAGAGAGAAAACCGTTCATTTTATCACTTTCCACAAATGTCATCTGATCATGTTCAGAGAGGCCAGATATGGAAACATATACAAATGTCTTCAGCCCCTATAAAACAGCAGTACATGCAGGCCTGTAGCATACCACCTTGGCATCATCAATCATGATCTACTGTCACACAAATCCGGCTGACATTTTAGATGTTACACCTTTGGAAAAGGTCGCTTACAATTTTCCCAGAACATAAAGAAATGACAAATACACAGGTGTAACATTTTAAAAGGATTAAAGCTGGGTTTTTTCTTCTCTTATTTTACAATGTGCGTGTCTTTAAGATAATCAAGTTGTCGTAAACCATGAATAAAGTTACTGGTGTGTTAGTGGGCAGTGGAGGTGTGAAATTCAGCTATAGTTATGTCATATTCATACAGAATTCTGACTGGTCTTGTAGTATACTCATGTCACCACTTGGAATATTTAAATGTTTCCAATTATTACATGTTTATAGATACCTGTATATATCATTTTTATTAAAACCAACATAACCATCATTAATAATATCTATCATACCGCCCACGGGATGTCAATGTCACAATCTATATACTTATAGTTGCTCTGCATTTTCCTTTGAAAAGGAAAATCATATTTTTATATAAGGCAAATAATTATAATGGCTGTAACTTTTAAACAATCTTTGATATTTTGCCTATAGGTAATGGACATGATATAGGCTTAATCACATGCATATAAAGGTGTAAATAGCCTTTTTCTATTTTTTTACTTTGCTTTAATAGCAGTAATAGGCATTAATTGTATAGCTTGAAAGGCACCATTATCTGTCTAAAAGTCTTTTGAGCTACAATATTGAAGATACATGGGATTCTAACGTGAAACCCAGAGGTGAAAATCTAGTAGTAATATATGCCAGCTATGGGAAACAAACAGCCTAAAACTTCAATGATATGAAATCAATACAGTCAAACCTGTCAAGACTAGCCATGAGAGCAAGGAAAAATGTTCTTTATAGCCAAGGTCTTTATATAAAGGTAAAATTGTGTTAAAATTGACTGTTATAATTTTGGGACCCTATGAAAATGGTTTTATTAAGCAGGTGGTTTTATAAAGAGGAGGTCGCTAAAGGTTTGACTGTATTCAAAATATCTGACTAGGGCAAGATCAGAAATACAATAAATATTCACAAAAAGCAGGAGATCATATACAGTTATACACACAATTTCTATGTGACAGTCAGAGAAATATTAAGTTATATATTTGACTGACAGCTTCCTCCATAGGAATATTATTGAATTTTGAAACAATGACAAAGTGTCAATTATCATTTAACAATTACCCTGTAAAGAAGTTCTCCAATCCATTGGTAACCAGAGAGAGTCCCAAGGAATCCCTGTATTTATCTGATAACTCTGGATATATTATTTCTGATGTACTTGGCTTGCTCTTTGGTTTGGACCCTAGATGATCTATAAATACTGCCTATGTTATTTTAGTTCAGCTATGTAATCTATTATTGATACAACATCGTGGTGATACTGTTACACTGTCAGCTAAAAAAACTGTTCCACACTGAAGAAGGAGTCAAACTATTGATAAAATTATAGCAATTGAGAATAAAGGAGAGAGACAACTTCAATACACAAGTGAGTGTCGGGGAGGAAATATTGCATTGCCTTTTTAAAGAATTTAGATGATTTCTCCATGCTTCAGGGGCTGAAATTTGCTTCTTTTTCCCAAATGAGATTCAGCCAAATTACAAAGAAATTTATTCTGAAAAATTTCTACCCCCAATGTGTACTTCCAAATCACTAAAACAAAACCAACTGTCTTAAAAGCAGTTCTTAAATCATCATCACTGTTAATTTGACCTTCAGCATCAAGACATTATCTTTTTAGTACCTATAGTGGCCATGACGGTAGGGTGATCTGAGATATTACTATGGTACTTGCCAGATAGGCTCTAACAGTAGGTTGTTGATTTTCTGCTAAATACTATGACCATCCTTCACCCCCTTCACCCGTCAGTCACCTTGGTTATAATATTATAATGAATGGTTATGAAGTATAAAGCAAGTAAGCCAAGCTAGTTGTCAATTAAATGAATGGGGTTTGAACTGCCATTTTGAGCTACGATTTCAGAGCTGCCTTTCTGATACAAAACTTTTTGAGATGTCATTCAGAAGTTATCATCATGGAGAAGTTATTCTGGAGCTGTTATGCTGATCTTTGTATCAAAATATAATATGAAATAAATATACATGTACCGCACTTCCTGTGATTTTAAGCAGATCCTTACTGGTCATCAATAGAGAATAACCATCTTGTTATGATTACGAAAATTTGATCCGCAAAATTTTCAAAAGTGATCGAGTTATATCAAAAATGACACCAATAATGCAAAAATCAATTCACTTAAATTCAATGTTTTGGTTTTAGTTAAAATCGAGAAAATTTTGACTTACGAAAACAACCTGCTATCAGTCAGAGAGTTCATCTCAAATGAAAAGAAATTGTCTAGCTCTATGTATAAATTAATGTATGCCCTCCATGTAACAGGGAAAACTGAATTCAAATGGCTTAAGTGCGTTAAAGAAATTCTAGATAATTCTGGTTTAAGTTTTGTTTGGATATATCAAAAAAGCTGTTTACCTGATATTAAGTATCTGAAGTCAACTATTACCCAGAAATTAAGGGATCAGTTCATCCAGACGTGGTTCCAAGATATTCTTCGAGAGGTTCTTATTACTCTATATTTAAAAACCATTTTGGACTTGAAAATTATTTAATACGATTAAATGAAAAAGACAGAAAAACAATGTGCAAATTCAGAACATCAAATATTAAATTTCCGGTTGAAACCGGAAGATGGATAGGAGTTCAACGTAACAATAGAATATGTCATTTATGCAATACCGGTATTGGTGATGAATTCCATTATTTGTTTTTATGTTCAGATTATAATGTAAGTCAGCTACGTGGGGATTACATTCCTGCTTACTACACAAGACATCCTAATCACATTAAAATGAAAGGCATGTTCTCCATTTTTCATAAAAAAATGTACGCAAATTTATGCTTATTTGTTCAGAAATTATGCAATTTGTTATAGTATTAATTACAGCTCAAAATTATCTAAAATATATGTATTGTTCTAATGTATTAATATATACACATATGAATAAGTCAATTATTACTATACTCAATACATGTATATTAATATCTCCTATGTTACCAATTTTAAAGGTGAAACAATTTGTTGGAAAAAATGTTATGACACACTGAATTTTGTTTGTAAAAGTTTGAATCTTTATACAAATAATGCATCTTAATTTTGCCTGTCATGCTTTAAAATTGAATTATATATGTATGACCTCTTGTTATACACAATAGTGTATCTGAGTGTAATAAAAGAATTGAATTGAATTGAATTGAGTAACTGTGACCTATCAGTACTTCTAGGCGGTCTACCTTTACCTGTGTACATCACCAATACCATGCCCAATCCTTTTACAGCTGATCTATGGACTAGTTATCACAATATATATATAGACATAAATTGATCATTTTTCTCTACCAGATATTTACATGGACGTATTCATACATAAAAAGCGATGATTATTCTATTGTTTGATAGGCAATACAGTTAAATAGATTTATTTATGGACAATTAATCCATATTTATTGATGATAGCACAGCTGTGTATATACTAAACTTGTATTCAGTGTAGAATATAGAAACCACGATATCTGGAGTCGTCCAATATAAACAAGAGGCCCAGAGGGCCTGTATCGCTCACCTGGTTTGTTATGCCAAATAATGATCTGAATACAGGTTCATTGTTTCTTTTCTGAAGGAATTTTAATATTAACCTCTAAATCCCCTATTGGGCCCTATTTATAGGATTTACCTCTATTTCCCCTATTGGGCCCCACCCGTCCTGCCCCCGGGGGGTCAGAGCCAAAATTTATACAAGTTCTGTTCCCCCTCCCCCAAGGATGTTTGTGGCCAAATTTGGTTACAATCCATGCAGAACTCTAGGACAAGTAGCGATTTATAGGATTTACCTCTATTTCCCCTATTGGGCCCCGCTCCCTCCTGCCCCCGGGGGGGTCAGAGCCAAAATTTATACAAGTACTGTTCCCCTTCCCCCAAGGATGTTTGTGGCCAAAACTTATACAAGTTCTGTTCCCCCTCCCCCAAGGATGTTTGTGGCCAAATTTGGTTACAATCCATGCAGAACTCTAGGACAAGTAGCGATTTATAGGATTTACCTCTATTTCCCCTATTGGGCCCCGCCCCTCCTGCCCCCAGGGGGTCAGAGGCCAAAATTTATACAAGTTCTGTTCCTCTTCCCCCAAGGATGTTTGTGGCCAAATTTGGTTACAATCCATGCAGAATTCTATGACAAGTAGCGATTTAAAGCCAAATTCGGGCCAGGTGAGCTAAAAATACACATACAAAGAAGGGAAAAAAACAGAATTAAACATTAATTCGGCTCAAACAGAATTTCAAGTCAAGCGATTTTGAGATAACGTTTAGACTGAATGTAAATCATATGGAATATCAATGTTATATTGTTATAAGAATATTTATTAGATTGTAAAACTTGTTATAGTAATGGATGTTATATTGATTGTTTCAATCCCTACAAATATAGCAACAAGAGCTGTTGGAGAACAGCAAAGCTCGCCTATTCAGAAGAAGTTGATGTTCAAGTATTTACTATTTAAACATGGAAATATGACAAATTAACAGACTCAAAAACCCCCTAAAGGGCCCCAAATTGGTTGTATTATCACGTTCAGCATCCATACACATTAGGAAAATAAAATCATAAACATTTATGATGACTTATGCTTAAACAATTGACAAAATAGAAACTTGCTCAAAAACTTTAACATGGAAATATGACAAATTAACAGACTCAAAAAAAAACCTAAAGGGCCCCAAATTGGTTGTATTATCACATTCAGCATCCATGCACATTAGGAAAATAAAATCATAAACATTTATGATGACTTGAGCTTAAACAATAGACAAAATAGAAACTTGCTCAAAAACTTTAACATGGAAATATGACAAATTAACAGACTCAAAAAAAACCTAAAGGGCCCCAAATTGGTTGTATTATCACATTCAGCATCCATACACATTAGGAAAATAAAATCATAAACATTTATGATGACTTAGCTTAAACAATTGACGAAACAGAAACTTGCTCAAAAACTTTTACGTGAAATAGGACGCCAACGCTGACGCCGACGCCGGGGTGACAACATTAGCCTACTCCCTCTATTCTTCGAATAGGCGAGCTAAATAGAAACTTGCTCAAAAACTTTAACATGGAAATATGACAAATTAACAGACTCAAAAAAAACCTAAAGGGCCCCAAATTGGTTGTATTATCACATTCAGCATCCATACACATTAGGAAAATAAAATCATAAACATTTATGATGACTTAGCTTAAACAATTGACGAAACAGAAACTTGCTCAAAAACTTTTACGTGAAATAGGACGCCAACGCTGACGCCGACGCCGGGGTGACAACATTAGCTCCCTCTATTCTTCGAATAGGCGAGCTAAATAGAAACTTGCTCAAAAACTTTAACATGGAAATATGACAAATCAACAGACTCAAAAAAAACCTAAAGGGCCCCAAATTGGTTGTATTATCACGTTCAGCATCCATACACATTAGGAAAATAAAATCATAAACATTTATGATGACTTATGCTTAAACAATTGACGAAACAGAAACTTGCTCAAAAACTTTAACGTGAAATGGGACGCCAACGCTGACGCCGACGCCGACGCCGGGGTGACAACATTAGCTCCCCCTATTCTTCGAATAGGCGAGCTAAAAATGAAACTCATAGCAACAATGCAGACCCATTTTGAAATATTTTAGGTAATTATGGACCATTTTTGGCCTTGGCGATGTGTCCCTGGGAGTTAAATACACACTTCAAAAATGTTATAGACCCCTTAGCCCTTAGTTATATTCATCTTTATCTCCAAACAAGCAAGACCCCCCCCCCCTCCTCAAACTCACACACATCTTAGCTCTTTTTAAATCTCAAAACGTCTTTCAATTCCAAGTACCCTATTCAACCCAATAAGCAACCCGTCCCTACAAGTGTATCCCCATCAATATAAGTATGTCCCCATCCCTATAAGTATGTCCCCATCCCTATAAGTGTGTCCCCATCCCTATAAGTATGTCCCCATCCCTATAAGTATGTCCCCATCCCTATAAGTGTGTCCCCATCCCTATAAGTATGTCCCCATCCCTATAAGTGTGTCCCCATCCCTATAAGTGTGTCCCCATCCCTATAAGTGTGTCCCCATCCCTATAAGTGTGTCCCCATCCCTATAAGTGTGTCCCCATCCCTATAAGTATGTCCCCATCCCTATAAGTATGTCCCCATCCCTATAAGTGTGTCCCAATCCCTATAAGTGTGTCCCCGTCCCTATAAGTATGTCCCCGTCCCTATAAGTGTGTCCCCATCCCTATAAGTATGTCCCCATCCCTATAAGTGTGTCCCCATCCCTATAAGTGTGTCCCCATCCCTATAAGTGTGTGCCCCCGTCCCTTTAAGTGTGTCCCCATCCCTATAAGTGTGTGCCCCCGTCCCTATAAGTGTGTCCCTGTCCCTATAAGTGTGTGCCCCCGTCCCTTTAAGTGTGTCCCCATCCCTATTAGTGTGTCCCCATCCCTATAAGTATGTCCCCATCCCTATAAGTGTGTCCCCATCCCTATAAGTGTGTCCCCATCCCTATAAGTATGTCCCCATCCCTATAAGTGTGTCCCCATCCCTATAAGTGTGTGTCCCCGTCCCTATAAGTGTGTCCCAGTCCCTATAAGTGTGTCCCCATCCCTATAAGTATGTCCCCATCCCTATAAGTGTGTCCCCAGCACGTTACCTGGAAAAGATGGTTGTAAATTACACAATTTATCATGCTATATAATTATGTTTAACTACGCAGCTTCTCAAGCAATAAATCAACACTTTAAAGAAAATGTTGGCTGCATTACATATTACCACTGTGTAAATTAAAGCAGAAAAGTAGTCAGCAAAATTAATCTCGTTCTCAAGAGTCTAGAGCCACAAAACAGACAGTTGAAATAAAAAGACAGACCATTAATTAACTTGAAAGTAACAGAAAAATATAAATGCATTTAACTCAGATGAACCATGTCTCCCTTTAATTCAGAAGAGGCTTATCTCCATTTAATTCAGAAGGGGCTTATCTCGCTTTAATTTAAAATGGGCTTATCTCCCTTTAGTTCAGAAGTGACTTATCTCCCTTTAGTTCAGAAGTGACTTATCTCCCTTTAAGTCAGAAGGGCCTTACGTCCCTTTAATTTGGAAGAGGCATGTCTCCCATTAATTCAGAAGGGGCTTGTCTCCCTTAAATTCAGAAGAGGTTTATCTCCTTTTCATTCAGAAGGGGCTTATCTCCCTTTAATTCAGAAGGAGTTTGTGCATACTATGATTTGGAGACAGATTTGGTCAATGTTATCTGCTTTTCATTCCAATTATAGTCAAGCATGTCTACAAAGACCACCCAAGGGACAGAGGTCTTTATAGCCAGGTGGTCTTGATACACAGGTTGAACTGTATTGATTTGAAATTGACTATTACGACCCTAGAATAGCCGTTTTATTAAGCAGGTGTTTTTTTAAACAGAGATGGCCACTAATGCAGGATTTACTGAAATGCAACCTTTAGGTATGTCCACGGTAACTTATTTTTGCATTTTTCTGCCAAAAACTTATCAACAACAATCAAATTTTATTATCTCGACTGTTATGGATCTACATTACTTAATTTTCAAACAATTTTGTGGTTCCCTTTTCACATGAAATATGAAAAAATTAATTGTACATGTAAATAAATTGGTTCATAGTAAGCAACACAACAAAACCTGTCGTAGTGACCACCTCTGTATAAAGACCACCTGCTTAAGAAGAATACTTCCCTGCAGTCCCAAATGACCAATTTCAACACAAAATGACTTGTGTATAATGATGAATCATTTGACTTTTCAGTGGCCTTTATAGACAGGTATCGCTGTATCATATTACATTTTACAGGCTAAGACTATACAAATTTAGACATGGACAAGTCATATATCCACGGTAATTAGCTGCTTAGATGACATTTATGCTTTGTCGAAATGTCGGTTTTTGACACCAGAAACGTGACAAATAATACGGAAAACACTAGAGAAGCAAGAAAATTTTACTTGTAAAAATATGTAGATATGTGTAGCAATGGGTTATACTGAGAGCCAAAGTACATGTTTAATAATCATAACTTTGACTGGAAATCTGAATAATTCTGCCAAACATTTTATTTCCTGTTTCCTTTTAGACCTGACAGCTACACAATTTGTCTATTAGACACTATATTACATCTTGTGCTTGTAGTAAAAAAAACTGAAATAAGTATGTAAATGATAGTAGTAGGAGTATTTTATGTTCATTAATTACAAATGAGTATACTAATAACAAACACAACTATATATAGAAATGTCTATAAAACATATAGAGACGTAAAACTCCAGGTAGAAACATAATGTTACATTATGTGATGCCACACAAAAGACGTAAGATTACAATAAAACCTGCCATAGCCCAGGTCATCAAAATAATTTGACCTTTGTATAAGAACCCCCTGGTATGATTTTTTTTTCTTTTTTTTTTTTTTATTAACCTTCCCCAATTTGGGTGGATCCGCAAATGTATCGAAATTAAAACCCTACGAATTAGCAGGTACGTTTGGAGAAAGTAATTACAAATTTTGTAAAGCTGGCTCAATCTAAAAGTTGCCTATTCCTCTATTTAACAAGTGGTTTAGAGGTTATTGGTTGATCTGTTTCATAAAATATCATCAAGGTAGAAAATCTAGCTGTCTGATACATGCAATCCATACAGTACTCGACTAGCCTTCAAAGCCAACAATTTAAACAGGCAAGTCAGCAAACCAGTCAAACCATTCTCATAAAATTCTCTGAGAACATGCGATACCTGGTGCTTAATTATACCTAGGAAGATTTGGAACACTTAAGTTCACAAGTGGATGTATAAGACGAATCTAAGAGTAAAACGGTGTCTTGGATCTCTTTGGATTTTTGTGAACATCTAAAATACTTTGAATTATCTTTCTATGTCTAGATTCCTATACCATCATTATTCCAAGTGGGAAGACATTTCACTGTTCATTAAGAACAATTATGCTAAGTTTAAGACATGAATTCTTAATCTCTTGTCCAATGAAGGTTCAGGGATAGCAGACCTGTAGATGTTGTGGGGCTATAAAATGCAGTCGCAGACCTAGAGATTTTTGTTATATCTACTTCAGGACCTTAACCCCCTCCCCTCCCCCCCCCCCCCCCTATGCAGTGCACTTCAGGATGCTGAAACATAAGCCTAAATTCGAAAAGTAAAATACCTTATGTGTGAAGTTAAATCTCAACAATAAAAGTCCTTTTTTTATCCTTCAAATGAATTGGGTTTGATAAAAATTCCTGGCAGTGACAACAATTTTTTATCTCCGGTTTATGATCTATTATAAAACTCAAGGTATGAGAAAAGACAGCTAATATAAATATAAACTCTCTATAGTCAGTGACTTAAAAAGATCATCTTGCTTTAATCCTTTATAACCATGGTGATTATGTGGTTAAGGTGTCCTAACATCTTCAACGCTAGCTCTCCACCTTTAGGTTCAAGTTCCAATCCCAAGTTGACAGGTACTGATCATAGGTCGGTGGTTTTACTCCAGGTAATCTGGCTTTTATCCATCTCCTCATCTTGGCACATCCTTAAATGACCATGACCGAGTGATAAGTGGATGTAAAACACTAACAAATATTTAATCTCTTTACTAATTCATTTTGTTCCCACAAAAAAATGTTAAGAAAAAAAAAATCAACTTCTGGGCTCAATGAAAAACCCAGGCTGTAAAATTGGTGTGTTAAATCTCTGTTTTATGAGCAAATCCAATACAGAAGGTGAGGGGGAGGACAGTTAAGATAAATCCTCTGTGGTCAGTGACCTATGAAGGCTATATCTTATTCCTTGACAGCCCACTGTACAACAAACAGTCCACTGACATGACGACACTTAATCGATTTACGAAAAGCATGGTCACGTCTGGAAGCTGTTGATGTAATCCACGGAACAGAGTTGTGATAAAATCATTTAAGTACATCAGACAGCAAGTAAGAACCTCTATAAGAACCGTGGTCCTTGACACATGCAATAGCGTCTATGTCCCTGTAATGAGTTCACAGAAAATCTGTTACTTTTGGAATCAAGATAATTAGCGTGCCATGTGCTGGCCATGCTTTTATCAGGATATTGCCATTAAACCAAAGCCTTAATCATCATTTCAACTAACTCAAGCACCAAATAGATTTGGTTAAAAAAATATCATGTTATACCTTAAAAGGTCACAAGTCTTTTCAGACCGCTCTTTATAGGCATCGGTGCCTCAAACTTTTAATATCTTCTGGTTTTTTCAAAAAAGAGGAACTTTAAAGATGCTTTATAATGAACGCTAAATAAACTTTTGTAACTTTTAGTCTCAGATGAAAATGAAACTTTGCGATGTCTTTCCTTTGAAATAGTTTCTTAATATTTTTACTTGATAGATATGAACATTCATTACATGAAGTGAAGTCTTTTAGAAATGTATAAAAGGGACTGCAGGGCATGAGGATGGACAGGTAGGTCACAATGGGCAAGCTTGCATGGGCGCTTAAAAAATTGATGCAAATCAGGAAGCACTTAATAAAAACAATTTTGGAATAGCTTTTCACAAAATTATTCTTTAAAGTAAGCCATATATCAATTTTCATATGATATTGGTAAGAAAACCCAACAAAGTTTTAATATTTTCAGTCGGTGTTTAATTCAAAGTAAGAAAAATTGAAGCCTAAAATAGGGGTGGGCACTTATAGGGATTGGGACGCTTATATTAGGTCAAATACATATTATATAAATCATTTAAAGTACATTTAGTCTGATCTCTAATCCTTACAGGGTCTTTGGTAGCTCAGTATAGCTGTGTTACAATTACACACTTGGTGAACAAACAGTCATGTTTCAGTAAATCGGTTTATATCAGAGAGTTCTTTAACCTGTCTTTGACTTATACTGAATTATGAATCAGCTAAAGTAAACCATAAGATTAACCAATGATTTGTTGACACAGATTATTTCTACACGTCATAAATCATATTTAAATACATTGTCGATTGGATTTTGTTTTGTTTATTTTGCCTAAATTCCTATTACTACCAGGCAGGACTATTTAAGGACAATGTGATAAGCTAAAGAGGTGAAGGAAAGCTGGAGTTCCCAAAGACAAATCATCAACCTACAGTCATGAGTACCTGGCACCTACCCCATTTTGGGTTTCAAATTCACAATCTAGAGGTGGTCAGGGCTAACGGAACATGGTATTAATACCAAGGTATGACTCCGTCATTGTAACTCCATATTTAAATTTTTTTTTTAAATCATTTACATATAAGAATGTAGTTCTATCTAACATAACAAGAGGCCCAGAGGGCCTGTATCACTTACCTGGTTTGTAATACCAAGAAATGTTCTGAATGCATGTACAAGATCAATGGGGTTTTTTTCTCTGACTGAATTTAAACCTCTAATTTCCCTATAGGATCCCATTCTTTCTGACCCAGGAGGTCAGAGCCAAAACTTGTACAAATTCTATTCCCCTTCCCAAGAGGATTTTTCTGGCCAAATTTGGTTACAATTCATGCAGAATACTATGACTATATAGTAGCAATGTAAAGGATTTACCTCTATTTCTCCTATTGGGCCCACCTGTCAGTGCCCCATCCCTCGTTCCCCTGGGGGTTAGACCCAAAATTTACCATGTAAACAAAGGATGTTTTTGGTCAAATTTAGTAACAATCCATGTAGAACTCTAAGACTAGTGGCGATTTAAAGAAATATCGACGGACGACGGACGGACAGAAGATGGATACCGCCCCATGAGTAAGCTCACCAGCCCTTCAGGCCAGGTGAGTTAATAAAAATTGATATGTTAAATTTACATGAAAAGTCACCACCCTAAAATCAGTACATGTATCTCCTATATATAGCTATCTATTACTGCCTCACATGGGTTACCCATAGGTGGGCGGAAATGGTAACATGATGAACGCATGAACTCGGCTTCCATTCCTATGATTTCCATATCCTGGTTTAATTCAGTTGCAGAAAAAATAGAGTAAAACTCGACATTAGGGTATACGCCATGGTGCCAAAACATTCAAATCCATGTTTCTGGAGTTAATGACTAGTAAAGGCCTTACAAAGATAAAGATCACATCTGGGGTATGAATTTGTGGTGGTCTATCTGTTTAGACTTTGTATAATTATGTAATTAATTATTATAATTTATGTAGAGAAGATTAACATTAGCATTGCCTTCCTCTTCATTAATGCAAAACAAGAATTGTTATGGATCGTTGACAGACTGAAAAAAATCATTTAAACAATGACAACATCTCCTATGGAATATAACTAGAGGAACAATAAACAATACATTACCTATCTGAACCCAGGCCTCATTGCCTAATGTGATTTTACCCATTATAGTTCAAAGTGACAAATAGTCACTCGAACAGATTCAATTAATATTATATGTACTTTCTTGCGGTACAAATGTAATGCCTACAGCAAGACTCCGTCGATCATTAATAGTTTGATATGAGGGTGAAGGTCATTACATAGCCTAAGGTCCATTAGAATCACACAATGTATGTCTAGTCAGCACCTTGTAGTTATGATTTAATGGCACAACTTACATCATCAATTAACATTAATATTATACTACAACACTGAAAATGTTACCTTTTGTTTTTTAAATGTCAATCAACATGATAGCATTACGAGGGTGCTACAGTGTACATACAAAGTCATTGGTAAATTTCATAAGCAATGAGCCCTACATATCAGCAGAGAAAACTGAAACACTTATTATTTTGTTGTATCAATGAAAACAGTAGCTCTTCCTTAAGAATATTCGATTTATTTGGTACATTTTTAAGGACATGCCAGATTTAAATTTTGATGAAAGCCGGAGTACCCAGAGAAAAACCACTGACCAGCATCCAGTAATTATAAGTACTACAGGCAACTGTTCCATAAACTCTTGACCCAGAGGTTGAGGGCTTCTGGTAAATTGTCTAGACATCCTTTACCACATGGCCATCACAGAATGTATGCTTGACAGTTTCTTGACAGTTATAATTATAGATCATGCAAAGTATTCAAATACATTACCAACTGATTTGGGTCATGTCACGATAAATTCCATATCACATCAGGAAAGAAATTATAGAGAAAATATTAAACCCTAGTATATATATACACATTGAATGATACCAGGAAATTTATTTCAATCACTTCAATTCTTTGTAATAGAATTAAAGATGCAGGAGACACTTCTGTATACTGTAGTGCCAATTAAAAGTTCTGGATACTTTAAGTTCTTTGCTCATTTTAAGCAGAGTATATTCCATCATATACTCTTACCATTTTATGGATAGAAAAGAAAAACTAAAGGTTATCAAGTATTTGATTAATGAAACCTGAAAACTGAAGGTCAAGGTCACATATTTGACGAAACAAAGTTACTCCAGATTTATAACATTCAAGAATTTGCTAAATTTCAAATATGAATCGAGCTGTGCCCTCTAGATCTGGTTATGGGGAAGGCAGAAAGACAGACAGAAAAGCTAAGAGTCATTAGAACAGTATTTTTCCAATATTAAAGCAATTTTGATGAAGATTACATATCATTTATTATCAAATACATGTACATTATGTATATCCAAATAATTAAATAAATGATGAAAAGAACCCAGATCGTGGTAGTATATTTCATACATTTTCCGGAATGATATTTTGATGATATTGCATTTATGATTTCAATTCATTTCACATTACAACATCTAAAAAACTTTTCCCATCAAATAAACAGATTAATTAATCAACTATATAGTATAAGTAAACACATGACCTTATAACCATACAGATGTTACCACCAGGACTTGTACAGGTGTATGCCACATTGATCAAATTATGCAAATGTATATAACAGATTTGAATTACAAAACAGACTTCCTCCTGATAGCAAATTAATACAATATATAATGACAGTGTTCTGTAGTGGCAATAATTAAGTGTGTTTTTAATTGCTTTTAATCTTTTCAATTATCTTTGATATGCACTTTTAAAATACAGCATATAACTGAAATGTCTAAACCAGCGTGGAGAAGTTGTCTACTCCAGATCTTTGTGTATATATTCTGGCGTAATTTGTATAGCATTTTCCTTCTGAATATATATTAATTGAAACTTGAATAATCCGGAATCCTGACGATACCGGCCAAATATGCTGGTCTCTTTGACATCCAGTTTAGATAAGTTACAGTGTACTCCAATGAAAATCGTATAGTCTTCGATCGCATACAAGTTAAAATTGTATGGTCTTCGATCACATACAAGTTAAAATTGTATGGTCTTCGATCACATACAAGTTAAAATTGTATGGTCTTCGATCACATACAAGTTAAAATTGTATGGTCTTCGATCACATACAAGTTAAAATTGTATGGTCTTCGATCACATACAAGTTAAAATTGTATGGTCTTCGATCACATACAAGTTAAAATTGTATGGTATTTGATCACATACAAGTTAAAAATTTTATGGTCTTCGATCACATACAAGTTAAAATTGTATGGTCTTCGATCACATACAAGTTAAAATTGTATGGTCTTCGATCACATACAAGTTAACATCTAACAGAAATTTATGTAGGATTTGTAAAGATGATTCCAGAACACTAACTGCACATTAAATCCAACATGAAAAGCAAGGGTCCAGGACTCATCTAGGCAAGTTTATTATCGTATTTGACCCAATAAACATCCCATTAGTACCCCTCCCCTTTTTGAGGCCTCAATTTAATTGATTTCAAATTAAATGTAGTGTGAAAATATGAAAATCATGTAGGTTTCTTTATTTTGTTTTGGAAATTTATTTATCTTGTGCAATAATTTCATGAAAGGCTAGTCCAAGTTCAGTTTTATCAAGTGATCCCTTATTTATTTTTTATTTTTTAAAAAAATTTTCAGCGCCCTGGGTACTTATTGGGTCGATTACAGTAATACTGTCCAATGTATGTGTAATGAGACCAGTTGATTTTTGTTGTGTAATGAGACCAGTTGATTAAATTAAAGTGGATTAGCGGTGATCCAAGGGACCAACAAAAATGACTGCTTAGACAGGTGGCTGATCAAACAGGTTCAACTGAACTTATAACTTATCATTTCATTTCTTTCAGCCTCACATTTCATTTGTCAGCTGTCCCTTATTTGGTTATTGTATGAATAAATGTAATATACAAAGAGTCCTTGGCCTTTCAAATGCATCCATAAATTTGACTCTCCAAAAATCATTAGATTTTATTTACAAATTGTCCCCTTGAGAAGTATTATGCTGGTTACATTGTCTTTCCATAAGTATTACCTTGAACCAATTCTTTGTATAACAATTTTAACCTTTTATTTGTCCTTCAACAAAACTCCATAAGTTATGAGTCTGACGCTATAAGAAATTTGTTTTTGGATGCCTCTTAAAGCTACTAACTTTACACAAGGGCCACTTTATGCACATAGAAATACAACATGTCTAGAGCCAAAAATTCAACATTGATTTAAGAGCAACTGGCGTCTCAGTATTCCTGACACACCTCTTCCTAGAGTCAGCTGCCTTAATGGGTTCTCCAATAAAAGTTTATTTTCCTGATCTTTCTATCAATGAATTATTCACTTGCATGCAATATTACGTATAGGAAGGAAGAACTCATCACACACTTACAGGTCCAATGTATTGTTTAGTGCTATTTGATATTGTTTGTGAACATATATTATAGTCCCCAAAACAGGCTGTATGCCGCAAAAGCGTTATCCTTTTATGTAAATCAAGTGTCAAAATATAGGTCAAAATGACCTATTTTTGGTACATATTCTGTATTTGCATATTAAAAAGTTATCTGCCTTGTGAGTAGGTATTAATTGTGATTCAAGTGTTTGTGAGCGTCATGTGAAACTTTTCAGAGAAAACGCTCAAAAAATAATGATGTCACAATGGATACCTACCCACAGGGGACATAATTTTAACTCTGTAATATGCAAAGACAGAATACTTGTAGCACAGTTTCATAGGTTAAAACACATTTGCCAGGTCCAGTTGGAAGTACTATAGAAGTTGAAGTCAGGTTAAATTCATTCCTAGATGCAGTAATCATTAAATGATAAGACTATGCCCTAGCATTAGAACATGGTTATAACGACATTGTCTTTTGCCTAAAGTAAACATGTATCCCAGTATGAAATTCTAGTGACACAAAGACATGGTGGGGAGGGAAGCCATGTGATCAAAAGGTATTGTACACAGCCGATTCCAGGTAAGAAAATGTTCTGTATTTAACATTTCACTTACTGTATTGATCATTTTTCGGCTTGGCACACCCACAAATAACATGCTGTATAATAACTCCAGAAAAACAATTTCTTTAAAGAAGTGTAGCTTTTTGGCCAACCTCGATAACATGCCTACGCTTGTAGACTAACAAACATACACATCATACCTGACAGTCTTTAATCCACGTACCAAAGTTGGCCAAAAAATCTTCATTATCTTGCATGGAAGAATCATTTTATATGGATGTATTGTGATCTGGGACTCTGCTTTATTGGGGGCACAGTGCACAAAACCATCAGTGAAGTAAAGTGTTAATTACAGTACATTTACGTATGTAAATCTGGCCTGAAATTTGACATGTACAATACCTTTAGATCATGTGGCTTCTTTACACTTTTAAAGTAGACAATGCTAACAGATTAAGATAAGGTCCTCTTCAATGAAGGTCAAAAGGTCAAAATCAAGGACAAGACCAAAGAGTCTCAAAGTTATATGCGAAAGAAAGTGTTATTGGTGACCCTGGTACTCTCAACCAACTTTCGTTTTTTAATTTCACGATGTCAGTTTCAAAACATTTCGCGGAGATTAAGTTTCCCGGATTAAAATTGAATGGAAATATCTTTTAATATAATGGGGCAAGCAATGTGGAAGATATCGATTTGCGGAGATAGACTTTTGCCAATTTACCTTGATTGCAATATTCGTAAAAATAAATTGCACACGAAAGAAAGTTGATTTAAAGTATATGAATAAGATAGAGCCCCACCAAATTCTTAGAGAACTGATGGAAAAACTGACAAAATGAAATTCAAGCTTTTATCAGCATTTCATCTGTATTCCAGGGAATTTGGACAGATGTATATATAAATCAATGAAAAGATTAAAATGAGAAAAAGATCTGTACAGGAATTTGTTTGGTGTATGGTAAAAAGTAAAATGTACAAAATATCTCACATTTAGTTAATGATAGAATCCCTAGTAACATCAGCATACCTGAATAAGACAAAATCAATTTTTTGCCAATACATGTTTAAGAGGGACAGCTGGTTTTACTACATTTTGTGTTTAATTTGATCCACGAGTAGATTTACACAATGTTGTACAGTATTATGTAACATTCTCTGAACTGATGATAAATACTCGTGGTTGTATCATCACTAACACTTTTCATTTCAAAATATTTTATTGATAATACAATAAATATAAACAAAATTATAATATAGATCATGAATAAAGTACAATGTACATGTATTAACAATTGGATAAGATAACAGGCAAAGCCTATACAAATCCTTTCCAATGTCCGGAAATGACAAAAATAAATAATTTTTATAAAAAAAATATAATAAAGGTGATGATGAAAACAGAAAAGAAAAAAAAGGTTTATAACTTAATACTCTATAATAGAACTGAGGGAAAAATAAATATGCAAAATAAATATGTAATAGAATAACACTTCAGAAAATGTTACCTGGTAATGATGGCATATTTTCAGATTCACAATTTTTTTTAAATGTCACATTTAATGAATGTATTATATGAGCTGAGGAAATGTAGTGGAAAATAACTTGTAATTAGCCACAATGAGACTGGACACAACATGAAGTAGACATTGTGGCTGGAATCAAAGACACCGATATCTTAAAACATGTGTAATAACTCTTTATCAAAGATAATAATGACATCATAATTAAGATATGACATCGTACGATTGTCTCGGTAGACGGAAACATCAAATTTGAGTCTGATTTCGCCCACTATTATGTAGAAATGAAATGGAAAGCTTTGTCTATATAAGGGAAATAATTATGTAATACATTTTTAAATAGAATCTTACATTCATGACTACGTAATATGAACTTGTGGCATGTTAAATTACTGAACTTGTTTAAAAAATTTCTTATTACATTCCCACTCATGTAAGATCTTCTATTTACGAGAGAGTGTACTATCAATTAAGTAAAAAAAAAAAAAGAATACATGGGTTGTACTCCTCAATTACCTAACAAGATAAACAGATAGGTCAGCATGTCAGAGAGTTCATGCTCAATGTAATGTGAGAGCAAATCAGGTGGTTTGACAGATGACCCCTCAGATCCCTTTTTACATACGACCTTGAAACATCCATTGTTCTCAAACCACCAGGTGGTTAATTCATACACCTTATAAAGGTGAGCAAATAAACTCTATTCCTAGCTGTCTCAATATACAATAAAAAGTTATGTTAACCTGTCGGATCCATAGTGACAGCATCTAATTATCCCAGTCAACAAAATGTTTACCTGAAAAATTTACCAGGTATAAGGTACGAGGGGAACTATAGATATAAAGTTACATCCATTCTGAGAAAATCATTAATGTATCATGTTTGACTCAATAAGCACCCCTCCCCTTTTTTATGCTTTTACTTAATCCATGACAACAGGTTCACTTCCTTATTAGGTAACCAGCTAACTACGGTGTCTACGAAGAGGTACCAGGTAAAAATTAAGAGTGACCATGAAGAGCTAAGGGTTATTTTTATCTAACAATATCTTTTATAAGAACATACTTAAAGATGCTCCACCGCCAACAGAGCATAAATGATATTCATCATTTGAACAATAATTGGTGTTTAATCGTGTATATATATGCCTAATTAACAATAATGCCTAATTAACACAAAAATTAATATAAAATAATTAAGTAATTATTTTTTGTAACTGAAGAAAAATACTAAATCGTCTGCTCCTGTTTTTGATAGTGAAAAAAATACCATTTGTCGACGGTAGAGCATCTTTAATTAATCCTAATCCCTTATGGTTAGTATGCACATAATAGCTTCCTGATTGATCAATTTTTCTCGTAACTCAAATAATCTAAAAAAAAATGTCTTCAAGACATAAAAGTCATCTTGTCCATACAAAAAAGGCTCAATCAATCAGACTGGCAATGGTGGCCATATTGTTTGATCTGGACAAAAATAGACAGATCAGTAAGTCTAGACATCAATTTTGATTAGGAGTTTGGCTAGAATTGAATTTGCAGTTTCCTGAATTAGCCAGTTGTATTGAATCCAGATAGAAAGGGACAGGGTGGAATACTGTATAATAGAGGAAGGGGATCAGTTTTAGTCGTATGGTAGTTGTTTTCCAGTACTGGAACAGTCAAGTTCCAGTTACGGCTGCCTTATAATTATATTTATTTCTAGGTTTTCCATATTTCATCTAATCTATTCTTGAAAGTGTAAACAGATAAAATGATTACTTTGGTAAAGTTTAGTTTGGGTTATGTTTTTGACATCATTTCAACAGCAAGGATCATTTAAAGAAATGCAAAGATTGAGAAGGTGGATGAAAGTCAGAGTTCCCAAAAAAAGTTACCAACCTAAGGTTCGTAACCATGGCAATTGACCCCTTGATTTTCGAAACATTCCAAACAGTGGATGAGAACTAAGTACAGTGGATCTACAGACCGTAGTTCATAATAACACAGATCACGGACATCGCTTGTAAATACCGTTCCAAATATAAATCATTACTAATCATTTATTGAAAATAAGTGAAGACAGTTCATTTAGCCCCGAGTATTTCAGAAAGATGATTGTCTGAAGATTACATGTATTTGATCCCTTGAACTAAAGTTTTGAGCAAAAATCAATCTTTAAGTTTAAAGTGAATTGTCGGCAATGAATCCAGTCTAAATGTGTTTGTTGCCTTCCAAAAGTCCTTATATATCAAAATGACGGTCAAGTCCTAAGACTTTGTCCAGTTTTGCCCATTGAAATGCAGAGCAATTTTGATCGGAAGTTTTATTTTTCTGTTTCATATGAAATTATACTGGATATATATATCAACACCATTTTTATCGACATTAGCCTTCCTTTGCCCGACTACACATTTTAAATATTACCCTTGTTGTGCATTTTCATATTAAACAAAACGTGTTTGTGGTAATACCAAGACTCAAATAACACATGAAATTGACTTCAAAATAAGTTTAATTATGAAAAAAAATCTTTATTAGAATTCACCACAATATCTTCTTAAACAAATGCGCCCCATTCCATATACTTCATGTAATTAAATGTACAGTCAAATCATAATTTAAGACTTTTTTGTAACTTTTCCAAATCAAAATAAAAAAGGTTATCAAGTTACACAAGGATGAATTCTTTATTTTTTTTTTTGGTTTCATTAGTTTAACGTCCTATTAAAAGCCAGGGTCATGTTAGGACTTGCCAGGTTTGTTGGTGGAGGAAAGCCAGAGTCCCCAGAGAAAAACCATCAACCAGCAGTTAGTACTTGGCAACTGTCACATAGAATTTGAACTCACATCCCAGAGGTGGAATGCTTGTAAACCGCTCGGCCACCACGGCTCTAGGTTGTATACAAATAACATTGACTTAGAGCCATGTTTGTCTGCTAATTGGATGAAAAAGCCTTAAATAGCATTGTTTATTCAACATCTAAAACATAACATTTTTAATGAAGCTACATCCCATCAGTTATCCTATGTGATACATACAGTTGTAGGAGACAGGTATGTTTATTACATGACCGTTTGACATCAGATACATTATTTACCTACACATAATTATATCTGTCGTAACGACAAGTGAAAATATAACCAAGTTTCATGAATATTATTGACACAAATTTTCCTCCCTCTTAGGAAAATGACCAAATTACCATGGTTTATGCATAAACGGAATATCACGATTCCGTGCTGTTAAGTGTCATCATTGAATAAATTCTGAATAATTTCAAACGAGAAGAAAGTTGTATTACTAAGGTAGTCTGGGTGTGATGATCTGTCTAAAACGTTTATTCAATTAGCACGCAAAAAAATGTCACAACATTAGCTACATAAACCAAGACATAAGACAGCCAGTAGAACAGCTGTCTGCAGAAATAACAAAATGACAAACATTCATAGGTTATATTTTAATTAAGAAAAAGCATCTAGTATCTTACATTTATATCTTTACAAATGATAGACTAGGATAACATGAAAGCCAGAAAGTACATGTATCACGCTATTACTCTTGTCATGCAATATGTCTGCAAGTTCAGGCATAAGGGCCACAAAGGCCGAGCGATTAAGATGTCCGAATATATATTATCTAACCTGCACAAACCTCTGGGTCGGGAGTTCAAATCCATGTAGGGCAGTTGCCTGCAGGTATTGATCTGTCGCTCAGTGTTTCTTTTCCTGAGCTCCACTCGATTTGCGCTCTTCTAAGAAAAGAAGTCTTCTCAGAAGATCTTCCAGCATATACATGTAGATGGAAGAGCTTCTAGAAGTAGAAGAGCTACAATCGAGTGAATGGAAGATACATTCTAGAAGAAGAAGACGAGAAATCAAGGTTTGCTCAGGGCACTACTTCTTTTCCTACACTTTCTAAACCAGTCATCTCCGTCAATGTCACTGGCTGTGAATAGGACACCAATCAAACAAGATTCATGCACCTACAGGTAAAAAAACTCCATTGTTGTGGAGATAAATAGAAATGAATTCCAATAATCAAAATACGATTTAGGAGAAGAAAAAAATAAAATATCATCTCCACTTTCTTCCATGTGTGATTATTTTTTAACTTTAATTTTTTTCCTGTATTTTTAACTTAACCTTTTTTTTTTATCAAAATTGATTTTTTAAGTTTACTTAAACTTGATATTTGATTCTTGTTTTGTGAGTATTAATCAAAATCTGTGGTCTATGAGATAAACTAACCTTATGGAATTTGCATCCCTATAATTATGAGGGCCTAAGCAAGAATGGTCTATAACTATATATTTTTATATTACCAAGTGGTATTAAAAGGGCCGTGCTTTTTTAAGGGAGTGTTTTGCTGGGTACAGGACTAGTTATATAGTTACATTGATTGTTATTTTACTTCAGCAATTCCCTTTCGATGGCCTGGTTGTAAGCCCATGGTCCTGGATTAGAAGGTAACCAGAGGATTCAAAGAAAACTCATGTGATCAAGCAAGTGACCTTGGACTTAAACTTTTACGTTTATGTAAGTAAATTGAACTTAGTGAATGTCAGGTAGGTGAAACTTTAAGGGATGAGATTTGTTAAATAATTTTTTAATTAAACCGACATAGTTTTAAAAAATCAGACAAAATGAATAAGTAGAGAGCAATTGTGATCCGCATATTGCTGTTCAAACAGATGAAGGAGGTTTACATAAAACAATGTCAACACACTTTGTTGGGACCATGTCAGGCTCCTTTCATGCAAGTTTCAGCCAAATCGAACCGTAAAACTTGAGAAGAAGTTCAAAATGTGTTTTCAAGATGGCGGCTGTGGCGGCCATCTTGGATTTGTATCGACCCGAAAATAACAACACTTTGTCGGAACCATGTCAGGATCATTTCATTGCAAGTTTCAGATAAAAGTCGCACTAGTAGAACTTGAGAAGAAGTTCAAAATGTGTTTTCAAGATGGCGGCTGTGGCGGCCATCTTGGATTTCGGATCGACCCGAAAATAACAACACTTTGTCGGAACCATGTCAGGATCATTTCATGCAAGTTTCAGCCAAATCGCACTAGTAGAACTTGAGAAGAAGTTCAAAATGTGTTTTCAAGATGGCGGCTGTGGCGGCCATCTTGGATTTCGGATCAACCCGAAAAATAACAACACTTTGTCGGGACTATGTCAGGATCATTTCATGCAAGTTTCAGCCAAATCGCACCGGTAGAACTTGAGAAGAAGTTCAAAATGTGTTTTCAAGATGGCGGCTGTGGCGGCCATCTTGGATTTCGGATCGACCCGAAAAATAACAACACTTTGTCGGAACCATGTCAGGATCATTTCATGCAAGTTTCAGCCAAATCGCACTAGTAGAACTTGAGAAGAAGTTCAAAATGTGTTTTCAAGATGGCGGCTGTGGCGGCCATCTTGGATTTCGGATCAACCCGAAAAATAACAACACTTTGTCGGGACTATGTCAGGATCATTTCATGCAAGTTTCAGCCAAATCGCACCGGTAGAACTTGAGAAGAAGTTCAAAATGTGTTTTCAAGATGGCGGCTGTGGCGGCCATCTTTGATTTCGGATCGACCCGAAAAATAACAACACTTTGTCGGAACCATGTCAGGATCATTTCATGCAAGTTTCAGCCAAATCGCACTAGTAGAACTTGAGAAGAAGTTCAAAATGTGTTTTCAAGATGGCGGCTGTGGCGGCCATCTTGGATTTCGGATCGACCCGAAAAATAACAACACTTTGTCGGGACCATGTCAGGATCATTTCATGCAAGTTTCAGCCAAATCGCACTAGTAGAACTTGAGAAGAAGTTCAAAATGTGTTTTCAAGATGGCGGCTGTGGCGGCCATCTTGGATTTCGGATCGACCCGAAAAATAACAACACTTTGTCGGAACCATGTCAGGATCATTTCATGCAAGTTTCAGCCAAATCGCACTAGTAGAACTTGAGAAGAAGTTCAAAATGTGTTTTCAAGATGGCGGCTGTGGCGGCCATCTTGGATTTCAGATCAACCCGAAAAATAACAACACTTTGTCGGGACTATGTCAGGATCATTTCATGCAAGTTTCAGCCAAATCGCACCGGTAGAACTTGAGAAGAAGTTCAAAATGTGTTTTCAAGATGGCGGCTGTGGCGGCCATCTTGGATTTCGGATCGACCCGAAAAATAACAACACTTTGTCGGAACCATGTCAGGATCATTTCATGCAAGTTTCAGCCAAATCGCACTAGTAGAACTTGAGAAGAAGTTCAAAATGTGTTTTCAAGATGGCGGCTGTGGCGGCCATCTTGGATTTCGGATCGACCCGAAAAATAACAACACTTTGTCGGGACTATGTCAGGATCATTTCATGCAAGTTTCAGCCAAATCGCACCGGTAGAACTTGAGAAGAAGTTCAAAATGTGTTTTCAAGATGGCGGCTGTGGCGGCCATCTTGGATTTCGGATCGACCCAAAAAATAACAACACTTTGTCGGGACCATGTCAGGATCATTTTTATGCAAGTTTCAGCCAAATCGCACTTGTAGAACTTGAGAAGAAGTTCAAAATGTGTTTTCAAGATGGCGGCTGTGGCGGCCATCTTGGATTTCGGATCGACCCAAAAAATAACAACACTTTGTCGGGACCATGTCAGGATCATTTCATGCAAGTTTCAGCCAAATCGCACTGGTAGAACTTGAGAAGAAGTTCAAAATGTGTTTTCAAGATGGCGGCTGTGGCGGCCATCTTGGATTTCGGATCGACCCGAAAAATAACAACACTTTGTCGGGACCATGTCAGGATCATTTCATGTAAGTTTCAGCTCAATCCCACTGGTCAAACTTGAGAAGAAGATTGAAATGTGAAAAGTTTACGGACGGCGGACGGCGCACGGCGGACGGCGGACGGCGCACGACGACGGACGAAGCATGATGACTATAGGTCATCCTGACCCTTCGGGTCAGATGACCTAAAAATCAGACAAAATGAATAAGTAGAGAGCAATTGTGATCCGCATATTGCTGTTCAAACAGATGAAGGAGGTTTACATAAAACAATGTCATCCTGTTTCGGAGACGATAATCAGATTACAAGCATTTATTCATGTAATTGTAATAATGACCATTGTTATTCTTTTGTTATTGAGGAGATATTGTCAGGGCCGCGGAAAAACTTTGAAATGTACTTGTCCGTCGGACAAGTGCTTGGCATCACAATCTACTCGTCCGAATGACATTTTTACTTGTCCGCAATATTTGTCAGATAATAAGTAGATGTGACTGTATATATTAGCCTACAGCGGTTAAAGATATATCCATTTGATTGTCAGAATTGTATTGATGCCGATTCGGGATAAGATGACTAACAGACAGTTTTACAAGAAGACTGACAAAAACATTTAATTCACAAACAATTTTGTGTGCAAGTGTAATAAAAAAGATACCTTTTTAAATGGTCGATATTTTAACTTACTTTCCAATGTAGTAGGTATATATTATTTTTAATGACATTTTTCTGGTAAGATTTTTTTGTGGCGAATGTCGCAAAAAACTGAAGCAAATTTCGCTGTGACATCTTGTTATTCTATACACCTCTAGACTCTTGATTACGATATCAATAGACCTTAGATTTATTCATGTTACAATGCTGTACACGCGCATGCGCATTGAAAACGAAAGTCGTGAGCAGAAAGCGAAAGCTCATCATTGCTTCGTCGTATTTTTAAGAAACTGATACGAATGTCAGACCCTATGTAAATTTATTGAGAAATGATTCAATTAATAAGGTGTAGGTCATATAGTCATTGTCAGAATTTTTCATTCGTCCGACGGACAAGCGTGATGTCAACATTCACTCGTCCGATGGCCAAATCCATTCTTCTAGATGAGCGGACGTGTACATTTCCCCAGCCCTGTATTGTGTACCGACATTTACTTTATATAAATTGTATTCCGTATATACATATCAAGGCATTCAAAAGTCATGAATTATAACATAAAAAAATTATTATTCATTTTCGTAAAAATTGCTTTAAATAACATTTTTTCCCACCGGCGACAGAGCATAAATGGTATTCATTATTTGAACAATAATTGGTGTTTAATCGTTTAGATATATGTCTAATTAACGCAAAAAATAATATGAAATAATTTATTTTAACTTTGGTGCATGCCCAATCAGTACATCATTCCATATAGCATATAGTGCCAGGGAATTTTTTCGGGATGCAATTAATTATTTTTGATATTTTAAACTTGAAATAAAATTAGAAGCTCAAACTTTTCAACGATGGTAATGGTGTAAAGTAAGTTACTTTTGTAACTGAAGAAAAGACCTAGATCGTCTGCTGCTGTTTTTGATAGTGAAAAAATATCATTTGTCAGCGGTGGAGCATCTTTAAATAACATTTTTTCCATCTTAATAGGACAGTTATTACCTATAAAACTCACTTTTTCATAATTTACCTGAAGATTTCCATTATCGACTTAATTTTTTTGTGTGTTACAATAAGAATGGCAGGAAATCAAGATGTTTATCAGTGCTAGAACTAATTGCTTTGTGCCTTCCATAACAACTAAATAATGTGTATCAAAACGATCGTTAAGAGAAGACAAGCCAATTATGTAAAAAAAAATTGTCATGGATCTTTAAACACAGTGATATATAGGATTTATAAGTTACAGTAGAAGGCAACAATCTGTAACACAACACCTGAGCATTTTAAAGCAATACCTGAGATTTCAAAACAAATAAACACCTGGGCTTTGTTATATCTATACAATTGTTACCCTGCTCTCTCTATCTTTTCCTTTCTGTTAGACATCACCTCTACATGGGGAATCCATATAAAATGCAGTTATTTCATTTCAGAATATTTTATTGTCAGATGTTAAAGACAATGGCAATTGGGCAAAAGGCAATATGTCTATATACACGCCCTCTATCTAAATGCAGTGATGTAGAGCAACAGACACACACAGGGCTGTTTCTGCTTGTGTAATTAAACTTGTACAGTATTCAACCAAATAAGAGTCCAGGACGTTTAAAAAAAATGAAAAACTGAAAGGTGCTTAATAAGATGAAATTATTTCAAACCTATACAGTTTTAATAGTTTTGGTCTATGTCTGGGCTTTGAAATGAGGCCTCAAAAAGGGGAGGGGCGCTTATTGGGTCGAATACAGTAATTAAACAAAGTGTTTAGTTCCGATTTGGGTCGAATACAGTAATTAAACAAAGTGTTTAGTTCCGATATCCATTAACATCTCTCATATTTTCCTAAATTATATTGAACACTCTTTGTGCTTATTTAAATGAATCAGGTTTGGTGATTTTGTGCAACACTCTATTAATACTTAAGTCATTTAAGGATTGTCTCCCCTGTATGCAGTGTGTTGTGTGTGGTGCTATATGTTTTGGGAGGCTGTGGTATATTTGTGTGTGCTTCTTTGTGAAAATGTGTTTTGGGAGGCTGTGATATATTCATAATGAAAACAAACTGAACGGCTTTCTTATGCTGACCAAGTAGAATCAGACACTACCACTTTTATAGACTACATGTCTTGGCCACTCAGAGTCTTCCTCACTGGTGGGTGGGGGGGGGATACAGCTAAATTCAAGGCCAAAAGTGAGACAGTTTAAAGATATTTAAGGAAAAAGAAAGTCAGTTATGAAGGAAAGAAAAGAAATTCCAAACTTTTCATATTGTCACCTTTTACTAGGATCATGCAGGTATAATTTTGACAAAATACTTGCAGGTCTAGCAATGACTTTGGTATGGTTAAGACCAACTAGATTACATTACTGTGTAATGGCAATTACATACATGTCCAAGACACTTTGTTGGCATCCATAAATAAGACACTCAATCCATAACATATACAACACTAATTAGATATCATGATTCCAACCTAACATCACAAAAAAAAGACCAAGTTGCATCAAGATTACCTGTCCTAATTTTTCATCTTTATTGCTATGCTTGGAAATTGCATTCTGACAGAAATCAGAATATCTAATTCCGTGACAGGAGTAAATAAGACTCACAATATTGGTGTGAAATTTTTGTAACAGCTGAATGCATTGAAAATATGCTGCAAACAAAATGTTTATGTTTGCCAAGCCTAGTGTATAATTTTGCATGATTACAGTATTATACATTACGGTATTTCAGAATTATTTGGAATAGTTTCAATTTCATTTTCTTCTAAGAGTTGAAATTTAAATAAGTTAGAATATAATTTTTTTGCTAACCTTTAATACCACACAGGATTGAATTGCTTGAAGATTACCACGCAGTTGACTTTTCCAATTTAATTCGAAGAATTTAAAACTGCATTCAAGCACTTATCTATACTCTATGATGTAATGATTATTTGACTAAATATCTCATATTGATAAATCATTTACAACTAATGGGTAAATCAAATTACTGTCCCTATCATTTAGCAAAGTTCATATCAATGTTGCAAAAACACATTCTATTATTCAAATGAGATATTTAAGCAAGGCAGCTTTTAACAAAATTTCCTGACTCTGACAGAACAATGACTATAGTCATTGAGACAGAAATCTTGTGATAGAATGGTTAAGCTTAGCAGTAAACCTGTCAAATTCTTACTTATAATTATCAAACTAGAAATGGCTAACATGTATGTTTAAATGGCGCATCTCTGTCTCCTATATCAAGTAGCTAGAGCACGACACGACAGGACAGGCCGCACTAACCCAACCCCCCCCCCCCACTCCCTTTTTTCATGGTGGGCCATCAACATATGAATATATTGTTATATAGTTCAGGAAGCAATGATAATTAACAGTACGCATATGAAATAACTTAATTGCGACTCCACAAAATTATCAAATTAGTTTTACACTAACATTTATATTTAGGTAATTTTCAAGCAATTCCTGACAACAAACTCATCAAATATTGATACATAAAACGTCTACATTCAAATGTTAACACTACTAGATTTTTTGTTTTAGTACGTACCCATGAAATTTACAAACTTGTTTCAAAAGAAGAAGCTTATTAGGACCAACCAAATGTATATTCTGGAAGTTAAATATAATTTTAAGATGTCATTAAAAGTAATGTATCCTAACTGTATAATATATGTATCCATGCTTTCGGAGATTATTCTGAATATAACACAACATCGCAATTTTATGATACATAAATTAATAAATTACAACAACATGGTGGAAACATGTATATAATTATGATCTGCATTAGAAAATGTGTAATTACAGAAGAGATATAGAAAAATTTGAATTATACATTCCAACCTGTCTATAAAGACCACCACCACTCATGGCCGAGGAAGATAGAAATGATAGTTTGTATAGCCAAGTGGTCTGTATACACATGTCAAATTGTGAAGAAATTGAACATTTGGGGCTCTGAAAGTGGTGACGATCTTATTAAACAGGTGGTCATTATAAAGAGGTGGTTGCTATGGCAGGTTTTAGCTGTATTGCATATAAATTTATAAGGAGTAACTGAAATTGATCAAAGGTGGATGCTAAGTTCTGATGAGATTGAATGATGGATTTGTTTGTTTGTTTGTTTGATTACTTAACGTCCTATTAACAGCTATGGTCATGTAAGGACGGCCTCGCATGTATGCGGTGTGTTGTGTGTATGTTGTGCGAGGTGTGTGTTGTGGGAGACTGCGGTATATTCATGTTGTGTCTTCTTGTATAGTGGAACTGTTGGATGAATTGAGATGAACTTGATTTCAATAGAACACCATGTGGTAATTTAGGGGTCTATGCAAACAAAAAAATATATATTAAGGATTTAGGCTAAGTTTCTATTAGTTAAGTGAATATACTAAGTTCCTTAAACAATGGGATGGATGGTATTCCTTATTTGAAAATTTTTAATCACTTGACAGTTTTTGTGATATACATATTTTAACCTAAATGGATATTGGTCTTGTGGTGCATGTGTATTGCTTGTCACCTCTTCTAAACATGTATGTCGAATTCATTATATATCAATAGTACAGCCAAGTGTGATACACACGCAATCATTGTAATGTATAGAGTCTGTATTTTAGTGTAAGGTTTAGTTTTGTCCAATGTAATATTGTACTGTGTGTGTTATGAAAATCAATAAAAATTGAAATTTTAAAAAGTTTCTATTAGTTTGGCAGCATTTGTTAGATCTAGAATTTCGTTTAGTTCAATTCTTTATTACTTATTAATATATGATCCATCAGTGGAGCAAATAACATCATGCAAAGAGAGGAAATAATTAAAAGAGAGAGATGACAGACTCAAACCATATGTAGTATAGAGACACATACAATATTAATTAAACAAATGTTACAGAAAATAAAAATAGAATTTAAAATGAGTTTACATTTAACCAGACTTCTAATAGCAACCTGTCATCTTCATTTTCAAAATGAAATTTGAAAGTACAGTTAGTGAAAGTGTTAAACATATAGGTGCGTACACTTGAAAATATCATCACTGTCAGATGGCTGTCCATTCATAATTGAGTACAAGGGTATATTAGAGTCCTTTACTAATGTTCACAGATGTACATAGAGTAATAAAATATCAGCTTCATCGGTATAACCATAAATTCCACACAATACACCCAACTGACCTTTTCCTACTACATATACCTTATGACTAGTTACGTCATAAACATTGCGAGACATATACAATAACACTTTAGCCACAAGAGAAATTATTCATGATGTCACGTTCAATAAAGTCTGTGAATGCAAAGAAAATTCTTCATTCCTAGTCAGAAATTACATAAAATACTGGGTATATAACTTCTGTTAATAATAAATAGCCTAATTACTGCAATTACACCAGACTTACATGGAATTTAACACCAAAATACTAAGTGGAGCTATTAAGTAGAGATTGTGCTGTAGAAAACTTAAAATTTAAAAGATAAGTCTTATGTCATGTCTAATTGAAAGAAAACTGATGAAACAGACATAACTTCGCTCAAGACCATCCAAATCTTTCCTTTTTTAAGGATTAACCTCTTACTTTGTTTAGTTTATGAGATAATAAACCCAATGGAGCAAGAGGTAGATTGCATCAACGTGAAGAGTTTAGGTACAATTTACCAACTGCTCCATTGGGTTTATCATCCCATAAACTAAACAATTAAAGTAAGAGGTTAATCCTTATATTTACAACATTTTCTTTAAACAATAAAATCAACCAAAACCTGTAACACAATCTTTTACTGTGTGTAATTCTAGGAAGTGTAAAGTTAGGATTATTAGGATGTTCCAGGTGTAGAAGGTGGAAGAAACCCTGAGTTCCTTGAGAAAACCTACTGACATACACAGCTGACAACTGCCCAATGATAGATTCAAACTCACAACATAGAGGTAAAGGAATTAAGTGGTAATATGTCAAAATACCTGACTCATACAGCCACTGCCGCCCCACTAAAATACTAGAACTATCGGCCATTAAGGCCAACTTACCCACTCTACCTCCCAATTTTGTAACAAGGGGGCATAAATCTGAAAAAGGTGTAGATATTTTGTTCAATGTAGATTCCTTTTTTTTTTTTTTTGATTAATTAACGACCTATTAACAGCTATGGTCATGTAAGGACGGCCTCCCATGTATGCGGTGTGTATCGTATATGTAGTGTGACGTGTGTGTTTTGGGAGACTGCGGTATATTCATGTTGTGTCTTCTTGTACTTTGGAACTCAGACATTTTTTATAGTGCTATATCACTGAAGCATGCTACCAAAGACACCACACATCTACACTGTATAAGAATTATCACCAAAAAGTTTTGTTTAATCCATCCAGTAATTTAGGAGGAGTAGTCGGTCAATTGTTGGTTCAACACAGACAGATAAGCTAACAGTAAACCTGAATCATTATCGGAAGAGGGAGTAAAATGAAAAGAAAAATACAATGAAATATATAAAAAAGAGAAAAAGAGTATAGCCATTTTATTATCATAAAAGTGTGTGTAAACCCCCTCAAAGTAAAGAATAAATGTTGTATTATTCAAATTGTCCTATAAATCTTTACCAAAAAAAAATATGAAAAAGTACCAATATACTGTACTGGTAAAAACAAACTTTTGATGTACATAGTTGTTAACTTATTGAATGTATCTTTAAGATTACAGAATAGATTTTTTATCTCTATCTTCATAATACATATATTGTGTATATAATTTTTGATCTCATACATGTTGTATAATACAAAAGAACCAAGCTTAACTTGATACCATAGTTCTGTAAACATCTGTTACATACTGTTATAGTGTTTACATTTTGTTACAGTAATATAGTGAAAAAGACTCACCATTTTATTGTAATGTTGTATATGACATAAAACATACACTTCACTCAGGATTGATTTTTGGAATCAGGATATGAAGAATCTATAATAAAGCAAAACTGGGAACAAACAAAGACATTGTGGTTTGGGTTTGATGGTCTCCATAAAGGAAAACTAACACAACGCAGTTTTGATATATGTTATTTCTTTTAAATACGACATATCTTGGTGGAAATTGCCAAACATTTATTGGGAATGTTTTGCACTGAAAATTGTCACCTTCATACAATGATTTTGGGACTCTGGCATGGACAATGCTTTTTCCAAAAAATTTTGTGTACCTGCACAAATGATACAAGATTGAAACAAGTTGGAGTTAAAAAGGTTTACTTGTAAAATATGTTCCAGAAACTTGTTTTGTGGTGATTGAGTGATAAAATTTTCCATCAGACAATTTTCAGCTGAAAATTTGTATATCAGATTGTATGAGATTGGTTTAATATCTTTGATAACTGTAATGCTCCAGAAGTTAAAGCCGAATATATAAACTGTGATACATCCTACAAATGATTACTCTTAAACTTTTCAACTAAAAATAAACATCAGATTCATTTTGTATCATATGATTGCATGCTAAATTTTAAGTTTATTGCTCAATTATAAAATGCTCCAGAAAATGCTAAAATTGTGTTTCATAACACATTCTGATTTTTTTGCATGACTAGTTTAAATTATGATAAAGACTGGAATTTTTCAGCTTATTGGTTTAAAATAGTTCACCCGAAAATATATATAACGTGATACATTTTGTTTCTTTGCTTTTCCAATAAAAAAAAAATGTATATCGATTTACAGTGATATAATGACACGAGTTGTGTTCCAGAATTTCTATAAACTTAAAGTTATACACAACAGTAAGTAAATACATGATAGAATCTCAGCACGGACTTATCAAAGAAATTACTTAAATAATCACCAACATGTGGGACATTTTGCTCCTTAAAATATTTATCATATCTATCTTCACAGTCACCAGTAAGTGAGACATTTTCATGTCCTAATTTTCTTCCTGATCAGGTACTGTATATTCACTTTTTTCCAACCTCTGCTCAACCATGAAAGACAGATGTCCCTTTCATAGTCTTAATTGTTTTGTTTATTTGTCAAAAAAAACCTGGAGTTTATGTAAATATCTTGTTGGTATTTTCTATGTTATGATGCTGTGATAATCAGTCACTTCTCAAATTAAGTATAACATTTCTTCAAGTTTTTATTATAACATATTGTCTAACTATAACCAGTATTTACATGCATTTAAAAATATATTTACTGTACAATCGGTTATCTTTACCCTATTAAAGCAAAGCCTTGTCTAGCTAAGCTGTACCAAGGAAGAGGAACATGCATTGTAAACTGGTAAACTAACAGCCGGTTTAACATCTATTAGCAAGGTGAAAAACAAAAGTTTTTTCTATGATGCAATATATGTACAGACTAAAAGAAACAAACGTAATTGCTTATCATTTCGTTTGTAATACAATTAATCAATAAGACGACCAGTCCCAACATATCAATTAAGCCAGGAACATACAAGGTTCTGATCACCTGTTCAGCGCTTACAATACATGTACTAATAGACTAATTACAAATACGTATTTAACCCAATAAGTACCCAGGGTGCTTAAAAAAATTAAAATAAGAGGCGCTTATATTTAAAGTGAATAGTCGGGCAAAGAAAACCAGTCTAAATGCGTTCATTGGCCTTCCAAAAGTTCTCACATATTAATACGACGGTCAAGTTCTGCTTAGTTTCCCAGTTCTGACCATTAAAGTAAAGAAAAGTTGAAAGCATCGAAAGCGAGGTTGTGTGGAAATGTAACCACGGACATAGTGAGCCAGGAGGACGTTTTAGAATTCCCATACTTTAAATTAATTTCTTCGTACGCAGACAGATTTTGACGAGAGATTTTATTTTTCCATTTCATAAGAAATTATACTGGATACATTCACACCATTTTTACCGACTTAAGCCATCCTTGCCCGACTATTCACTTTAATAGAACCAAATTTGGGCTACCTTTTAATTCATAAAATTATTGCACATACCCGTATTAAGTTATCAATCAATTTACAAAAGAATTCAATAAATAAATCTACACGGTTTTCATATTTTCAATTTACATTTAAATTAAGGTAAGTGAAATTGAAGCCCCAATAACGGGGAGGGTTAATGCTTATAGGCATAATGGCATTTATTGGGTCAAATAGGTACATAATTAGATCATTTTATTTTGAATATTTTAGCATGAAGACTTATTTTTCGCAGATATTCAGTTACTAATACCCTTATCATTTCAAATTTGAAAATGTGAGTGATGGGATTAGCTCATTTGGGTTCTTACATAACAGATCAGCATACTTGTACAGTCATTTAAGGATATTCATCTGTGTACATAAGTTGAGGAAAACTCATAGAAGATCATACTTGTATTTTCAGTATCTGTTAACTGCCCCACATGGCTCTTGAGGTTGAGGTGACAGCTAGACAATAGGAAGAATGTTGGAATACATAACCACTAACCACTTTGTCATTACCTACTCTAGATAGATTTAATTTTAGAATATAATATTGTACAAATCGTATATCACATCAGTCAAGTTTACTTATTTTCTCCTGCATTTTAAAAACACCAAGACATGTTTAAAATTATGGCTTATGACCCAATTTATTGTGAAGAGAAAGGAATTTAAAATGCAGCCAGGTAGCTAATAGTAGTATGTAGAATTTGTCCTATGGCAATTAATCAAGTTGAAAATGTCGTGACCAACACTGGCCCACTATATATATGTATTCACTACAGTATAGACCTATATCCATCATGCTATTTTCATATCAGATACCTTTAAATTTTAATTTCATATTTCATAGGTAACATTTAAGAATATTTACCTTCTGCAGTATTAGTATATCATACATGTCCATATCAATAAACATTCTGTATGGTAATTATTTAGTTAAAACTGACATATAGAGGATCTTACATAAGAAGCTATGTGATATGAAATTTATCAAACAAGTTCAATTATTTGATATGCCATGAGCCTTCTTAAGGCTTGTAGCATAGCAAATTATTCAACAAGTTAATTTCATATCACATAGCCACGAGTGTAAGATTCTATTTATCATATAACTTTTATCAATAGAAATATAAGCAAAACTTTAAATATCATCTCATATAAAACAGTAGAAATCTGGCTCAGATATGAAGTTCCCGTCTACTGAAACAATCATGCGACGTCATTAATATATTATGACGTCAACTACACGTGACGTCACAATAGTGTTATTACACATGTGTCTTACGATATATTTAGGACATGGTCGTATGATATGGCTGAACGGGCCAGTTATGTGATTAACTAGTAGTAGTTACTGTTGGTATGGAAACGATATCAGACTTTTGATGTCTTTTAGTAATATCTTTTTCGCCATGACAGTATATCTAGTAGTTATACTGTATTTTTTAATAAAACTTGTAAGTCCTTTATGGTAATTAATTAGTTGAAACTGACATACATAGCATGTGTAGTTACTTAGCTACTGTTGTTGTGGAAATGATATATAAGACTTTTGACATTGTTAGTGTATAAAATACATTTTTCGCCATAACAGTATAGCTAGTAGTTACTGCGTCCTTTAAGAAGTATCAGATACCTCAAATATCATCCTCAACATTTTGCAGGGGTTACTATCACTCTTGTGGATATAACGACAGTGATATATCAGTAATCACTGGAATATCAGGTAACTTTTCAGGTATGACATTTTATGTAAATTTAGCTACTGTATATATCAAGTTCAGCTTGAGATATACATTGTTTCACTACAGGCTATAATTGCTAGCACTTAACGTTACATCAATATTGTACATAGATTTTAACTCTGAATGCTATAATTAACCCAAGCATTTCTGTTCCATTAGAATAAACAAATGTCACTGATTGAAAACTAATTTTGTCGTTGAATAAAATTATGTGGACGGACAGATTACACCTAAATTCATTACAGGGTGATTACGATTAACACACAGAAGCACTCTACACATAATACTTTCAAATTATCTGGTGATGACAACATGACATGTAACACACAAGATACTGGCTGATGTCTACTGTTAGCAGACGACACTGACTAATTGTTGTCGATTTTTATGATGAAATGTAAGTGCATTTTTGTGTTTTTTATTATCAATAATGCTTACCTCGACTGGCCCACGTGTCCGAAGTTTGTCCAGTGTCGCGCCGGTCATTCGCTGATCTGTCAAATTTCATTAGCCCGAGACGATCCCAGGCAAAAACACACACCAGCCCCACCAAACAGACCGCCACTTGTATACATCTCACCTCCCGTCGTTTCATCGCTTGGTAAAGATAACTGATGACCGGTTACATGTAACTTTCCAAATTATCCCCAGTAACAACAATCAACCATCCATGACACACACACGTTCTACAGACAGCGTCCTGACGTCTCTGAGTTGTCGACTGTTTATACGAACCTACTTTCGGTATATACACAGACGTTTACATTGGACGAGTCCATTACTTTCGTACGTACGAAGCCAAGACGCAAAATATATAATTTGATGGTAAAACTGCTGAATGACGTATTGTGTTTGTGTGTATTTGAATTAAAGATCAATTTCCATTTCCCTTATTTGATTGGGGGTAAATACAAACATGAACAACCTACTTCAAAGCACTTCAAAATAGCACGTTCCATAATTAATGAGAAATGACAGGTGCGTCTTTTCGGAACATCTCTAGGCTTTTCTAAATGCCATCTCAGATAGCGTGTTCATGTTGCTATGCGCAAAACGATGTTGTATTTTATCGAATTATGGAGTATATATATTATCTTTGGTGCCAATCTGTTTTTAAGTGATATATATTATAGATGGGCAAAGATTTTGACACGTTATGTTTTCTTCGGCAATGCTATTGAAAACCATCTGATTTGATGAATTAGCTGTAAAAATTATATACAATATACATAAATAATCTGTAAATTTCTAGCTTTTTATGCCTTAAGTATGTTTCGATAGAAGTATACAAGCAGAAATCTTTTTACTATTACTAATAACACTGTAAAAATGTTACTGTAAATTAAATTCATGGTCTGACCACAGGGATCTGAAAATTAGTTACAGATTATATAGTCATGGACCCACCAGAGTGCCCTAGCTAAGACCATTTTTAGATGGAGGATGAATACTTACGTAAGAAGTTTAGTATCATTTGTCAAAAGTAAGTCAAGGCATGTTGAAGATGTGGAGGTTATCCTAGTACGTTCATTAATAATATTTTGCAAACCATATTTTATCATAATTCTCTTAAGATGTGAATTAGGGGTTAATTTCAGCATGTCACGATTAATATCACCACAAATAAATAAATCTTTATTCAAACTGTATGCTTTATCCATTGCTTCATCTAATTTGTCCCAGTAATTTACAAGGGAGTTAGTGGAGATTAAAAAATTGTACAAATGATGGGGCTGACCCATCGGGGGGGGGGGGCTGATGGCTATTTGGCTATTTCCATATAAACGACTTCTTCTCTGAAACTAAGCATGGGATAGCACTCATAATACAATGGTAACATCCTTATAGGGTGTGGATTCAAAATTGTACAAATGATGGGGCTGAACCCCCGGGGGCCTGAGGGACGAGGTCAAAAGGGGTGAATTTGGCTATTTCCATATAAACGACTTCTTCTCTGAAACTAAGCATAGGATAGCACTCACAATGCAATGGTAACATCCTTATAGGGTTGGGATTCAAAATTGTACAAATGATAGGGCTGACCCCCCGGGGCCTTTCATATAAATTGCTTCCTCTCTGAAACTATGTATTGGATAGCATATTCGTATGGTATCTTAGCATCATTATATGGTTGCAGGGATTCAAAATTAAACAAATCGTAAGGTCAATTTGTCAATTTGTCTTTGTGATATTTGAATCACTAATTACTAAATTACAGAAGAAGAAGAAGAAAAACAACAACAGGTGAGCGATACAGCCCCCCTGGGCCTCTTGTTGTACTTTTAAAATAATAAAATTCAAACATTTGCATTGTCATCCTCGATACTCCTAGAGTTACTATATAATTACTGACGTGTACGTTATATGTCAGTGATAATAACCTCTGGAGTATCCGAGGATGATGTATTGTAAGTATTGTAATTATCAATACGTTGGTAATTTTTTATGGTGAATAAAATATTAATCTTCTTGATTCGCGAGTATGAAGATAACGGCACATATATAGCTTAAAAGATCAAATAAGTAAAGGTCCTATTCTGTATGATTATTTAGATCGGTTGATCTACAAAACATATATATAGCTCTTACTCATTACACTGGAGTACTGTATTTAGTTATTGCAGTTTTCAATATGAATTTTTGTCATAAGAAAAACCCCTTATAAATGCAAAAATAAATAAATAAATAGATAAATAAATAAATATATAAAATAAATAAATGTCACACTGTCATTGCCTGTCAACTCCTACAGTGTAATTAAGATCAAAAGACTAAAATTAAATGATATTCGAATCTACTATTTATATTTTAAAATGTTTGCGTATTACTGCATGTGTCATAACAAATCGAATCACAGTTGATTGCGATCGATAAAAAAATGACACGGAACACGCGGATTTATAAATGTGGAAGAAGGAATCGATGCCACGTGTGACTGACACGTCACAATACAATAACATTATACATGTATATATAATTCATGTCTATATATCTACAGTGTATTATGAATATTAATATGCATTAGGTAACATTCATTCATTTATTGTCCTACCATCCTGGACACACCAGGAGTTACTATCACTGACGTTATGTCCACCCCTTGACTATCTCATACTAAAAGGGATGAATGTAACGTCAGTGATAGTAACCCCTGGAGTATCGAGTAGGTTGTTGTACCTGCTGTCCCCATTAATGGCCGTAAAAACTAGAAAGACTTCTAAACTGTGGATCTGATGACTAACTTTTATAGGCCGAATATCTCCATATTTAATTAACATCGCCTTCAGTTGAGCGCTTGTTCCTAAGAAGGAGGCATTTAAGTTCTGTCCTCGGCCAAGACAAAGTCTGTGTAGTCATCTTCGTTATTCCAGTGGCATTTTTGATACTTAAGGAAGTTACTATAGAATATCGTGACAGTGGTAGTAACCCCTTGGAATATTGATATCAAAGGTGATTTACCAAAATACTGAAAACTTTCATTCTTATTCACTTTCAATATCACTCAATCTCAACATGATTCTAGAGGGACGACTGGTTTGTCCGTTGTCAGAGAATATCATCGATTGGAGTGTGTTGTTCGGTGCATTGTACAACAAAAACAGCAAGAGTTCCATTTAAATTACCGTAGCACCATCCTCGATACTCCAGGGGTTCCGATCACTTACGATTTTAGAGATCGTAAGTGATCGGAACCCCTGGAATATCGAGGATGCCGTAGCACTGGACGCGTACGTTTAATCAATGTTTGTCCCCCATCCTCCCCACTTCCAGGGTTACTATAACTGTCGTTTTTCCACCCCTGGACCATCTCGTATAGCAAAACTAGGGGCTATTTTAGTCCTTTGACGTACATAAAAGAATTTTATTAATGACTGGTGCTTTTGTTGTATTTTGATAGGCCAATACGTTTCTATAAAAATAGATATATGTTAAAATACTCTAATAATTCAACATAATCGCATTTGATATCAGCAACATTTACTGCTATATCTTCAAACACAGGGATTTCACACGAATATCATACCAGGGTATATATAAGTCTATATTTACTAATGATATAGTATCATACACATGCCGTGGCCCTGTGTTATCAAATAGAAAGCAGCGATAATTGACAGACGCAAAAACACACGACAAAAACTGGGGTTGAAATGGGGTGGAATGTATAGAAAATGCATAGTAAACACCTACCTGGCTAATAATAAGTTCTATTGATTGTCATCTTTACACTCGGTACACATGGGTGAGCTATGTCATGCATGGTGGCATCTTGTTGTTATAAAAAAGGATGATTTTAGATCATATTTATATGTACACACAGGTAGCATTGTAAATCGAAATATAAGAGTCATTCACATCAATGATCTTAGTTTTGCTTTAATCAAGATGTTTATGTAAAGTGATGTCTCTGTTGTATGTGTACGAAGTGCCAAACAGTACACAAACATTTATAGAAAATTTGTTTATTCATTTATTATTTTGATTGATTGATTGATTGATTGATTTCCATGATACGAGGTTAAAAGAGTTGACAAGATGGTTTGACAGTACATAAAACAACTTTTTTCTGCACAAGTTTACTTCATTACATTTTTAATATGTTTCTGCTTGTTAGCGTAAATTTTAACAAAGAAAGGAAAATGAAAAAGCGTTTTTCAGACCTCTAAAACGTCTCACGGCACTCAGGTGGGTCCATTATTATGTAATCTGTAACTAATTCTCAGATCCCTGTGCTAAGTACCGCGCATAATTTGACTATCACTGCGCCAGTCGGCTAGAATCTTCAAGAAAGGAATCTCGCATTCAGTTGGCGTTATGACCTCATTTTAGGCCATCACTATACATTTTCTAATGTCTGTTGTTTTTATTTTTTTGTTTCGAAAAGGAAGTGGGCCTTAAAAATCAGCACATAGAAAAAGTGTGACAACTTGTCAATTCATACCAGCACGATGTAGAAAAAGGATAATACAAATAGATATCCGGGAACAATCACACTTTGTTCTGGTTTTCAAGATCACGGGAAACGATTTTCTATATTAGTACCAGAAGATGCGCTCGTTGCTGCTTGCATACAAATATTGTTAATTAGCTTTGATAAGGCGTTATCATCTGTCTCTAATGTCATAACCATCAAAACTATACTGGAAGCATGCGAGGGTGTATTTCCGGTCTACAGGATATGTTTGAAAACAAGTTATGGGATATACTTCCGGTATGATCAGCGAAAAACTATTTATAAGGCATCCACTGGAAGAGAACCAGAATGAAAACCTGCAACTTTGATGAGAGAGCCAGATTGTGACTCGAGTAGGCGAAACAGAATAAGACGGGACAAATTCACCACTATGAAAGATGAATCGATTAGCTTGTTGCTTTATCATTGGTCTCTCGTACATTCATCCTCGATACTCCAGGGGTTACCATAACTGACGTTATATCCACCCCTGGACTATCTCATAGTAAAATTGAAGGCAGTTCAGAAGAAAATTTCTGACCAATCACAGGCCTGCAAAGATTTCTTTTGAGAGAGCGACGCCTAACATCAAAGCCACACAGTCAACCACAGTGTACCGTTATACGGCTCTTTTGATGTACATCAAATGACTAAATTACCTGTTCTGTCCGGTTGCCTCCAGTTTCGCTATGAGATAGTCCAGGGGTGTAGAGATCGTAAGTGATCGGAACCCCTGGTGTATCGAGGATGTCGTACATTATGATTAATACATAACGTTTTGTATAAAAATAAAGACAATGAATTTATTACCCCATTATTACTGAGAGCGAAAAAACCCCGTTAATTTTGTTAGTTTCGCCCGCGTCTGGGCCCTTTTTGGCCCTTCACCCCGTCAATTTTCAAAACTGTTATTTAGTGATGATTTTTTTTATTTCAAAAAAAGCCAACTACCTTTCCAAATCGGCTTTTATTTTTTTAAATCGGAAAGTAAAACAAGATTGATATTTTTGTAGAGTCGCAAAATTTATTAGCTTACCGTTAATACTACACTTGTTATCACCTTCTGAAAAATTAAATTTAAATAAATTATATATTAATTTTTATAATGTGGGTCGTATTATGTTTCCCACCGTCGTCCTAAATACCGAGCGTTAGTTGATTATCACTGCACAAGACGGCAAAACAGCGAAATGAATCTTCACTGTAAACATAGTTTACGCGGGAAATCTTGCTTTTGTTTGGTATCGTAACCTCATCTGAGGCCATTGATATATATTTCCTTATGTTATTAATGTTTTTTTTAAAAAAATCTGAAAGGTAGCGGCCTTTAAAGGGACAATTCATTCAGGCTAATTCTGTTACATAACTAAGAAGCAAAATATGGGAATGTATCGTTCTACATTTCTTAAGAAAAATATAACATGAAATATTGAAACAAATTCCACGTCATTGATTAGTATTTTAATTAATACCGTTGTAATTACAAATCGTTGATCAATACGATTAAGCAGGTACAATATGTACGCTGTACCCATACTCGAGCCAAAGTCACGCACGTTAAACAAATGAACTAAATAACCACTGAGGAGGTGACAAATGATTTTTCAGGCAAGAAAATTAACCTTATAAGGTAAACACGCTACTGCCAGAGCGATTTGAGCAGTTCTAGACAAAAAGTGCATTACTCTACGAGCAAGGGACAGGGTTCGGCACACAAGATGTTCGACCACAATGTGTAATGGCGGACAGCGAACGAGTTTTAACATTTCACACGCATTTCACCACTATGGGTTTTTCTAGCATATCACAGCAAAAACCGACTGATCTAATTTCCATTTATAACTTGGGTTTTGTCCCGAAATATGTACAAATTTTAATGTTCTCTTAGATTGATTTGTCCCTTTAATAATAATGTTGAAGGTGATATTGACCATGTACTATCAATTGAAGAAATCAAAGAGTTGTCGAACCGTGGTGTTCATAGTATCTTGAATCAACAAATATCAGCATCTGAAATACTTAAATGTGTCAGTAAATTAGGAAGCAATAAGGCTGTTGGTGAGGACTTAGTTTGTAATGAACATATCAAATCTAATATTGGTGATGATAGGTCTGAGGGGTGGGGACATTGGTGATGTTAAGGTGTTGATGATAGGTCTGAGGGGTGGGGACAATGGTGATGGTGGGGGTGGGGCTTTAATGATACACGCATTTCAACACCATGGGCTTTTCTGGCACATCACAGAAAAACCGACTGATCTAAATTATATAAGAACTGGGTTTTTCCGATATTTGTACAAATTTTAATGTTCTCTTAGACTGAACTGTCCCTTTAACATTGCATGTGTAGTTTTGCTATGGTAACCATCCGAGATATTTGATTATTTTTGGCCTAGTTTTTCGTCTAGAAATCATAGAGTGCATCCTTGTACAAGCTTTATATTTCTCCTAAAAGATGTATTGTATGAGAGTAAATGTTGAATTTGTTCAAGATTGCGCTCGCTCTATTGCTTCTTGCAGAATAATCTATTAGAAATGGCAATATTTTCAAATTTCCGTAACTTATGCATATTTCGGATGGTCATCATGGCAACTAAGAAAAACTACCATTATAGATGCATCAGGGATGTTCTCAATATTTCGAATAGAACAGCCAGATTTGAGGGCCAGTAATGACACACTGAGATACATCTTGTCCTTTTGTTTATTTGGAGGTGAAGTTGAGATATATTAGGCAAAAAAAATAATTCAAAAGCCTAATAATATAGTTAGCGGACTATAGTTGAGAGCGCAAAAATGTGTTAATTTTGCGTACTAACGGGTTTTGGCGAAATAAGACGATAATCGTTTATATAATACAAACAAATCGCACCAGTGAGACCGGAGATTACATTTGCAGCATATGTAAGATCATGAATATTTGGAATGTCTTTATTCAGTATCCTAAGGTATAATTTTACGATTGACACACAAGAAGTCGACCGAATTCATCATGCTATATTTTAAGCAAAATTATGTATGCAACCCAAACTTTGAAACTGTGCCTAGATCTATTGAATCTAGTCAGGTTTTTTGGCGAAGTCGAAAATAGAGTGATTTGATCTAATTAATGTCTTTTAAATGTCGCATTTAAAAAAAAGGCCTATCTAAATCACAGAAAAATATATTAAATTGACTTTTAACACGAGAAAATAAAGACCGGCAAATATAGAACGTTCTGGTTTATCGGATTTCCATTCAGGTTTCAAACTATCTAGAGCGTTTCAAATTACTTCTTGTTGGAACCATTTCTGTATCATGAAACCGACTATCTTGAATTAATGGCACTTCAACGTTCACTTTGATTTTGAGAAGATACATGTACTCCGAAAGCTATTCTCCCACTGGTATTGTGGTTTTTTATCATTATTTTATGCATGTATATCATAAATCACTTCTTTAAGTATTTGTGCAGTCATTTTTTTTTATAATACGTCAGGAATACGTCAGGATATTACTTTGGATGAATGAAAAATCAAGCCCCCCCCCTACGGTTCAGAGATAATTAATAAGCTGGGCGGTCACAATTTCAGTTTTTCGAGTAAATGGTTATTCTAGCTGATGATGTAGATATTTTCAGTTTCAAAACATTCCATTTACACCATTTCAAAAATGCAAACAAGCAAATATCTAACTTTATATTAGATAATCAGTCCAATTTGATAGCGATAACAAAATGATGTTCGGATAAATCTGGACTGAGATTTAAATAGCATATTGTGTAGATTTCTGTGAAATAAAATCAGTATAATGTAACACTATCTTTATAACGGTAGCGAACTAAGCTGAAAATGATATGTATATCTATATTGTTGCCTTTGAGACTTTATCCATAACGTTTACTAAAAAGCAGAAACACATCAACGATAATTCTGATATGTTTCTTAATTACAGTATAAGTGCAGATTTTAAATTCATTATTTCAAAATTATACTAAATCCTTAAAATAGTATATTCATTGTCGATCCTTTTGTATATCACACCAAGATTTAAATAGTATATATGATATATCAGAGACTAAGATCTATATATCTAAGTCTCCGGATATATGAGCATTTATCATATAATCCAAAAAGTAACCACATAAAGTGTTAAAATGAAAAATGAAATTACTTGTATACAGGCATTATAAATAGATGTAATATCTTGTACGTTTTAAAAATGCACCTAGTGATATTTAGATAAGTATATTTAGCGTGGTAATGCTGTAACTCTTCGTGTATGACTATACCTGTAGATTAGAAACTGTGAAAATACATTCTTAGAATTCTTACTAATACCTTAGCAATTACGGAATATTCCTATATCCTGACTGGAATATATAATAGACAAAAAAACAACTCAAAAATAGGCAGGTTTTGCGGACTATAGTTGAGAGCGCAAAAATGCGTTAATTTTACGTACTAACTGGTTTTGGCGAAATAAGACGATAATCGTTTATATAATACGATCAAATCGCACCAGTGAGACATGTCAAACCTTTAGTTGGAATAGTTCTTATAACCATTTTTGTTTTGAATAAGTCAACTTCCATTATTGTTTTACCTGTGTGCGACATATAAATATCAAGAGTCAAGAAGTTTTATTTAGAGTCGCATACATGAGGAACATAATAACATGAGCATTGTAGTGCTATTCTTGCGACAAACATATGTAAAAATATCACAGTACAAACAGGTAAAATATATATAGACAGACAACAATTTAACTATCACAAGCATGCAATAGATACATGATATTTATTTGGAAACAGCTATCACAGTTTAGCAGAAATAAGAAAATTTAATTTAAAGGTAATTACTTAATAATTACACTTGTTTGTCACACAACTGTTACACAAAATAGGTTAAGACACTGAAGTGTAATGTACATAAATGCTAATATAGCAAAGTGTAAAAAATTACAGGATATACACTAACATAGTGTGAATTAAAATAGATATTGGAGTCATAGGTAGAAAACAATAAGCTAAAATAAGGTTTATAAAAGTAATGATCTTTGAAAAGGTTTGAAATATCACAGGTTGTATGGTATAATTTCAAGCAGGTAGATTCCAAAGGGGAACAACTCATCCTATATGGTGTGTACAGATGGCACAGGAGCAGATCTGTGTATCCCAGGTGTGAAGCAGTCTGCGAAACGAATTGTAGTTTTCAGTTAAATTAGCCGACACTCATTTGGCAGACTGTTCCACACCTGAGGAGCAGCGAAACGAAAAGATCTCTTACCATAAGTGGAGGTGTTTACCCCTGGAATCTTTACCAGGTTGTCCTGTCTAAGATTATAAAAAACTTCTTTCTTCTCAACAAGATTTTGTAAAATATGAGGAGAAATATCATTTAAAATTTTAAAAACCTCAGAGGCCATATTTTTCATACGCTTTACATGTAAAAAATCAGGTTTGTGCCTCCTTAAAATATCGAAGACTGGGGAAACATAGTCATTGTCAATAAAACGAAGTGCTCCCTCCTGGACTTTTCCATTTTCCAAGTATTTGTCAGTATACAAAAGTGCCAGGCAAGTGGACAATAGTTAAAATTTGAAAGTATAAAAGACTTAAAAATGGTAATTTCCCCCTTCTTTGTAAGAATATTTCCCAGTCTTTTTAAAACAGCGAGTTGTTTGGCAGCATTTCTACAGAGTCGAGATATGTGTGCATCAAATTTAAGAACAAAGTCAATATCTACACCTAAAAGTTTTACAGTATCTTCACACATAATCTCAAGGCAATCAATGTTAAAAGATTTAATAGAATTTTTTGTCTTCTTTCCATATATGTAATATATATTCCTAGGTATGATCAGGGATATTTTTATTTCCATTTGCCTTTACATCTTCATTACAAAAATGGAGGTGAAAATAAAAAAAAACCTAGAGCATAGATGTACGGGTTTTCCTTAATTTAAATCACAATCCAATTAACGGATGACATTGACAGTAAGACAATAGCAAATACCCGATATAGTCCACCCAATAGCAAATTGCCAGCGGCCAGGTAATTACAGGTGAGTTCGATGAATGGCGTTGTAACGTACAGGTAAACAACATCCTGTCCAGGTATTACTAGCTGCAATATTGTAGCTCAAAAGACTTTTAGACAGAAAATGGTGTCGTCTTTAGAGCTACAATTGCTACCTATTACTGCTAATGGAGCAAAGTAATTATTATGCAAACCATCATAAAACGTTTGTTTGCATTTTATCGTACTTGTTTGATATCGCTTACCTACTAGACAATAAAACTGAACCACATTAAATATCAAATTCTCATCGAGGCATTTTTTTTTTATATAATACGTACGACAAGTCCACAAGTTGTGAATTTGACGTATTGTGAGCGGTACGGTAGATATTAAGAATGGTAGTTATGTTTGTTTTGGACAAAAATAATATATAAATGAATGTATACGCATAGAATAATTGGAAACCTACGAAAACGTAAAGAAAATTGTGCCCGAGTGATTTTCGGGGGCACTGCTCCACTACGACACATAGGGACCAATTCGTACCCGGCCGAAAGGTATAGTAGGCCGGTACGTATATGCCTATATATCTATATCGGTGCATTTACTCGTATATCGATTAAAATTTGAAAGCGACCACACGGTCTGAAAACTAGTTTTTCGTTTGTTTGATATCTCAATATTTTGATCTTTTAAAATATCAAAAATAAATTCTCTCTACCACATGTTGAAACGTATTTTGTGATTCTTTATCTCCCTTCTTTCTGTTGTAGGTAAAATCAATTGATCTGTATAACAATGTATACGTTTGAATAGTTGATGGAAGAATTAAGAATTTGTAAATATGATTTATTGATTCACAAACAGGTTTACGACGCGCGCGCGCAAAAAAAAAAAAAAAAAAAAAATTTTTTTATTTTTTTTTTTTTTTGCGCGCGTCGTAAACCTGTGTTTCACGTCACATTATCATTGTAAGAAGAGCCCGTGGCGATGGGCGAAGGCGTTCGCAAGAAGTTTTGTCGTTTTGTCCCTCCTCCCCCCCCCCCCTTTTTCACATCAGAATTTGTAATTGAATAGGAAGTTTCGGACCATCAGAATATAGCTTGCGGGATGGTATCAGTTTTTGTTTCTAATATATATTTTACGGACCAAGCGTCATCGTATGTTAAAAAATACGCTTGCCTAAATTTTTAATTTTGCCAGTCCAAAACCAATTATAAATTGAAAAAATAACAGGATTGTGATTTCGTGGTATTGTCGGTGTATTTTGTTGCTATTCCACCGTCTCACTCTTTTACTCACTTGGTGTAGCCCTCTCCCAATTTTGACCCGTCCCACGACGGTTGAAAGATGAAAAAAATAGCCCCTCCCGAGTATGACCCGTCCCAATTCGTGAGATGGGTCGCCTAATCGCGAGGGGGGGCTATTTCACCCAACCACTTTTGTGACCAAGGAAAGCGCCTACCCCTATGGTCGTACTACATGATCCCGCCACTTGGCCGAAAAAAGCCACCATAGCTATGTCAGGAACTTACGTCAATTATCATGTGTTTTGCAGAGGTTTGCAAACACAAAAAGTAAATCTTAGTAATTGATTTTCGGCAATATGTGGATTTGGAAATCTAGCTCAAATTGACTACCTACAAGTGAACCTATATCATAACAGGATTGTATAGATTGATAAAGTAGTCTAAGAATCATATTAGAAAGCCATTGCTTAAAGATGCTCCACCGCCGACAGAGCATAAATGATACACATCATTTGCACAATAATTAGTGTTTATTTGTATATATGTATGTCTAATTTACACAAAGAATAATATAAAATAATTTATTCCATATAGAACATAGTGCCACAGATTTTTTTCGAGATGCAATTTATTATTTTTTAATGCTTTTGTTTTAAAGTGAACAGTCGGGCAAGGATGGCTAGAGTCGGTAAAAATGGTGTAAATGTATCCAGTATAATTTCTTATGAAATGAAAAAAATAAAATCTCTCGTCAAAATCTGTCTGCGTACGAAGAAATTAATTCAAAGTATTGAAATTCTAAAACGTCCTCCCGGCTCACTATGTCCGTGGTTACATTTCCACGCAGCCTCGCTTTCAATGCTTTCAACTTTTCTTTACTTTAATGGTCAGAACTGGGAAACTAAGCAGAACTTGACCGTCGTATTAATATGTGAGAACTTTTGGAAGGCCAATGAACGCATTTAGACTGGTTTTCTTTGCCCGACTATTCTCTTTAAAGTAAAATAAAAAGCTCCAACTTTTCAATAATGGTAATGGTCCAAAGTTAGTAACTTTTTTTAACTGAAGATAAATACTTATTTGTCTGCTCATGTTTTTGATAGTGAAAAAAATAACAATTTGTCAGCGTTTTTCTTGATATTTTTTCTTTGTTGAATTACTTATGACCAAAAACATAATGCGAAATAAATAAAAATTATTATCCAGGTTCCGACGAGTTTCGAACTCGTGACCTTCTGCGTGTTAAGCAGACGTGATAACCACTACACCACGGAACCTGTTACATCCGTCAGTGAAAAAGATATTACTTAAAGTATTTTAAATCATCGTTTTAAATTATGGATATTTTCTATTGTTTGAGAGGAAAATGCAGTATTATATTTACACATTTGTTATATTTTGAGTTCTTATACCTACTTTTCTGTCGAATTATTTGATAAACACACAAATTAAAGATCATAATATTGACATCGACGTAGTCAACACGCTTCGAATTACCTCTTTCATTACAAGCGCACAGCTGATCAGATTAAGTTTGCTGCATAGTTGGATTGATGGATAAGCATGTGCTCCTGACAAACTTCAAAACTTCTTAGTAGTTGTTTGGTACGTTAATATTGATAATGCACAATTATTGACAATTGTTTGTCTATTTATTTATGGATTTATTTAAAGAAAGTCAAATGGCATTCCGCATTATTTTGCTTTGATGATGCTTTCGAAACACGATGTCCAGTTGCAGATGGCTCCTGCTCAAAACATCTGATTGATGGCGGGAAAGAAATCATGCACGTTATCTTCGGGTCTTGATTGAAGGATTTCTTAAGATTATCTCTGTTATTGTTTCACGAAAGCTTGCTATCCTATGTCAACGATTTTGTTTTCGTATCGTTATTGTATTTGTTCATTTTCACCTTTTATCTGATTTGTCGTGTCGCTGCCTTCGGCTACAGTCATGACATAACGTCCCGTTTCCGGTTTTAGCCAGTGGTAGGCCCAACAACTTTTCGTACAAAGTTGTAACCGTTTTTTTTGTACTATACAAGATTGCTACATACCGAATTAAATGTTATTAAAGCAACCGAGATCGTTGTTTTTCGAAAACTTAATAAAGCAGGAAAATTTATCCATGTGCATGGTAAGTATATCTGTATATATAAATAACCCCTCTCACGCCCTGATCGTCGGTGATAAAGGAAACAAGAATAATATGAGTGTGTGAACTTGCACGTCTATGGAAATTAAAATACAAACAGCACAAACAAAAAATATACTATAACAATTTGACGATTGTATATATACGAAGAATGGAAGATTTATTGATGATTCTGTATTTATAGTTTGATGTTAAAATCCATTTGGTTTGATTCATTCACATTATATTCACAGTAAAAAAATGCCATTTTGCCATTAAGCATCTCATCTCTATCCCTAGACAGTCACTAAATATATACTGGTTGGCGACATATTATAAAGATTTAAGCACTGTTTGTAGACTTTGCACAAGTTTATAATTATAGCCAAAAAGATTGCCTTTAATTTTTAATACAATAAAAAATCAAACTCAAAAACCTATTATTATGTTTGTTATAATCATATATGTCTTAACAAAATCCCGATTTATATATCGTCTGCTTCCTCTGATGACAGACAACAGCGTTCAAAAAACGAAAGTTGTAAGGGAGGTAATTCAATCTTAAAAAAAGAACGCTGATCGGGGTCACTCAAGCGCTTTTGACCAGACGACAAAATACAAGGTAGAAAACAATGCCGATTTGATTTGTTATTTTATTGTTTACAGAATTAATCACCACCAGAAATCATTCAAATATCTTTGATATTTATTCAGAATACTAATAATTTATACAGACAAGTGAGAAATATTTGTCATTTTGCCAGAAATAGATCGGTAAATGGCGACCTCTTCATTTCCCGTCAGCGTAATCTAACGATTTTACATGTCATAAACAATACACGTTTTCCCTCTTTTGCAACGCATTTTTTACATCAATTATTTTTTTTAAAATAGTTCAAATGTTATACTTTATGTTGATACCAAATTTTAATTTATTCCATCACACGTAACTATTTTTAATAATTTTTTGAAAAAAATCATGATAATATGTTCAGTAAAATGACACGGAAAACCTATTTGACCGACTTTTTTCAAAGGGCTGTGTTTATTGTAAAATATCATATAAATTCACTTAAAGCTAATTTATTTAAAGTGTTGTGGACCAAAGCTTATTTACAACTCTAAAAATCTAAATTTAAATACAACGTTTAGAAAAAAATCGAGAAAAATCGCTATTTTTTCACGATAATATGTCGCCAGCCAGTATATATTTATAAAGATTTAAGCACTGTTTGCAGACTTTACACAAGTTTATAATTATAGCCAAAAAGATTGCCTTTAATTTTTAATACAATAAAAAATTAAACTCAAAAACCTATTATTATGTTTGTTATAATCATATATGTCTTAACACAATGAAAGCAAACAAAAAAAACCCCCAAAAACACTTCAAATTGGCATCAGTGGCATGATAAAGTTGAGTCATTGAAAAAAATGAAAGAAGAGAAAACTTACAACCAAACAGATAATAAAAAAATAATAAGTTTTGAGTAGAAGTTAAATTCAACAGGTGCACAATTTCTAAGATGATGGTTGTCAATGTTATGATAAATTCTTTGTATTTAAAAAAAAAAGAGCCAACTTTCTGGTATTATGGAGTAAATATCGCTAGTTGAAAATGCATATAATTGATTAAAGACTGATGAATCCATGCATGTGAACGTTTCAATTATCTTTGCACGTAGCTATTATATTATATTAGGTTTGGTTTGATTTGTGTTTAAAATGTCAAGGGTCATTTAAGGATGTGCCCTGTTTAGGCTTGAAAACGGAAGTATCTACCAATCTTTGGTCCAGTAGCATACCCAGTTGGCAACTGTCCCACACAGGATTCAAACTCACAACCCAGAGGTGGAGGCTTAAGTCTTGTGGTAAATTGTAGTATGCCAAGACATGTTAATTATAACTGATCTGCAACCACAGTCAATTCATTATTTTACCGGTATAATTATCGGACCTCTTGTTATATTTGCCAGAATACAAAATGGATGTTGATCATTTAGGAATGGTTATAGTGAAATTGCATTGAAATATTTATGATAGAAATAATGATAGTTCAAATTGGGAAATTAATATACAAGTATATGATTGTATATGCTTAGATTCCTTACACAAGGTTTGTTTGGCTTAGAAAGCTTCATGATACATCTCTATATTTTACTGAAGTCAAAATGTTTTATAGCTGTAGTAGGATTTGAAATCTTACATGTATTATTACAATTTTTATGTTGTGTAAGTTTTCAGTTTATGTACCTGTTCCAGATGACTTGAAGAAGTTCAAATGGCTGAATGTGGAAAGTTCAAGTAAGATTGATTTTTCACAATGTTATGTACAGATTAATACATTAAACTGATTTATGTGCCTTAATTGGGTGAAAAAATTGGCATCCTAATTTTTCTTAAGTTGTCTATTAAAAACTGAAAACCGTTATAGTTCATGTTTTTATGCTTTATGTATGTTTAGACAAAAACATCTGCAGAAGTAATTTTATGATTACTAATAACAACAAAAATATGTGAAATGAAATTGTAGGCCATACCTTGACTTATTATTTTGTGTGTTTGACTTACCGTATTTTCCGGAGTATAAGCCGCTACTTTTTTACCTGAAAATTGGCAGTGCGGCTTATACATCAGTGCGGCTTATCCGTGGACGAAAACCAAAATCTGACCATGTTTTTGCATGAGTACGTCGTGATTCACGTGTGGAAATCGTTAGTTTTACTCGCCAGTTTTGTTAAGTTATACATCGACCAAATCACTGTAAAAAGTGTTTAAAAGATAAAATATGCAATGAAAATATATTAAAGATGAAAATAATTACGTATCAGATTCATGTTGATTCGTAAAATTGTTTAATTCACGGCAAATCGGCCGACTGAAGCGTGGTTGTTTCCAGTCACAACACAATGGCGGTTTAGTAAAGTTATACATCGAAAAAATCACTGTAAAAATGTTTAAACTATATAATATGTGATAAAAATATAATAAAGATATAAATAATAACGTACCAGATACATGATCAATTGTTTAATTCACGGAAAATCGGCCGACTGAAGCGTGGTTGTTTACAGTCACAACAAAATGGCGGACTGATTTCGCTATCGATTTGCTGCAGGATTGTTACCAAGAAAATAATAATTAAAACGTCAAAAATCATCAAATATCAATCAATAAGTTAAATATATTGTTTAAATAATATGTGTGTGCAAGAAATGTCCGTGGACAGCAAGAAAACGATCTTCTGAATGACTGCTATTGCTAACTTGCACACATGTTACACTCGGTCAACATGTGTATTTCTCGGAATCCTGTCGCTGTGATTTCAATGAAATAATCAGCAATCAAGTTTATTTTTTTACATGTTATATAGAACATTATAGCAATGTTATGAGCATCAAATAGTCTATAAAATACCATATTATCGATCTCTGTAGCGGCAAACACCACGAGGTCATAATCTGGAAGTTTACAAAAATAAGGCTTCGGTGAATTGCATCATGAGATACCTAGTTTACAAACAGTGGAAGAACACTCTAAACGAAGTCGATTGATACAGTAACTCTTTTCACAAAGATATATTTAATTCATAAAATATATCAAAAAAGATATATAATCCATTCCTATGCATAACGTTACCGAAGAAATTATTTTGTCTGTGTGTTCGTTTTACTGCACTGTAGACGGAAATATGATTTTTGGCAGTGCAAGTTTCTGCTTTATATTTGTTTCAGAGATGAAGATAAACCAGAGGAGGGGCCTAAAGTTGCAAAGTATGATTAATGACTTCTCAATATATTAATCAAATAAATCAATTCATCAGTTGCTTCATTTGTACCAAAGTTATTGTATGTGCTAATAAGCATTTTTATATCTCCATAGTGCTGTCTGTTAATAGTCCAGTTCAAGTCATGATAATTTTGTTTAGTTGAATATCAAAAGCAAATCAATGGGAGAAAGTAATGTGCAACATTTTGTAATGAAAATGCTGAAATGAACATTCATGTAGTGGATTTGAACTCGGTCGATCATTAGTGACCAGGTAGCTTAATTGGTAGTGTTTCTGGCTACTGGTCGGAGAACCTGGTTCAGATCTTGCTCTGGTCGCTAAATGTTCTCTACTGCTGTTACATGCACATGCTATTATTTTGTTCATTATTACTCCATATTAATTATTATGAACGTATATCACACACAGCTGTAAAGAATGTGTATTTAAATAATAGTATGTAGGAAGTGCTATATTTTGTGTCTTACAGAAGTTTTGATGAATGGGATCCTAGACAAGACGATTTTGAATGCCAGAAGTTTAATACATATGATCGGGGGCCAGGACAATTTTTACCTAGCAAAGTTGATAGAAGGTAAATACATTTGATTATTTATTAATTTTGATAGAACTACATTGACCTACATGGCTGAGAAGGATAAAACATCTATTTTATGACTTTAACAATCACTGATTTGGTAAATATTACTATTGGCCATGATATGTGGTGTAATTTAATATGTAATGAATCTAAGAATTTCTCATTTAACAAAACATTCCCTCTTGCAAAATGTGTTTGGGAAACCTGAGCTACTTATAAATTCTAACTTTATTTTAACTCAAACTTGTGTACCTTAAAAGACTGCATTTAATGCAAATTCTTATTGGGTCAAATACTCAGATGTTATGCTCAACTCTCTGCTTCATTGATTACAGTAAGACCGATGGGATTCAGCTGTACATCAGTGGCATTCCTAATGATCTAACAGAGGTAATTATCTTTTAGTAACTCCATTTCAAATTAATTGCCTTCTATTTTTTAAACCTCAACAAGTCTCTGATCAAATTATTTTAACTACCTTGTCTTCTCTTTTCCTAACTCCGTTTCAAATTAATTACCTTGTCTTTTCCAAACCTGAATTATATCAAACAAGTCAGATAACCTGATGTAAAGGCTGAGGCCTGTTTATCATGATTGCAAATGTATGAAATGAATTCTACCCACTGACTCCTAATTCTTATCGATAGATTTCAATTATCTTTATATACTGGTCTCCATGATGTTATTATTTTTAAATGACTTTGTCTTTAAAGTACCATCAAATCAGGATATTAAGTTGAACTAGTTAAAGGTTGTTCAAAGGAAAGTGACTCCTGATATACTGGTTATGTTGTAAACTAAATTATTTTACTCTGCAATTTAACTTACACTTTCATGTCCCAACAACCTATTTACAGCATCTTAATTTGTAATTTGAACTATTTCTGTGCCAAATAGTTTTCACTCTTTTTTTTTCATATGCGAAATAGATGGAATTTTATAGCTCACAATAATAAGTTTGTAATCTCTATTAAATGGCATAAAAATTGACTTGCAACATCTCTATATTTCATTACAGGATGGACTCTACAATTTGTTTTCTCAAGCAGGCAGTTGCCTTCGTTCCAAAAAATGTGTTTCTAAGAATCCTGATGCTGGGGACACATATGGGTGAGTTTTCAAAGCCTTCAAGTTTAAAAATTGGATCATAATATTACATACAACAGTCACAGTAATTACTTTGTTCTAAGAATAGTTTGTTGTACACACATTACAAACATCTTGTAGGAACAATGATATTGAATGAAAATTGCAAAAAAAAACCAACTATATGTGATAATCATCAATTGTATAAATTCTATCTTAACATGAATACAGTGTTGGAAAATAAATAATTTCTTTGCTTTTTGTTACAGATTTGTAACTATGGGATCCGTAGCTGATGCAGACAATGCCCTCGCCAGATTTAACAACTTCAATATCGGCCGCTTCCGTATGCGGGTTAGAATAGCCATGTCTGAGGAAGAAATGAGGAAACGGAAAGAAAAGAAACTGGTAAAGAATGAAGACAGTTTAATACAGAAGTATAGATAGCAGATGTGTGAAGGACAAGCCTTCAGAACTTAAATTTAAGTAGTAATCTTAGATATTATCTGCAATAACCTTCCTACTCTTGAGTGTAGATTTGAGACCCATGTAGGGCAGTAGTTAGATGTTCAATTGTTGTTGTATACATGATGGGCCATAGAACCCTCACAAAAAAGGTGTTTTTGTACTTCAATTTTCTTTCAGTATCAAAATTAAAGGTATCATACACTTAAAAGACCAAAATTGTTAAAAATATTTGTTAGTTTTGTCCAAAGTGTTAGTTTGTAAAAGGCTTATATCCTGAAATGGTAAAGTTTAAATGAATGAAAAACACATGTACAAGCATGGAAGTGGTTGCAAGAAGTAAAATGATAAATAACTTGTGATTTTGATATAGTTTTGGAACTGTGTGACGTCATAAATAAGCTCAGGGAAAATTGGATGAATCATACTCCCAATTCATTTTACTGTCCCGAAACTGATGTGCAGTGTATTGACTGTATTCCTTGGTTCATAATCATGTACTTTTAATTTTGTAATACTCATGACTATGTAAACATCAGTTGGACAGTAATGTGAAGGGTACCATCACAGTATATTGCCTTATTTTTAGGATGTTGATAATTATAAATTTTCCATATTGCAAAAGGGAACACAACTACTTTTGTTAAATTATGAAACATTATTAAGTTTCTTGACTACTTATCATTTGTAGTAATGTTTAAGTTTATCCTTCATTCAATCTAATTCAAATTAGATTTGTAATTCTGCTCTACTACGATGCTCAACAATACGCTCCAATTCAAGATATAACAACTTCCAATTTGGGTCACCTGAGCATAACCTCTATGGGTAGCCAATCCGCATGTTTCCTATGAAATCTTAAGTGTGATGTGAATATCTCGGAAGTATGAATGGCTACTAGTATGTACTGATATGTTCCGATTCTAGGCTAGGGGTCATGCTGAGGTGACCCTGAACAGGGTGTTGTTGGAGTGTATCGCAGAGTATCGTAGTAGAGCGGAATTACAAGTCTAATTTTATATAGATTGTCCTATAAAGGTGCTTCCTGTGTGAAAATGGGTGCCCATTGTTTGAAGACCTATTTGTAATCTATTTGAAGTTGATATTAATTAATTATTTATAATCTATTTATCGGCAGAAGTTAAGACAATAGGTCTAGATCTAGTGGTATATGCTGGAGAAATAGTTGATTTTGATGTATCTGCCAATAAGGACCCTACTTGGATTACATTTGCAAAAAAAATATAAGTCTGGTGATATTCCGTCTTTGCATATTGCAGAGTTAGCGCCCTTGCGGGTAGGTATCGATTGTTACGTCAATATTTTGTGAGCGCAATTCACGTCGTTTTAATGTATGACGTTACGCACACACACACACACACACACGTCACAATCGATACCTACTTGCAAGTGCAGATAACTCTGTAATATGCAAATTCGGAATACAGTAGTAGAATTCTAATAAATCACAATAAGATACTAAAGATTTTCAGTAAAGAATATCCTAATACAAACCCATGCATGTGTTGTTGTTTATTTTGTGCTGTTGTTATCATTGTTCGAACCTGCACAGTCTTAAGTGTTTCTCGAGGTTGTAAGCTAAGTGAGGTGGTTTTATGGTCGATGCTGAACTGTTAACTGAATTCAGTGTTGCTCCTATACAATCAAAAATATTGACCCTAATTGAATTTATTCCAAAGTATATTATTAAAACAGGGTTCAATTTTACAAAACATCACAAAGTTGAAAAAAGTCTTTGGCAATGCATTGTGTATAAAATATATACCCATTGTGTATCAGAAATATTCAAGTCTTGAAGAAATCTCATTTAAATGAGAACAAAAAAAGATCTAGTAGTAAATCTATATCCTTACAAATCAGTTGAAGCATTTTAAATGAGTTGATAATCAAACCTTTCTAGATCTATTACAGCATATGATATGAACAATTTTCAAAAGTGATTTTTCTGTCGACAGGAGGAAGAAAATTTCATCAAGTCTCTTCCAAGCCAGCAAAGTAAAGTAAGAGCTGCAGGAGCAAGTTCCGATACAGATAGCTGTTCATCTGGAAGTCAATCTAAGGTGAGAATGGGACTCATTCATGTACCATGTGATACCCGATAAGGTTTGTGCGTGACCATTGTTTCTCCCATACTTGACAGGGCTATCCTATGGTTACTAGGAAAAAGATAACTTTGTCTTTTAACGGGGTAGGGAAAAAACATTTCACATGCGCTAGACAATGACCAGCATTCAAAATTAACGCCTGTCCAACTGCCAGTGACCGGCAACTTTATAAACGGGCAGACAATATTTACCATGTAGCTGGTCCTTTTATCAGCAACGTTTTGGTTCAGATAGAGTATATACATAACATAAATAGCAGTAGATTTGTGGAAAGATCAAACTGTACAAAACAAATTTTCTTAGTATTCTGGTTTTCAGTCAAAAGATATTCTGTCTTTTATCAGGGTAGGGAAAAGACAGCTCACATGTGCTAGACAGTGACGTCATCAATACTTGCCGCACCAGTTTTTACGCACAGCAACGATCATGACGACTGAAATTTCACCATTTCTTGTTAAAGTATGGGAGAAAAGAATCTTAAATGGGTCAGTCAAGTGGACAGGGATATCTCCACCCTCGTAAAAGATTTTGGCCATCAACCCTTGGAAAGCCTCAAGTTTATTAGCCAAAATCTTTTACTCAGGTTGAGATTAATAGAATCTTACATGGTCTGTCAAGTGGACAGGGATATCTCAACCCGAGTGAAAGGTTTTGACTGGGCTACCCGAGGCTTGCTGAGGGTTGGCGGCGAAAATCTTTCACAAAGGTCGAGATATCCCTGTCCATTTGATAGACCCATGTTTGATTCATTTTGCCACACTTTCACGAGACATTATGAAAATTCAGTTTTTAGAAATGTTTCCAAAGCGCCACCATCATAGGAACATCCCATTGAGTCAAAATTAATGATGTCGCCGACAATAGACACTGCATGTATTGATGACGTAACGTCATTGTCTACCATTTGTTAGCTGTCTTTTCCCTACCCGGTAAAAGAGACAGTTATCTTTTCCCTAGCAACCGCGAGATAACTCTTGTCAAGTATGGGAGAAATCCCTGTCCACTCTATTTCCCCTATTGGGCCCCGCCCCTCCTGCCCCCGGGGGATCAGAGCCAAAATTCATACAAGTTCTGTTCCCCTTCCCCCAAGGATGTTTGTGGCCAAATTTGGTTACATTCCATTCAGAACTCTAAGACTAGTAGCGATTTAAAGGATTTACCTCTATTTCCCCTATTGGGCCCTGCCCCTCCTGCCCCCGGGGGGTCAGAGCCAAAATTTATACAAGTTCTGTTCCCCTTCCCTCAAGGATGTTTGTGACCAAATTTGGTTACAATCCATGCAGAACTCTAGGACTAGTAGCGTTTTATAGGATTTACCTTTATTTTCCCTATTGGGCCCCGCCCCTCCTGCCCCCGGGGGGTCAGAGCCAAAATTTATACAAGTTCTATTCCCCTTCCCCAAAGGATGTTTGTGGCCAAATTTGGTTACAATCCATGCAGAACTCTATGACTAGTAGCGTTTTATAGGATTTACCTTTATTTTCCCTATTGGGCCCCGCCCCTCCTGCCCCCGGGGGGTCAGAGCCAAAATTTATACAAGTTCTGTTCCCCTTCCCCCAAGGATGTTTGTGGCCAAATTTGGTTACAATCCATGCAGAACTCTATGACCAGTAGCGATTAAAGGAAATGTTGAAGGACGGACGACGGACGCCGCGCCATGACATAAGCTCACCGGCCCTTCGGGCCAGGTGAGCTAAAAATCTGGGAAAACTACATAAATTGTTAATGTTTATGTATAGTAAAACATTTTGAAATCAGAATAATTTGCAGTTTGTTAGTAGAGTAATCTTGAGTGTTGAAGTTCAATGAAGTAGAAAGTTTATTGTGAAGGTTAATCGCCAGGACAGCCAAGTAGTTATTGAACCAGATTCTACTGTATAGTTTTAGAATCTTTGCACCACTAGAAATAAATGAATTTTGCAAACTGAAAAGTCTGTGTAATGCAGTTATAGTATGCAGAAACATTTTCTATCAATTTAAGACTTGCTAGCTTCCTTGTATCAATTTAAGACTTGCTAGCTTCCTTGTATCAATTTAAGACTTGCTAGCTTCCTTGTATCAATTTAAGACTTGCTAGCTTCCTCGTATCAATTTAAGACTTGCTAGCTTCCTTGTATCAATTTAAGACCTGCTAGCTTCCTTGTATCAATTTAAGACTTACTAGCTTCCTTGTATCAATTTAAGACTTGCTAGCTTCCTTGTATCAATTTAAGACTTGCTAGCTTCCTTGTATCAATTTAAGACTTACTAGCTTCCTTGTATCAATTTAAGACTTGCTAGCTTCCTTGTATCAATTTAAGACTTACTAACTTCCTTGTATCAATTTAAGACTTGCTAGCTTTCTTGTATCAATTTAAGACTTGCTAGCTTCCTCGTATCAATTTAAGACTTGCTAGCTTTCTTGTATCAATTAAAGACCTGCTAGCTTCCTTGTATCAATTTAAGACTTGCTAGCTTCCTTGTATGAATTTAAGACTTGCTAGCTTCCTTTTTTCAATTTAAGACTTGCTAGCTTCCTTGTATCAATTTAAGAATTGCTAGCTTCCTCGTATCATTTTAAGACTTGCTAGCTTCCTTGTATCAATTTAAGACTTGCTAGCTTTCTTGTATTAATTTAAGACTTGCTAGCTTCCTCGTATCAATTTAAGACTTGCTAGCTTCCTTGTATCAATTTTAGACCTGCTAGCTTCCTTGTATCAATTTAAGACTTACTAGCTTCCTTGTATCAATTTAAGACTTGCTAGCTTCCTTGTATCAATTTAAGACTTGATAGCTTCCTTGTATCATTTTAAGACTTGCTAGCTTTCTTGTATCAATTTAAGACTTGCTAGCTTCCTCGTATCAATTTAAGACTTGCTAGCTTCCTTGTATCAATTTAAGACTTACTAGCTTCCTTGTATCAATTTAAGACTTGCTAGCTTCCTTTTATCAATTTAAGACTTGCTAGCTTCCTTGTAATTAAGACTTGCTAGCTTTCTTGTATCAATTTAAGACTTGCTAGCTTCCTCATATCAATTTAAGACTTGCTAGCTTCCTTGTATCAATTTAAGACTTGATAGCTTCCTTGTATCAATTTAAGACTTGCTAGCTTCCTCGTATCAATTTAAGACTTGCTAGCTTCCTTGTATCAATTTAAGACTTGCTAGCTTCCTTGTATCAATTTAAGACTTGATAGCTTCCTTGTATCAATTTAAGACTTACTAACTTCCTTGTATCAATTTAAGACTTGCTAGCTTCCTTGTATCAATTTAAGACTTACTAGCTTCCTTGTATCAATTTAAGACTTGCTAGCTTCCTCGTATCAATTTAAGACTTGCTAGCTTCCTTGTATCAATTTAAGACTTACTAACTTCCTTGTATCAATTTAAGACTTGCTAGCTTCCTTGTATCAATTTAAGACTTGCTAGCTTCCTTGTATAAATTTAAGACTTGCTAGCTTCCTTGTATCAATTGAAGACTTGCTAGCTTCCTTGTATCAATTTAAGACTTGATAGCTTCCTTCTATCAATTTAAGACTTGCTAGCTTTGTTGTATCAATTTAAGACTTGCTAGCTTCCTCGTATGAATTTAAGACTTGCTAGCTTCCTTGTATCAATTTAAGACCTCCTAGCTTCCTTGTATCAATTTAAGACCTGCTAACTTCCTTGTATCAATTTAAGACCTGCTAACTTCCTTGTATCAATTTAAGACTTGCTAGCTTCCTTGTATCAATTTAAGACTTGCTAGCTTTCTTTTATCAATTTAAGACTTGCTAGCTTCCTTGTATCAATTTAAGACTTGCTAGCTTCCTTGTATCAATTTAAGACTTACTAACTTCCTTGTATCAATTTAAGACTTGCTAGCTTCCTTGTATCAATTTAAGACTTACTAGCTTCCTTGTATCAATTTAAGACTTGCTAGCTTCCTCGTATCAATTTAAGACTTGCTAGCTTCCTTGTATCAATTTAAGACTTACTAACTTCCTTGTATCAATTTAAGACTTGCTAGCTTCCTTGTATCAATTTAAGACTTACTAGCTTCCTTGTATCAATTTAAGACTTGCTAGCTTCCTCGTATCAATTTAAGACTTGCTAGCTTCCTTGTATCAATTTAAGACTTGCTAGCTTCCTTGTATCAATTTAAGACTTGATAGCTTCCTTGTATCAATTTAAGACTTGCTAGCTTTCTTGTATCAATTTAAGACTTGCTAGCTTCCTCGTATGAATTTAAGACCTGCTAACTTCCTTGTATCAATTTAAGACTTGCTAGCTTCCTTGTATCAATTTAAGACTTGCTAGCTTTCTTTTATCAATTTAAGACTTGCAAGCTTCCTTTTATCAATTTAAGACTTACTAGCTTCCTTGTATCAATTTTAGAATTGCTACCTTCCTCGTATCATTTTAAGACTTACTAGCTTCCTTGTATCAATTTAAGACTTGCTAGCTTCCTTGTATCAATTTAAGACTTGCTAGCTTCCTTGTATTTAAGACTTGCTAGCTTCCTCGTATCAATTTAAGACTTGCTAGCTTCCTTGTATAAATGTAAGACTTGCTTGCTTCCTCGTATCAATTTAAGACTTGCTAGCTTCCTTGTAACAATTTAAGACTTGCTAGCTTCCTTGTATCAATTTAAGACTTGCTAACTTCCTTTTTAGGTCATCTGACCGAAGGTCAGGATGACCTATTGTCATCGTGTTTCGTCCGTCGTCGTGCGCCGTGCGCCGTGCGCCGTCCGCCGTCCGCCGTGCGCCGTGCGTCGTGCGTAAGACTATTTATACAAAAGCCTACTCCTCCTTCATCCTTTGATGGATTTCATCCATATTTGGTTTGAAGCATCATTAGGGAAGGACAATCATATTTTATATAAATGAGCCTGGTCCGACCCCTAGGGGCTGAGGGGTGGGGCACCAAAAGGGCAAATTTTCTTAATTTTAGCTTTAAAATCCTACTCCTCCTTCATCCTTGGATGGATTTCATCCATATTTGGTGTGAAACTTCATTAGGGAAGGACAATCATATTTTATATAAATGAGCCTGGTCCGACCCCTAGGGTCAGAGGGGCGGGGCCACAAAAGGGCAAATTTTCTTAATTTTAGCTTTAAAATCCTACTCCTCCTTCATCCTTGGATGGATTTCATCCATATTTGGTTTGAAACATCATTGGGGTAGGGCAATCATATTTTATATAAATGAGTCTGGTCCGACCCCTAGGGGCTGAGGGGTGGGGCCCCAAAGGGCAAATTTTCTTATTTTAGCTTTAAAATCCTACTCCTCCTTCATCCTTGGATGGATTTCATCCATATTTAGTGTGAAACATCATTAGGTAAGGACATTCATATTTTATATATTTGAGATAGGTGTGACCCCTAGGGGCTGAGGGGTGGGGCCCCAAAAGGGCGAATTTTCTTATTTAAAGCTTTAAAATCCTACTCCTCCTTCATCCTTGGATGGATTTCATCCATATTTGGTGTGAAACATTATTGATGAAGGACATTCATATTTTATATATTTGAGATAGGTGTGACCCCTAGGGGCTGAGGGGTGGGGCCCCAAAAGGGCGAATTTTCTTATTTAAAGCTTTAAAAACCTACTCCTCCTTCATCCTTGGATGGATTTCATCCATATTTGGTGTGAAACATTATTTGGGACGGACAATCATATTTTATATAAATGAGCGTGGTCCAACCCCTAGGGGCTGAGGGGTGGGGCCCCCAAAGGGCAAATTTTCTTAATTTTAGCTTTAAAATCCTACTCCTCCTTCATCCTTGGATGGATTTCATCCATATTTGATGTGAAACATCATTGGGGACGGACAATCATATTTGATATAAATGAGCCTGGTCCGACCCCTAGGGGCTGAGGGGTGGGGCCCCAAATGGGGAAATTTTCTTAATTTTAGCTTTAAAATCCTACTCCTCCTCCATCCTTGGATGAATTTTATCCATATTTGGTGTGAAGCATCATTGGGGAAACACAATTATATTTTATATAAATGAGTCTGGTCTGATCCCTAGGAACTGAGGGGTGGGGCCCCAAAAGGGCAAATTTTCTTAATTTTAGCTGGCTCACTTCCTGTTTTAAGGTTTCAGTCTCCGATCTCAATGAAAATTGGTCTATAGGGGTTTTAATTGATGCCGAACAACATGCAAACATTTTCGTAAAGATTTTGGTATTCCAAGATGGCCGCTGGCCCACTTCCTGTTTTAAGGTTTCAGTCTCCGATCTCAATGAAAATTGGTCTATAGGGGTTTTAAATGATGCCGAACAACATGCAAACATTTTCGTGAAGATTTTGGTATTCCAAGATGGTCGCTGTCCCACTTCCTGTTTTAAGGTTTCAGTCTCCGATCTCAATGAAAATTGGTCTATAGTGGTTTTAATTGATGCCGAACAACATGCAAACATTTTCTTAAAGATTTTGGTATTCCAAGATGGCCGCTGGCCCACTTCCTGTTTTAAGGTTTCAGTCTCCGATCTTAATGCAAATTGGTCTATAGTGGTTTTAATTGATTCAGAAGGGGGAACTTTAGGTAAGGACAATCATATTTTATAAAGGACCGAGGTAAGACCCATGGTGATAGTATGACCGAGGTCCAAAATGGGAGCTTTACTGAAATTTGGCTTTAAAATCTGACTCCTCCTTATATTAATCCTTGAATGGGTTTCGACCATATTTGGATGAAGGGCTACCAAGTTTGTTCAACAAATGACATTTACCTTTTTCAGAAACTTAGATTCAACTAAGGAGTTCCTTGTATTGTTTATATTAATCGTTAACCAATACTTTATACTGTGACTTTGTTGTTTTGTGCCATGAGTCAGATGACCGTTAAGGCCCATGGGCCTCTTGTTTCAATTTAAGACTTGCTAGCTTCCTCGTATCATTTTAAGACTTGCTAGCTTCCTTGTATCAATTTAAGACTTGCTAGCTTTCTTGTATTAATTTAAGACTTGCTAGCTTCCTCGTATCAATTTAAGACTTGCTAGCTTCCTTGTATCAATTTAAGACCTGCTAGTTTCCTTGTATCAATTTAAGACTTACTAGCTTCCTTGTATCAATTTAAGACTTGTTAGCTTCCTTGTATCAATTTAAGAATTGCTAGCTTCCTCGTATCATTTTAAGACTTACTAGCTTCCTTGTATCAATTTAAGACTTGCTAGCTTCCTTGTATCAATTTAAGACTTGCTAGCTTCCTTGTATTTAAGACTTGCTAGCTTTCTTGTATCAATTTAAGACTTGCTAGCTTCCTCGTATCAATTTAAGACTTGCTAGCTTCCTTCTATCAATTTAAGACCTGCTAGCTTCCTTGTATCAATTTAAGACCTACTAGCTTCCTTAAATCAATTTAAGACTTGCTAGCTTCCTCGTATCAATTTAAGACTTGCTAGCTTCCTTCTATCAATTTAAGACCTGCTAGCTTCCTTGTATCAATTTAAGACTTACTAGCTTCCTTGTATCAATTTAAGACCTGCTAACTTCCTTGTATCAATTTAAGACTTGCTAGCTTCCTTGTATCAATTTAAGACTTGCTAGCTTCCTTGTATTTAAGACTTTCTAGCTTCCTCGTATCAATTTAAGACTTGCTAGCTTCCTTGTATCAATTTAAGACTTGCTAACTTGATACTTCCTTCTTTAAACTTATTACCCGATAATTGTCAGTGATCTTTATATTGATTACAGATGAATGGAAGAAGTAAGGGGAGGACAAACGGCAAACCAGAACTTAGTAACGGCCATTCTATAGATCAAGCCAGGTAGGTAACTAGAAAAACAAGAAAAAAAACCTTAATACATTTATATATGTTCAGGTACTTCTGAGACCAATACTGGGTTTCAATTCAATGTTGAAATATTTTCAAATATTGCTCAAATTCCTTCTTTCCACATTTGTATAAAATGAGTTCTCTTGCGTAATGGATATATGGTGTGTAGCATTGCTGACATATTTTTTGTTGGACAATGATGGTTGTAATAGGAGATAATACATTTACAATTATATCTCCTCATTGACTAGTTATTCAGCAACAAAAATAATGAAATTTGGTAATGTATCACAGTTTTACCATAACATTTAAAATAATTTAACTTTTCTTTCAAGGTTCATACATGAGTTCAGTACATACATGCACACTTCTTGTATTATATAAAATGACCTTACCATAGAGAATGACCTTCAGATATCTTTTTGCCATGGGGAGTTATCAGAGACATATTATGTTCCTTTATGGAAGTTACATTTTGACCTTTGACCTACAGCAAACAGGCCAATCTTATTCTTAGATGAAAGTTTGTAAGGAATTATAATTTATGAATTTGTCTTGTCACTATGTTAGATCGCTTATATTAATGTTGAAAGTTTGTTTACACAGTGCACAACATTACCCTCACGGAGTTGCCGGAGGCTATCCTTACGAGAACGGCAACAACAACGCCTTTGGACCTGCAGGAGGATTAGGGTTAGGATTACTCGGTCAGGCCCCTAATGTACCCCATCACTCTGAAGGGTACTATCCATCAGGTATAGTTGGTAGGCCTTATTACCATGGCAACGTCGGTGGGATGTCGCACACAAGGGGCACGGCTGTACATAGCTGGAGACAAGGTAACACTGACTCGTCGTGTCATTGGTTGTGCCTTGGTTGTCTGCCTTCCATTCATCCCTATATTTTTTCACTGATTTTCTTCACTGCATGAATATTTTTACCACTGCCGGCTGTGTATCCCTGTAGAGCACGTAATCAATGCCTCATTACTCATTTTCAGTTTTAGTAATCGATTAGTTTGAGTTGACAAAATTTCATAGAACATTTTGTGAAGATACGACAAACTTAGTAAAAAGGAATATTTCCTTTATGAAATAGCATAGTAACGAGCAAAAGATACAAAGTAATTTTACAAAGTAATTTTTATTAGGGAATTACACCATAAATCAAGGCATAAAATGTTGGAAGATTATATGAAGCTTTTATGAGTATTACAAAAGATGACTATGACAAAAGATTCAAATGTAGTAAAATTAGATTGGTGAAGAGAGAAAAAACACCTGAAAAAAACATTACTGTGGTGAATAGGCCATCCTTTAAATGTTTGTTTCCACTTCCCTAAAATAATTTGGATTGGTAGGTAAGCAAACAAGTTTTTTAAAAGAAAAAAAGAAAAAAACTATGTAAATGTAAATAAGCAAATTGGAAAAAAAGTATTGTAACAAAGTAAATGACCTGAAACACTTGGAATAAAGAGCTGCTACATGTGGCATATACCTTTCGGTTTGCAGTAAGTGAATATACAGAACTAAATGGGGGGGGGGGAACAACAAAAAACGTTTATGTGGGAAAAATGGGTGACAAGTTTTCGGGACCATGGAATAAGGAAGGGGAAACAAACAATATTCATTTTAGTAGTATAATTGCTTTTCCATATTATAACCCAGCTTTTAACTCTCTGACCCCTATGCATTTAGACTCCTAAATAAAGGATTAGAACAGGTGATTACAAAACTTCAGGAGTAAATGAGTGTGCTTAACAATTACAACAACACTTTTGCTTTTAGCTCTCATCTTCTTTGCTCTTAGCTTAATTCCTAAAACTGTTGGTGCAAGGTCCAAGAATAATATATGGCAATAGATTGCTGACATTTTTATGAAAGTTCTTTTGATGACATATGACTTTGTGAATCTAGATTTCGATATCATCACAGGTTTCAAACTATTATTTTCAACAAATTGCACATGTTTAAACTGAAATGGTGCCTTAGGCATTGTTTCTAATAAGTGTATGACAAGATGTATTTTAAAATTTTATCATCAGCAAAATTATCAACATCAAAACTGTTCCTTGTGGTGTCAGATTACTGGTAAAAGTAGAATAAAAAATTTTTGTCAAAATTAACAAAACACAAGAGTGTACAACTCAAGTTTACCAGAGTTATGCAAGTTTGAGTTCACAAAGTTTAAACATATGTGTATGTTACGGTAATTAAGGTTTTGCAACCCAGAGCATTGAATTATAACTTCTTTGATCCATTTCTATTGCTTTTAGAACCTACATAACAAACATAATCGAGATAACTAGTCAATCAGTTACCTATAGTCAGTATTAACATGATTCTAAAGAGTGTCTGCTTTCTTTTTCCATGTGCTTACTAAGAGAATGAACTGAAATCTGCAGACCCTGCAGTGTTACTGTGTCAAAAGTCTTCTACTCTGAATGAACGTTTCACCGTTATAGAGAATATAATGCCAGGTCAGGGATCTGCACAGGGAAGAGGGCGAGGCTACTTCGGAGGAGTCAGGAGGGGTCGTGGAGTGCATCACTTCCAAGATCATTACTATGAAGAATTTGAGTATCAAGGTGGATATGGGCGAGGCTATGGTCGTGGCTACGGACGTGGCGGGCATGGCTACCAACAGCCCAACTATTTTGGACCAGGACCAGGCAATTTTTCTAGGAATGTTCAGATGGGCTATGGGCGTGGAATCCCGCCACAAAACCAGAACTTCAGAGGTGCCAGACGGGGTGGGGGATTTCAACAACATTACCAAGGACCTTTCCAAGCTCCCGCAGATTGTCGCCCCCAGTACCACCATGGTAGTATGGAGTCTCTGAACTCGATGGGTAAATATTACAAAAAGATTTTATAAAGATAGGAAATTAAACCTTTACCCTTTACCACATGTAAGCGCCTTTGGACGCCTTTACCCCTTGCCCCATGTAAGCGACTTTGGACGCCACCGCACCATCTCAATGTTAGCGCCTCTGGACGCCCCTACACAATCTCAATGCAAGCGACTCTGGATGCCATTTTGACTATCAATGTTTTGCTAGCTTCGTATAACGTGATAAAAGCGCCACCTGTGTTCAGACTTTACAATCTAATTATAGACGTGACCAAATTTCTAACCAATCAAAAATCAGTGCAGTGTTACTATATAAAACTCTGAATAAATTAACCGAGAAAATCACACATGTGTTTCACTGCTTCACTCATGTTACCGGGGACGCCATCATGGCTTCTGTTGTTGATATTACGGCAGATATTTGTAATTATAAGTACAATGTCATGATATTTAAATATCACAGACCTAAAAGCATATAATCTGACAATGATTTAGACGATGTTTTATTCAATTTGACCGATCGAAAATCTGACGGTATTGAAGAACGGCGAGGTCCCGTACTATCGCCATTACCTGACGCCGTGTTGGAATGGACTGGCGAGTTTACAGCTAATTTTGTTAGAAACTTGTTGTCAAAACTTCAATAAACCTTTAATATACTTCATTTAAAGTTGATAGACTATTTTCGTGCATTTTTCAACGGCAAATAATGTATAAACATCCCACAACAAACACACTACTCGGAACGATAGAAAGTGAAAGTAGCGGTGAACGGGTTGTGAACCGGCACGGACAAAGCAGAATTAACACTGTTTTTCAGAGCAAATATATTGACTGAGCCATGATTCAGATATATATTAGTTTGTTTACGATATTTCAAGTAGTTTGTGCAATTTTTTTTCTAAAAATTATAAAAAATCGGCAATATTTTGAGTATTTCCGACAGAGAAAATCAACCATTTTCTGACCTGTAGATATTTTTAATAGTTTTTGACGTCCTCATAACGAATGATATTTGAAATTGATAGCATCACTGTGTAGTTTGATTCATTTTGAAGCAACTTTATTACCAAAACATTTCTCAAAAATAAACATGAAAGTAAATAAATCCAACTTTAAAAACGTATTATCAATCCAGACTGAAAACTTCAAAAAGTGCCATTGAGATGGTGCATACACTTGACAGATGTTGCAACAATGTTCATGTTGAACATTGTATACTTTCCTCATGGAAGCCTGGTGATGCAGTCTACTAGTTTGCATGTGGTAAAGGGTTAAGTGAATTGAACTCAAGTTATTCCGTATTTGCATATTTTAGAGTTATCTGCCCTTGAGGGTAGGTATTGATTGTGACGTCGTGTATTTACAAGCTTAATGTCATACTTTTCTGAGAAAATGACATGAGTTGCGCTCACAGAAGAATGACATCACAATGGATACCTATCAGAAAGGGAGGTAACTCTTAAATATGTGAAGAGAGAAAATTGTATAACATTAAGTATTTGTTGACCATGTGAAGAGATTTTCGTTGTTCTCGCATGCTTTCATGCTGGCCATCTGGAAAGTGATTTGTATAAGCTGTATAACTTGTTTCCCAATTAAATAAAGTTTGTATTTATATTTATATTATGAAGAGTTTTCATTGCTTAAGAAATTTAGACACTTCCCTAAAGAAAATTCAATTATCATTTATTCATTGTTTTCCATCTTTTTGATTTTAGCTGGTGTCAGTCGTCCTAAACAGATGAATAAAAAACATCCATGTGCACTTTGTGAACAACCAGGTATGAAAAAATAAATCCACACATGTTGATTCAATGTATTTACTGCATTCATTTATATCTTTCAAAGTACATTTTTCAAGGCCAAATGGTGAAAAAGCAGTCTCCCATATATTTTGCAACGATCACTTCATGACATGAAATGATTTCAAATTGGTAGTAGTAACATGCACAAAAACCTTACTCTGAGAAGTTCACTGTATATTTGGGAGGATTTATTGTATTTATTTGTTATAGTTTGTACCATAAAAAAAAGAATCTCAGATCGAGTTACGCTAAAATGGATCCTGGTTCAAATTTTGATGATTGTAAAGACCACCCAATGGAAAGAGAAAAACTGGCCTTAATAGCAGTTTTTATAAGCGGGTTGAATTAAGTTGAAAGTGATCTTGTTCACATATTCACTCCCGAAAATTAATGATGAACTATTCCAGCCATTTAATCAGAGGAGTTCAAATGTGTCTTCAGGGTGAAGGAGTTTAGCAGGTGGTCTCTATATAGAGGTGGTTACTAAGGTAAGTTGTGGTTTAATGTCTTATACTTGGTGTTTCAGGGAGCTATCAGTGCAGCAGATGCAAGACATCATACTGTTCACCGGAGTGTCAGAAAGCTCACTGGCATGATCACAAAGAAAGATGTAAAGAAATACAGAAATTCCACAAGTAAGTATTGGTACGCTGTGATGATAACAATGAGAAGTGTAAAGAAACGCAGTGGTAAATAAACGGGGACAATCACATAAAGAGTTACAGAAAGTACAGAAATTGCTCAATTATGTGTTGGTCAAATGACAAAGATTGATGTAAATTTTACGTTTACCTGTATTTGAATTTTCACTTTGTAGAAATTACTAATGAGTATTGAGTGAAATCTTATGCTACATATCTTTAGTTAAATACATGTATTGTATCATGAATGAAAGTTAATGTGCATATGATCCATAGAAATATGTTTTATATTGATTTATTGGTTTTTTTTATTTCAGACAAGTTGAACAAGAGGATGAAGAATTTGGAGAGATATCTATAGGAGATGATCTAATACAGGTTTGTACCTTGCTTGAAGCAGGGCTGGAGACATATACTAGTCCACTCGCCCAGATAAGTGGATTTGGCCATCGGACAAATGAATGTTGACCGTTCAAAAAAAATTCTGATGCTGATTATGACCCACACCTTAATTATATTATAAAAATGTATATCTCATTTATCGCACAATATGTAGGTGACAATCAACTGAATACGATTACATAATTTTGCAAATAGGGACCAAAATAATTGATTAAGATAGAAAAAATTTACTTGAAAATTCTGTCTTTCATAAGACAAACCATGGGCTATATCAGTAGGTGTCTTTATACAGAGGTGGTGCGGTGAAGTTTCACTGTAGTCGAGAAAACATTGTCTGGAAGTATTGATACAGTCTGTTTCGAAAATTATTTATATATTTACGTAGTATTAATCTTTATTAAACGGTTTGATGTTTTCCTCATTGTAGAAAATGGTTGCTGGCGGTGCCCTTGAAAAAATTGAGGTGACAGTCTCTGACAAAAAGTCAGCTAGTAAAGTGATCAAAGAAACACCGAAGAAAACTCCAACAAAATCAAACAAAAGTCCTAAATCTGACAAGACCCCGCCTAAATCCAACAAATTTCCAAGTGCCAAAGGAAAGTCTCCATCAGCAAACACATCACCATCACAACAAGAAGTGCCAGGTATGTACCCACCAACATAAACATAAATTTGCTCTATTTAGCTTAAAACTGTAGAGCATGCTTTCTTTTGTCACACATGTAAAAAGTGTCACAATTTTGACTTGGAAAAGAAAGAAAAACAATTTAATTAGCACCCAAAACTTAACATATACCAAATCTAACAGTATTGATTTTAATATAATAAGGCTATAGAACAGTTTAAGAGATCTGGTGGTGTAGTCAATAAGCCACTTGCCTTTTATCTTGGCAGCCGCAATGAGATTCCCAGCATGGATGTGAAAAGGTCAGAGGTGGCCTTCTTGATCACGTGGGTTTTCTCTGGACACTCCAGTTTCCTCCCATATCCGGGTCATGGAAAGTGATTTGTATAGGTTATAAAACTTGTTTCACAGTCGATGTAAAATAGATAGAGCTTATAGTTCAAAGTTTTTAAAGCTGAAATTAGAATGTTTTTCCAAACTTGTATTTTTCAGCTGCAACGTCTATGGTTCCACTTCAAGTTCAGCGACGTAGTGTGGAAACGAAGGAAGCGGCCAAATCGCCTCCACCACCACATACACTTCAAGCTCCAGGAAAAGCAATAAAGGATTCAGAGCTGCCAGTAGGCACTGATGTTGAGGTAAATTGTCGTCGAATTAAATCTACGCTGCATTTAATGAATCTGTCTTTGCCACAAACCCTTTCTGTTATCACAGGCGTCTTCAGGTGGATTTAGTTACTACCTAAGCTTAATTTCAACTACATTTTAATTTCAATAAATACAAGTTATATAGAAAAAGGCAAAGATTTACTCAAGTCTGATAGCATGCTGTAATCTTTATTGATACATTCTATTAAATTCCTTTAGTTCAAATTCATGAAGTTTCAAATCCCTAATTAGTCATTTTATTATGATATATATTACAGTAAATAACTGAAGATGTGGACTTGGACACTTAACTTTAAAGATATATGTGCCGTAATTTTTATACTCACAAATCAAGATGAACTTTTAATATCTTATTAACTACCAAAAGTTACAAACATTTTGAGAATAACAATACTTAATATGCATAGGTTTTCATTTTACAAGAACAAATAAGAGCTGAAAATGATTTTTGGCAGTACTGCCAAAAATCATTATATTTACATCTACTGTGCATTGAAATGAGTTCATACAGTCAGACCATGAAGCCAAGTAGTGGTCTACAATTTTATTTCACATTTCTACAGTACTATTAGGAATTATCAAAGTGATTTCTCCCATTATGGTTCCATCTAAACATACATAAAGCATAAAAACAATTAAACATATATAAAGCATAAAAAACAACAATTTTACAGTGCATAAATTCTGTGTTGTAACTTATGTTTATAAGGCATCATACATGTTTGTCTGTCCATTTGAATGATTTTCACTGCGTAATTCGTCACATCTTATTGTTTTCAATAGATTACTGAAGAAAAAAAAGTATGTCATAATTTTCGCCCAGGTTACGGCACATATAACTTAAAAGGAAACGGAGACTGACAGTCTCCCTACAGAAAGAAAATTAGTTTTAATTTTTATTGTGTATAAAAAATTACGCTTATAACATTTTGTTATACCTGTGATTGCTGTAATAACATTTTGGGTTGCGGTGGCTGAGTGGTTAAGATGTCTGAACATACCGAAAGCTCATCACCTCTGGGTCGCTGTTGCCGAGTGGTTAAGATGTCTCGACATATTATCACAAGCTCGCCACCTCTGGGTCACGAGTTTGAATCCCATAAGGTGCAGTTGCCAGGTACTGACCGCTGTTAGTGGTACCCCGGCTTTCCTCCACCAACAAACCTTGCACATCCTTACATGACCCTGGCTGTTAATAGGAAGTTAAACTAATAAAACACAAAATAGATAAACACTGTAATAACATTGGAAGAATCCTTTTTACTGGCAATGAAACTTCATTTTGATAATTTTTTGTACCAGGTCTGTGTATCAGAGGTTGTGGATCCACATGCGATATGGGTTCAGCTCTATCAGCAAGACAACATCACAGCACTGACACATTTAATGCAGGAAATGAAGACTGTATGTACAACTTAAAATCATCTTTATTTTTTTCTTTTTTTATGTCATTTTTTGAGAATGGATACATTTTTCCATACTTTCTACTATGTTGTATTTTGACATTCTAATTCAACATTTGTCAGGGGTATTTGCTCTTTCTATATTTATCACTGGAAGTTGTAACAGGCCACAAGAAATTGCGAAAAATAAGTTCCTGTGAAAATGTTTCAAGCAAAGGAATATCAGAATTATACAACTCTAAATAGCAAAATTATATCGCCATGAAGAGGTTTTGTCTGGCATTTAAACATGAAAATAAGACGTAAAAGTACAGGAGTTATAACTCCTGTCAGTTTACTCACATGGTTGGCAAATATTGCAGTTAAAACATTTTTTTCTTGCAGTTTTATGATACCACAAATAATTATGTGGTTTCCCCAGTCGTGGGAGATAACTACGCTGCCGAGTTCAGTATGGACGGGAACTGGTACAGAGCCAAGGTGACGGCCCTTCAGGGGTCAGACAAGGTCGCTGTGACCTACATAGACTATGGTAACAGTGAAACTGTCGGAATCTGCAAACTACGCCAATTAAAGGATGAGATGACGTTACTACCAGCAGCGGTAAGCATCAAACACTTGGAATCAGGTTTGAGTTTAATTTTATCGTCATTTAAGTATTTTAGTTAATGGGCCAAAGTCTAGCAATAGTTTTAGTTCTGTAAATGATAATCCAGGCTAAATCTCACAGCTTTGTACTGCTTGTTTTGTTGATGGTCTGTGCATATATATGTGTAAAGACAAAAGGTCTATATATAGCTCTTTAAACAATAGTCAAAATGTGTTGAAATTGCTATTGGGGCACCAAGGTAATGGTCTTATTCACTCTTTTCATACTTTGTCTTCTTTCTTGATTCCATCATGGAAGTAGTTAATGGCATCGTCCTTGCCATTGGACATTTTGAGAAAGTGATGAACAAAATTTCTGATTGTTGTGTATTAATTTGTTTAATTTAAACATGCTAAGGTTAGTGCAATTATTTGAACTTACTTAGAAATCATTTTATAAATTATTTAAAACCTGCATCTAGATTTTGATCGAACATATTGCAATTCGAAGCGAAGCAGAAAATGTTAACAAACTGCCATTTTGTTTATGATGGTTACGTCTGTTTGATAAATCTTGTTCCTCTGCCATAAAAAAGATATACATGGTCGAAATGAATATTTCTTTAGCATCTTTTTACCATATTTATACAACACTGAATTTCATGAAGATCAGTTGCTCAAAATAAAAAAAAAATCCATTCTTTAAAATTTGTTTATCCCTCTTATGAAGATAAAGTTGTATTAGATTGTGTCCAAGGAAGAAAATAATACAGATATATGGAAAAAATGTCTTTAAAGACAAATTAATTTGTAGATATATATTTTGTAGGTAATGAAATGCAGCCTGAGTGGTGTGAAACCAAAGACGCCCGAAAGTTGGAGAGAAGCAGCAGAATTACTCAAGTCACTTTTGCCACCATCTTCGCAATCTGAGAGATTGTACATTATCAAGGTGCTTTCCAAACTCGAAGACTGTTACACAGTGTCTGTGCTGGATCAAAACGGTAAGGCAATGTTTTAAATTTTCATTTTAGAAACATGTTAGGGTTTGGGATATAGTTAAGGTATTAAATAATTTTATAACTTTGTAATTAAAACAAACAAAACAATAACAATATGGGTAATGAGAATACCAAATATAATGATATGCCTTGGGGATGTATCAATCAATGACATCTGTAATGTACTCACTACAATAGGTACTTGCTTAATCTTGAAATGATGTAACTTAACAAGTTAATCGATTTGTTACCAATTTTGCATTATATTGATAATATTTTAATATGTTTATTAAATTTTTGTTGCTAATGTTGATCCTCTCTCTTTGTGCTCTTGTTAAAAAATTTTAAAGTATGCATGCTGTCCCAAAATCATATTTTTAGCCCACCATCATCAGATGGTGGGCTATTCAAATTGCCTTTCGTCCGTGGTCCGTCGTCCGTCCGTCCGTTATCAATTCTTGTTACCGCTATTTTTCAGAAAGTACTAAAGAGATCTTTTTCAAATTTCATATGTAGGTTCCCCTAGGGCCCTTGTTGTGCATATTGCATTTTGGAACTGATCGGTCAACAAGATGGGAATTAAATAGTTAAAGTTTGTTACCGCTATTTCCCAATAAGTATTGAAGGGATCTTTCTCAAATTTCATATGTAGGTTCCCCTAGGACCCTTGTTGTGCATATTGCATTTTGGGACCAATCGTTCAACAGGCAGCCATCTTGGATTTTGACAGTTAAAGTTTGTTACCCCTATTTCTCGGAGAGTACTTAAGGGATCTTTCTCAAATTATATATGTAGGTTCCCCTAGAGGTCTAGTTATGCATATTGCATTTTGGGACCAATCGGTCAACAAGATGGCCGCCAGGCAGCCATCTTAGATTTTGATATTTAAAGATTGTTACCGCTATTTCCCAGAAAGTACTGAAGGGATCTTTCTCAAATTTCATATGTAGGTTCCCCTAGGACCCTAGTTGTGCATATTGCATTTTGGGACCGATCAGTCAACAAGATGGCCGACAGGCAGCCATCTTGGATTTTGATATTTAAAGATAGTTACCGCTATTTCCCAGAAAGTACTGAAGGGATCTTTCTCAAATTTCATATGTAGGTTCCCCTAGGGCCCTAGTTGTGCATGTTGCATTTTGGGAGTAATCGGTCAACAAGATGGTCGACAGGCGGCCATTTTGGATTTTGACAGTTGAAGTTTGTTACCGCTTTTTCTCGGAAAGTACTTAAGGGATCTTTCTCAAATTTCATATGTAGGTCCCTCTAGGGCCCTAGTTGTGTATATTGTGTCTTGGAACCAATCGGTCAACAAAATGGACGCATGGCAGCCATCTTGGATTTTGATAGTTAAAGTTTGTAGGCTTCCCTAGGGCCCTAGTTGTGCATATTGCATTTTGTAACTGATCGGTGAACAAGATGGTTGAACGTTGTTGAAGTTTGTTACCACTATTTCTTAGAAAGTACTATAGCGATCTGTCTCAAATTTTATATGTAGTGTGTTTGAAAAAGTTTGAAAAGCAGGGAAAAGATCCCTCTTTCCATTGTCAGACGTAGATCATTCTTTGGTGGGCGCCAAGATCCCTCTGGGATCTCTTGTTAATTAATTATTCTTGATACTATACATTAGTATGTTGAAATGCATTTATTAGGTGAAGATATCAGTGAGAAACTTGTGAAAGCTGGCGTAGTTTTAGAAGTACCTTCACAAGCACCTCCACTGGCTGAAGCTGGTTCTTGGTAAGAATGTTGTTTAATTGTTTCCCAAGTGAAAGAAGTTGTCATATAATAGATGAAATTGTTTCTTACTATAGTTGTGAACATGTGATTGCTTCAACTGACGATTGTAAGATGATCTTAAAAATTAAAATATGAGAGAGCTAATTGAAGAAGAAACCGTCAACATTATGTTAAATTGCTGAGATGCTCTTTTGGTTAGTTATACATATACAAAATGGCTAATGGATAGAGATTATAGTATAACTTGTCTAAACTGACACTGGGATCAATATAGCCAGGCTTTAGGATCATGGCAAAAATAAAATCTTAGACTAAAGTTTTGTTGTAGCCAATCATAAACTTTTTGTAACGTCATCTTTCATTGACTAAGTTTAAAATTAGAACAGTTTTGGAGTCTGTTTCCTTAGCCTGATGCCAGGTTTCTGGATTATACATGTTTTATTTACCATAAATTAAGAATGAAAATGCCAGAATACACAGACCTAGATTATACAAGGACCGGTTTTGACAATGTATACTGTAGTATCACACTATGATATTTGTCCCCTTTTCTTTCAGTCCAGTCCCTTACAGTACACTTCCATTAAATGAAAAAGTACTGGTAAGTGCAACAAAATATGCTACAACAATAAGATTTGCTATTTTTATGCCCTGTTATTGGTTTGGTTGTGTGTGCTTAACTGCCGTGGAATAACTGCCTCAAATGTTAAATTTTTTTTTCTCTCCAGTCGGCATCATGGTTATTACATGCTAATTTGGATTACCCAAGTAAATTAAGTTTGCCAATCTATATTTTAAGAGTTATAGTCCTTTGATTAAATATTTGTGGCCATTTCCTTTCAATAATTAGATTAAGAGGTTGAATGATTTATTTGAAACTTGATACAATGCCCTGAGAATAAATCAAACATCATGTTATTTTTAATGTGGTAACTTGAGTTATCTTACCAAAAGTGCTTTTAATACTTTCGATTATGTTTCTTGGTCTGAATATCAATGTCAAGGTCACTGTTACTATGAATAGTACACGGGTGACATATCTACTTGTGGAGCAAAAAGTGTTATTTTTATATCATGATTTACAATTCATACTTGTAGGTATTGCCAATGGAGGTGGTAAGTCCTGGTGAAATCTGGGTACAGGAGGGAGTTGAGAAAAAAATTCAACAAGGAATGCAAATTACAGAATCCCTTAATAAAGTGGTGAGTTTATACAAGGTTTCGACTTTTATGAGTGAGCTTTTAATATATTTCATTGCTAGAATATATTTAGATTGATAGACAGTTACTTTATCAGTATTTTTCTTCAGTTACAAATATAACTTTATGCTATTGAAAAATTTAAGCTTCTTGTTTTAAAAAGTATGAAAATAATCAATTGCATCCCGACAAAAGCCATGGCACTATACCCTAGTTACATGGAATTAAGTACTGATTGTGTATGTACTTTTGTGTTAATTAGACACATATATACGCGATTAAACAACAATAATTGTTCAAATGATGGGTATTGTTTCTTGTAAATGAAAAAAAAATGATATCAAAATTTTCAATGTTATTTGTAGCAATGTCCAAAAAATAACTGTAATATGGTTTTGTCTTCATTATTTCCTTGCTATTGTTTTTTAGTTTAGACTATTGCGATAGTCTTTTGTCCGTCGTCGTGCGTCATATGTTGTCCGTCGCACTGCGACGTCCCATAACATTTCCTTGTGCACTTGATAATTTGAGTAAATATTCACCGAGCTTTGCATGTAGACTAACATTGGAAAGGTATCACAAGGGTTTGAAAATCAGCTGGATTAAATTGCAACTTACGGAGTTATTGCTCTTTGCAATTATAATTATTGAATCTTGTGAACATGATAACTTAGTAAATATGATCCGAGCTTAATGAAACCTTGCATATAGACTAACATTGGAAATATCTCAAACAAGTTTGAAAATAAGCTTAATTCAACTCATGAACACAGTAATATGAGTAAATATGCACCAAACTCAATGAAACTTTGTATGCAGACATATTAGATCTTTGTCCCTATTTCGTGAACAAAAGACATCAGTTTGCTAGTTAATTACATAACTAATTTGTATCAAATATCAGGTGACCGTTAAGGCCCTTGGCCTCTTGTTTTTCTTCTTGTTTACTAGTTTGATCTTCATTGTTTGCTTGCTAATGAGTTTTGTTTTCTTTGCTAGCTTTTGAGTTTCCTTGTCATTGTTTGCTGCACTTTTGAGTTTCCTTGTAACGTCACCTGACCATAGGTCATGGTGACCTATTGCAATAGTCTTTTGTCCGCCATCATGCCTTGTCCGTCATGCCATGTTCGTTAACATTTCCTTGTGAACGCCATAACTGGACTAAAGAGAAACCGAGCCTGATGAAACTTTGTATGTATACTAACATTGTAAAGATCTCAGTTGAGTTTGAAAATCCGCGCAATGCAAAAGTAATTAACGGAGTTATTGCCCTTTGCCCTAATAAATATTATTGGACCTTGTGAACAGAATTGGAGTTAACATAAAACCGAGCTTGATGAAACTTTTCATGTAGACTAACATTGGAAAGATCTCCAATGAGTTCGAAAATCAGTGCAATTCAACAGTAGTTTTAGAAGTTATTACCCTTTGCACTAATAAATATAATTAGACTTTGTGAACAAGATAACTGGAGTAAATATAAACCAAGCTTGATGAAATTTTTTATCTAGACTAACATTGGAAAGATCTGCAGAGTTATTGCCCTTTGTACTAATAATTATTATTTGACCTTGTGAACATGATAACTTGAGAAATTATGAAATGTGCTTAATGAAACTTTGTTTGTAGACTTATATTGGAAAGATCTTGGATGAGTTCGAAAACAGCGCGATTTGAAAGTACTTTACAGAGTTATTGCCCTTTACACGAATAATTATTTTTGGACCCTGTTAACACAATAACTTGAGTAAATATGAACTGAGCTTACTGAAATTTTGTATGTAGACTAATATTGGAAAGATCTTTGATGAGTTCAAAAATCAGCGTGATTCCACTGTAATTAACAGAGTTATTGCCCTTTACACGAATAATTATTTTTGGACCCTGTTAACACAATAACTTGAGTAAATATGAACTGAGCTTACTGAAACTTTTTATGTAGACTAATATTGGAAAGATCTTTGATGAGTTCAAAAATCAGCGTGATTCCACTGTAATTAACAGAGTTATTGCCCTTTACACGAATAATTATATTTGGACCCTGTTAACACAATAACTTGAGTAATATAAACTGAGCTTACTGAAATATGTAGACTAATATTGGAAAGATTTTGGATGAGTTAGAAAATCAATGTGATCCGACCGTAATTTACGTATACAGAGTTATTGCCATTTACACAAATAATTAATTTTGGACCTTATGAACACGATAACTTTAGTAAATGTAGACCGAGCTTAATGAAATTTTGTATGTAGCCTAATATTGAAAAGTTCGAAAATCAGCGTGATTCAACTCCAACTTAATTACGGCGATATTATCCTTTGCAATACTAATTATTGAACCCTGTTAGTTAGTATGCACCCAGCTTACTGAAACTTCGTTTGTAAACTAATATTGGAAAGATCTTGGACAAGTGATTCGACAGTTATTTAAGGAGTTATTGCCCTGATTTTGCCTTGATCAGCGTGATTCGACAGTTATTTAAGGAGTTATTGCCCTTTGCACTAATAACTATTATTGAATCTTGTGAACACGTTAACTTGTGTGAGTATGAAATGAGCTTAATTAAACTTTGTATGTAAACTAACATTGGAAAGATCTTGGATAAGTTTTAAAATCAGCTTGATTCGACTCTAATTTAATTAAGGAGTTATTGCCCCTTGCAATAATAATTATTGAACCTTGTAAACACGATTATGTTACTTATTATGCATGAAGCTTAATTAAAATTTGTATGGAAACCATTAAGATCTATGTTCCTATTTTATGAATAAAGACATCAGTTAGCTCGTAAATGACATAACTAATTTGTATAAAATATCAGGTGACCGTTAAGGCCCATGGGCCTCTTGTTATTATTTGCTAGCAATTGATTTTCCTTGTCATTGGTTTCTAGCTTTTGAGTTTTCTTGTCATTGGTTGCTAGCTTTTGAGTTTCCTTGTCATTGGTTTCTAGCTTTTGAGTTTTCTTGTCATTGGTTTCTAGCTTTTGAGTTTTCTTGTCATTGGTTGCTAGCTTTTGAGTTTTCTTGTCATTGGTTGCTAGCTTTTGAGTTTCCTTGTCATTGGTTGCTAGCTATTGAGTTTCCTTGTCATTGGTTGCTAGCTTTTGAGTTTCCTTGTCATTGGTTGCTAGCTTTTGAGTTTTGTTGTCATTGGTTGCTAGCTTTTGAGTTTTGTTGTCATTGGTTGCTAGCTTTTGAGTTTCCTTGTCATTGGTTGCTAGCTTTTGAGTTTCCTTGTCATTGGTTGCTAGCTTTTTAGTTTCCTTGTCATTGGTTGCTAGCTAGTTTGTTTTCTCTTTTTGTCACTACAGAAAGTGACCTGGTGTATAGCTAACATTATGGTTTCATTTGAACTATCAGCATTGTTGGTAATCATGTCTGGTGATTTGTCTGAATTTGAACCTCTTAAGGTTTGTCGACAACTACTGAAACCAGTAACGGATGTCAAACCTGGAGAGATGTATGCAGCATACAGTGCCAAAGATGTGGGCTGGTACCGTGCACGTGCTGATCGTGTGAAGGAGGACGGAACAATTCTTGTCACATACTTGGAGTTTGGCAACCAGGAGAGTGTCTCGCTATCACAGATGCAAGAACTGGTGGACTTCTTAAAGACTGAGCCTGTGACTGTATGTCAAAATTGAAACATGTGGACTTCCATTTCATTGGTTACTTAATGAATTCAGAAATTTAGTTTCACTTCGAGATATTTTGTTATTCTAAAACTTTTAGTATCAACTTACAAATTATGGATGGTTTGATTGTCTCAAGTGTATCAGTACTCAAGTAACTCGATTCTGTCATGGACTTTCACACAGTTTTAATTTTTCCTGAGACGAAGTGATGACCTTATGTAATTGCTATTTGTCAATACGGGGATATTGTGGTGCCTGTTGATAATCTGACTGTATCATTTCTCATTGTCAGGGAGTACACTTGGTGTTGGATGGTATAGCCCCCTTGGCCGGAGAACAATCATGGAGTGACAATGCTAAAGCCACACTGAGAGAACTGGTTCAACCCACTGCAGAATCACAGAACAAGTACATGGCTGAGGCCGTGGAGCGTTCAGCTTCTACTACCACTGTTAGACTAACAGACATGGACGGTATGATTTATACACATTTAAAAGGTCAGAGGTCAATACACTCTACCACCGTCAAGACTAGCAGACATTGACGGTATGATTTATACACATTAAAATGATCAATACACTGGGTATATACAGGAGTTTTGAAATAGTAGCTGGTTATCCTTGTTGAAAATTTTCACGATTTGGACTAATAACTCTGAAAATTAAATTTTTGTGAATCAAAATTTTGCAATTTTGCTTCAAGGGTATATATAATTCAACCAATTCTTGTATTTCTTAATCAAAATTTCGCGATCATGCCGATGACCAACAAAATTGCAGACTATACTCCTCTGTATTTTGGTGGGACAGTATGACATCACAAACACTAGATTGGACTTGAGCGAAAGCAAAATTATGGGATGTGAAAAGACTAGACAGTGTCCAAAGTTGAATAACACATTTGATATAAATAAACAGTGCACAAATGTAATGGCAGTCTTTTTCTATTTCAGGCACTGATATTTCTGAAAAATTGATAGAGGCAGGGGTTGTTAGAAGAATTGGGGCAACTGCATCAGAAAGTGTGGCTGTTCCCAAAAACCAAGAAAAGGAAGTGCCAAAGTCTGGGATTAAACGGTAGGACGCACATGTTTATATAAAAAAAAACACTTTCAAATGTTGGAATGTTTTGAAATGTAATGTATGAATATTCAAAAAAAAATATTATATAACAACTACTTTAATGTTTTCTTGCAATATCTTTGTTTTCTGTTTAATTAAATGACATAATTATGTTTGTATGAAAATTATCTTGTACTTTGTTCGACCCAATCAGTGCTTCAGTTCCTTTAAGTACACTTTCCCTTGTTCAAGGCCCAAGATAACTTTCATTGAATTTAAATCTTAATCAAATGTAGACTGAAAATGGCAATTCCTTTTATGGTTATTTGTAAATGTTAAGTTTCAATTAGGTCTTGTTAAGCACCACTCAATATCTTAAACTGCCCTGGCACTTAGGGGGTCAAATACAGCAACTGAAATATTATACACATATTTGCATGCTTACAGAATCTCTGTGATGGCGAAGTCACTTGGAAGTGTAGCCGATAAACTGTCTCCTAATGACATAGTCCCTGTGATGATGACAGATGTAACCTCACCCGCCAAATTTGTGATACAACTGAACCTGGATGAGTTCATCCGACCATTTGCAGCCTTCAGCTTAGAACTCAATCAAACCATGGAGACTGTTACCACTGGTTACAGGTAGGTCTATTATGGAAATATTGGATTTAAAAAATCACTTTCATTTAATCTTTGTCCATAATTACGCATGGAGACATCAAGTGCATGTGAATAGTTTGATCATATTTGCACTGCAACATTATCACACTGTGAAATGTTTGAAAGCAAGGATAGCAAAAATATCCATACACAAAAAGATCAATGTACACGGTAATGTTTTAGATCATATATTTCTTAATTGTCAGTACCTAATTATTGTTAGAAAATACATTCAAAATTTGATGAGTCAATATTGATCCTTGTGAAATGTCCTTGTAACAATATTTACAGGCCTGAAAAGGTTGGTGAGCTGGTGCTCGGACTTTATGAGGGAGGTTGGTATAGAGGAGAGGTCATCCGTCTGACAGAAAACGAAGCCGAAGTTTATTTTATCGACTTTGGTAACAGAGAAGTGAAGGAATTTTCTCAGTTGGCTGCTGCCATCGAAACCTGTGATTCGCTTCCTGCTCAATCTGTTCAGTGCTGTCTACATGGAGTGACAGTGCCTGAGGTTTGGCCACCAGAAATCCTGCAAGTTTTCAGTGATTTGGCAGCAAACCCACAGGAAGCAGAATTCAAATGTATGGTAGATAACGTAGCTATGATTGATCTAAAGGCTGGAGAAGAGAAGATGTCTGTGAGCGAAGTCATACAACTGGCGTTAGTGGACCTACAGCCTGAGGCAGCTGAAGCCACTGTTTCTGCAGTACCCACTGTAGAGGAGACTAATATTCCCACAAAGACCGATCAGGGTGCCATCCCAAAAGTAGACACTTCTCCAGGACAAAACACAGTGCCCTTTATGGCTTCTGATATTTCCTCTGAAGATCTTCCTATCACAATTGAAGAAGCAGTAATATCATTCATTGTGGACTTTGAATCCTTTTACATTCAACTTGTGAAATCACATACAAAGCGAACAGAGTTACAGCAAAGTATTTTAGCCTACTGTGATTCTGCTAGTCCATACACTCCAGTTCAGGGCGAGCTGATCTGTGCCAAGTACTATGGTGATTGGTACAGGGCCAAGGTTCTAGAGGTGCTAGAGGACGGCCAGTTTAATACACAGTTTGTGGATTATGGTAACTGTGACGAGGTCAGTACAGACAGTATCAGAAAGATGACGGCACAGTTTACGTCGCTGCCTTGTCAGAGTATCCATTGTAAGCTTCATGGTGTCACAAATGAGGGGCAGTCACATGAAACCCTTCAGGCCTTTGCTCAATTGGTTGGAGAGTGTAAGGTGCAGGTTGAGGCGAAGCGCTGCGACAATGGTGTATATTCTATACTTCTCACAACAGCAAATGGAGTAGACGTCAATGAAAGGTTTCAGGTAACAAATGTCGCACAAGTGAATGACCCTGCTCCTAGGCAGGTAAACAATGCCTCCCCAGGGCAGGTGAACGATGCCACACCCAAGCAGGTAAATAATGCCTCTTCCGGGCAGGTTAACGATGCCTCTCCCAGGCAGATCAAAGAAGCCAAACCCACACACCAACTTTCCCCACATCCAGAGGAGCAGCACAAGGGCAACTTTAAACTGTCTGAGATCAAAAAATTTGCCCCAAAGGAGAAGCAATTTGAAATTGTCATTTCTTATGTTGTAAATCCTGCGGAATTCTACTGCCAGATAACTGCAGAAGAAAGTAAGTATTACAATAAAAGTATGCTTTTGTCTTTTCTACTTTAGTATTGTTAAAGCCTTTTGCTTTGCAAATCAATATCTACACTATATCCATAAAATGTTTAAATCTTCAGATTTTAATATCTTCATGAACTTGTTTTGAAATGAGGCAGCTGAAGCTGCTGAAATTTCATAAACTTGAAAGTAAGTTGCAGTTGGTTTACAGTAATGGGGTCTGTTGATGATCAGGTATCAATGCAAAACCAATCACACAGAAACTAGATATTATATTAACTAAGCCAGCTTGATTGAAGAATGTTTTCTTCCTGTAAAATTATATCCAATGTTTTGTTACGGATATAATTTTTGTATGCTTTGATGGTGAAAAAATGAAATAAATGTGGTAATCACACATTGTCTGTTGTTTAGATATCCAGGCCCTGACGCTGCTGCTGCAGAACATTATGCTACACTGTGAGATGGAGAACATCAACCCTTCGTTCAACCCTCAAGTTGGCGACCTCTGTTGTGCTCAATTCAGTTAGTAATGTTTCAAAACTAAAGAACTAAAGGCTTATGTACATGTTATTTTTCTTTCCTTCAGCTTGTGATCAAAATCAAAACCTTGACAACATAAATTTTGAAACAATATGACCTTTAGTCATAGGGGGGTGGGGTGCAGGAGGGGTGATGTCCATTAGGGGAAGTAGAGGTAAAATTCAATTTATTCAGGAAAGAACAATAAACCTGTATTCAGAACATTACTTGACATTACAAACCAGGTGAACGATACAGGCCCTCTTGGCCTCTTGTTTTGATAAAACCCAAGAAAAAAAATTGATTCCCAAAATATTGAGAAATGTATGAGTAAAAATAGACAATTGGATGAATTTTGAAATGTCTAGAAATTAATTTTCTCGTTATTAGTAAAAATCGTGAACAATTTGAATTTAAGCGTCTATAAGATATCAAAAATAGTTTTATCCATTATTCCCTCTACATCCTTGGTACCTTTACGCACCATCGTTTTTCTCTGGCCTATGTTTGTATAGAGTTTTATGATCCTTTTGCAGCTGACAAGTCATGGTATAGAGCTTCTGTAGAACAGATTTTCCCTGACAATACATTGCTGGTCCATTTTGTTGACTTTGGAAATACTGAGGTGGTATCGAGGGAGAATATTCGACCAATCCAACCCGAGTATACAGAGCTCAATGTCACAGCATTCAAATGTGCATTACAAGGTCAGTATATCTGAGCTTCCTTTCTCAACACATCATAAATATTTCGAAATCTAATGATGTCGCCCATTAGCACCAGATGGCGATCCAAAACCATTGTTTATGATAATCGAGACACACTAAGACTCTTCTTATTCAAAGAATAGACCAGTCCGTTGTAAAATTTCAGGGGCGAATGACTTTTAAGTGAGTCTAAACTTGTTGACGCAATGTGAATAATCGGGCAAAGAAAATGTGTTCATTTGCCTTCCAAAAGTCCTTACATACCTAGAAGATGGTCCAGATCTCCATACATTGTCCAGTTTTGAAATTATGGAAAAGCTCCTATATAGATTTAGAACATTTCTAAAAAATAACTCTATGAAAGTGATGCTGCATGGAAATGCCAACACAGACATAACCAGCCGGGAGGACATGTTAAGATTCCTATAATATAGATTAAAGGGACATGAATCTAAATTCAGTTTTTCTGTATGCTAAGATATGGTTTTCAGATGTTTATTGAATATTTTTTTACATTGATTGGTTATCTAAAACGACAGGAAAACGTGGGGAATACCTACCCCCAAAATGGGAAAAATAACCGTCATAACACAAAACGAAAGCTGGTCAAAAGCGAGGTTATAACGAACAACAAACTTGCTGACATGACAAGTTTTCCACATTTTAAGATGATTTTCTAATTTACGATCGTTGACATATGATTATAAGCTGTATTTGTTAATATTCGTAATAAAACAGTTTGTGTTTAGCGTAATTGAATGATAAGTCAAAAGTCAAATAAGACTTTTCATTTGATGGGATACCGCAAAGAGAGGCACATATGTACATCATGCAAGTATAAAGTGGGAAGTTGCTCCCGTCTCTTGCATTTCATCGAACCATTTATATTTACCTACTTTCCCAATTGCGCACGTTACTGACTCTTGTCGTAATCTAGTGTCTATCGGAATTCATTTGTGTTCGCTTCACCCACGTTTTCGACCCACCAGTTTGTTTACGTTCATTTAATTTGTGCAGTGCATTGTGGGAGGTCACTTAAGTTCAATACTACTGTTTTCATCACACTGCAGTCTACAAAATTAAACCGGGCTGATTCAAAATACAGAAAGATGGAATTTCCATTATAACTATTTTATTTGAAACATTTGCCCAATAAATGATGTATATTTTTCAGTAAGGTATCTGACATGTCTTAAATTTTACTCAAATTTACATGGTTTATTTAGGTTCATGTCCCTTTAACGTCTTCGCATACAGAGCAATTTTGCTGAAAATAAAAAATACAAAATTTTTTTATTTCTTTTATTTCATAAGAAATTGTACTGGATATAAAATAACATCAGTTTTACCAACTTTAGCTTTCCTTTGCCCGACTTTTCACTTTAAGTTGTTGTGCAGAAGTATAAAAATTACAAACTGATTCAGATAGTAGAGTCGTTATAGTAGAGAAAATTTGAAAAAAGAGAATAGATATCAACCTTCTGTAAAGTTCTATGTTTTTGTTTTGCCAGGGTTGAAGCCAGTAGGTGAAGCATGGTCACAAGAAGTTATAGTTAAACTGAATGAATTCTGCAATGAGAAGTTGACATTAGACATTATAGAGAAGGTTGGGGATGTGTATATGGTAGAACTGAGTGCTGGTGGTAACCGAATCTCCGACTTCTTAGTGGAAAGTGGTCTTGCGACGAGACCTGCAGAAAATGAAGGTGAGAAGTTCTGCTTTATTTAGTAATGGAGCAGTTTATTTCAGTGTATGGTTTTGTTAGTTTAATGTCCTATTGAGAGCCAGGGTCGCGCAAGAACTTGCCAGGTTTGTTGGTGAGGAAAGCCGGAGTACACAGAGAAAAACCACCAACCAACAGTCAGTATCTGATAGTTTGATGGATCATTGAGTTAGATGTCTCCATTCTAACACTAGTCACCCATGTTGTGGTCACTAATTTGGAGATTCCGTATAAACTAACTTTCTTTTGCCTGCGATTTGTTTTTGTGAGTTTGAAGGTAAATTTCTGAGAGTTGATCTCCGCAAATTGAAATCTTACACGATTCTTTCGCAAATACATTCAAATGTACATCCATTTAATATTAAATCTACGAAAATTCATGTCTACGAAAATGTTTTGAAATGAAAATCACATAATCTAGTAGCCGCGATAGAAATTGGTTTACAGTATTGTCAAGGCAGATCATAGGTCTCAGCATTTTTTTTCTCTTTCGGAACTAATGTTTTTCTCCACAACAAAACCTGACTTAGGACAAAAATAGGTCTTAAGCGAATATTCATCATCATGAACTTATTTCTTGTTTAGGATTTATTGGAGCTTCAAGATTATGTTTATCATTTTATGACTTGCTTTCAGAAGAAGATGATGAGGCAGCTAGAATTGCGGAACAAATTGCAGCTCTTCAAGCACAACTGTCCAAGGTGAAAAGTAAAAAGACTTAGAAGTAAGTATTTTATCACATCTGTTACATCTTAATGAAGGGACCAACTTAGGCTGAGTTGTAGTATTTATATATTATCAACACCATATTGGCTACCGTCATCCTAGTTGATGCACTATCCTGTTATATTTTTGTAAATGATTGATAAATTATTGTTATGTATATGTGCACTTTAAGATGTACAAGGTATGTTTGATATTAATGGGGAAAAAATAATGTTTATAAAGAATTTCTGTGTTTTTATGAAAGTGTATTCGGTGAAAAATGACAATATTTAACGTTTATTTCTGTCAAAATGAATATACTATAAATTTGTTTTCTTGGTATTGTTGTGAAGGCCATATGTACTTTACTAAATATGTATACCTCGTGAAATAAAGTTTTATTTTTAGTACAACAGTAAACCACTTATTTTCGTATATATAGACAATATTTTGAGTCCATGTTCACCAATACATGTACTTAAATTTGCCATCAAGGGTTAATAGTGCATTAATTTTACCTTCTTTACAATTATTTGCAGAACAATTGAATTTGTGCTTGTGCCCTCGCAAAATTATGCAAAAGTTTGCATCTCACAAAACTAAAATTGTTTGTAATATTTGTACTTAAACTTATGTTATGCTTAATTCCATTGTAAAGAATCTTTAGAAACAAGAACAATTCATATGTTTGAAGTAATATATAATGAGGATCCATAACCAATTAATGTAATTGATAAAAGTCGATAGAATCAGCAATGTTTTTAGGTAAAAACCTAAATAGTATTAATTAAAAATTATATATATATAAATAAATGAAAGTAATCTTCGTTTATTACAGAAGAGGAAAGTTTTGTTGGCTTTTTCTGTGGACTTGTTAGTGAATTGTGGAAGGTTCCGTCAACTTTTCTGTGGACTTTTTAGTGAATCATGGAAGGTTTCGTCGACTTGTCCGAGGATTTTTTAGTGGATCGTGAAAGTTTCGTCAAAATTTCTGTTGACTTCTTAGTGAGTCATAGAAGCTTCTGTGGACTAGTGAGTTAAAGAAAGTTCCGTGAACTGCATATGGATAATACAATGGATTGCAGTCAACAAACTGTAAGAAATCAATTAACTTTTGCGATGGTAAGCCTTCAAGATATTATTGAGTTCCTTATCAGGAAACCTAATGGAGTAGGGTGTGCCCTAATGACGCAAGCACAAGTTTACCTGACTTTTTTTGGCTAGGTCATTTTACATGCTTGGTTTATAAGCCTCATTAAGTTGAGTGTATCGATGAATATTAATCTGTTACTGGATTTCCTGATGGCTATTAATAGGCAAAGTTCAGGAGTTAAGTTCATTGATTATGACATAACAGTAACCTGGGAAAATGGCAACTGTTGAGGTCATTGTCAGTGCAAATAAAAACACACATGTTGTATTTACAAAAGGTACATAAAACAATAGAAATTGTTTAAGTGCTATTGTAGTAAAATATTTACCCCACCTCAGGACTCTTGATGTGAATCTCAAGACTTAGGTCTAGATTAGCTACCATACAATTGGAAGGAAGTCCAATTACAGTAAAACATGGTTATAACAAAAAATCACTTTCTTGTATATGTAATTTGTTATACATATATTACAACCATCTAACAGGAATCTTGACAAGGAATTAAAAGCACTGGTGTATAAAGGTTGTACTCCCGATTTTCAGGGAAAAAAGTCACGACTTGTACTCCGGAAAATACGGTACATTATAATCTAGAATTGGTTGTATATGTGTTTGCTATAAACATGTTTTTCTGCTAGACAACTTTCATTATGGAGTCTTGGGACATTTTCGTTTGTATATGGTCAACTGGTTGGACTGTTTGTTAATAAAGTAATCGTTAACCTGCAGGTAGTCTTCTGCATCAAAATCTGCAAGTCTTATCAGCAATTATTCTTGAAACGATTGCATTTACAAAAGGTAGAACCAGTTGTTTCGCACACTGTATAACATGAAATATTTCTGGGTACATTCTTTCGTGGTTAGTAGCTTTCAAATTACAAGTCTCCTGCTGATGGAACTATAGTATTAGTCTCCGTCTGTCTGTGTGGATATTGGTTTGTACATCTTATGTCAGGATATTGGTTTCCAGACAATAACTTGAATGGATTGTGTTGATGCTTCATAAAATGGTAGCTTATTACAACTTTGGATTAAATTTGGGTCAAATGGTCAACTACAGAGGTCTGCACTGTTACTAAAAATAAACTGTTTTTCTAAATTTGGTTTCCAGATAACTGTTATATAATAAAATGTTGATGGATTTTCGTAAAACTTCCTGCAATGTTAGATTATTAGGCAACACCATCTGTTTTATTATTGTCAACTTAGTGTAATAGCTTGCGGTGATCGTAATACCGGATAATACTGGAATCGGGTTGTTCATCTGTCTTTAGACACAACTATGTCCGGCGAACTCCTCCTAAACTACTGCACAGATTTTGAAAAAAATTGGAACACAGAACTCTTACATAAAGGGGAGTTGAGTAAACTATATAGTGTTCTGCTATGTACATCCCCTATTAATGGAGTGATACTAAATTTGTGCGGCGGGGGTATTAGTTGTCCACTCGGGCAACAGTTCTTGTTTCATTGGTAGAAATATTTGTGGTCAGCCAATTAAACAATGATAGCAATGCTATTTTTCTGGTTCCATAGAAACTCGAAAATGACGAAAATTTCTACACTACGAAAATTTCATGTGATACAGTGAACTAAAACGTCCTGTGGTCAGATAAATGTTGTATTAGAATAGCTTTCCAAAAAATGATATAAAAAAAGAGTAATGATTTATAAAGGATTGCAATCAACCTATAATAAAAAAAGAGTAATGATTTATAAAGGATTGCAATCAACCTATTTCTTGTTGATTTTCATGGTTGATTTGTTGTTTTAAGTATAGATACATAATGTTAGAGTCAAATGAATTTTTATTCACTTTGACTCCTTTCTGTTTCTCAATATCTGATTATTAAATTTTTGTTTTTGGTTTTTGTTTCTCTATGAAAGGCAATTTCTTTATTAGTTTAATTTCTCTTGTTTTCACATGCAAACCTTTTCACTTATGAGAAATATATTTAATTTTTTACCTTTTAAAATATATTGTATAAACGATGTCATTGATTAAAATAGTCAAGAAAGATAAGTTAAGTAAATTAATGAAAGGTTCTCTGAATGTCAAATTTTTCCGAGAGACTGGTAATTTGCTAATTTTTAGACATAAACCAGAATAACTTTCTGGTAATCCTAGTCATTATGGCTGGCATTAACTCATTCACCCCTGAACTTTATAATGAACTGTTCCAACTTTAGTTTTGGGAGATTTCAAATTTGTCTTCAGGGGTGAATGAGTTCAAGGGTTTGTGAAACCCAAACGTTTGCTTCTTGTTGTGTGCCATTACGAGTACACATTTCAAATGTTGCACAACCCAATATTTGCTTCTTGTTTTTTGCATAATCATTTCAGGTTTTATACTTAAATTTTTGCCTATCATCAAATTATTGACATGAGAAATATAATTTTATCTTTAGTCTATTGAGAATTAACATAAATGTATGTTTACCTTGTAAGTTTGTAATATAAAGCTTTTGATAAGATGTTTTACTGTAAAACATGTAATGTAAACCTTTTGATAAGACGTTTTACTGTAAAACATGTAATACAAAGCTTTTGATAAGACGTTTTACTGTAAAACATCTTCCATAAGGTAGGACTCTTTCACCTCTGGAGACATATTTGAATGCTGCTAAATCAAAGACTGGAATAGTTCATTATGAACTTTCAGGGGTGAATGAGTTAATCTGGACAACATTAATAACATGTCACTATGGTACATTCACCACATACCTACAACACACAGCAACAACACACCATTTCTTATCCTCACAAACATACGCCCTCTAAACAAGTCCTCGCGGAGAAGATATTTATCTTATATACGATACAGTAAAGAAGCCAGAAAAAACGACACTAAAAAGTTACCAATGCAATGACGTGTATGAACATACAAGATGCATTGTTCATAGTGTATGAACATAAAAGATGCATTGTTCATAGTGTATGAACATACAAAATGCATTGTTCCTTGTATATGAACATAAAAGATGCATGTTCATTGTGCATGAACATACAAAATCCATTGTTCATTGTGTATGAATATACAACATGCATTGTCCATTATGTATGGACATATACATGACACATTAATCATTGTGTATGAATATACAAAATGTATTATTCTGTGTGTATTGAAGTACAAAATGCATTGTTCCGTGTGTTTGAACATATTTATAAGAAGCACTGTTTCTTGTGTATGATTTTGTGGTTTTTAAGCAATACAACAAATAAAACAAATGTATGCATTATTTTGATCATTTCATGGATATACCATGTACGTGTCACAAAAAACATACACAAAAAGGTGTCATACAGGGTTTTAAGACCTGTTATTAGCGTATCTTTAAGTATCTTTAGTTTGGCCAGGAGCTCGCTTAGTTTGTACCTTTTTTTTCACAATTAAAAAATACTTTCCAAGAACATAATTTTGTAAACATATATACTTTGTAAAGGGACTTATAAAGTATGAATGATGTTATACTAAAGGATTTTTTACATTCTATGTAATGAATGATACCATAAGGTCTTTCCAATTTCGCGGGTCTTTTACCTGGTTGCGAAAATTTCATCTGTGAAATAGAAATAAATATTTTGTGTATGAACATCATTTTGTTAATGAACGTCTTTGGACTTCCAAAAGACCATCACCATGTGGGTAAAGTGTACTGTATATGTTTTCTAAGGTTTGATCCACAACTTGGTTATCCCTCAGTCAGTTTTAAGTCTTGCAATTCCCAAGAGTGCAATCCTTTCTGAAGTTAATTATGAATTCTCTAATATGTGTGTACATGATTTCAGGCTTAACTGCCAAACAAACGGCCATCTTTTGACTGCAAGACAGCAGTGGTTTTTGAATTTGGTAGTTTAGCAGCCATCTGGATTTATCTGCTAACAGTGTTGTTTTGTTGTTGAGTTTTTTTTTGTGGCAAAAATACTAAAATTGTATATATTTTATGTAGAGTTTAGATTAAGGTTACACGTGACATTTGCCTGTTAACAATCTTCACCATTTGAACATAACACAGTTTTATCATTAGGTAGCTAGGCCTAAATAGATTGAGGAACAGAAAACTATCTGCTAACTAATGTCAATCATACACTTGTTACTGGTAACATGGACATATACACAAATCACTCATGACATAACAAAATATGTAGCTAACATATTTAAAAAGGTAAATTAGATGTGCGACATGATACACAAATTATAGAATTTAAAAGGAAAGGTATTTTTGCTCTCTAGAATGAATGATTCTACCCTGTCTTTATATCGTTCCCAGCAGGATATGAATTTTTTTTTTAGGAAATAGTATAGCTATCAGGTTAGCTGATAAGAAATAGAAAATAACTTGTGTAAGATAAATCAATGATTTGAATCAAAAGTCATCATGAGATTTTCTGGGTTCACCTAATCTGAAATCTGAAGTGACCTATTCTAATAATCGCCTTTTGTCTATTGTCATCTGCTGGTAAACAATTTACATTTTCGACTTCTCCAAAACCAATCAACCAAATTTAATGAAAATTTGCAGAAAAGTTACATGTCCAAGGTTCAATAAAAATTGTCAATGATATGATTCCTATACCTTCCAGGTGCAGGGTCTTGGTAACAAAAATTTTTTTGAAATCTTTGAGACTCCCAGATGTGCCAGAATCAAACAAGCTCATATACAAAATTTATGAATTTCATGAACTGTAAGAAGTGGTCAATATGCTTTAGTTTATTATTGAAAAAAAAAACCCAGGTTTTTGTGCATTATCAGGTCACCTGCATGACCATGGGTCATGTGTACATATTGGATAGTCGTCCATCATCCATCATGCATTCTTCTTTAACTTATCTTGTGGAAACGGTAACTTAAGTAAATATTCAGTGAGCTTGAAGATGCTACGCAATTGAAAATTATAAACTAATTGGCCCTGACTGACCTCCTGTACTCTTGAGGATAAAAGCTAGGGTCGTCGTACTAATACTTCAAATTCACACATTGGTCCTACAGGGACATAAAAGAGATTCAACACTCAGGTGATCGTTAAGGCCTCTGGGCTTCTTGTTTTGGGTAAGTATATACTGGGTGAAGGGGATGACCTTTATAGTTTATATACTCCCAATATTTTATACCATATTATCGTATTGCGACACTATATATTAAGTAAAAACAAACATTATGTACTGGTATCTTTGAGACATCTATATTTCCAACTCTTTTATATACTCTTATTTTGTACCGAATTTTGTCTTTTATAAGTGTTTAATTTCAAACAGAATTTGCAATATTGTTTTCCTACACAGAGAAAGGCGTTTGTTGTTGCCTGCTGTGAAGTGTCTTGGCTTTTCTTGCTGCAACTATATAACTTGGCTTGATGTTGCAAATAAGATGTAGGGACTAGGGTGGTCGAGTGGTTAAGATGTTTTTCTTTGTGTACTTTGGCTTTTCTCCACCTCCTAAACCGGGCAAAGCCTTAAATGACCCTGGCTGTTAATAGCACATTAACATAGAGCAAATGACAAGATACAGAACAAGTAAATAATGCATACCAAACAGTAAATAATAAATACTGAATATGATGATTATAAAGATAGCACATCTTAAAAAAAATGTAAAGAGGTGAAAAGCTAACACTGTACTGTTACTTAAAATGTGACAATGAATTTAAAAACTGAAGGATATAAATCCACCCACACGTCAATGATTTTATGATGAACTATTATGCAGCTATTGAAGAATTTCCAATAGAACTCTTACCCCCATGTACAGTCAGATCTCATTAGCTTGAATTTGAAAATATGATAGAATTTATAGTACTCACGAGTACAATCATGCCTGTCTATAAAGACCAGGCCCCGATTTCTCGAAACAAACTTAAGTCACAAACTGACTTAAGTCATAAATTTTTATATAAGCTACATAAGAAATAAAACTTAAGTTTTGACTTAGGTCTGCATTTTTGTTTCGAGAAATCGGGGCCTGATGAAGAGCCCAAGAAAAAAAATAGCCATGTGGCCTTTATACACAGGTCAAATTGGGTTGAAATTGGCCATTTGATCCCCCGAGAAAGTGATCTTATTAAGCAGGATGTCTCGATATATTGATGGCTGCTAACCTAAGGCACGGTTGACTGTAAATGAGGCCAGCTACTTGGTGGCAGATAGTTTGGTCAAGGACAGCAAATAACTTTACATTAAACAGGGTCTTGGAGTTCAACAAGTTTGAATTTTTTTGAGGTTCGTTCAACAAGTTTGAATTTTTGAGATTTGACCCTTACAATTCTTTTCTTTTTCTTTCATATTACTAATAATTTGTTAAGTTTATGTTATTTTTTGCATCAAAACTTGTAAAACTAGTGTCTTTGAATTTATTTTGTTTCTTTATGTGGAGAAGTCAATTTTTCTATAGATTTGACAACCTTGCCTTGTGAATTGTAAATGAATGCTGTGAACATACTTATTTTAGTGCAATCAAAATTTTGTGCGAAAGTGATCTAAACATGATAGGGCAATGAAGAATTAGTCCTATCAATTGGCTATATGCTAAAATAAGACTTCTACTAAAGTATCGATGTTTACAGTAGCCAAAATGCAAAGTATCTAAGCAATCCAAGGTTTTTATCATGTCGGAGCAAAGAGTTCTTTAAAGGGACAATTCAGTGAGGCTAATTCTGTTACAAAACCACTATGCAAAATATGACATAAATGTATTGTTCTACATTTCTTATGAAACATATAACAGAAATATTGACAAATTTCACGACATTGTCAAGTATTTTGATTTATACCGTTGAAATTCCAAATCGTTGATCAATACGATTTAGCAGGTACAACATGTACACTGTACCCATACCCGAGCCAAAGTCACGCATGTTAAACAAATGCAATATATAACCACTGAGGAGTTGATGAAATTATCTTTAGACAATACATGCATCAAATAAGGTAAACACACTACTGTAAGAGCGATTTGAGTAGTTCGAGACAAGCATTTCTTTATTAAACTGGCAAGGGCCAGGGTTCGGCATACAAGACATCTGACCACTATGCATTTTGGAGGACAGACTGAATTGTCCCTTTAAGTTATTTCAAGTGATGACTGTCAGAGCAAAGAGCTCTTTAAGTCATTTCAAGTAATGACGAACTTACAACTCCCTTATAAAGCACATCAAATTATAGGTTGTATATTGTGGCATAGTGTGCCATATTCTTGAAGTGAATTTTTCAGTTACCATTGATATTCACCCATTCACAAGATTACATGGAGATCAATGTATGTAACCCTGACGACGGGGCAGAAAGTCTTTGGTCTACAATGTCGAAAAATTCTAGTCCAAAAAAAAAGGAGAATGTATAGTATACAATGTACCTATAATGATAAATAAATAATACCTTGAATAATATTATATGAATTATTTCACGTTTTGCTTTTATCATGTGTTTATGGATAAATACTACTTTGCCTTGGCAAGAAAGCACACATCCATTCCACATTATGAACTGTTTTATTTGTTTTCTTGTCATCATTGATTTTGCATTTTGTAAAGTTTGGTTTATAATAAAAAAAAAGTAATGTTGAAAAAGAAAATTGGAGTATAGTGCAAATATTTTAAAGATGCTGCACCGCTGCCAAATGGTATTTTTTTTCTCTCAAAAACAGGAGCAGATGAATTAGTAATTTACTTCGGTTACAAAAGTTACTTACTTTACACCATTACCACCACTGAAAATTCTAAACTTCTTATTTTACTTTAAGATAAAAATATTAAAAATAATTAATTACATCCTGGAAAAAATCCATGCCACTATGCCCTATAAGGAATAAAGTACTGATTACACATCCACCAAAAGTTAAACAAGTTATTTTATATTATTTTCTTATGTTAGTTAAACATACATTTACATGAGTAAACACAAATTACTGTTCAAATCATGAGTACCGTTTATGCTCTATCGGCGGTGGAGCATCTTTAATATCTAAGAATTTATTAAGGAGATAAATTGTTCTTTTTATTAAATCATTGACAATGATGCTATCTATATATTAATGATGATATATGCATTGTATAATCATCTTGCATCTTTCCTTCTTTGGGCTGTTTGTTCCTTATGGTCAATAAAGTATAATCCAATTTTATGTTTGTGTTTGTCTCATAGTGCCAATATCAACATTGCGCATCAATGTTCAACTTTCATATCTAGGACAACTTGTACATATCTAGGACAACTTGTACACACTTTTTTTTTTACACCTTTGTGTACTAATACTGTCTGGTCATTTGTCTGATGAAGATGACACTCGCTGTACACATCATACCAGTCACTGAAATGTTACATCAATTTTCACAGGTTGTGTAACAGTATCATTACCTAAAACATACTTTTGATCCTGAAGGATATGTTTATAAATATCCTGAGCCTTGAGACATTATGTTTGGACCAAGGCTCACAAGATTGACAATAACAATTATCTGGACATTTCTTCAAGGTCATTAGGGTAAAATATGCTAAAATCTTCAAGCAAGAGGCCCATAGCATAGACAATCAGTTGCTCAACTCTCACGATTAACTTCATCCCAACAAGACCCGAGTTTTTGCTTCTGATAGCAATCTTTTGTAAATCAATAATGTTACTTTCCAGAAGAAAAAAAAGGGGGGAAAAAAAACAAAAAAAATTCATCTGTTCATTTATTCAAACTAACGTAGTTACACCAATGTACATAAAGGTTGTACCAGATACTAACATTAACCTAGTAGTTTTCGAAATCATCTTAACTCCTTAAGTGTTTGACTTCAAAGTAATGGCAGTATATAAGTACACATTAGCTGTGAGGAGGATGTGGTGAAGTGTAAACAAATCACCAATAGATTGTACTACTGTACAGCAAATTTTACTATTTGTTTTCTAAACAACTTAAAAATCTTGCTTCGTTTAAAAAAAACCCCACTTATCTCAAGGGAGAAACGTAATAGTTATTTATTTAACATTGCTTATCTGCAGAGATAAACATAATGCAAGTTAACACTCTGATCGTGAAAGGAAAGTACACGCAAAAGAAAGTAGGTTTTACAGTATTCTCTTTCCAATACTCTTCTATTAGACAGGTGGCAAGAGGTTTTAATGTCTCATTACTCTACCATACAGAGAATTAACTAACATTATACATTTCGGATAATGCAACATGAATTTTGCTTACAAAATAATGACATCACTATGGTTACCTACTCGCAAGGGAGGTAACTATGTAATGCACAAAGACGAAATAACCAAAACATGTTCACACAGAACCATCAGAAGTGTTCCATACTCATTCATATTGTGAGTGACTGTTTGATGACAAAAAAGTTCAGATTGTCTGGAAAGTCGGTCCAAAACCTATTTCAGATGACTAGAAAGAAGGAATAAATTACTGGATGAAAGGGTCAATACAATTTGCTATGATGAATGTTCTTATAAATTCTGACGACAATTGATATCATGATGAAAGAAATCAAATCATTAAATAGAGAAGATATTCATATCAAATCAAATATTCTTGATATTTAATCTTGTGTCATCCATTTCCAACCAAAATTACATTCAACAGTGGAAAATTCAAGTTTCTTAAAGGATTGTCTTTAAGAAGACGTTTTAACTTGGCAGACAAAATGATCCAGGAAAACTGAACTGAAATAGAGGGATTATAGTACCATAAATGGTTCAATAAAGTTCCTCTCACGCAATGTTCACCCATACAAGATAAATACATGATGAATCCTGTAAAATTATCTTCATTTTTCATCTGTTTTAAAAGCAGTTGTTCCAATCAAGAATCGTAGCATGTAGTCTCTTCTTCAATCACACAAATACAAGACAAAACCTGCCTGGAAATATCTGCATTATCCTATCTGTCTGCTATTTACTTCACCAAAGTCAGGACTTTGGGGCGGGTGTCTTTTTAATAGACTTTACCACAAAGTTCCTCATGTACACTTCAACTCTCTGGAAAAAAAATAAAAAAAAACAAACAGTCAAATGACTTTCTGCATATTATTTTCATATATGACCCCCCCCCCCCTCTTCTCCTCCAAACACTCACTGATAATCGATTGCTCCTGCTCATATTACACAAGTCACACAATGTAAAGTATTACAGAAACATTTAACCATAATAATCCATGAAAAGTTGAAATAATTAAGAGGAAGTTCTGATTTGTTAACTAATCCTCTATTGGTTTGTAGACAACAGATTTTTAACTCTTCTGTACTCATAACACATTGATCAGTTACCATAAACATGTCATGATTCCCATGTAAAAGACTCAAGTTCATGTAATATAGGATACAATGCTGATGTTAGAACACAGTTAAATCCATGGGATTGAGTGCTTGTACAACTGCAACTCTTCTCCAGAAAAGGGCAGGGGCGCTAATTACAGTGAATACGGTAATCAATTGATCGTTTTTCAACAGAAATTACATCACTACTATATATGCTACCAATGTATGCCTACCTTCGCTTTCTCTGAGTCTCCAATGTCCACACAATGCTGATGAAGTTCCCTGAAATATTAACAAGTAACAGGTTATCATAATAGTAGAAAATATTACAGCTTATTTTGAAATGGTTTTCTTCAGCTTCAGATATACAATATAACTTGTCTAAACCAAATGTCATTGGGACCAGCGTATTTGGTCGGTATAAGCCAGGTCTCCAAATTATACAAGTTTTAATAACTATAAATTATGAAGGAAAAGTGCCATACAATTTTGCCAGGGATCTGCATTAGATAAGGGCCGGTTTTGAAAAGTTATACTGTAAATGTATTTGGAAATACATTATTTAGATGAATTTATGTATCTAAATAGAATTATACCCGTTGCAATGGAGTTAAAAGGGGTTATACTGGAATCGGGTTGTCCGTCCAGCCATCCGTCTGTATATACAACTTTGTCTGGTTAATCCTCCTAAACTACCTGACAGATTTTGATAAAATTTGGTACACAGAACCCTGACATAATTGGTAGTTGAGTAAACTATATATGGTTCTGCAATATCCCCTATTAATGTAGTTATCAGTAAATTTGTACAGCATTGTGTATTAGTCATCCACTCTGGCAACAGTTCTAGTTAGCAATGTCATTAAGGGCTCATTAGGGCTATATTAAAACTGTGTAAATATCCTTGAAGATATCATTGCTATCAACATAGTCTTGTGTGTTGAAGATGACCTTAGTTCAATTGAACAAAATACAAAGCTGTGAATCTATACTTACACACACTGGTCTTCAGGAAATGCTATGTAGTCCTCACACAACTCAAAATACTCCCTAAAATAGTAATGGAAAAAAGTCACAAGGATCACACACTGTAAACTACTGTATTTAATATACATGTACTTACAGTATTATGCATATTGTTCAACAAATACATAAATTCACTTTCAAGGGATCTTACCGACAATTGTGCACTGTTATAAGTTTTCACATTCATTTGTGAAAACCATTTCAATTCACTCTCAAGCTTTAGTGGTCTAAATTGATATTAAACAATCTATATATAATAGTAAAATAGATCATGTCCTAATATTACAAGACTCTTTTATATACTTTACATAGTGGGTACAGACCTTGAAAAGACCATGAATTAATTATAATGTGTTGGCCTTGAAAGTCCTTAAATAAAGAGTGGCTTGAAAAGACCTTGAAATTCACCAGACGGACTTGAATAGTTCTTAAATAGTCATTTGTTCTATAATAAAAATAACATTTGATTCCACATTCAAACTTCAGGGCAAATTGATCTTAAATCCAGACTCATGACCGTGTTCTCGTTCTGATAAAGACACATCCCAGTACTTCATTTAATGAACTATTTTTTTTATTCATAATCATCAGTGATGGCAAATGATCAATTCAGCAATTGTTCCAGAAGTTGTAGCTGACAGGAGATTTTATTCGTATTTCAATTGAATCTAAATTTGATTTCAATAGGGCCTTGAAAAAGACGAAAAAGGCCTTTAAAACTCATTGATTTTGAAAAAAAGTAGAAATATGTCTGTTAGACATTAAATGCTCACTAACTACTTCCTAAAAGCTTAATTTCCAGAATCATATGCATCTACATGTATAAGGCTCCTGCGGTGAGATATTTTGCACGTACAATACTGTAACACCTAATTTATAAATAACCCGCAGATATACATATATACATGTGCTCACAAGCCTATATGAAATCATCCTCGGCAACACGTGTACGTACCATGTACGTATGTAGCACTATCGCTCATTATCCTTGGGAGACGGTTTATGTCCTTGATGTATTGTAATAAATAATTTCCTACTGTTTGTGTCCTTTACAGTAAAATAAGCAAGGTTTGTGAAAATGATGTTCAATTTTACCAAGATGACATGTAGTACGGCCATTTTGTTGACACACGGTTATTTTGTATGGGTATCTAAGACAACGTACATGAAATTAACCTGAACTACACCTGTAGGTTTGAGAGAAAACTTAACTTGTCTTGTTTAATATTATTTATGAAGTCAGATGCATCTTTTTATCAAATGTTCATTACAAAAAACATCAAAAACAACTTACCATGCTTGGTCAAAGTCTCCTGCCTTCAAATTGAGTTTGCTTGCAACCGCAAAATATTTCAGTTCCGATTTATTTCTTGATGCAAATTTTCTGAAAAAAAAATCAAGAACAATCATCAACACTCCCGACATATTACAACACAACACTAGTTCAAACCCCAATGTGGAGCAGCGGCTTGGTGCTGATCACTGGTTTTTCTCTAGGTACTTCAACTTTCCTTTACCTCCTAAACCTGGCACATCCTTGAATGTCTCTGACAAAACATTACCAGAAGGAGAGTGAAAAAGACGTAATGTCTGCTGTTTAAGTGATAATCAGTGATATCTAGAAACACATTAATGAGTTTGAAGATTGTCATCTCCTTAGTACTGTCAATTAATATGTCAATGCAGCAGTGGAGTATTCATAAAAGATTATCTTTTCACTGTTCCAGAAAAACACTGAATATGATCATTCCCATTTTAGTTTCATTTTCGACACCCTAAAATATTTCAAAGGAAGAAATGTCTCAACATATTTGTTTTAATGCTGTTTTAGTTTAAAAGAATTGGACTTTGAATTAGGCTTTGGATTAGAAGTGTAGCTGGTTTCTATATATGTACCATATGAAAGTGATGCAAACACAACAAATTTGTTTTGTTTTAGCTTCTCTTTTCTAAAGCAACTATAAAGTTTGATGCGAGAAATTAGTCTGAATAAGTAAGATTTTTTGAAATCTTTTGTTAAAATATGAGAGAAAAACAAATTAAGCATGGATCTGTCAGGTGGATAAGGATATCCCATCCTTTACATAAAATTTTGGCTGTTCCACATTTGGTAAGCCTCATGTTTTCAAGATTATATTACCGGATATTCAATCAGTGACTGAAGGACGGATTGCCAGGCAGTATGTAGCCATGCCTCATGCTCACAAACGTGCATGTACCTATACTTTGTTGTAGCAAATGTTCAACAAAATTCATAATACAAAATACAAAGTCATGTGCAGTACTCAGATGGATTGATTGACAGCTGGCAATCCATCAATTTCCGTCTGAAACATAATCTACGTACCTGTTCATCTGTCTTATAACATCCTCCTTCAAAAAGTCAAAGACGTTGACCAGCTCTTGTAATAACTACAACAGAAATATTCATTTATACAATCAGAGATGAAAATTGAAAAAACCTGAAAAAGGCTGGACTTTATGTTTTGGTGGAAAATTATATGATATTACATGTACAAGGAACCTATTTTCTGAAAGTAAAAAAGGCTGAAATCAGCCAATCGGCGGAACATTTTCATCCCTGTACAATAGAGAATTTATTTCAAAAACAATTTCTTTGGTCATATTGTATAGCCAGTCAGCAGGAATGATATTTTTGCAATTTCACGGCATGGACATACAGTTTTAGTTGTGAAAATTGAATCTGTGAAGTAATAAGTAATAGAAGAAATAAAACAGTATCATACTATTCTAGCCAGTTCAAATTTTATCTTTTTAATTATTGTTATTTTCACATTTTAAGTCATAATCACAATTTGTTTTTACTCTTTGACTTGTGAAAACAACCTGACATAAGGTATCCAATTTTCAGCACCACATTTGGATCTCATTTTGATCTAAACCCCGTCACCCTAACACCAGCAACATCTCAAGCAGCCATTTTTGGTTCTTGCTTGCAATGGAAACCCTTTCCATCACACCAATGAACCCCCCTCACAAATATCATTAACACATCTCTGGAAACCAATCTTGGACAAACAGACAAACAGTGGTTATCATAGGGATCCCCGCAATGGACATCTATAATGTGATGCCCTAAAAATACATTAAAACCTGTCTATAAAGACAACCCAATAGCCAAAGAGAATATTGTTTTTATAGCTAAGTTGTCTTTATACGCAGGTTGTTGCATTTTGTTAAATTTGGCCATTTAGCACCCAAAGAAAGCGGTCTTTTCATGCAGCTGGTCTTTGACATGGGTGGTTGCTAAGGTAGCTATAGAGGTTTTACTGTAAATCTGTAGAAACCTGTGGAGGGCCGCTGATATTATCCATTACACTCAGAGCTTCCTGCACAGTTTCGTTGTCAAGTCTCCTGATGTTGAGGTAAATGTCTGAAACATGTGTAATAAAATCAGTTATATTATTATATAGTTAAAGTATTTCTATTAGCATCACATGTACATACAATGCTTGATGTTATATCTATATACATATGTTTACCAATGAGGGTAGGTAAAATGACCAACTGAACAAGATAGAGAAATAATATTTATCATTTATAAAATATAAATATTTTCATCAGTAATTATGAATTAGTACTGAACAAAAAAGTAGTAACAATAATTACATAAATTAGAAATATTTTCATCAGCAATATCAATGACATGATACATGTCATATGAAATACTTCACATCAGGCAGACACATTTGATATGATGTACCCCAGGAGGACACAATGACATATGCTTTCATCAATGAACTATTCGGCATTTTGCATATTACAGACTTATCTGCCCTTGCAGGAAGGTATCAATTCTTACATCATATGTTTGTGAGCGTAACATCATAATTTTTAAAAATTTTCCCAGGAAAAACATTATTTTTGCTGACAAAATGATGACTCCACAATCAATATCTACATGTAAGGACATAAAGCAAAGATGTATCATGAAGATGTTGTTTATATATACATGAAGATACTATTGAAATTTGACTTACCCTTGAATATTTTTGGCATATGCTCAAAATTGTTTTCTTGTTTCATAAGTCTCCATACAGGACGCAGGGGTATACTAAATGTTGTAACTTTCTAAAATTTGAAAAGAAAGCTTTTTAAAGTAGAATTTCAATCTGAATTAGAGCAAGTTTGCAAAAATAGAAAGTGAAAGTAGAAATTTACAAAGAATTTATGTGGTAAGTGATTATGATTATGGAAAAAATTGATTCAGCACAGAGATAAATTATGATGAGAAATCCAATTCATTAAATAGACATTTTTAAAATAAAACCACAAAAGCAATAGACTTCTACAAATTCTCGCCTTAAATCACAGATGTTAAGTTGTAATACTTACATGGGGAACATATTTTTGGTACATTTCCATGATATTTTCTAATGTATCGTAGAAGTTCAAAGCATAGAATAAAGAGCGGCTACATGAAAAAGATAAAAAAAAATCATGGCAGTAGTAAATAGCCTCTTAAGCACATGTGATCAGGTACTCTGCAAAGAGTAGTGAGACAGAGTCATTTCTGTCTATTTACAATGCCATGACAAAGAATTGTATATCGATTATTTGATCACATACAAGGATACGCCTCCAGAAGTCAAAAGGACTTAAATTGGTGTTTTAATTACATGATTACATATCTCAACAGTGCCAGATCACTGATCTACAGATTTCATTTCAAAGACAACTTGTGTACAACCTGTCTTAAGTGACCACCTATCTTATGCGACCTTATTTTGAACTCTCCTTAGAAATTCACTTAAGGCAGGTTTCACTGTACATGTATTCACAGTCTGTTTGTATTTTCTCAAAAAATGTATACTGTACTAGTCACCAAACATCCTTGATAATCCAAGCACTAATATCACTGTTGTTATATCCACTTCGGGAATATTTCATAGCAAAACTGAAGGCTCTGTGTGTGACAGTGTATGAACAGGTAGTTTGGTCCTTTTATATACACCAAAAGAATCAAATAACGGTATATTGCATGGCTTTGAAATTTGAAAATGCTCACTGTAAATCTTCAACGGAAGTCTCTAAAGGCTTTTGATTGGTCAATTTTCCCCCATAATGAACTGCCTTCACTTTTGCTAGGACTAAGATGTATTCCTTGGGTGTATATAACGACAGTGATAGTAACCCCTGGAATATCGAGGATGGTCATCAATATGTTATATATAAAAGTGTCACTGGTTGTGTAACATATATCCTTACATTATTCCATTAAAAGGGTGTTAAAATACCCACAACTGATTTCCACTTCATTATTGTATACAATATTTAATTATTTTTGACAATTTCAGACTTTTTAAAACATTTTAAAACTATATTGCAAAGTTCTAAGTGAGCCAGCATCAGAGGTAGAAAATCTGACTCTGGCCCGGGGTATAAAAAATCTATGGCCTACGTTCTGTTACTTTAAGACCTCTTCCCTGAAAATCTCATCATTTAGCTCTAGTGCAGTGGGGCTTATTGTCAGAAGAATATTGAAATGTTCTTAAAAAACTCCAAAGGAGCTGAAAAGAGTCTGATAATCAAACCTATGTATATAATAAATTACTTACTAGTAGGTTCTAGACTCCGCCACAGAGTAGAAGTAATGACCTTCCCCTAAGGTTTGAAACACACGGTCAACCTCCTTCGCCATATCACAATTTCTCAAGGTATTATCACACTGTAAGAAATACAAGATGGATGTATGTAAGATTTGATCACCGTTTTGTTTGTTTTAGTTTTCTGGCCCATCAACAGCTGAAGTGATTTAGGGCCAAACCATTACTGAACAAATGATCAAACTTAAGAAATAATACTCGATATAGAATGTAAACCATTGAAATAAAAGCTTAAATATATGGTCCCAATCGCTAGGGCAGATAACTCTGTAATAAGTTAAGATGGAACGGTCATAACAATACAGGCAGGTTTAGCGGATTAATAAATGTACACAAATTTATGAAAAATCACTACTGACATTATATTCCTTAATGTGTTGTATGCAGGACTGTTAGAAACATTTCTTAATTAATACTTATAAGGTCTACAATTATCCATGAATGTCATGGCCAAATAAAACTACCTGTTGTGTAGTAATACTTACTGTTTTCATCGCAGTAACGAAGAATTGCACTGTGAAACAAATCAAGATGATATAAATGACATTATGATAATATGAATAAATTTTGTCTTCATTGATTTATAAATCTTCAATGGATATAACTTATCCATCCATCAATATTGTATTCATAAGTTTAAAGGACAATTTTGGCCCCACAGGGACTTGGCACAATTTTTTTTACCAACAGTATATACATATATATACATGTATATATTATAACCATCATTTTTCAATAAGCGGGCTCTATACACCAAAGATTCATATCTTACCTTAAAGAGAAATAATTTATCTTCCCAATGAGTGATTGATGAACAAAATTGGCCAAGTATTGACCTGATGACTCTGGAAATTTACGAAAAATATGCTAGGTAGACATTTCCCTAAGTGTCATCTCGCCTCTATTGGGTACCTCAAAAAACCAAGCAGAAATCACAAAATCTACGCTTGTGGTGGTAAACAGTACCAATAACTGTGCTCATCCACAATCTCCTTTGGAGGTGTTATTTCCCGTACTTTGTAGAAACTCAATTTAAACATCGTGTAGCTCACTTACTTTAACCACCACTGCAATGTTCATTTATTCTTCGGAATGCTTCTCGATTTTACAGACCATTGCAACACTGCATAATTTGCATAATGCAGTCACGATATGTAAGTCTGCTTTTCTCTAACGCAGAGTTTATATCCTCGATGCTATAATATATATGTATACTGTTGGTTAAATAAATTTGTGCCAAGATCCTGTGTTTGGCCCAACAGTGACACATTATCTCATCGAGGTGGATCCAAATACCAAGTACAGTCAAACCTGTCTATAACGACCACTGAAGGGGAGACAGAAAAACAGTCACTATAGACAGGTTGCCTTTATAGACAGGTTGGGGCTTTTGTGCCAACCAATGAGCCAGTAAATGAAACAGAATTGTATTAATACAAAACAGACCTGCTACTGGATGTTTATTTATGTATTGCCATATATTATTTAAGAAATAACTGTGTCAATATAATTCCGTGATTTGTGTTAGTTTTATTTTAATGCTATCGGAAATTTCGATCATAACAAAATCAACTCGTTTTGATACATAGTAGATTTTTTCATCTATGAAAATAATCATTACCTAATTACTGACTTCACATGGCATGGAATTATCTGTGAACGATTATTTTCAGACAATGTAAGCGTGTAATATTTTTTCACAACACATTCTCGCAGGCAAGTCGTATGTAATGTTGCCGTGTAACCAGTTTTGACGGATTAATCTCGGAACATGAAAGATCGATTTGGAGGCGTTAATCCGACTGACTCTAATCGTAAAGAAGTCGAACGTAAATTCATAAGCCTATTTGAAATAGCTTAAGTACAGGCCATTTCTTTGTAATAAAACAATGCTAAATATCGACAATGAATAACGGAACACATTAAATAAATTGACATGTTTTATTTTGCCTACAGTATCATCCGAGTTGTGTTTACGAGTGATCTTTTCGTGCACATGGCGTTCGCGACCAAACATAATTTCAGTCTTTGATAGGCATAAACGGTCGTTAAAACTTCCATCCTTAAGTTGACAACCATTTTGTACCTCAAATGTTACGACCGCTAGGTTATAAACCAAACAGCACTGTATAAACAATTCATAGCTTGGGCTTCAGTAATGGCTGCCATTTGCTTACAAAGGGAGTTAATTACCGGAAGTAGGTCAAAGGGACGCTACTACACGGTACTTACTCCAACAATGTTAGAGGTATAGCACGACGAGACACTTTTGGAACATTACGTCGTGTCTAACCTCTAACTTCCGATAGGCCATTTACCCGATGCTGAGGGTAACATTTTCAAAGTTTGGATTGTGACAATATAAAACGTTTAAATCATATGTAAATCGTCATCAATGTCAAATACCTACCTCTTTTTCATATATGAACAATTTTTTTGACAAAATCAGCCGTAAAATCCATTTGAAACAAATATTTACATCTCCTAACGTAAACTTTCATGACCCAGACAAAACTTCATGATGAAAGCGATCCGCCCGGTAAATAGAAAAAACGAATTGCAAAGTCCCCAAAACGCTTGATCTGCCTTAACTTTTACTTGCATTCTGCCCGCTTGAATTCACGTTCCGTTTTTTTGTAGTAACCAGCCGCCATATTTGAAACTAGGTCAAAATGTTACTGAAGGGATTCATCATATCTAATCTGCTAAAATACTATTTTATGAGGCCACAAATTATGGGTTTCCTAGATAAATGGGATAATTAATACCTAAACTGTAAGTACACATCAATGTTATCACTGTTAGAGCAAGAAATATTGATATTATTGCACTTTTCCTTCCGCCTTCATCTGACGTCGGAAGCTGCATCAAAGAAATAGGCCTTCGGAAATGAGAGTCGACAGTCAGCAAAATAACGTCCGATACAAAAACGGCTGACCAGTCAACTCTCATGTTATGGGAGTACACGGTACTCAAAAAGTCGATCACAGCGACCGGTCGTTAGCCAACCTTGACGGGGCTAAAACGACCGGTCGTTAGCCACATTAGACAGGTGGTCATTATGCAGAGTGCCATTATATAGTAAAAACACACGGGGAGTCTAACAAGAGGCCCAGAGGGCCTGTATCGCTCACCTGGTTTGTAATGCCAAGTAATGTTCTGAATACAGGTTCATTGTTTCTTTTCTGAAGGAATTTTAATATTAACCTCTAAATCCCCTATTAGGCCCCACCCCTCCTGCCCCCAGGGGGTCAGAGCCAAAATTTATACAAGTTCTGTTCCCCTTCCCCCAAGGATGTTTGTGGCCAAATTTGGTTACAATCCATACAGAACTCTATGACTAGTAGCGATTTAAAGAATTTATCTCTATTTCCCCTATTGGGCCCCGCCCCTCCTGCCCCCCGGGACCAGAGCCAAAATTTATACAAACTCAGTTCTTATTCTCCCAAGGATATTTCTGGCCAAATTTGGTTACATTCCATGCGGAACTCTGTGACTAGTAGCGATTTAAAGGATTTACCTCTATTTCCCCTATTAGGCTCCGCCCCTCCAGCCCCTGGGGGGCCAGAGCCAAAATTTATATACAAGTTCTGTTCCCCTTCCCCCAAGGATGTTTTGTGGCCAAATTTTGGTACATTCCATTCACAACTCTATGACTAGTAGCGATTTAAAGGATTTACCTCTATTTCCCCTATTGGGCCCCGCCCTCCTGCCCCTGGGTGATCAGAGCCAAAATTTATACAAGTACTGTTCCCCTTCCCCAAAGGTGTTTGTGTCTGATTTTGGTTACATTCCATGCCAAACTCTAGGACAAGTAGCGATTTAAAGGATTTACCTCTATTTCCCCTATTGGGCCCCGCCCCTCCTGCCCCCGGGGGATCAGAGCCAAAATTTATACAAGTTCTGTTCCCCTTCCCCCAAGGATGTTTGTGGCCAAATTTGGTTACATTTCATTCAGAACTCTATGACAAGTAGCGATTTAAAGGATTTACCTCTATTTCCCCTATTGGGCCCCGCCCCTCCTGCCCCCGGGGGGCCAGAGCCAAAATTTATACAAGTTCTGTTCCCCCTCCCCCAAGGATGTTTGTGGCCAAATTTGGTTCCAATCCATGCAGAACTCTATGACTAGTAGCGATTTAAAGGATTTACCTCTATTTCCCCTATTGGGCCCCGCCCCTCCTGCCCCTGGGGGATCAGAGCCAAAATTTATACAAGTTCTGTTCCCCTTCCCCCAAGGATGTTTGTGGCTGATTTTGGTTACAATCCATGCCAAACTCTAGGACAAGTAGCGATTTAAAGGATTTACCTCTATTTCCCCTATTGGGCCCCGCCCCTCCTGCCCCTGGGGGGTCAGAGCCAAAATTTATACAAGTTCTGTTCCCCTCCCCAAAGGATGTTTGTGGCCAAATTTGGTTCCAATCCATGCAGAACTCTATGACTAGTAGCGATTTAAAGGATTTACCTCTATTTCCCCTATTGGGCCCCGCCCCTCCTGCCCCTGGGGGATCAGAGCCAAAATTTATACAAGTTCTGTTCCCCTTCCCCCAAGGATGTATGTGGCTGATTTTGGTTACAATCCATGCCAAACTCTAGGACAAGTAGCGATTTAAAGGATTTACCTTTATTTCCCCTATTGGGCCCCGTCCCTCCTGCCCCTGGGGGGTCAGAGCCGAAATTTATACAAGTTCTGTTCCCCCTCCCCCAAGGATGTTTGTGTGGCCAAATTTGGTTACAATCCATGCAGAACTCTAGGACAAGTAGCGATTTATAGGAAATGTTGACGGACGGACGGACGGAACGGACGACGACGGACGCGACGGACGACGACGACGCTTGAATTCGCGCCGCCATGACATAAGCTCACAGCCGCCCTTTCGGGCCAGGTGAGCTAAAAATATCTAATCTGCTAAAATACTATTTTATGAGGCCACAAATTATGGGTTTCCTAGATAAATGGGATAATTAATACCTAAACTGTAAGTACACATCAATGTTATCACTGATAGAGCAAGAAATATTGATATTATTGCACTTTTCCTTCCGCCTTCATCTGACGTCGGAAGCTGCATCAAAGAAATAGGCCTTCGGAAATGAGAGTCGACAGTCAGCAAAATAACGTCCGATACAAAAACGGCTGACCAGTCAACTCTCATGTTATGGGAGTACACGGTACTCAAAAAGTCGATCACAGCGACCGGTCGTTAGCCAACCTTGACGGGGCTAAAACGACCGGTCGTTAGCCACATTAGACAGGTGGTCATTATGCAGAGTGCCATTATATAGTAAAAACACACGGGGAGTCTAACAAGAGGCCCAGAGGGCCTGTATCGCTCACCTGGTTTGTAATGCCAAGTAATGTTCTGAATACAGGTTCATTGTTTCTTTTCTGAAGGAATTTTAATATTAACCTCTAAATCCCCTATTAGGCCCCACCCCTCCTGCCCCCAGGGGGTCAGAGCCAAAATTTATACAAGTTCTGTTCCCCTTCCTCCAAGGATGTTTGTGGCCAAATTTGGTTACAATCCATACAGAACTCTATGACTAGTAGCGATTTAAAGAATTTATCTCTATTTCCCCTATTGGGCCCCGCCCCTCCTGCCCCCCGGGACCAGAGCCAAAATTTATACAAACTCAGTTCTTATTCTCCCAAGGATATTTCTGGCCAAATTTGGTTACATTCCATGCGGAACTCTGTGACTAGTAGCGATTTAAAGGATTTACCTCTATTTCCCCTATTAGGCTCCGCCCCTCCAGCCCCCGGGGGGCCAGAGCCAAAATTTATACAAGTTCTGTTCCCCTTCCCCCAAGGATGTTTGTGGCCAAATTTTGGTACATTCCATTCACAACTCTATGACTAGTAGCGATTTAAAGGATTTACCTCTATTTCCCCTATTGGGCCCCGCACCTCCTGCCCCTGGGTGATCAGAGCCAAAATTTATACAAGTACTGTTCCCCTTCCCCAAAGGTGTTTGTGTCTGATTTTGGTTACATTCCATGCCAAACTCTAGGACAAGTAGCGATTTAAAGGATTTACCTCTATTTCCCCTATTGGGCCCCGCCCCTCCTGCCCCCGGGGGATCAGAGCCAAAATTTATACAAGTTCTGTTCCCCTTCCCCCAAGGATGTTTGTGGCCAAATTTGGTTACATTTCATTCAGAACTCTATGACAAGTAGCGATTTAAAGGATTTACCTCTATTTCCCCTATTGGGCCCCGCCCCTCCTGCCCCCGGGGGGCCAGAGCCAAAATTTATACAAGTTCTGTTCCCCCTCCCCCAAGGATGTTTGTGGCCAAATTTGGTTCCAATCCATGCAGAACTCTATGACTAGTAGCGATTTAAAGGATTTACCTCTATTTCCCCTATTGGGCCCCGCCCCTCCTGCCCCTGGGGGATCAGAGCCAAAATTTATACAAGTTCTGTTCCCCTTCCCCCAAGGATGTTTGTGGCTGATTTTGGTTACAATCCATGCCAAACTCTAGGACAAGTAGCGATTTAAAGGATTTACCTCTATTTCCCCTATTGGGCCCCGCCCCTCCTGCCCCTGGGGGGTCAGAGCCAAAATTTATACAAGTTCTGTTCCCCCTCCCCAAAGGATGTTTGTGGCCAAATTTGGTTCCAATCCATGCAGAACTCTATGACTAGTAGCGATTTAAAGGATTTACCTCTATTTCCCCTATTGGGCCCCGCCCCTCCTGCCCCTGGGGGATCAGAGCCAAAATTTATACAAGTTCTGTTCCCCTTCCCCCAAGGATGTATGTGGCTGATTTTGGTTACAATCCATGCCAAACTCTAGGACAAGTAGCGATTTAAAGGATTTACCTTTATTTCCCCTATTGGGCCCCGTCCCTCCTGCCCCTGGGGGGTCAGAGCCAAAATTTATACAAGTTCTGTTCCCCCTCCCCCAAGGATGTTTGTGGCCAAATTTGGTTACAATCCATGCAGAACTCTAGGACAAGTAGCGATTTATAGGAAATGTTGACGGACGGACGGACGACGGACGACGGACGACGGACGCCGCGCCATGACATAAGCTCACCGGCCCTTCGGGCCAGGTGAGCTAAAAACCGGTCGTTATAGACAGGCGGTCGTTATATACAGGCGGTCGTTAGAGCAGGTTTGACTGTATGGAGTTCCAAAGCCTTATAGTATATGATGTAGAGCCAGTAGCTCAACTGGATTTGTGCTCTTGGATCAACATGCTTTATTATAATTACTTATGCACATAAAAGCACTTACTTTCTTCTTCTGAAGCGGCCTTTATGTTCTCAGCTTCCACAAAATCTAGGATGGATTGTAGATCTGCAGCAAATATACATAAAACAAATTGACCAGAGATTGTAAGATGAATTTTAATCTCATTTGTTTCATACACAATGCACTATATAATAAGACTGGTGGTTGCATTTAAACAAACTACGGCCATAAAAATGGCTTAAGAACACTTATTTAGGTATAAGTTTAAGTTTGAGACATGAACTTAACAAGAGTTTGAGGAAAGCAAAGCCCTCTTAAAGAGATGAGCTGAAGATTTTTCAATAGGTGATATAAATACAGACTTTGAAATAACTGTCAAGTTTGGGCTAATAAACATATCTAATTTTGGCAAATCAATAGGTTTTCACTACTGATATTCTATTTTTTCAAATAATCAATTTCACAAATGCACAATTATTGATTCAAAATTTGTATAGAGACAACATGAAATAATCAGATATTAAAGTGAACAGTCGGGCAAGGATGGCTAAAGTCGGTAAAAATGGTGTGAATGTATCCAGTATAATTTCTTATGAAATGGAAAAATAAAATCTCTCGTCAAAATCTGTCTGCGTACGAAGACATTAATTTAAAGTATGGAAATTTTAAAACGTCCTCCCGGCTCACTATGTCCGTGGTTACATTTCCACGCACCCTCGCTTTCAATGCTTTCAATTTTTCTTTACTTTAATGGTCAGAACTGGGAAACTAAGCAGAACTTGGCCGTCGTATTAATATGCGAGAACTTTTGGAAGGCCAATGAATGCATTTAGACTGGTTTTCTTTGCCCGACTATTCACTTTAAATTGATGTATACAAAATGTGTCAAAGCTAGATTTTATAGTCTACACCATGGAGGTGACTACTCCAGTTTACCTTGGGCAGTTCTGATTGTTTTCAGGAACGGATGACACATGGACAATGTAGGTTCTTGTCATAAAATATAAAAAAAAAAATACATCCAACATTACATACATGTCAAAACAAAGAACAAAATCTCACATTAATTTCTATCAAAAATTTATGATTTTGGTATATTTGGTAGGATATCCCTATCTGAGTATTTTCCTTCATACACCAAGATGCTATTACAATATGTTGCTATTTTTCCTCTAAAAATGTCCCATCATTTTGAAAAACAGTCACTAGAAATCAATTTTCAACATAAAAAAATGATGTTGAAATTTTTCCAAGAAAACAGCCATTTAATTGACACCATGGCATCATTGAATAGTTTGGGTAGCCATATACGTAATACAGCCCTCAGCCAACATAGGTGTATTGCACAAGATAAACCAGTACATGATGGAGTATGACCAATTCCCCCCTCCCCCTCCCCTCTGTGGATTGGTTGAAGACTACAATGAGCTATAAGATATATACCGTCTAGCCGGTTATTTTCATGGAAATGACATTTTTGTGTGTGATTTCACAGGACATTGCCATAATAGCAAACATTTGATCCGTGTAATATTGAGAAATGGTTGATTAAAAAAAACCTTAAAGCTATAAGTTAGATCATGAAAATTTAGAAGTGTTAATATCTTATTTTCACATTTTTAGTTCAAATCGCAAAAACTTTGAACCCTGAAAATAACCATCTGTATGGCAGTAAATGGCAGTACCTGATGCCAGATTAGCATTACAGACATTACGCTCTATAAATTAAAATTTAAGAATAAATTCATAATTTACTCACACCTCTACTAATATTTTGCGTTATTTAAAGAATCAAATGATAACTAAATGCTACTTTACCTATTCCAAGAGCCCTGGCTTCACTGAACATCTTTGTTATAAATGTAAAGTCAGGACATTCTAAGCCAGCCAACCTGGAAAATGTTTCCTGTGTTGGAGCAACTCCTGCAGCCTTCATATCTCGGAGCAGGTCCTACAAAATATCACAAAATTCATACAGGACCTCAATTCAAATCAAATTTGCTTATCTCAAACAGCTATAAATCCACCTGCCCCCAAAATCAATTTAACTAAAATATGCACCAGTACACTATATTTTCCTTGTTCTCATCTTATTTTTTGTATATTTTTTTTCAAACATGAATGATGTTGTTCAAATGTCAAGACCTTCCACTACTGTGACTTTGAAAACAGGTCATTCACTTTAACAAACAATGTTACTTGTATGTGTACATTCAAATAGAAGTTCAAGGATTTTAACTTCTTTGAATTCAAAGAACATTTACTAAGTCATGGCTATTTTTCTCAAATGAAGAGGTAAATGTTGAAAAAAAACCCAACTGGAACTGTCATCCAGGAGGTCAATTTAAACCCCATCCACCAAACTCTCCCACCTCCACGTTTTGTAACAAAGGGGCATAACTTGGAAAAGGCAGAGGTATCTGCTACCGATATAAAGTATGTACATCTATACTGTAAAAGAATTATTGCCATCAAGTTTTGTTAAGATCCCTTTAGTAGTTTAGGAGTAGTAGTGGGTTGAATCCTATGTCTCCAGACAGACAGACAGACAGAAAGACAGACAACCTGAATTCTGTATCCCTAACTTTGATACAGTGGTAGAACTATATAAAATCAGGAATAATGTACTTACGATGGCCGAGTCTGGAGGTAACGTCGGTTGATTTGACCACCAAGGGTTTGATGACAAGAGAGCATGGAAAATATCTAAATCACCTGTCAAACAACAGTACACATATCAACATTGGTTGTAGTCAATAAGCCATTCAGCATTACTGTAAGCGTGGATATTTTTTAGAGTGGATATTTTTGCTAAGTTAGCTTTCAAACTATTGGTGGTGTGATAATATTTGCGTTGCATGATCCAATTATTCGCATATCAAAATTATTCGTTTGTGGTTACTATATCTTAAAATCATTTCAATTTTAAAACAACTTTAAGGATATGCATAATATTGCAAATTTCCCTGGATTACAAAATCTGTTATATGTACCAGCAAATCATTGAAAAGAAATTCTTCCTACTTACATTTCATTCCTTTGCCTTTCATCTCCTTATAATAACCCACCGCTGTCTCTATATTTTCATTCTAAGTAAAGGTAATAAATATCTTTCAGTTTTATTATCTTAATCATCTTATGGTAAAACTTTATGTTCAAACATTAATAATTTCTCTTTGAAAAGAAACACCATTGAAATTGAAGTTAAAGTTTAATAGCATCCCAACTTTGGTCCTAGATGACACTGGCTGTCAATAGACGATTAAACTTATACATACAAAATGGCTTCCTTGACACCTATTTGCTCCATATGGAAAAAAGTGCTGATTACGTTTATGTCAAGCACAAAACATATCATTTCACATATTTTTACTTGTTGATTAGATGCCGACTATATTTCAAGCCTTATAATATACATTTACCTTACAACAGCCGAGAATAACAGCTTTGTAAATCCGAGGTGACTTTTCTATAGTCAGTGATGTCATAAGCTTGTGTACAAACTCAGGAGATCTGAAATGGGAGGTAAGTATCATTTAAACGTTTTTATATTTATCATATATACATTAAAGATGCTCCACCGCTGACAAATGATATTTTTTCACTATCAAAACAGGAGCAGACGATTTAGTATTTTTCTTCAGTTACAAAAGTTACTTACTTTACTCCATTACCACCATTGAAAAGTTAGTGCTTCTAATTTTACTTCAAGTTAAAGATATGAAAAATAATTAATTGCATCCCGAAAAAATTCCATGCCACTATATCCTATATGGAATGAAGTATTGATTACGCATGCACCAAAGGCAAAATAAATTACTTTATATTATTTTTTGTGTTAAATACACATACTTATACACAATTATACACCAATTATTGTTCAAATGATGAAATAGAGGTTACACAACGAGTAGTTGTTGGATATGGAATTTATTCCACACAAGTGAGTTATTTTTTAAAAGTTACAAAAGATACGAGCTTTAGCGAGTGTCTTTTGTAACTTTAAAAAAATAACTTACAAGTGTGGAATAAATTCCATATCCAACAACCACGAGTCGTGTGACCTGTTTCTACCACAATTATCCGCTTTTAGCCGATAAAAATACGACGAGGATAAGTACGCTATCCAACACCAGTTTTGGCGCCAAGCAGCGATCACAGCATATTATGACGTCACTCGATTATTGATGACGTTGACAAATGATGACACGACACTGAGAAAGACGTAGTTCGGTCAAAGTTCATCGTGTCAGCCAATCAGAATGCGTACAGAGTTTATACCACGTGTGGTATAAACAAATTGTTAATCAACAGCTGCATCGTTTATTTGATATCCTGAGAGTTGAATAACACCGCCTATTGTGGTAGAATATCATTTATACTCTGTCGGCGGTGGAGCATCTTTAATTTAATTTCAAATGTTACACTTATTTTTTCTGATTAGAAGTTTGAGGCTATTATTCCATAGGCTAAAAGAACTGAACCTTGAGTGTTTTAATGTACAAAACGTTTTCTCAGGATATTTTAAATGCAGCACAGTCATTGGCCAAACTAAGCTATTGGCTATGATAACAATGTGCCACATTGTTTCATTGTAAAAGTAAAAAAAGCACGAAAATTAATACCAATTGAGTACCTCAATGAGTTATTTAAATTAAATTGTAAGCATAAAATAATATTCATAGAAATGGCACACCTATGAAAAAGAATGTCTGGGTTTTTTTTCCTATAACTTCAAAAAGATATGGAACATAATGATTACAGTACTGTTTACCAGCTTCCTTTCTATTGGAAGCATATCCAAGCTGTTAAACATCACGAGGCCTTGAATAGTGACAGCACTTTGTTTTAATGGACAGGCTTACAAAATATTTTTTCTACTACTTACTGCGGTTGAGGAGCATCCTTTCTCTGTATTGCCTGTTGATAGAACGGATTATCAATAATTCGATCTGGGTCTTTTCCAAAGTAATACATGGCTAGCTCCATCATCTGTTCTACTGTCTCCAAAGAAACACTCCCACCTATTATAACAATAAAACTTCATTGATGAAACTGATTTTCTACCTGTCAAATCTTCAAAGTTTTGAAAGAGTTAAAAATCTTCAAAGTTTTGAAAGAGTTAAAAATCTTTAAAGTTTAGATTTGAAGTGAAACCCTGTCTCTATATCATCGTTCCCGTCACAAAGTCCTTAGGGCTGTTCCAGTAAAACATATATGGTAGGGGGGGAAGGCACTTTGAAATTGGGAGACCCACCGATAGAAGTGATTTTCAATTTTGTTGACCCACACACATATCTATTTTTTTTGTGAACAAGACCATGGCATAGAAGCAATTTAATTTTTTATTTCACTCCGATTTGTAGTATTTGGATTTACACATTTTGATTTCTAGCATCACCAAAGAGTCCTAGGACAAAATTGCACTGTATATGGTGCAGTGAACTTTTGTTTGTTATGCTGCATCTACTACTAAATTTGTATAAGGGTACAATCCTTGTAGAACCAGCGTAAAATCTACTAAACATACTGAAATGTTTCACAAGCATAATGTAAAAGTAGACATCTGAACATTCACACTTAAGCTTGTGAATTGCAACTTTTTCCTCGACTTAATACCAGTGAATTTAAATAAAGATCTGTTATTTTGCCAAAACTAATCTATTGTTTCTTTGTACCATTGTCAAGTTTGAATGAATATAATATGTTTTAGATAAATAGTCTATCATTATTATATCAAAATACTAAGAAAATATAATAATTGTTTTGTATTGAAGATGAACAACACATTAAATATTGTCAGAAATTAACATTTTTTTCAATATTTATTTTTGTATTTTTGTAGTCAGGATGACTGAGCAACATTATAAAACATAAAATTGCATTTATTTCAAAAGGTTACAAATGCTTCAGATAGACCCACCCACAGAAGGGATTTATTGAAACGCCACCCTGGCACAGAAGTGATTTTATTTTGAACCCACCATGGCACATACTATTTTTTAAAGTGCCTTCCCTGGGTGCCATATATGTTTTGCTGGAACAGCCCTTACAAATTACTGAGGTGCAATAGTGATAATTACCATATTAATGACAAACAGAAAATACAATAAGTGAAATAATATGGAAGTGCAAAATAATATATTTACATTTTCACTTCGCTCCGCCTCAATGAAACTAGTAAACGCCGATCACTTCATTTCCCAATGAAGATGCTTGGTCACGTGCTGACCTCTGGCCGGCGTGAGAATACATTTTGACATTGTTTACATTTTGACCTACATTGTAGTTTTACGCCGCTTCAGTTTTGAACGAACTTTCTGCGATGTGGCCTATCGTTGTACATTTAGAAACACAGACAGGAATGCTTGATAAAGTGATATTAGAAATTGTCAGTAATATAATATTATAGCCGCCTAGAGATATTTTACACGTATTTTGATGAAACACTGAATTAGGCTCAAGCCCAGGTAAAAAAAAATGCTGAGCATAGCCTGAACCGGGGATGCTTCAAAGCTCTCTATTTAGGCCTATAAATATATGCACTGCTGACAAGTAAACAAAGCATGAAATTAAAACTAAAAGCATTTATTTGTTTAATGTTTACAGAAATATCTTAATTCAAGCACACGTAAGAAAATTTTTACAATGTTATCTTCAAAAAGTGTAATTTGGGTTAGCGTCACGTTAGGACAGAACGCAGTGAGGTTCACCACTCATCGCATAGCCTAGTAGGCATAATCGAACGCAAATAGTTTAATGTGTACAATATATGTGAAACGGTGTCATACATGTAAGCTTAGAAACGATAGATTCCATGAAAATACGCTCAAATAGCAAACAGGCTAATTTCAGTGACATTAAGCCTAACGAAACGATTCTGTGAGTGTCAAAATCCACGGCATTGGAGGGTCGTTGGAAACCGCCAACATTTCAAATCGATGTTTCTCTACTTACTTTATATCGAATTTTAATCCCCAAACTCCAGTAGACAGAGAAGATATCACATTTCAAGAATAACACAGAAGTCTTCCAGTGATCTGCGACTAAGTCCCGCATTTTAACACGTTTTATTGAGCCCCGGAAGCATGATTATTGGACTGCATCACATACTATAGACACAGGGGTTGGATTTCACAACAGGTTTAGTTAATACATATTTAAATGTCAGCTACAAATAATTATCAGACGGAAATACAACATTCAGTTAATTCCATAACAATTATAATTGAGTTTTAAAAGGTTTGATTATGTTTAGATACCAACCATTCAGCATTTTCACCACAATCGTCATTTTCTTTGAAACCGGACCCCTGCTCAATCGAGCGACCGGATTACACATTGACTGCACTGCTAGTACTGCGCAGCAATTTTTGTATTTGAAGCTACATAATAATGTTTTATGATAAAATTTAAGCCATTAGTTCTTGAATATAAAAACAATATTTCAAAATCGCCGTTTTTTATCGTAACAACGCACAAAGAATGAAGTTATTTTCGGAACTACATTTTGTGTTGCCTTGGTGACGAGAAGAACTGACTGGCGGCTGTTCCGTAGCTGTACATACATGTACGATAACTGGTACAATGTTGCAAAATTGTATAATAATCTTATACCGAACACATATAATTTGACTTTTTTCAACAGCGGAATTTTTAAATTGGTTAATGTAAATATAAGGATTGATTATCAATTTTGTTGCTTGCATTGACTGATGAAGAAAGTTAATCTCGTGCAAATGTTACATGAACTGCTTCGCAGTTCACTTCATTTGCACGAGATTAACTTTCTTCATCAGTCAATGCAAGCAACAAAATTGACAATCAATCCTTAATTGAATAAAACACCCAAATAAAAAGTACTAATATATGTTAACTATATGATGACTTAATATACACACTTTCAGTAACTATGCATAAATAAACAAATTAAAAAGACACTGTTTGTTTTTGTCTTATATTATTTAAACAGTCTGGGTCATATACAAAATTTAGATGTGGAGGAAATCCGGAGTACCCAAAGAAAACTACCAACCAATAGTCAGTGCCTAGCAACTGTCCCATGACCTAGCAACTGTCCCATGATTCTTACCAAGAGGTGAAGAGCTAGTAGTTTGGTGTTGAAACACTTTAACTACAAGGCCTTATTTGTTTTAATCACACATTTTTACTAGAATTACATGGTCATACATCTTACCTTCTTCAATAATCTTTTCATACATGTTTAACGAATCTGACACCAGATTCTTTTGAATCCTTTCAAGCAATGCCTCCTCTGACACCTCATCTAGAGTAGCAATACCATGTTTGGGTTCAAATGCCTGAAACATGAACAATTCTTTATGACTTACTATAACTACAGGAACATGCATATATCCTATAGATTTGTATAGGTTTTGGTTGAACTAAAATGTGTTTCCAGGTTACAAATAGCTACTTTTTAAACATTTGTACCATGAATTTTAAAATGTTGACATGAATGTAAAAATGACAGAGAGTTGGGTTTCGATTTCATCAAGACACATAATGCAAAGATTGCAACGACTAAGTTGAATGCAATTACAGTTTAAATAATTTATACACAAATATACTGCAGTCTCCCAAAACACATATCTCGCATTACACACATGCTACACACCGCATACATGGGAAACCATCCTTACATGATCCTGGCTGTTAATAGGACGTTAATTAATCAAACAATTAAACAAACAAATTCAATTATGTTTTAGATGAGTCTTGCTATTGGACCCAGCTTAAGATGATATAGTTATGATAAGATACTTACCTCAATGCTAGGTACACCCTTCTCAAAAGCAAAACATTCTGGGAATTTCTCAATGAAGTACTGTGCAGTTGCTCTTCCTGATTGTAAGGCAAATCTGTAATTAACCTAAAACACAAACATGAATAAAACATTAGCATACTAACCTGGATCTGAAGATACTCTAACCTTCAGGGGGTCAGAGCCAAACTTTATACAAGTTCTGTTCCCCTTCCCCCATGGATGTTTGTGGTCAAATTTGGTCATAATCCATGCAGAACTCTAGGACAAGTAGCGATTTATAGGATTTACCTCTATTTCCCCTATTCGGCCCCACCCATCCTGCCCCCTTGGGGTTCAGAGCCAAATTTTATACAAGTTCTGTTCCCCTTCCCCCCATGGATGTTTATGGCCAAATTTGGTTACAATCCATGCAGAACTCTAGGACAAGTAGCGATTTATAGGATTGACCTGTATTTCCCCTATTGGGTCCCGCCCCTCCTGTCCCCGTGGGGTCAGAGCCAAAATTTATACAAGTTCTGTTGCCCTTCCCTCATGGATGTTTGTGGCCAAATTTGGTTACAATCCATGCAGAATTCTAGGACAAGTAGCGATTTATAGCATTTACCTCTATTTCCCCTATTCGGCCCCACCCTCCTGCCCCCTTGGGGTTCAGAGCCAAATTTTATACAAGTTCTGTTCCCCTCCCCCCCCCATGGATGTTTATGGCCAAATTTGGTTACAATCCATGCAGAACTCTAGGACAAGTAGCGATTTATAGCATTTACCCGTATTTCCCTTATTGGGTCCCGCCCCTCCTGCCGCCGGGGGTTCAGAGCCAAATTTTATACAAGTTCTGTTCCCCTTCCCCCCATGGATGTTTATGGCCAAATTTGGTTACAATCCATGCAGAACTCTAGGACAAGTAGCGATTTATAGGATTTACCTCTATTTCCCCTATTCGGCCCCACCCCTCCTGCCTCCTGGGGATTAGAGTCAAATTTATACAAGTTCTGTTCCCCTTCCCCCATGGATATTTGTGGCCAAATTTGGTTACAATCCATGCAGAACTCTATGACTAGTAGCGATTTAAAGAAAATGTTGATGGAAGGACGGATGGACGGCAGGACGGACGCTGGATGACGGACGCCGCGCCATGCCATAAGCTCACCGGCCCTTCGGGCCAGGTGAGCTAAAAATCACTGATAATGTACAGTAAAGCTTTCTCAAGATACATCTGCTTGATACAAATCTTGGTGCAATCAGCCTATGACTTTAATTAACTAATAGTTTCAGAAACTCTATAGCGAATCACTGTTAGAAAGAATTATTTCTTCTGGTCCCATGGGATATGTTTTAGCAAAGTCTTACTGAACATCCAATTCTGTTCAATTTATGACAGAAGTGAATCACTTTCCTAAAGTACTGAATTATGGTTATAAGTATGAATATTTTATAAGACAAAATCAATCAGATTTGGATTGTTAATTAAGCTAATTACTGTATGGAGACTTCACTGACTACTTACGGATTGCTGAATGTAAGGCAGCAAATAAGTATCATCAGTGTATGTTGGTTTGTAGTCGGGTACTGAGTGATCCTGTGGTATAGAAGGATAACATATATTACATAACAGATGACAAAGGAGAAATCTATGTACACTGGGTTCCATTAAATGTAATCTACATGGTACATATATAAAGTAATAAGTTTAATTAATCTGGTTGTGGATAAAAACATGAATATTATTGACAATTATTTCAACATTCTGTAATTGGTAGCTCTCTGGAAAATATTTACCAGAAGTTGTTTCATAGTGTATTAAAATTTTGGTACATAAGTAATTCCAAAGACAAAATTTAAGTTCTTTAGCACTGACCTTGCCAGCAACTTCTGATAGAGCACGTAGGACAGACAAGGAATCTCTGAAATCAAACAAAAATGACAAAACAACTGTTACCAGATTATATAGATCTGTCAGAATGATGGTCAAAATAAAAAGCAGATGGCAGTTCATGCACTGGTGAAAGCCAACTGCATTTGGTTCTGTTAAATAGTAAGGTTGTAGGGAAAATATTAATATAGATAGATAATTGATGATTTACAGTATAATCATGACTAAACTTACTTAAAATTTTCAAATATCTATCACATACCTCTTCTTCTTCAGTGGTATTTTAATGTCACGTTTTACCCGCATCAGTTTGGCTTGGGTTGGTGTCATGGTTTGTACAGCTGCTGTTAAAAGGTTAATTTCAATTTGATTGTATCACTTCCATACATGGATTGACCAGATTCGTAACTAAAAATTGGATTTATTATTCAATGAATCTGTGTTATGAGTGGTGCCCATATTTAAATAATAACCCCAATTTCTGGTCTAGAGTATGGTACATGTATATGTTTTACTGTGATAGCTACAAAATTATATTTTTCAGAGTTCTTACATCCAAGCATGCTACAATATGTGTACCTTAGCCTTGGTCTTTCAACTATTGAGAAGTTGTTTAAATGGAAAATTACAGCAGATCATAAGAACATACCCTTTTTCTATAGGCAGGAAACATCATAAGAACATACCCTTTTTCTATAGGCAGGAAACACACCTTAGCTTTTGTTACTGAACACTTTGAACACCTAATGATTCAAGACTCAGTATATAAGCTTCCATTCTGTCCAAGAGGTGAGTAAACAATATCTTACCTGCATGACAACATCTTTGCTGTGTGTTTCTGTATAGTGTATTTAGAGTAGCTTGCAGTAAACTGAAAAATAAATCATTCAACTTTTAGTTAAAGTTATATGTGCTGTAACTGAAGTAAAATTTTGATGTTATTTTTTCTTCAGTTATCTATTGAAAACCATCAGGTTTCCTAAAATCTGAATTAAGCTATGAAAAGCATTCAGATGGACAGACAAACTTGTTTGATATGTCATACAAACATTATTTAAAAAACAGAATGAAAGCAATGTAAAATCCATGTTTTTATGCCTTATGTATGTTGAGATGAAAACACACCAGCAGAAATCACTTAACAAGTACATGTATGTACTTATTATTTGTAAAAATGTTAAATGCAATCGTAGTTCACCATGTTAACCTCAGGGCTTTATGAACTGACTATGGCCATAGTACCTACTCATTTTACTGCACTGCAGATGTAAATATAATAAAATTTGGCAGTATTGCCAGAATCATTTAGAGTTCTTATTTGTACTTGTAAAATTAAAACCTATGCATTGTAAGTGCATATATTGTAATTTACAAAATTGAGGTAAATTTTGGTGGTAAATAAATTATCAAAAGCTCTTTTTGATTTGTTAGTATGAAAATTAAGGCACATATATTTCAGGAATAGATGTTTATTTTGTTGAGGTTATGAGGGTATAATGATAATGGAGCACGTGTAAATTATGTAAACCCGGCGAAATAAACTTGATGGCCCTTCACTCTAGCATGCTACATGTATGGACATTTCTTCAACGTTGTATACTGTGGGCCAAAACATCAGAACTTTATCTGCATGCCTTGCTTATTGAAAAGGAGTCATCTAAAGATCCCATAAAGCTTCTACTCTGATCCTTTTGACCTAAATTGAAAGCTAAGGTCATAGCCCTTCAAAGTTCAAACTCAATATGCTGTAGCTATAGTTTAAACAATGGGCCCGAATCGCTCACCTGCAATCTGGTAATCATACATGATTCATGCTTAACAAAAAGAGTAAATAAGAATATATATCATCCCTAAGCACATTAGAGGCCTCTTTGCCTCTTAGTTATTAAAAAAAAGTCATTTAAAGATTTTAGCCTATTTGACACCTGTGACCTTGAATGAAAGTCAAGGTCATTCTTTTGAACAAACTGGGTAGCCCTCTATCCCAGCATGCCACAGGCCCAATATCAAGTCCCTATGCCTTTTGGTTTTTAAGAAGAAGTCTTTTAAAGATTTTAGCCTATTTGACCCCTGTGACCTTGAATGAAGGTCAAGGTCATTCATTTGAACAAACTTGGTAGCCCTTGATCCCAGCATGCCACAGGCCCAATATCAGGTCCCTAGGCCTCTTGGTTATTAAGAAGTCGTTTAAAGATTTTAGCCTATTCGACCAATGTGACATTGAATGAAGGTCAAGGTCATTCATTTGAACAAACTTGGTAGCCTTGATCCCAGCACACCACAGGCCCAATATCAGGTCCCAAGGTCTCTTGGTTATTAAGAAGAAGTCGTTTAAAGATTTTAGCCTTTTTGACCCCTGTGACCTTGAATGAAGGTCAAGGTCATTCATTTGAACAAACTTGGTAGCCCTTGATCCCAGCATGCCACAGGCCCAATATCAGGTCCCTAGGCTCTTTGGTTATTAAGAAGAAGTCGTTTAAATATTTTAGCCTTTTTGACCCCTGTGACCTTGAATGAAGGTCAAGGTCATTCATTTGAACAAACTTGGTAGCCCTCTATCCCAGCATGCCACAGGCCCAATATCAGGTCCCTAGGCTCTTTGGTTATTAAGAAGAAGTCGTTTAAATATTTTAGCCTTTTTGACCCCTGTGACCTTGAATGAAGGTCAAGGTCATTCATTTGAACAAACTTGGTAGCCCTCTATCCAGGCATGCCACATGCCCAATATGAGGTCTCTAGCCCTCTTGGTTATTAACTGGTCATTCTTTTCAACAAACTTTGTATCGATCCTTTTAAACCCAGCATATGCTGTACATTCAGGCCCCTGCAAGGAAACATAAAGTCTCTGCTAGTGTCATTTAAAAATGTTTTTATAATCAGCTTTCTGTGAGGAAGCCTTTTTTACAGTTTTGACTATTGTGGCATTAAAGAAAGGTCAAGGTAATTCTTTGAAAAAACTTTGGTACATGTATTTCTGCATGTATAAAGTGAATGACAAAGTGAGAGAAGACAATGCCTTTTTTGACAGCTATATAATTGACAGGTGACTGAAGCCACACAACCTCAATTGATAGCTTTTTAAAATGAATATAAAGATACTCCACCTTAAATCAATTTATACAGTCATATTATCAGCAGATTTTACATGTGATGAAACTAATGTTATAATAATAAGAGCGCAGCTCTCTGCGTGGAGGCAACCATACCACGCGTGTGAGCATATAGAATTGAATACATTCCAGTACTCCTTGGATTTTTAAATCGTGTCCCGCGAGAAAAGTCTTGTGCCTCCATGCAGGCAGCCATGTTTTAATTCTCATTATCAGCACAACGAGATTTTAAATTTTCTCTGTAGGAAAACGTATCACCAGGATACAATTGAAATTACTTTAGTTTTAGATAACTACAAAAAGACAAGAACGACACAATAAATGTACTGGTCATAATGCTATTCTGTCTGTGTGTCGTCAAGCGCACGGCACCGTCAGCCATGACATCAGGTAGCTTGGTGCTAAAGGTGAAGCCACATATTACTGCGCATTTTTGATACATGGCATGTTGCCAAGTTTTCCGCATTGGAGAGAAACAAGATAAAAAAAAATTGGAATAATCTAGTTGAATATTTCTTTCTGACCTGTCTATATGACGACTGCTAGACACAAATATTGAAGAATAGCAATTACTGACAAGAGGCCCAGAGGGCCTGTATCGCTCACCTGGTTTTTTTGTTAGTAATTATCACAAGAATCTGACAATTAGAAAAATAAGCAAAATTGACTCCCAAAGTTTAATTTTGAATCACAACCATACAATGATGCTATTGATACCATACAAATATGCTATCCAATACATAGGTTCAGAGATAAAGTAATTTATATGAAAATAGTAGCTTAATTGACCTTTTTGACCTCACATCTATTGCCGTTTAAGGCCCCGGGTGTCAGCCCTATCATTTGTACAATTTCAAATCCCAATCCTATAAGGATGCTACCATTGCATTATAAAGTGCTCTTCCATTCTTAGTTGCAGAGAAGAAGTCGTTTATATGGAAATAGCTAAATTGACCCCTTTTGACACCACCCTTCAGGCTCCCTGGGGGGGGGGGGGGGGGGGGTCAGCCCCATCATTTGCAAAATTTTGAATCCAAACCCTATAAGGATGTAACCATTGCATTATGAGCGCATTCCCATGTTAAGTTGCAGAGAAAAAGTCATTTATATGGAAATTGACCACTTTTGACCCCGCCCCTCAGGCCCCCAGGGGTCAGCCCTATCATTTGCTCAATTTGGAATCCCCAGCCTACAAGGATGCTACCATTGCATTATGGGTGCTATACCATGCTTAGTTGCAGAGAAGAAGTCATTTATATGGAAATAGCCAAATTGACCCCTTTTGACCCCCCGGGGGTCAGCCCATTTGCACATTTGAATCAGCATTATGGGTGCCCATACTTAGTTTCGGGGGTTGTTTATATGGAAATAGCAAATTGACCCCTTTGGCCCCGCCCTCATCATTTTTGTACAATTTTCAGTTAGTAGCCCATAAGGATGCTACCAGTCAAATTTTATTGAAATCCGACCAGCGGTTATGGAGAAGAAGTCGATTGTTGACGGACGCCGGACGCCGGATGCCGGACGCCGGACGCTGCGGTATCTCATAAGCTCACCTCGGTCCTTTGCACGAAAATTACAACTAATAAGAGCGCAGCTCTCTGCGCGGCCGAAGGCCGCGTAGAGCGAAGCTCTACTAACCATAACACGTGTGTTAGCATATAGATTCCAATGCATTCCAGTACCCATTGGACTTTGAAATCGTGTCCCGCGGGAAAAGTCTCGCGCCTCCATGCAGGCAGCCATGTTTTAATTCTCGTTAACAGCACGACGAGATTTGAAATTTTCTCTATAGACAAACCGTGACATCAGGATGCACTTTGAAATTACTGTAAGTAGTTTTAGATAACTACACAAAGACAAGAACGACACAATAAATGTACTGGTCAAAATGGTATACATGTACTGTCTATGTGTTGTCAAGTGCACGGCACCGCCAACAGTGAAGTCAGGAAGCTTGGTGCCAAAGATGACGGCACATATTCCCGCGTATTTTTGATACATGACATGTCGCCAAGTTTTCCGCCTTTGAGAGATATCAGTGGAATATTCTTTCTGATCTGTAGTGCAACGTTATATGACGACTGCGCTCTTCTGAGGCTTTGCCTTAAATTCATACTGGTAAAAATTATATACTGTCTGCGTCAGCCGTGTCGCCAAGTTTTCCGCATTGGAGAGAAACAAGATCAGAAAAAAAATGAAATAATCCAGTTGAATATTCCTTTCTGACCTGTGTATGACGACTGCTAGACACAAATAGTGAAGAATAGCATTTACTAAAAATTCTGGGAGGTTATAATCCTAACTGTTTTACATTTTTTATATGTAACTGCGCTCTTCTGAGGCTTTGCCTTAAATTCATATAAATCATTCAGCTGAAAGTTATTTAGAGAATTATACCACACAGCTGATTATTCCGTTCTGAATACACGTAGCATATAAAAATACGACATTCCCTTAATCCCCTACTCACCGGTGATAAGTATGATATTGTTTCCATGCTATGTGCATGGAGGTCGCCATTTTCACATTTATCAAGCGTTTGACCGACAAGATGGGAACGGTGCTCGTAAGAGTCAAGCGTAGTCCTGATTGGGATTCTGATAAACCCGGAAGTTTTGAACAAGGAAGTAAGAAGAAGGTGAACTTTAGAAAGTTTTATTGACAAAATAAGAAGTTGGAAAGTTAGTTTCACAACGATTATTATTGCAGTTTTAAATAGAAAAACACGTTTGTAGTTTATTTACTTGTGACATTTCTTCTGATCTGGAGCATTGCTGACGGTAAGTAGTGTTTCACATAACGTTTATTATTATGAACTTTTCAGCTTTTAGGTTACTCCAACTACCCAAATGCATTAATCAACATTAGTAAATAATGTTTTTCGTCCGCGGACTTCATGCTTACATGATAATTGCAATCTTTTTCTTACACACAAAAGATGGAAAAATAGCGTTATTTTTCAATAAATCAGATAAATTAATTATTACATAAAATATAATTTATGTTGTTCAATAAAGAATATACATTTATATGATTACCTGCAGGTAACACTAATAAAATTGGAACATAGTTACGCTTGGTTGGTTTTGTGTCCAATACATTGTCACCACTCAAGATAAACACTGCTTTCATACCAGTCAATTTAATCAAATCATTCCAATGCCTAATTACTTATAAAATATCAGAACTAATTGATATATGTAAATATAGATATAGATAGATAAATGGTTATGATTTGTACTATATATAAACTCAAAAACATTTGCATACATTGTGTTGTATATTTAAAAGAAACCATTGATTATTATTTTTATTTTACATACCTATTAAGTAAAAATAATTGAAACCTAGACGTTAAACTTGAATTATGGTTAATTTCCAATAAATAATTACCATGTGCATTTATTATCTATATATGTTACTACAGCTTTTTGTTGTGATGAGCCGGCCGAGGAGAGAGCTACCTCTCCCAGGAGAAACTGCACCTGCCCCCCGTCGCCCATTGGTAAGTTGGGAATACTTCAACTTGATGAAGCGCTGGTCATTACCAAAAATTTTTAAGTGCTTTATAACTAATTTTTTGTTTTGTTTTACGTCGTCATGGTCATTTAATTAAGCAGTGCCTGGATTAAGATGTGGAGTTTAGAAGCCTCTCAAAGATATCGTTAAAAGGTTATTATTTGCAATTGCAAATATATAGGATTGCAATTGGCAAATTGGATATCTTTCAACTATATAGAAACTATTTTTGAGATTAGTTAAAAAGTATGTAAAAGGTTAACCAAATAAAACTTCAGATTATATTCATTTGTCATCTACTGTATTGGCTGGAATATAATTAGCATAAAAATGTTACAAAGGAGAGAGATCTTGTATATGACACACAATACCAGGTAGTTACAATGCCAATGTTATAAGTATCACACATGTACAGTAGTGAAACATCTCGTTTACTCCATGGGGTGAGGTCATTTATATAACTTACCTCTTTTTCAGAATAAGGGAGGGGCGTTAATAACAGCAAATATGGTTTATACACGTTTCTGATCGTTAGGAGTCTGTTACACGTAGTCATGCTTCGTACTTGGCTGATTTCCTATCATATTAGTGTTATCATCAAATCAGCTATGATTGTTAACGATGACCTTGAGCTAATGAACTCATTTGGTTGTGTACATCATCAAATTTGTTAACATTCGTATTGTCACAATAAGGACAGCACAGCAAATTTTTTATACCATACTTTATACTGGCTTTTTGTTTTATCTTGAATTTGTTGTCATGACCGCACACCAATGTGTCAACGAAAGCTTTGGGTACTAGCTATTTATAAGCTATATAGTCAACATTATGTGTGATATGGCTAATTTTATTATAATGTTTGCATGGCTTCTCAACTTCATGGATGCTTATAATTATGTTACTGACTAAGTCTGTGTGACACTTGATTACCCATTTTCTTTACATGTTTATAAATGTACAGAAAACAATTCAGTTCCTAGTTTTTAAATACATATATGGTAGGTTAAACACTCACAGTGGCCTCCTGATAAGGAAAAAAATCTTTTTTAAGACAGGTATTTAATCATGTAAAATTAAAGTTGAAGATGCTACTCCGCTGATAAATTGTATGTGTTCTCTATCAAAAATGGGAGCAGGTGTATTGGTGGTGTTCTTCAGTTACAAAAATTACTTACTTAACACCATTATTGCCTTTGAAAAAATTAGGCTTCTATGTATGATTTTACTCCCAAGATTAAAATATTAAAAATAATTAATTGCATCCCGGAAAAATTCATGGCATTTTTGTATGGCCTATATTTGGAATAAAGTACTGATTGTGCATGCACCAAAAGCAAAATAAATTATTTTATATTGATGAATTTATTTTTGTTGTAAATAGACATAAATTTACATTAATTTAATCACCAATTATTGTTCAAACTTAATAGATAAACTGAAATCTTTTCAAAACAATAATTAATTAGTTAAATACAATTATATTTAATTTTCTTACAGCCTGGCCCTCCCCCAGATGAAAATCAAGGTCCAGCGCCCCCTCTACCATCGAGAGGAGGGGGAGGACCAGGTCGAAGACCCCTTCCTACGCCTGACCCCCCAAGCAAGGTAAGAATTTTTTTTCTGCTATTACGAGTCTATATTGATATGATGTGGTTTGGGGTTTGACCAATTATGTATGGAAGGAAATTCAAAATTTTTGCAATAACAACAGCTATACATTGTAGTTGGATAAGCTGTTGCTAGTAAAGGGCTGTCTAAGGCAAGCTTTGCTGTACTGAAACAGCTCTTATATTATCATGTATGTATAAACAACATTATATATATACAAGTAAGCTATTTTACAAAATATATATTTATATATGCTGTGGCTTTGAGGCTGCATGATGTAAAGCAGGTTTTAAAAGATAATTATTATAATTGCTTTTTGATACAGTTTGACCTCTGCTGCTGCCCATGCTTTTTATTATAAGCCAACTACCGGTTCCTCCTACGTATACATTGATTTGAGTGTAATACATCAAGGTCAAGGTCGTCATTTGTTATGAGATCGTGCATCGCTAGATTTACGTTTATTCTTTGATTTAGAAGTGAAAGAGATTTTTTTTTTTTCGAAGATTGATTACAATACACAGTGTAAATATCTTCCGTCTTTGCATATTATTTCGTCTTTGCATATTACAGAGTTAGCTCCCTTGCAGGTAGGTATAAATTGTTTCGTCATTATTTTGTGAGTGCGATTCACATTGTTTTTTCCGAAACGTTTGACATTAAGCTTGCAAACACATGACGTCACAATCAATACCTTACTGCAAGTGCAGATATCTCTGTAATATGCAAATTTGGAATAGAGTTACCTACTTTGGGGGTAGGTATCCATTGGGACGTCATCATTGTGGGAACAAAATTCATATCGTTTTCTCTAAAAATTATGACGCTATGCTTGCAAACAGATGTCGTCACAATCAATACCTACAGAGATAAATCTGCAATTTGCAAACACAGAATATATATTAGGAGACTGGAGAATCAGAAAGCAACAAACAAGAATGTTATGAAATTTCGAGTAAATTTATTGATGACCTTTGCTGGTTTTTAATACAATTAAACTTTCCTGCTTTTTTGATACAATTAAACTTTCCTGCTTTCATGCAATATGTAAAAATGAATTTTTTAAAAACTGTTTTGAGAGGTATTTTTCTTCAAAAATACTTAAATAAGTAATAGAAAAAAAAAATCTACCGGTTTTTTTAGACATGGCACCTTCGGCTTTGAATCTTTATGAGATGCCAATAGAAGATATTATTTTTTTCTCATCAAAAGATTTTTAATAAGTATGACCTATTGACCTTTGTGTTTTAAAAGCAAAATTTACATATTGGTAATTGTACATATCCAGGAAATAATTGTATGGTATGACATTCCACTTTTGCATATTCGAGTTATCTGTTCTTCGGGTAGCTATAGGTAAACGTACCATTTGCCAGTCTTATAGTGGGACTAAATCATGTACCATGTGATACCTGATAATGTTTGTTTGGGCCTATTAATTGCTTCTTTTGGTGATGGAATTATGGAATGACGTCAAAAGATGATATCCAGTGCTTAAAAGCCATTTCAGTGGGGAAATTACAAAGGGTTAAATTCCATCACCACTGGAGATACTAGTCAAGCACAAACATTATTTGGAATCATGCGGTACATAAATTATTCCTGTAGTAAGCTGAAGGTCAATATAGTTTGTAGGCAAACAGAACATAATGTTCTCTAAAATATATGATGTTAAACTCGCAAATATACTATGGAACTAAGAAGACTTACCTATAATGGCAGATAACTCTGTTTAATATGCAAAGATGGAATAATAAAATTCAGACTGCAGTTCTTTATGTATACTTCAGATACACAAATATATTTTCTATCCACTTAACAGCTGCCCTCACGGAACCCGCTTGATGTAAGTGCGACCTATTAGCAAAACCATATACACATGTATCATGTTTTACCTGCATTTTGTGTTGCAATTTTTTAGTAGTTGTAATTATGAATGGCTTCATCAGACATAAATAGTACATTAATTATTAATATTTTGCATTAGTCATGATTAGTTATATTTAATAGATCTTGTTATCTTGTTAACAGTCACCTATTTTTCTTTTTGAAGAGTGTAACACCAAATAACACACCATAGACACTTTGTTTATTGATGTAGTATATCATTGAGTGTTGATCGTATGTATATGTTTTGTATGTAGATTACTAACATTAACATTCCCACTTATTTGTCATAAAAAAGCCTTATTTAAAACAAATTACAATGTATTTCTCATTTTGCAAAGTATAGACTGAACATACGTGTGTCGATTCACGCGCTATATATAGGGGTCGGTCAACACGCCTGAATACAGGTAGAGAGAAAAACAAAAATGGCTGACCTCAACAGGGGGATGTCTCATAAACGATTCTTAAAATGCAAGTGAACCTTTTTCTTTTTTTTTTAATTTCAATTTAATACTTTTTAAACTTGCATTGTCAGCTTTAAGCGAAAGTGGATTAAGAAAGATTTTGTATATGTACATATAAAAATCATCCTGTTGAAATTCTACTTTTGTAGTTCAGTTTTGTAAAGTAAAATTTACTTCACACCATATTCATTTCCTTTTAAATAGGATAACTCGTATCATAACTCAATTGCTTTTAGTAGACTTCCTCATATTGTTAGGACGTTCACTTGAGATTTGCAATCTTTAAATCCAATTCACAGAGATGTCAATATCAGCTGGTACTTTTTTTCCGATTAAACCTGGATGTGGTACATACAGCTGCCTGATTTAGGCTAGTATAGAAAATTACCCCCTGAAATTGCAATAGTACCACCTCTCATGGAAGTTTATGATTATTCATCAAAAACTTTTAATTTGTCTGATTATGAAGGAGTTTGCACAAGTCATGATAAAGTCTAATTGTCAGATTACCAGATGGAATCTACACCAGTAGCTATAGTCATATGTCTCAGACTCTCACATGCAGATGTAATTTCAGTGTTAGAGCATACACACAAAACCAGTGACGCCCTCCAGTGCAGAACACAGGTGTTTTTTTTTTACAGCTGGAGAACCATATATTGTTTTATCGTTGTTATGTTGTAAAGTGATCATATACAGAGTGATTGTGATGTCACAAAAAATCGCATTAAAATCACACTCACCAGAAGGTGAGATCATTCAGTATTTAAACCATGTTGTTTTAATATTTCAAAATCAAGATATTGAAAGTAATGACAAGAATTGTTAATATTAAAAACTGTCATCACAAAAAAGCACTGATATATAAATTACTGGAGCTATCATAAGTTTATCCTATATGATTTTTGTTATTGATAGTCTTGTACACCATGTATAACTAAGGTCATGAGATTAATAACATTTTGTCATGCAAATGGCACTCAAACTGCCATTTTGCCAAGAATGTACATTTACGGTAAACACTTTATCAAACTTTCATATCTTTTAATTATCGTTTTTGTGGAAATTTTCTAATTTAGACTTCCTTATTGATTATTAATGTTACGTATACATTTTGCATTTTATTTATAACGATTCATGAATTAAAAAAATATTGCATGTTGTGATGTGAGTTGTCTCCCCTTATAGAATGAAGCTTTGTTTTGTACTCCGCCCTGCTTGAAGAATAGTTTATATTCACACAAATGAGACATAAATTTTGCATGTTAATAAATTTCTTCATAGATTCAGTTAATCTATAGTTACATGTATTAAACAAAAATTATTTTCTCCATTCAAACATTTAGGGTCTTTATCGTCAATTAAAGTTATCAAGGTTTAGCTCCATGAAGTCATTCTTTTTACAAAAGTTATTGTTACTTACATATTCTTTATGAAATATTTCTCTTTTACATAATTTACATTTCCTCCCATATTTATCAGCGACCAGGAGATGCCCATCCAGTTCCGTTACCTCGTCATTCCCAGGCCAGTCGGCTTCCTCCCCCTCCGCCCAAAAAGGGGCACTCTCAACAGTTAAAAAAGCAAGAGGTTGAATTTTAATTTGTGCATGTCTGGGTTTCTTTCTTCCATATTCTAAAATTCACTAATCATTTCTTTTGGAAAAAAAATTATCAAATTGATGCCTGTCCTGGCTACCTATCTCAAGTACCAAGAATAAAATATTTGTAACTTTTCATCTGTTTGATCCTTTTCCATCTCTACATATTACAGAGTTATCTCCCTTGAGGATAGGTGTCCATTGTGATTTGACTATTTTCAGAGCGTCGTCTTCTCTAAAAAGTATGACATTACGTTCCTTAACACATGATCTCGAATCCCCGCGAGGACAGATAACTCTGTAATATTCAAATACAGAAAATATTCTGTGTAGCCCATTATGTCACTTGTATTAAATCTTGCATGCAGATATTGACAATGCAAACATCATTTCCTTTTTAAATTACATCACATTGCAAAGAGCAGATAACTCCACATCCCAGAAAGACTCAATCATTAAGCATGCTAAGGTTCCAACCTCAAGTAAGATCTGCTAATGAAACAAAATGACAATCTTAAAACTATTGAGGGTTGAATGGTGCATCAACTAGAGGCTAACGAGAATTTTTTGTTATTAGTTACAACTTATTCATTCACCCATATCATTACACAATAAACTATTCCAATTCATTGATTTAGAAGAGTCCAAATATGTCTATAGGGGTGAAGGATTTACGTGATAGGATGCATGTGTGAAGGGGAAGATAACTTAATTGGAGGTCGAGCATGGATAGACATAATCATTTTTAGCTCACCTGGTCCAAAGGACCGAGGTGAGCTTATGGGATACCGCAGCGTCCGGCGTCCGTCGTCCGGCGTCCGGCGTCCGGCGTCCGTCAACAATCGACTTCTTCTCCATAACCGCTGGTCGGATTTCAATAAAATTTGACTGGTAGCATCCTTATGGGCTACTAACTGAAAATTGTACAAATGATGGGGCTGACCCCCCGGGGGCCTGAGGGGCGGGGCCAAAAGGGGTCAATTTGGCTATTTCCATATAAACGACTTCTTCTCTGAAACCAAGCATGGGATAGCACCCATAATGCAATGGTAGCATCCTTATAGGGTGGAGATTCAAAATTGTACAAATGATGGGGCTGACCCCCGGGGGCCTGAGGGGCGGGGTCAAATGGGGTCAATTTGGCTATTTCCAATTTAACGACTTCTTCTCTGAAACTAAGCATGAGATAGCACTCATAATGCAATTGTAGTATCGTTATAGGGTGGGGATTCAAAATTGTACAAATGATGGGGCTGACTCCCGGGGGGGCTGAGGGGCGGGGTCAAAAGGGCTCAATTTGGCTATTTACATATAAACGACTTCTTCTCTGAAACCAAGCATGGGATAGCACCATAATGCAATGATATCATCCTTATAGGGTGGAGATTCAAAATTGTACAAATAATGGGGCTGACCCCCCGGGGGCCTGAGAGGCGGGGTCAAAAGGGGCCAATTTGGCTATTTCCATATAAACAACTTCTTCTCTGAAACTAAGTATGGTATAGCACCCATAATGCAATGGTAGCATCCTTATAGGGTGGGGATTCAAAATTGTGCAAATGATAGGGCTGACCCCCGGGGGGCCTGAGGGGCGGGATCAAAAGGGGTCAATTTGGCTATTTCCATATAAATGACTTCTTCTCTGCAACTAAGCATGGTATAGCACACATAACGCAATGGTAGCATCCTTGTAGGCTGGGGATTCCAAATTGAGCAAATGATAGGGCTGACCCCCAGGGGCCTGAGGGGCGGGGTCAAAAATGGTCAATTTCCATATAGACCTAAATGACTTTTTCTCTGCAACTTAACATGGGATTGCGCTCATAATGCAAAGGTTACATCCTTAAAGGGTTTGGATTCAAAATTTTGCAAATGATGGGGCTGACCCCCCCCAGGAGCCTGAAGGGTGGGGTCAAAAGGGGTCAATTTAGCTATTTCCATATAAACAACTTCTTCTCTGCAACTAAGAATGGAAGAGCACTTATAATGCAATGGTAGCATCCTTATAGGGTTGGGATTTGAAATTGTACAAATGATAGGGCTAACCCCCGGGGCCTTAAACGGCAATAGATGCGAGGTCAAAAAGGTCAATTAGGCTATTATTTTCATATAAATTACTTTGTCTCTGAACCTATGTATTGGATAGCATATTTGTATGGTATCAATAGCATCATTATATGGTTGTGATTCAAAATTAAACTTTGGGAGTCAATTTTGCTTATTTTTCTAATTGTCAGATTCTTGTGATAATTACTAACAAAAAACCAGGTGAGCGATACAGGCCCTCTGGGCCTCTTGTTTATCACAACTTTTTGGGAATCGGTCATTTTTATCACAACTTTTCTAGGTATTGGTTCATAACACCTAATTTTTAGTTGGTATAACATGGTTTTGAGTATGCATGTACAATGTACATGCTTTCAGGACTTTACAGAAATAAACCAGTACCCATAAAAAAAATCCACTCTGCACTATTTACCTATGCTATTATGTTAAAGAAATATTTTAAAATGATTTTTTTTCCTGCAAAAACGCTATACCATATTATTAGATATAAGGACAAGAAAATGAATTAGACTTAAACCAAAGTCTATATGGTATTAATTATGATACATATATTACCAGTATGCAAAGTATAAATGTCTTCATTTTCTCCTTAACTGCACACCTGATATGAAGGTGTAGGGAATAGGTCAATTAGGGTATATCATATTATTAGAGCTATCATTTATATAAATTATAAGTATCGATATATCGAAAGGAAAATATCGTGCCATGTATCGATATACAATGTATATTGAAACAATGGTGTTCTTGAGAAAAAGATGAAATCTGTAAAGGTCATTTTGTGTATTACATAATCTGTTTATAAATGAAAACAAAGCATGTCACTCAAAGGCTCAATTGCTGAGTATTTCATATATAATTTGTGGTAATTGTTAAAAATTAATTGAGTTTAAATGATCAGGAACCTAATACAATATATATGCAGTTGGTATACATTTTACTGTAAAAAATAATACATAATTTGCCGGCATTTGAAATTCCAACGTTACTAGGTTATAGGCAGGTCATCAAGTACAATTCCGGTCATTGTATCAATTTTAGAAAAAAGAAATTGATATCGTATGAGAAGATGAGAACTGTCATTATATATCCGTGTTATTTGTAACAGGTGACAGCTCTACATATTATGTACGACAGCTTGATATGCTTTGAATTGTCTTTTGAATGAGAGGGCTTCATGTGATTTGAATCCATAACTACAATACATGACTGTGTTCTGCCAGGTTCTAAACCAGAGAAGTGTTTCTTATTACTGAATTTACCAGATAAGCGGTACAGGCCCTCTGGGCCTTTTGTCTTGGTATGCATGTGTTATTTTAGTGCTTGTTGCATTTGAATGTCGGTGCATGTTAGTTGTACATGTGAGATCTGAACTAACTTTCTTCTTCCAGCGAAGCCAACTTTACATGCTGTACTACTTTTTATAATGTCTTCAGATCTGTATCATAATTTTCAGTAAATGACCTTTATAAAGCCAGGCCAAATTTTTTCATTCAAATTTGAATCTTTCAATCTACAATTGGATATATGTGTATTATTAAGCTGTTTATTTCACCAAGTTTACAGTCATTAATACTTGAGTACAAGGCATTTTTACACCCTATATCATGATTTATGTCATTGATTGTGTTATAATTTAACTCATTCACCCCAAAAACACAATTGGACTCTTCTAATACAAAGAATGGAACAGTCCATTATGAATTTACAAGGGTGAATGAGTTAATCGAAGAAGCATGATGTAAAAGGAAAATTTGATTAGGGATAAAGGAAATCTTGATGTGAACGTATCTTAAGTAGATTTTAATAACATGCTTAGTTGAGGAAGTACACATATACAGTGTCACGATCTTGTACAATAGGATACTGTAACGTAGAGATGGGTTGTCAAGGATGTACCTATAAGTGATAAAGGAAGTTTAAACATGTAAAATAAAATGACGCAGAAGAAAAACTTAGGTAGTTGTACCAGTATAACATGTACATATTATATATCCACAGGTAGGTGTATCGGTGTACGTTTGCTTAAATACTGTATATCTATATACACAAATGAACAGACTGTATCATTTAAACAATGGGTACCGTAAAACCTGTCTTAGCAAGCACCTCTATATAAAGACCATCTGCTAATAAGACCACTTTCTAAGGGTCCCAAATGACTATTTATAACACATTTTGACCTGTGTATAAAGACCTCTGTATACAGACTGAAGAAAATTTTTTCTCGTGGTCCCAAATGACTATTTAATTTACACAATTTTACCTGAGTATAAAGACCACCTGCTTAATAAGATTAATTTGACCTGTGGGATAGGGGAAATTGGTCTCTATGTATAGTTAGGTTTGATTGTACATGTACTTCTAAAAGGTAGATCTAACTAAAGGATAAAGAAAACAAAACAAAAACTAAAGTGTAAAATACTCACTGTTTTGTAAATCTATACAATCATGTACTTGACACATACTATCTGTGTAAACATTCATTATGTCTTCAATTCTATTTCTTCTAATTTACCACATTTATTGTACCTGCAGGCATTTTCGCTTTTTAAAACATATTTTTTATATTGTATAAATGTACTAGTCTTTTCTTATCCACTTCTCCCCTTTATCAGAGAAAACATTTTGAGATCTGAACAAGACACCTTCTATCTTCTGAGTAATGTACTTGAAAATATATAACAAGCTTTTGAGGGATTAAAGTTAAAAATGAATTTTGAATTTGTATTCACTTTATAGAAATTCATTTGAAATGCCGTAGTATGTTACAGCTGATGTAACATATATCCTAAGCCTGCAATGTTTGGTTGAATTTATCTGTTGATTATTTGTAAGCGGGATAATTTAAAAACATTTTAAAGTTCATTTTTAGTATCAAATGGCAATTGCATTTTTTTCATTTATTTGCTATTTGTTTCCCTTGAATTTACACCTGTTTGATGCTTCATTAACTAACTTTGAAAATTTTTCTTTTTTTTTTCTCAACATTTTTATTTTTTTATTTTGCAGTCCATTACGTCAGACGAAGGAGATATCTACAATGAGGCTGATGTTGGAGAAGTTTACCAGGAGTGTGATGCCGAGGTAAGGTCAATAGGCTACATAAGGTCAATCATAAGGTCACACAACAGGTCACATCCAAGGTTATGCAAGGTCACACAAGATTAAAATGAAATTCATACACAGGGTCACACAAATTTAACACCTGGTAAGACTACTCAACATAGTTGCTATATAGAACAATAAACATGTAAACATTGAATTGTTTGGTATATGTATTTTATATACTTCATGCCATTAATCTTATACAGTGTACTTTATTGAAACTTTAGATAACACCGCCCTTTTCAGAGTTATGCCCCTTTGTTAGTAAACAGCTACTCATTCTAAGCGACTTGAGGAATTTGATCATATCTTATGCAATGAAATTTGATGGCAATAATTCTTATGCAGTATGATGTGTATAACCTATATCGGGACATGATACCTGCACCATTTACAGAGTTATGCCCCTTAGTTACAAAATGGGGACGGGGGTTCAGGAGGTGTTGGGTGGGTATAAGTTGATCTCCTGGACGACATTTCTAGTTAATATCAGTGTGATAAAGTACTAGGCCATAAACAAGGTCACATGCATCTTATATATCTGGTCAAAGGTCAGAAGCAAGGTCGCACAACTAAAGTCACATTTCAGGTCAAAACAGGGTCACACAAAAATCACATGTAAGGTCTTCTCCAAAAATACAAAAGGCTGAGTTTTTAAGTAAACAATAAATTTGCATGAGTAATCATATTATGTAAATTTGAGGTTTGTAACAATTTAAATTTTTTTGTAAAAAAAATTTCTTTGGAACAAAAAAACTAAATAACAATGTAATTCTGAATAATTATAGTATTGGCTTCTTGATTAAAATTGTATTCATTATCTCTTAAATAAAATAAAACACCTGTAATAAAGAAAAGAAACACTATTCAAAATTTAAAGTGTAAATATCAGAAAAGCACATGGTAAGTACTCAACATTCATATTATCATTTTACACAAGATGTTGGTTGAAATAGATAGTTAAACCTTTGTTCTGTAACCCCTATTTCAGTCTGACCAGGAAGACTATGATCAGTTTGAGGTCGGCGACGAAGAAGAGGTTGTTGACACGTTTTTCTCTCCTTTTTCTGATCTGTCACTTTGGTTTGCTGTGTATCTGTGTATAAGGTGCTGCTAGCCTGTATTTCTCATATACTGGGTATCCCATGCTGATATATATGTAACTGACTAATTCTTCATTTGGTCTTTTTGTCTCACCTTCGACGATAGTCAAGGAAATCTAAAGTGTTGCATTTTGCATCAGTGAGATGATGGCAGTGTCACCTGTGTCAATGACATATCCGATTAAATGAAACTTACTCCTTGCATCAGTGAAAACAGATAGACAAAATTAAAATTTTAACCATTCTTGATATTTATGGGCCAGAATTTTAGTGGATTTGAGAAATAGAGTTGCCCATTCCAGTTGTTCTGAAACTTGGCCATGATACACTTTGTATCCATCAGAACACTATTAACAAAGATAAATGAAAATATTTCACAGGTTTATAGTACCTTTTGGTTGAAAAACATAGATTTTGAGAATCTTTAGGTCATCTGACCCGAAGGGTCAGGATGACCTATTGTCATCATGCACCATCCGTCGTCGTGCGCCGTCTGCCGTGCGCCGTGCGCCGTCCACCTTGCATAAACTTTTCATTCAAACGACTTCTTCTCAATAACCGGAAGGCCCAGGGTACTCATATTTGGCCTGTAGGTTGCTGGGATGGAGGGCTACCAAGTTTGTTCAAATGAATGACCTTGACCTTCATTCAAGGTCACAGGGGTCAAAAAGGCTAAAATCTTTAAACAACTTCTTTTCAAGAACCAGAAGGCCCAGGGTACTGATATTTGGCCTGTAGGATGCTGGGATGAAGGGCTACCAAGTTTGTTCAAATAAATGACCTTGACCTTCATTCAAGGTCACAGGGGTCAAATAGGCTAAAATCCTTTAAACAACTTCTTGTGAATAACTAAGAGGCCTAGAGACCTGATATTAGGCCTGTGGCATGCTTGGATGAAGGGCTACCAAGTTTGTTCAAATAAATGACCTTGATATTCATTCAAGGTCATGAGGCTCAAATAGGCTAAAACCTTTAAATGACTTCTTCTCAAGAACCAGAAGGCCCAGGGTACTGATATTGGGCCTGTGACATGCTGGGATGAAGGGCTACCAAGGTTGTTCAAATGAATGACCTTGATCTTCATTCAAGGTCATAGAGGTCAAATAGGCTAAAATCTTTAAATGACTATGTTGTATTGTACTAATAGTCAGATGACCGTTAAGGCCCATGGGCCTCTTGTTTTTAATGTCTACATTTTGACAAAGTTTACCTAAATCTGATTGGACTGAGACTTGCATTACATTACATACATGGTATCAATCTTATGAAAAGAAATGTTTGTCCTGTTTTTAGCCCACCATCATTAGATGGTGGGCTATGCAAATTGCTTTTCGTCCTTCCGTCAGTTAACATTTCTTGTTACCGCTATTTCTCAGAAAAGGCTGAAGGGATTTTTCTCAAGTTTCAAATGTAGGTTCCCCTAGGGCCCTTTTTGTGCATATTGCATTTTGGGACCAATTGGTCAACAAGATGACCGACAGGCCGCCATCTTGGATTTTGATAGCTAAAGTTTGTTACCGCTATGTCTTAGAAAGTCCTGAAGAGAATTGTCTCAAATTTCATGTGCAGGTTCCCCTAGGGGTCTAGTTGTGCAAATTGCATTTTTGGACTGATCAGTCAACAAGATGGCTGACAGGTTGCCATCTTGGATTTTGATAATTGAAGTTTGTTTCTGTTATATACCTCAGAAAGTACTGAAGGATCTTTCTCAAATTTCATATGTAGTAATATATAGCAAAAGTTTGAAAAGCAGAGAGAAGACCCCTCTTTCCATTGTCAGATGTAGATCATTCTTTGGTGGGCGCCAATATCCCTCTGGGATCTCTTGTTCTTTTGTCAATAGCACTTCAGCATTAAATGTAAAGCCAGCGAGACTAGTAATTATATGGAAATCTTATTTGTGAGCTTAGTTGTCTGAAAAGGTCCTTACAAAAAGGGTCCATGTGTTCTATAAAGTGTCTGCACATAATCCTTTATATTTTCATCATAATGACTAAATAAATGTACGATAATGAAGAAATATGTTGACAATAATACACCTTTTTACCATGTTTCAGAAAGATTGGTGAAAATTAGTGTAGTTATGATAATGTAATATTTTGGTGATGGAAAGCACTCACATGTATACATGTAAGACACGTTGCTGGTCACCTATAACGTTTGATAGCCTATAATAGCTTTGTTGCTTTATGCCATTTTATTTGAAACTTTGAAGGAAAGTGCAAAATTATCATGTCAAAAATTATGGAAATCACTACCTTTGGAGGCAATTTTTGTGAAATATCATCTTAGAATGCTCCATAAAACAGTAAGTTCCAACATTATACATTCAAATCTATGTCTATATCCGGATTTCATATTACGATTACTTCACTAGTTTTTTCTAATCTCCATAAAACCTGGAGAAAAGGTAGATATCAACACACAATCTTTTTCTTCATGACGCTGCTTTTATGTATTGATAATGTTACACAACCCGTAAAATTTTTATGTGTGATGTTTTAGATGACTAGTATGATATGTGCATGGCCGTGCGCCTGCATCAGACCAACATCACTCAAAACATTTTCACTGGATGAACCATACTTTCAAACGTGAAGAAACTGTTTAGAAACGATGCTACCTTTGTTCAGAAATTTGAGATCAGACTGTCAATCTGCAGACATGATATATGGATCAGTCTGAAGTACTAGTGAATAACAATTATCAGCCCTTGTCTATCAGTTCCTATAGTCCGTTCTGATATAACAGAGTTACTTCCCTTTTTTTCGCTCTTTCTGACATACTGGCAAAATAAGGGAAGTAACTCTGGTGGCTCAGAATGTCTATCTAGGCTCCATATTTCTCTTTGAACTATATCTTTTTATATTGAAGACTCTAATTTAACCGATGTTGAGAATGCAGCATGCTGAGTAAAGAAAGACTTCCATATTTTGTTCAAATTAAACACCTTGACCATCACACAAAAACAGTTGTCAAAAATTTGTTTACTTTCTCAATACAGGAGTTTTAAGATCCCAAAACAACATGGACAAATCAATTTACTTTTGATCCCACCTTCCAGTGATCGTGATGTCACAAAAGTCTTATCAAAGAATGATGTCACAATCAATGGAAGATGGGACTAATAAACAATAAATTGTACTTTTCCAATGCTGTTTTGTGAACTTGATGAAACCGCCATATTCAGAGAAGTTTTTGGTGCAATAAGAATGGGAAAGGTTTTGTTGTTTACTATTGTATCCTGTTTAAGTCTTGTATGATATTAACTAAAATCTCAAAAAGGAGGTTGAAAAAAGTCCTTCAAATGTACTATGAAAACCAGTAAATACAATTTGATGATCAAATTCATGAAAATTTCTTTAAAATTTTATTTGCTCTAATTTTGCTTTATTTTGTTCTAGCAGCCAAAAGTTCTTTTTACAAAGGGCACAGTGTAATAGTGATCTTATTGTAGTGGTTTTAGAGTAAAGTTTGAGAATGTGAAGCATATGTATGTCTCAGCTTTATATACACACATCAAATTATGTTGAAATTGACCATACACATGAATAAATATTGTCAATTAAATAAATGTACATAATTATACATTACAAATTAAAATTCGATGAAGGAATATTATTACAATAACAGAGAGTGTAAGTGTTCTAACTATTATCGTTTCATTCAATACTCTATATGATATTATCATATCAAGACTTTTCTTTATCTAGTTCTTGTTTGTAGCCATATGACAATTTTTGTCTAATTTTGTGTTTCACTATTCACATGAATATTTCATAAAGACTTGTTAATGGATTTTAACCTTATTGAAATATAAACCAGATTTTTAAAAATACCAAAGAAACAAACTTTGTTTTACAGAGTTATTGCCCCTGGCTTGTATTTGTTGTTAGGACAATACAATTTGAATAAAATTTTATTTGATTATTTATTTTCATAATATAATCTTCAATAATTTGTATCAACTACTCATTTTATTGATGTATGAATTGTTGTCTAAAAATAAATAATAGAAAAAATTAACCCATAAAAATTGTAATTATGATGACAAAGCTTTTAAATCCATATCAACTGGAAATTGAAATTCCTTACAGGTGTTCCATGTTTAGGAACTGGAGGTAATCCTGAGCACCTGGAGAAAAAAACATCAACCTCTGCAGTCAGTACCTGTCAAATGTACCAGAGTTACTTCCCTTTGCTTATGTTCTGATGAAGTCAAAGGAAGGGAAGTAACTCTGATAGATCAAAATGAAAAAAAAACTCATGATCACACAGTGTTTATGACTAGTGGTAGAATGATGGGGACATATAGGGGATTTTTACCAGGTATTGACTTTAAGGTTGTTGGTTTTCTGCCAGGTACTCCAACTTTCTTCTAGAGAATGTAGTCCATATCTTATACAGCGTTCAATATCTATGTCCACAGCAAGAAGAATACACAGAGTTTGATGTAGGAGCTGAAGTGAAAGACGATGAGGAACCACCACAAGAGGTAAGTATTTACACAGTTAATGTACCAAGATGAGATTTAGGAACCCTGAGCCAAGTTTTAGAAATATTCTTTACTTTGAGGTGATTCCTAAACTTAAAATTTCCAATAGGAAAGCATTACAGGTCAGTTAAAGAATGTTCTTGAACTTCTAAGATGTTTTCCGTAACTTCTGTAGTGCTTTCATAAGGAGAATTTTATGTTAGGGAATTCCTTAAAGTTCACGAAAGCAGGATTTATATACCCTGAATGCCTAGTAAAGGCAGAGTTATGTACAGATACAGATGGACATCATTGTCTTACCTACTGAGACAATGGTTCAGGAAAGACTGACCTCAGTCACAATGGTTCAGGAAAGCCTGACCTCAGTCACAATGGTTCAGGAAAGACTGACCTCAGTCACAATGGTTCAGAAAAGCCTGACCTCAGTCACAATGGTTCAGGAAAGCATGACCTCAGTCACAATGGTTCAGGAAAGACTGACCTCAGTCACAATGGTTCAGAAAAGCCTGACCTCAGTCACAATGGTTCAGGAAAGCCTGACCTCAGTCACAATGGTTCAGGAAAGCATGACCTCAGTCACAATGGTTCAGGAAAGCCTGACCTCAGTCACAATGGTTCAGGAAAGCCTGACCTCAGTCACAATGGTTCAGGAAAGCCTGACCTCTGTCACAATGGTTCAGGAAAGCCTGACCTCAGTCACAATGGTTCAGGAAAGCCTGACCTCAGTCACAATGGTTCAGGAAAGCATGACCTCAGTCACAATGGTTCAGGAAAGCCTGACCTCAGTCACAATGGTTCAGGAAAGCCTGACCTCAGTCACAATGGTCCAGGAAAGCCTGACCTCAGTCACAATAGTTCAGGAAAGCCTGACCTCAGTCACAATGGTTCAGGAAAGCCTGACCTCAGTCACAATAGTTCAGGAAAGCCTGACCTCAGTCACAATGGTTCAGGAAAGCCTGACCTCATTCCATATACTCCTAGGAATTTACAGGGAACCTTGCATATGTGTATTCTGGTGTTTTAATGCAGAGCATTTTAAAACATTGTGTTTTGAAAGAAATATCTTATTTAAATTGTAGACTGATGATGAGAATTTTGTTGGAAGCATTTAAAATCATATTGTATATATCTCTTAATATACTTGCATACATCATATTATGAATAATTTTTATATAATGAAGAATTAATGAACATTATATTGTAAATGCATGCTATTTTGCCTTGCTAGTGATAAGCTAAATTAGAGTGGTATTATATATTTATTACTATGTGATTGGAGTTTGTCTATTATATTGTATTTAGAATCATAAATGTTATAGGAATAAGGGGCCAAATGAAATTAAAAGTTGAAATACTAATGTGCCTTTCTCTGAAAAAACAAGCCAATAGGGGTAAATGGTGATAAGTCCTTTAAATTGCTACCAGGCATAAAATGCTGCATGGATTGTAACCAGATTTGGCCAGACACATCCAAACAGTACTGTGTAGTGTTTGTATAAACACTTTGACCCCCTGGGGTGTGCAAGATGACAGGTGCCTAATGTTGAATCCTTTAAATTGCTACTAGTCATTGAGTTCTACTTAGATTATAGCCAAATGTGGCTAGGACCATCCTCTACCCCTCCCCCCAGGGAAATTAGAGGTAAATCTTATAATTCATCAAGGAAATAAACAGTGAACCTGTAAATCAAATGTGCAATATACAGGCCCTCTAGGCCTCTTGTTTCCCGTAAATTACTTTTCAGTAGAAACAAACTTTCATTTTGTTTGGCCTGATTGCTGATATTATGCCTGTACATATAACCACATATTTGTGTATGATATATATTTATTCCCTATTAGACCTATGACGATTTTGATATCCACCAAGACCAGCAGGATACCTATCAGGTAATTACACATCGGTATTTAGCTTAATTAGAATTAAAGTCACCAAGTTTATTAATTGAATTCAATATGAAAATGCTAGCTTTGCATCACATTCTTTCATATTGCACCATTGGATTTATTTACTTCTGTACTCTAGCACTGAAAACTGAAGCAGTTTTATTGATTTGTTTGAAATCTACAAATCTTAGTTAATTTTTAACTATCAAGAAAAAAACTTTTATTCTTAGTCAGATGAGATATGATATTTTTAGTAATGTTTCTAGTTATAGTTTCTATTTTTGCCTGATTATCTTGCCTTTTATGTGTTGAACCTATTGCTAGCTGTCATTGTTCAAGGAATCTGAATATTTTAGATACTCCATCATTTGTTTTCGAAAAAAGATGGCCTAGTTTGGTTTCACTAATGATAATGGCATTACATTAATCACATTAAGATAAGACAAATGATTTCTTTTATTTTTTTCTTTTATTTTCAACTGTAATCAGGTATGGCTAAAACAGTTTAGATAATTACTCTAAAAAAAATCCAAAATAATTGGTATTTCATCTTATTTTAATAAAGATAATTAGTGATCAAATATGATTTTTTTTACATTTTGTTCCACAAAAAAGTTCTTTTGTTGAAATAAGTACAGACTACTAGTATGTTCTAATAGTCAGTTCAACAACCTGCTTGCATAATAATACATCATTGTTAACTGGTTGATACAGTATATAATTAATTAGAGTTTATGCAATTCTCAGCTAGATGCCCTAGGTCTTTAGAAGTTGTGGATGTTTGTTTCACACTATATCAGTTTTTGTGTTTTTTGTATCAATTTCATATTATTTCCAGTAAACCTTTAATTATGATACATAATTGGTTTGAACTATTTTGTTATTTTAGTTTTTTCACTTTTTATCTAAGGCTAATTAGATTGGTAAAATAATTAAATGACACATGATCTATTATATTTTTATAATGAGCTTGTGTGGAAATCTTCCCGCTTATGAATAACAAGTTGGTATTCTCGTAAATGGGATGGTAAATTCCAGTTGTCATCAATTCGCTAACAAGATGGGAAATTCTAGTTATCATTTGCAAACGGGATGTTAAGTTCTAGTTTCCATTCACTAATAGGATGGTAAATTCCAGTTGTCATTCATAAATGGGACGGTAAATTCCAGTTGTCATTCATTAATAGGATGGTAAATTCCAGTTGTCATTCATTAATAGGATGGTAAATTCCAGTTGTCATTCACTAATGGAATGGTAAATTCTAGTTTCCATTCACTAATAGGATGGTGAATTCCAGTAGTCATTCATTAATGGGACGGTAAATTCCAGTTGAAAATTCTAGTTGTTATTCCCAAATAGGATGTTAAATTCCAGTTGTCATTCATTAATAGGATGGTAAATTCCAGTTGTCATTCATTAATAGGATGTTAAATTCCAGTTGTCATTCATTAATAGGATGGTAAATTCCAGTTGTCATTTATTAATGGGATGGTAAATTCCAATTGTCATTCATTAATAGGATGGTAAATTCCAGTTGTCATTCATTAATAGGATGGTGAATTCCAGTTGTCATTCATTAATAGGACGGTAAATTCCAGTTGTCATTCATTAATGGGATGGTAAATTCTAGTTGTCATCCACTAATAGGATGGTAAATTCCAGTTGTCATTCATTAATGGGATGGTAAATTCCAGTTGTCATTCATTAATGGGATGGTAAATTCCAGTTGTCATTCACTAATAGGATGGTAAATTCCAGTTGTCATTCATGAATAGGATGGTAAATTCCAGTTGTCATTCATTAGTGGGATGGTAAATTCCAGCTGTCATTCACTAATAGGATGGTAAATTCTAGTTGTCATTCACTAATGGAATGGTAAATTCCAGTTGTCATTTACTAATGGAATGGTAAATTCTAGTTTCCATTCACTAATAGGATGGTAAATTCCAGTTGTCATTCATTAATGGGATGGTAAATTCCAGTTGTCATTCACTAATGGAATGGTAAATTCTAGTTCATTCACTAATAGGATGGTAAATTCCACATTTATTAATGGATGGTAAATTCCAATTGTCATTCATTAATAGGATGGTAAATTCCAGTTGTCATTCATTAATAGGATGTGTGAATTCCAGTTGTCATTCATTAATAGGATGGTAAATTCCAGTTGTCATTCATTAATGGGATGGTAAATTCTAGTTGTCATCCACTAATAGGGTGGTAAATTCCAGTTGTCATTCATTAATGGGATGGTAAATTCCAGTTGTCATTCATTAATGGGATGGTAAATTCCAGTTGTCATTCACTAATAGGATGGTAAATTCCAGTTGTCATTCATTAATAGGATGGTAAATTCCAGTTGTCATTCATTAGTGGGATGGTAAATTCCAGCTGTCATTCACTAATAGGATGGTAAATTCTAGTTGTCATTCACTAATGGAATGGTAAATTCCAGTTGTCATTTACTAATGGAATGGTAAATTCTAGTTTCCATTCACTAATAGGATGGTAAATTCCAGTTGTCATTCATTAATGGGATGGTAAATTCCAGTTGTCATTCACTAATGGAATGGTAAATTCTAGTTTCCATTCACTAATAGGATGGTAAATTCCAGTTGTCATTCATTAATGGGATGGTAAATTCCAGTTGTCATTCACTAATGGAATGGTAAATTCTAGTTTCCATTCACTAATAGGATGGTGAATTCCAGTAGTCATTCATTAATGGGACGGTAAATTCCAGTTGAAAATTCTAGTTGTTATTCCCAAATAGGATGTTAAATTCCAGTTGTCATTCATTAATAGGATGGTAAATTCCAGTTGTCATTCATTAATGGGATGGTAAATTCCAGTTGTCATTCATTAATAGGATGGTAAATTCCAATTGTCATTCATTAATGGGATGGTAAATTCCAGTTGTCATTCATTAATAGGATGGTAAATTCCAATTGTCATTCACTAATGGGATGGTAAATTCCAGTTGTCATTCACTAATGGGAGAGTAAAGTCCAGTTTTTAATCCTCTTAATTGTATGATGAAATTCACTAAATATTGATGTTCAGTTGTATGAATTCTCCTTCTATTGACTGTCAATTAATTCTACTTTGATTCTACTTCGTCAATCTTATCAGCCTTCAAAAGTTGATATTAGAGGAGTAATAAAATATTGTTTTTGTGAAGTCTTTAACTACATTTTATAAGATTCCCTGGTCTAATATATAAACCCTGGACTGTTTTCACACTAGATATCAGATGATCCACCCGCAGATGAAGTCTATCAAGAAATGGACGACCCTAGCCCTCCTCCTCCCCCTCCCCCCTCCAGACCCATACCACAGCCCCCCAAAAGTGCCTCGCCCGCACCACCTCCCCCTCCCCCGCCACAAAACAAGGTAAGTCCCACCCTTGTCTAGTTTCTTTAAGGCAATACAGAATTTTTAAGATGGTGAAAAAACTATGAAGGAAAATTATTTGATAATATCATTATATACATTATATATAATTAATAAATGTATGGCATGTGAATGCATAGTTACAAAGCTAAAATTATACATTTATATGTACACTATATTAATTTTATCTGCAGATTATAAATTAAATATTTTTAATATTATTCTTCAATATGCAGCAGCATGTTATACAATATGTATTATTATTATGAAAATTTGTCAAGAAGTTGTAAAAAATTATGAAAAGTATAGAAATATATTTGTATGTTGAAGTTGAGTTTTTAATTAGTCATTTTAAAAACCACTACTTAAAATGACTGATTGTCTTATTATTTTGACTCGGCAAATAATTATGACAGATTTTACTGTAATTTTTGCATGTCTGTGCTAGATTAGTGTTTGGCTTGTACAAACACTGCTTCTTATATCTATGAAATTACACCAGGTTTTTGTGAAAAGGGAGATAATTAATGTTTGCTTGATTTTTTTTAACAGAGAACCCCAGTCGAGAAAAAGACATGTGAGTTTTAGAAGTATAAGTGGTTACAGATTAAATGTTCATTGTTAAAAGTTTTGACATTCTCAATACGGATCATTTTTAAAGAAAAAATAATTGTACATACATTATGAAAGCTTTTTCATACTTAGAGAAAATTTTGATGTGTTCAATTTAATTCAGAAACATTAAAATAATATATTTAAAATTTTTAATTTAAAAAAAGATTTACATGATGTATTCTCTTACAGTTTAAATGGATAAATGGGAATTCTACAAAATAATTTTATAATTGGATATTCTAAAGAATGTTGAAATATCACAATATCTTATTAACACTACCGAAAATATCAATGATGATATTAATTGTAAATATTTTATGATAAGAGTTGTCTCCCTTAACAGTACCCAAACCGCCAAAACCTGCAGCAATGGTTGCAGGTGGCCTTGACCTCAGCGAAGTTCTTAAAAAACGTGGCAATCTGAGGAAAGTAGAATCAGCTGATGAACGACCAATTGTCTCCGACGATATCAAGACATATGCCTCTGGGGATGACGTTCGATCCAAGTTTGAAATTTTCAAACAAAAGGAAGAGGCAGGTTAGTGTGATATGCATGAGTGACTTTAACCTGAGGTCACTTTGAATATTGTAATCGTTATCTCCAGTTACAAAATAATCATGGAAATCATTTCACATTTGTCGCTGTATTGATATAACCAGGAGTTACCTCTCTTGGCTGTAAGCATTATAAATCCAATGTGATGTTATAATATATGCCCAAGATCTGAAATTGACAACTAAGCTTTGCAACAGAATATTGCTTTTTGTGGTGTTCTTGAATAATATACAGTTGTTGATTGGGATTGAGGGCAACAGATGATTTGTCGGAAAGGAAGACAAACTGTTGCCCGAGGCCTAAGGCCGAGGGCAACAGTTTGTTTGGGGGTCCATTAAATCATCTGTTGTCCAAAAACCCAGTTGATAACTTTTTGTTATACCCATTGACTCAAAACAATGCATTGACCTCACACATTTTAGGTGTGAATTTAAGTCACTCTGGTCCAACAGCACATTTTGACATTCGATTTTGACAGTTCTTTTATTGGCATTTTTAGGTCACCTGAGACGATGTCTCAGGTGACCTATTCTAATCGCCTTTTGTCCGTCGTCGTGCGTCGTATGTCCGTAAACAATTTACATTTTCGACTTCTTCTCCAAAACTGCTGAAGCAATTTCAATGAAATTTTGCACAAACCTTCTAAGGCATAAGGCCAATCAAAATTGTGAATTATATGGTCCCCACCCCCCAGGGGGCTGTGGGAGGGGCCAAAAGGGGTAAAATTGAGTATGATTTCAAAAATCTTCTTCTCTACTCACAGATGTGGTAGAATCAAATACTCTTCATAGATAGAAAGGTCTTAAGGTCCTTTACAAAAATTGTGAATGGGGTCTCAAGTTTCCCCCTGGGGAGGGGGTTAAGTTTACTATAGTTTATATTGGGAAAATATTTTTGCACATTATTTGGTCATTTGTAATAGGAAATGAGTCAAATGTTGTCAGAATTATCAGTATGAGATGGTCATTTAATCCTATTAACAAATTTTCTATGACTGACCCCCAGGGGCCTTAGGGGGGGGGGTCAAAAGGGGTCAAATAGACTAAAACTTCAAAATCTTCTTCTGAAATTCTGAAAATGGTAGAATCAAATACTTTTCATAAATAGAAAGGTCTTAAGGTCCTATACAAAAATTGTGAATTATATGACCCTGGGGTCTCATGTTTCTCCCTGGGGAGGGGGTCAAGTTAACTATAATTTATATAGGGAAAACACATTAATGAGCATTTTTTGCTCAATTTTCATTGGAAACGAGTCAAACTTGGTTAGAATTATTAGCCTGAGATAGCATTTTAATATCATATCCATCTTGGTCCTGGCCGACCTCCTGGGGGCAGAGGGGCGGAGCTAAAAAAGGGTCAAATAGGCTAAAACTTCAAAAATCTTCTAAAATTCTGGATATATTAGAATCAAATAATTATAGATGGAAAGGTCTTAAGGTGTTTTATAAAAATTGAGAATTATATGACCTTGGGGTCTCACGTTACCCCCTGGGGAGGGGTCAAGTTTACTTTAGTTTATATAGGAAAAACATTTGTAAACATTATTTGCCCAATTTTCGTAGGAAATTAGTCAAACTTGATTAGAATTATTAGCCTAAGATATAGCATTTTAACATCCATATCCGTCCTCCATGACCCCTTGGGGGACCAGAGGGGTAGGACCAAACAGGGTCAAAATGATTAAAATTTCAAAAAATACCTCTATGTTCACAGGTTTGATGGAAGCAAATACTCTTCATAGTCTAAAAAGTCAAATTTATAAATCACTGACCAACTTCAAGGCCCAGCATATAGTGTTTATATGTCTTTAATTTGGTTCATTATTTGTTTCATTATATATTCTAACCGTTAAGGCCCATGGGCCTCTTGTTGTCAATAGAGTTTATATAGACACGATTGTATAGGAGTATAACAATAGCATTTGATATATATCGTTCTGTTGGTGACACTTTGAGCTCAGATATGAACTTTTAATTAAAGACACTTCCCATAAATTAAACACTTATTTGACACCATGTATTTATATGACAGTTCATAATATGATTGGATTTTTGGCAGCATAATGACACTATCTTGGATTTCTTCAATATGGAATTATATGGTACCTTTACCAGTATATTTAATTTAATTGTGTATTGATTTGATGATAACATCACTTTGAATTTTTAGCTGCTTTGTTCTATTCATTGCTCTTGAAACTCACTAAAATATGCGTGTACCAATATAATTCCAAGAATTTCAATTACCTTGATTCATTTTGAAGGTCAATGTACCAGCTAAAAACAGTTTATGAGCAAACCTTGATTGGCTGATTTCAGATGATCCAAGTCCACCACCCGAAAACATGTCTATCCGAGATAGGATGAAATTACTACAACCTAATTTAGCTCCTCCCCCAAATACACAAAGAACGCCGCCATCTTTACCAAAAAAACCTGTTAATACCCCCAGTCACCCGCCAATGCCACCTCGACCTTCCCCGACTCTCCCTAAAAAAGAAATACACAATCATTTCGGCCATTCATCGTCACCGGATCATCAAAACTTCAAGTCAAACCTACGATCGGTCAGTAGTTTATTTTTGAGCATGCCACCTCCCCCTGCATCCTGCCTGCATATTCTCATTTGTGCTTCCCAATGCATTATAACTTTGGTTACATTAAGCCTTTGCAGATAAAGCCTAATTTTCTGAGCTTATAAATACAAGTAATAATGCCTAAAGTGTCCCAACAGCATTTGATGAAAATTTGGCCATACCATATGGTTTAAAATCCGGTAAACACAGGGTCTAGTCATGAGTTTCTGATGATTTTTAGCTCACCTGGCCCGAAGGGCTGGTGAGCTTATGTCATGGCGCGGCGTCCATCGTCCGTCCCGTCCGTCCGTCGTCCGTCCGTCCGTCCGTCAACATTTCCTTTAAATCGCTACTAGTCATAGAGTTCTGCATGGATTGTAACCAAATTTGGCCACAAACATCCTTGGGGGAGGGGGAACAGAACTTGTATAAATTTTGGCTCTGGTCCCCCAGGGGCAGGAGGGGCGGGGCCCAATAGGGGTAATAGAGGTAAATCCTTTAAATCGCTACTTGTCCTAGAGTTCTGCATGGATTGTAACCAAAATTAGCCACAAACATCCTTGGGGGAAGGGGAACAGAACTTGTATAAATTTTGGCTCTGATCCCCCGGGGGCAGGAGGGGCGGAGCCCCTCAGGGGAAATAGAGGTAAATCCTTTAAATCGCTACAAGTCATAGAGTTCTGAATGGAATGTAACCAAATTTGGCCACAAACATCCTTGGGGGAAGGGGAACAGAACTTGTATAAATTTTGGCTCTGACCCCCCGGGGGCAGGAGGGGCGGGGCCCAATAGGGGAAATAGAGGTAAATCCTTTAAATCGCTACTAGTCATAGAGTTCTACATGAATTGTAACCAAATTTGGCCACAAACATCCTTGGGGGAAGGGGAACAGAAATTGTATAAATTTTGACTCTGGTCCCCTTGGGGCAGGAGGGGCAGGGCCCAATAGGGAAAATAGAGGTAAATCCTTTAAATCGCTACTAGTCATAGAGTTCTGAATGGAATGTAACCAAATTTGGCCACAAACATCCTTGGGGTAAGGGGAACAGAACTTGTATAAATTTTGGCTCTGGTCCCCTGGGGGCAGGAGGGGCGGGGCCCAATAGGGGAAATAGAGGTAAATCCTTTAAATCGCTACTAGTCATAGAGTTCTGAATGGAATGTAACTAAATTTGGCCACAAACATCCTTGGGGGAAGGGGAACAGAACTTGTATAAATTTTGGCTCTGACCCCCCGGGGGCAGGAGGGGCGGGGCCCAATAGGGGAAATAGAGGTAAATCCTTTAAATCGCTACTTGTCGTAGAGTTCTGAATGGAATGTAACTAAATTTGGCCACAAACATCCTTGGGGGAAGGGGAACAGAACTTGTATAAATTTTGGCTCTGACCCCCCGGGGGCAGGAGGGGCGGGGCCCAATAGGGGTAATAAAGGTAAATCCTTTAAATCGCTTCTCGTCATAGAGCTCTGAATGGAATGTAACCAAATTTGGCCACAAACATCCTTTGGGGAAGGGGAACAGAACTTGTTTAAATTTTGGCTCTGGTCCCCCGGGGGCAGGAGGGGCGGGGCCCAATAGGGGAAATAGAGGTAAATCCTTTAAATCGCTACTTGTCGTAGAGTTCTGAATGGAATGTAACTAAATTTGGCCACAAACATCCTTGGGGGAAGGGGAACAGAACTTGTATAAATTTTGGCTCTGACCCCCCGGGGGCAGGAGGGGCGGGGCCCAATAGGGGTAATAAAGGTAAATCCTTTAAATCGCTTCTCGTCATAGAGCTCTGAATGGAATGTAACCAAATTTGGCCACAAACATCCTTTGGGGAAGGGGAACAGAATTTGTTTAAATTTTGGCTCTGGTCCCCCGGGGGCAGGAGGGGCGGGGCCCAATAGGGGAAATAGAGGTAAATCCTTTATATCGCTACTAATCATAGAGTTCTGAATGGAATGTAACCAAATTTGGCCACAAGCATCCTTTGGGGAAGGGGAACAGAACTTGTATAAATTTTGACTCTGGCCCCCCGAGGGCAGGACGGGTGGGCCCCATAGGGGTAATAGAGGTAAATCCTATAAATCACTTCTTGTCCTAGAGTTTTGCTTGGATTGTGACCAAATTTGGCCATAAACATCCTTGGGGGAAGGGGAACAGAACTTGTATAAATTTTGGCTCTGAACCCCTGGGGGCGGGAGGGGTGGGGCCCAATAGGGGATTTAGAGGTTAATATTAAAATTCCTTCAGAAAAGAAACAATGAACCTGTATTCAGAACATTACTTGGCATTACAAATCAGGTGAGCGATACAGGCCCTCTGGGCCTCTTGTTTTATAGTTCTTTAAATCAGATATCAAAGGAATTCAATTAACCATATACATGTAATGACTGTCATATCCCTGTGAATGACAGTTGTAATCACAGCTTCTTAAAACAGTATAACTGGTTGTGTTCACAGAAATGGTATTTTCGTGATTTCCCAGGTCATCAAAGTGATTGTGAAATTTTTCTCCATGCAATATTGAGATTTGGTTGCATTACATATACCGGTACTGTTGAAGCCTAGTTTTTGGTTAAATTATAAAAATTTTGATCTGCCAAAAAAATATGGTTATATGGTAATTTTTACACATTCTGAAGACGTTCTCAAGTGAAGGTAACTGGTATCCGCAAATTTTTTTTTCATGATTTGATAGAATATAAAACTTCTATTAGGCTAAATGTAAAAAATAAGAAAATGTCCGTTACGTTAAGACATCCTCTGCTAGATATTGATCAAAGCTCAAGTTTGATATAGCAAGTTTTATATGTAGGTGAAAGGCTAAATCCGTTAAAGATGGACAAAGTTACGATGCAAATTGGCTAGCAAAAATGACATCCCATACCCCTCGAGCTCATTATCTGTGATGTCTGCATCCCTCTATTCTATACTAACCATAAAGTGGAGATGTTCGTGTCCTATAGGTCCTATCTTTTCTATAATTAAGTCATTCACCCCTCAAGACATACATGGGCTCTTCAAAATCAAAGAGTAGACCAGTCCATTATGAACTTTTAGGGGTGAATGAGTTCAGGTGGTATGTATTGTTAGTATACAGTGTGCATGGTTATCTCTCTCACATACTTTCCAAACCCTACACGGATACTGGAACTCCCAACATATTAATTTCACATTGATCATAGTAAATATCAGTTAAATGCACTCAATGAATATATATACAGAACCCTTAGGAGAATAAGAACACTTCAGATACACGAAAAAAATAGCAATGTCAATTAGATCCAAATAGTATCTGTCATTAAATATCTTCACAAAAAAAGCATACAGTAATCGCATTAGCATATACATAAACCCAGCCTCTTACACCATTCCTATAGCTATATAGTAGCCCATTGGGAATTCTGCAGTATATGTTTTGCTACCAGTTTAAAATTTTTCCCTAAGTGAAGAAGTGTGTATAATTTCCCCTGATGTAATTAAGTTATAAATAGTATGATTGAATGCATTCATCTTCATTAAACTCAAAAAATAGTTTAATCAGATCAAATTGGTAATTGCATCCTATTCCTTCTTTTCATATTACAGAGTTACTAATTCCCAAGCGGGTAGATTTTTTTGTGAGTGTTGTTTTCACTGAAAAGTATGACATATTAATCTTACCTACCTACAAGGGCAGATAACTGTAAGATATGTACATACAAAATTGTGAAATAAACAATACTACTGCACTTCAATACAAAGCTAGGGGCCACAGTGGCAGAGTGGTTAACATGTCCCGACCTATTACCACAAGCCCTCCACCTCTGGGTCAGGGTTTGAATCCGATGTGGGACATGCACAGTTACCCGGTACTGACTGCTGGTTGGTGGTTTTTCTCCAGGTAATCAAATCTGGCACGTCCTTGAACGACCCTGGCTGTTAATAGGATGTAAAACTAAAATAAACAAACAAATAAAACAAACTTCCATACATGGCAAGATAAAAAAAAAAGTTTAGTCTTGAAGAAGGGCGGGATGACTGAGTGGTTAAGCTGTCTCAGCATATTACCTTAAGCCCTCCACCTCTGGGTCGTGAGTTCGAATCCCATATGTGGCAGTTGCGAGCTGTTGACGGCTGGTTGGTAATGTTTCTCCAGGTATTCCGATTTCCTCCACCATCAAACCTGACACTTCCTTAAATGACCCTGTATGTTATCAGGACTTAAAACTAATAAAACCAAAACCAAAGTTTAGTCCTAAAAAGGAACGGGAAATAACAGGTGTTATATATGTGGAGAAAAATTTAAAACATGATATAAATTGAAACTATGGGTCCTTGTTTAAGCTTGAAAAACATAATACAGCTTAATTGAATTGGTAGATAAAAAAATACAATAAAAAAACACTTTACTTTTTGACTTTCTTTCTGTTAAAAAATGAATATCTCCAGCAAGTATTTGACAACTTTCACCTGTCAATTAAAGCTAGTTTGGTGCAGTAAGTGACAGAAGAATATATAGTGAATGTTTTTACCTTCAATGGCACATCCAGAGGTTATTTTGGGCTTTAGGAACTCCCTCTTCATCATGAGATTTTTCTGAAAAATTATTTTCCTCACTTTTACACTGAGTAAAAGTGCCACCATCATCCCCCACCCCTTAAATGACCACCCACTGACCTGCAATGACCGCCCATAGAATTAGACGGTTGTAGAGTTTGAGATGTGTTGTAATTCTTGCATGTTTGTTTATCTATATTTCTGTCACTTGCATGTCTCTGTTTTATTCCTGCGTGCCTACCTTTAGCTGGGCTTGTCAGTCCTACCAGAACAAGTGGTTTTCCTAAATTCACAAAAACTCCAAGCACAGAGTCTGCCACCACCCCTAAGTCGCCTGGCTCTCGTGGAGCTCTGCCTCCGACTCCAGATGAAAAGCCAGCTTTACCTGCTAAACCTGCAGACCTACCCCCTCCCCCTCCACCTGCAAAGAATTTCAAAGACTTGGTAAGGGAGAAAATTGCTCAATAAGAAAATGTTGATTTTATATATCCACGATACTTCAGGGGTTACTATCACTGTCGATATAGGCCTGTTATGAAAGTGATGCCCATCTTCAAAGCCACACAGTCAACCGCAGTGTATTGTTATTCAATTCTTTTGGAAGAGTAGAGAAACCTCATTGCACAAAGTTAACCCTATCAGTGTTTGCTCTTTTACCTACGTATCATTTTTTGTGTACATCAAAGGGCCAAACTACCTGCTCCTCAGATGTCCCTTACAGAGCCTTCAGTTTTAATTTGACATAGTCTAGGGAGATATAAAGACAGTGATAGTAACCCCTGGAATGTCAAGGATTTCATAATAATCTATGTGAAACTAACAAGCACTATATCTGTTCATTTTAAACTTCTCCTAAACCTCCTCATGCTGGGATAATAGGTTAACATTCACATATAATACAGCCAAATGGAAACCATCCTGGAAAAAACCATTTTGCTTTTCTTCTTCATGCCATTTCAGTGAAGCTGATCTGTAAAATGTCAGGAAAAGAATCAGGGTTGCAAACAGTATGGTGTTTTTTAACCTTCATAAAAGCATTTTAATGTAAAAGGCAAGGCATTTTGTAAAATGAATGTGTAATTTCAAGAATTTTGATTAAAACTTGGTTTTAACTTCTTCTTAACACCCAACCATGAGGTTGAGCTGAAATGATCTCCATATGCAGGGCTGTTAAAGATTGCTGTCACTTCATGTTTCTAATTATATGAATTCCAACACAGAAAAAGTACTGATTGTAAATGCATGTGATTCTCTGTATTGAATGCAGCAAACATTTATCAGACCTCATGTGTTACATACATGTACATGTATGCATGTAATAATAAGTTATACTTTATACAGTGTACCAGGTATATATAATTTCACATTGGTTATTATGAAAAATATAAATTTTATTACATATGTGTTGTATTGTCATTGTTTTGACAATTTAGCAATTTTATTATCTAAATTGTAATTAAATCAACTCTATCTTGAATTTAGAATTTCTCTAGACAGAAAAAGCATACGATTAATAAAATAAAATTGATTTGTAAACAATTGTCTCATTTGAATTTTGCTGAAATTTTTATTTAAAGTATATATTCATTAATTGAGATAATGTATTGAATGACCTGATCAAACAGGAATCACCTGACCTTCCGCCTCCCCCTAAAATGGAAGATATTCAGCCACCTTTCCCACCAAAAACCAAAGACTCTTACACGCCTATAGATCCAAATACGAAATCCAACGGTGACGCAGGGAAAAATACGCCCTTGGTTCCCAACGGCAACCAGAACGATTGGCCAGATGACTATGACGATGATGATGACCAGGAAATCTATGATGATGTGGCTGCATTACCTGTGAGTGTGTTTTCTCTGTATGGCCAGTTATTTATTATATTCCGTCTTTGCATTTTACAGAGTTGCCTCCCTTTCAGGTATGTATCTATTGTAATATCATAAATTTTGTGTGCAAAATTCACATTGTTTTCTCAAAATACTATGATGTTATGCCTGCAGACACATACATCACAATCAATACCTATCTTAAAGGGCAGATAACTCTGTTATATGCAAACACAGAATATATGTTTCCTAAGATAACCTCTGTTTGATGATTATCTTGCAGGCCGACCCTCTGTCTGGTTTTCCTTGGTACCACAATGAGCTGGAGAGAGAAGAAGGCAACAAGAAGCTGAAGCAGATCAGTAAGGTATGTTTACTGTGAGGAAAAATATTTCTGTAAGGTACAGTACCTTACACCTCTGGGGTCTCGAGTTTGAGTTCCACATGGGGCAGATGCCAAGTACTTACTGTTGGTCAGTGAGTTTTATCCCACATAGGGTATTTGTCAGGAAGTGACCATTGGTCAGTGTTTTTTATCCCACATCGGATAAATGCCAGGTACTACCTGTTGCTTGGTTGTTTTTCCCCAGGTACATTCCGACTTCCGAATTTTTTTGTGTCGGAAGAGGAGAAAATGTAGCGATCAGACCGGGATACGAACCAGGAACCTCGGAACACTAGCCAGATGCTATACCAACTGAGCTACCTGATCACGGTTGATCAACCCACTCCATTGTAAATCCCTATACATTTGTAACAGAAGAGGAGGAAATGTAGGGGCCAGACCGAGATTAGAACCAGGGACCTCCGAACATTAGCCGAATGATCTACAAACTGAGCTACCTGGTCACAGATGATTGTCCCAGTCCAATCCCGATACACTCCTCCCTCCTTTTACTTTGTCACACATGACCCTTATACCACTAATTATGATCACTGATGATGTCTTTCTTTCAGGACGGTTGTTTCCTCTTGAGAAAGTGTAGCAACAAGCAAAAGGCACAGACACAACCCTATACTCTAATGGTCTACTACGCTGGTTATAACTACAACCTTAAAGTACGCTTCAGGTCCGACGAAAAATACGCTCTGGGCGAGGAAAAAGCAGACGAAGTGGTATGTTATGTTTAAAGAAGTCATGTTACAATTTAAGATTAATCTTAGCAAGAGCCGAGTATACTTAAAAACTTCAAATAAGTTGATATAAAGTATGAAAAATGGTATCATACCCGAGTCAGTAAAAAAACTGAAGGAGGCTGAAATATCTGTTAAAGTTTGCAGCATGCTGCAGTGAAGGTCTGCTGAACATGATCAAATTTAAGTCCTTGCCCTTTATGCAAGGTCATATTCATCAAATTCCCTAAAATGTTTTGTCTTTAATATTTCATAACTTACGCAATGATCGAATATCAACAGAGTACAATTTTGATAGGAAATTCAAATCTAACATTCAGATCAACAACACTTAGTGTATATATATAACACATTGAGTTAAAAATTAGATATAACACAAGTCATGAATGTAGACAGTTTGATGGCTTGTGCCCAATTTGGGTCTCCCAATTTATGGCATCCAGTCACCTATCCAAATAATGCTATGGCATTTAAGCGAATTTAGAATCAATTAACCTTTTGACTTCACATAAGATATGGCTGCCTCAAAACTACGTATATGTGACATTTTAAGTGTGTTTCTTTTTCAGACATTCGAAACAGTCCCTGAACTTATTAGCCATCATCAGAAAAATGAGGTGATCTTGGTACATAAGTCTGGAAAACAGTACAGTACTCTACTTACTGTGTCACCCAAGTCTTGACAATAAAATATGTCCCCAAAGATTTTTTTTTTAAATTCATCAGGAATGGTATACTCAGTCACAAACTACTGAATGTTTGTTGCCCTTCTGCCCATGAAGACCTTGACATGTGGCCTTTGACCTTCACATGTGACCTTGCGAAAATACACAATGGTTTAAGGAGAAACAAACAATTGTATGTAAGTGATATGTTTCAAACCATGAGTTTGGTTAACTTGTTAATATTGTTCATTTTCTTACAACTTTTGTAAGCTGGGCATGTAATATCACCCCTGAAATTGCAAATTGAACTGCTCCATTCAAAGAACTAGAAGAGTTCAAAGATATATTAAGGGGTGTATAGGTTCAGTTTTAACATATGTATACTTAAAGGCATTTTAAGGAGATTGTTTCAGATTTGTAAATACATAGCTAGTTTAATGACTAGATTTGTTATTGATTTGTAAACATAATGATTAGATCGTTAATGTTTGTAAATACATAGCTAGTTTTATGACTAGATTTGTTATTGATTTGTAAACATAATGATTAGATCGTAAATGTTTGTAAATACATAGCTAGTTTTATGACTAGATTTGTTATTGATTTGTAAACATAATGACCTTTGTTTTTCATTCCCCGTTGAAATGTTACTTTAAAGTAAGTGACAACCATGCTTGGCATAATAGATCATATCATACCGAAGATTTTGTATTTTAGGTGTGAATTAGATATTTTATATAAAGATATATACTATACACATGCTGTTACGCATTCCAATGTAAAATCAAAGCAGAAAGTTTGATCATATTCTGTAAGTTGCTCCTGTAAGAGGGCAATTTATTTTTGCTATGTAAGCCTGTTGAAGTTTAAAGAATTACTGTATACAATAGCTATATATAACCAGCTGAAAAGAAACATTATAACAATTTTATACAGAAATCAATTTCTTTCAAATCTTCCCGTGACAGATAGGCGTGCCCAAGGTATACCCATGCAAAGTACATGTATATTGGACTAGATTCTGGATATGAGAGCCTTAATATTAATTGTGATTATCGGTGTAGCATGGTATTTTGAATCATTGTATGATGTTATGTACATTATGGCATCATAAAAAATGGTGGACTCGAAGGCTGAGCCCGGCAGCAGAAAACTTAATATTTTCAGCAAATAAGCTTCCGTAGATAATGTGATAGGCGAGAAAATACTCTTTCTTATACCGGGTGTGAAGAATAGGGATATTCCATCCTCTGCGGTACTAAAATAGTTTTACTCCGAGGGTGGCATATACCTACCCTTCCCTTACAAGAAAGAGACTTATATTTGTTACTTCATTGTAAATAAACTATATCGAGTTTAGATACAATATAACAAGCATTCCATCACGATTGTGTAATGAAATGCTTCAAATGATTCCACAACTTCCTAAAACCTTACTTACTCTTAGACACAAATATAGACCTACTGCTATATATATTTTTATAACTGTTTTGACTTGCCATTTGTAATTTTCTAGCTGTAGATATATAAAGAGTGTATGTGTGAAAAGTGATAGAGAGTTTTGTAGCCTTGCATAATCAAAGAGTTGATTTTCTTATGTCTATGCAATGTAAAAACTAAAAAATATTGTTTATGAGAAGTCTTTCATCTACATGTTTGTTAAACTACTATGATGTTATGCATGACTAGAAATTACAATGATCTATCATGTTACAAAACTTATATTTACATTACAAACATTATCTACAAAATTACATTTGAAATTGTAGGTAATAATTCTACTAAATTCAAAGGCAAACTTTTCATTCCATTGTATTGAAAAATACTTCTTTTTTATTCGTATTTTTTTTTTTTTTTTTTTTTTTACTTTATTATTATGTAAAATTGTTCTTGTGTGCATACTGCGGTACCAAATTTGTTCTACAAAGTTACTCTTTTATTTTCTTAAATTTAAGTGTAAAACATGTACTTTATCTATCTGAATGCAATTTGTGCAAATCCATTATTGTTTTTTAATTGTTACAAAAATATTACTGTTATTGCTCAAAACTTATAAAATAAAAGTGTTCCACATGCGTTTGTATATAATAAGAAATGTTGTATACCATATTTGACCAAATAAGTGCTAGGGCTCAGAAAATTAGGACGACCTTAATTTGACCAAAAGCATTGCATTAATTAAGTGACAAATCAGTGTGAAAGAGAAATCAGATAGAAGAAACAACAAATGTATCTGGTATTCATATTTTCAGTCTGGTTTTGATAATATAAACTTTATTTATTTTACATTGATAGCAAATCAAGTTATAACTTATACAATTCACTTTCAATGGCCCCATGGTAAGCACAAGGGGTCTTATAATTAGAGAAGGAGGATATTGGAGTGTCCGGAGGAAAACGTAATTGGACAGGTGACCCCTGACCTTTCCATGTCCATGCAAGGAGTCAGATCTCAGATGGCTAGGTGAAAAGCATGTGGCTTAACAACTACACCGCTCGATTACCCAATAGGCATTTGATTTGTTGACGATTTCAATGTAAGGCATATGGACTTCAGTTCTCAAAAAAATGAAAGAGTGCATATTGGGTTAAATACGGTAACTAGAAATGATATGTTGTGGTCGTCATTGCCATAAAAACAGACAAATATTATTATGTAGAGTTGACATTGCTACAAAACATTTGTCTTTAAAAACTTGTTGTAAATTGTCTACAGTATTACAGAGTACCTTTGAATTGTTGACAACATATTATCTGTGTTTAACAGGGTATCTGGGTTTGTCATATACTGTACATTTATGTTACATTCTCTGAAGGTGGAATTTATGTAGGGCTGTTGTTGTCAGGTACCCCCGGTATTAACTGTAGGATTGGGGGGGTCTCCAAGTACTCCTGACCATACAGCTTTCTTCCATTTTCTTAACCTGGCATGTCATAAATGACCTCGGTAGGTAGTAAATATCATGTAAAACAAAATAAACTACTAACTTACTTATATAAGATCCAAAATGTGAACCGCGTATAACAATGATAAAAAAGTGTAATTAGAGTCGGCAGCGGTAGGTCACATGGGACTTTGTCTGGGGGAATTTACTGTAAGACTGTCATACGTCTGTCATTGTAATGAACTTAAGGAATATTTACACTTTAGTCACAGGTGTTAGTCTTATTTATATTGGAAAATTGACACCCGTCATGGAGGACATCCTTATAATGTACTACCCAGTGTATTGGTAGTGTATACATAAAATGTAGGTACATCTGTACCTTTGTTTTATGAGACAGGTCAAACACCTCGAGTGTGGGGCGAAATTCGAGTACAGTATTGTTAATCTGTAAGCTGTATAGAAGTGAAAGTCCATGCAAGGCAGATGTTGTAATTGGAAATAGACAAAAAATATACTGTAAACTGAATTAATTTTGCAATTTGCATTTCAAAAGAAGTTCCTGAAGTTTAATATTTGTGTATTTCAAATTTGAATGGAAATCCCATATCAATATAATAACCTTATAAACTTTCGTAAACTTGCATAGATCGTGAAATCTGTGAAAGTATTTTACAAGGTTTACAATATACTTTTGAGAAGAAAATAATTTTGTTTTGGACTTGTTAACAAATCAGTTTTTATTGTTTATAATACATATGTACTTATTTAATGTACCAAAGAAAAAAGTGACATCACTCAGTTTAATCACACAAAAATATAAATTTTATATTTTAGGCCAGAAATAGTGTAAACATGGATATTTTTGCACAATTTTTTATTTATTTTTTTTTTTTTTTTTGCTAATTAAATCAGTTTTCGAACTGTTCCCAGTTGCTAGTTTTTGTAGTATGCATTGATAATATTATTGACATGCAAAATAAGTGAAAATGATTGGTCAAGATTTGAAGTGAAAATTTCCATGCTGTGAATTACTTCCCACTTTATATATTCTACAAATGTGTGTTTGAAACTTCATTTAATCAGAAATTGTGTTCCTGTGTCAGTTACTATAATAATCACACATTCCATTTAGTAATAGTTTCCTATGACCCTACCACCATATTTAGACATTTTGAAAAATGTACACCAAACATATACACTTATCAAATTGTCCATTTCTGATTTTAAAGGTCACAGGAAACTGGGGCTATTTTCCATTATTGCACCTCGTTTGACTTTCACCGTGTCATTAAAATATCCATTTCTGATTGCAAGGTCACAGGGAAATGGGGCTATATTAAATTATGTCGCAAACAAATCCAATCACATGTTTAGACATTGTTCCATTTTAAAGAACAGTTAAGCTTATATTTCTTTATGTTAAATAAAAATGTATATTTGATATATAAAAACAATTCTTTACATATACATTTATATTATATACTTGTGCCAGTTGTACTTACGTACTGTAAATGTAGATGTTTTCGCGAGTGCTGAATTTTGCTAGAGTAAATATTTCATGTTTGTGTTATTTTCAGAAAGATGTAACTCTGAGCCTTTAGTAATATAGTTTACATACTAAAAAAACTCCCATTGGAAATTTTCACAATGAAATGGCTTTCACGTAATTAGTGAAAACCACTTCACAGGTAAATTGCCACATTTACTGTAAACCCTTTTTGATTTCAATATATGGATGTTTTAAAGTATGAGTAAATTGATTCCACAAAGAGACATTCCGTGTCCTATCATATTGTTTTGTTCTGATTTTGTTATGTACATGATTGATAGGACATCATTCGCTGATGATAGAACAATTTTATATCAAGCTATTGAGATAAAATTAAATTTTTTAGCGATATTTGTGCCATTAATGTTACGTAAGTGGACCTAGGGTCCACATTATTTTACAATGCTGGTTTTTTTTCAGTACTGTATTTGAAATAGTCATTACAAATTATTACAAATAATAAAAAAAAAAAAATTGTGATAGACCTTGCTTTAAAATAAAATACTGTATTCAACCAAAAAAAGGTCCAGGACACTATAAAATAATGATAAAAAAAAAAAAAATATGGGGCGCTTGATAAAACCAAATTTGGATTAGCTTTTTATGAAACTATTGCACAAAATAACCCATAAATCAATTTACAAAAGAAATCAAAGAAAGAAACCTACATAGTTTTCATAATTTCACGCTGCATTTAATTTGAGGTAAGTGACATTGATGATTCAAAAAGGAGAAGGGACGCTTAAAACTATGAGGGTTCTTATTGGGTTAAATACGGCGTGTTATAAAATGACAATATACAGGTATTACTTGTTACTTTACATGCTGTTTTATATGCTTAATGTCTATTGCTTTAGATATATTTGCTTGGAGTATAATAAATACATTCAATGTGATTTTTATGCTTATACCTCATATATTACAAGCCAAGGTGTCATTTTTTGTAGAGAAATATTTATGCAAAGATATCGCTTAATTAAATTATACAAGATATCCTGTATCTTTTAAATATGTTTTGAAGGTCAGGAGGATATCCTGATCTTACAAGAAATATGGTATCTTTGAACATCACTCCAGAAATAAATTACAACTTGGCTTTCCATTATCATACTTAATTCTACTCACATCATGAGCTTATATTTGTATTATCACGACAGTTTTATGTATTTGTTAATATTTTGGCTATAAATTTCATAAAGTCAATATATAACTGACAGAGAATTAATAGTTATGGCCATGCAGCCTGAATGGTCAAGCTCCTTATAGTGTCCAGCTGTGGTCACCTAATGGCCATCTGTGTGTGATAGGGATGGGATTTTGTACATGTACAACTTAAAAGGAATAAAATCAAATCGATCTAACCCACTGCCTTGTTGGTCATTATTTTGTCCCGTTATTTGACCTCTGTAATTTGACAGACTGCCCAAGGTCTTCGAGGAGTTGTGACCAGGTCATGGAGGTGTTTGTATTGATTTTTCTGAGCCTGCATCATGAATGATTGTGTGTTCTGTCATTCACGATTCATACAACAAATGGTGACGCTAACTGTCGTCTGCTTGTCATAGCTTTTTAATCACATTCATATTAATATCGTCCAGTTATGTCTTTCCTATAGCTTGGTCATAAGCATATTGGAGAAAAAAAATGGAATTTCGAAAATTGAGCGGCCAAGAACTTTTGTTTTTCAAATGGAAATTATGTACAAGACGAATGAATTTGTCTTTAAAATTAGTGACTTTCCTTTTAAATTACTTATAAAGAAACTTAATAAAAAAAAACATAACCTCATTTGAAATTGAACTTTACAGGCTAGATTGTTAATTTTTGTCTTTCTTTATTATATAGACTTATCTAAAGCACTTAAAACAAAATTAGAAAAGAAGACTTTTCCCTGACGTTTTCAAATTTTCTGCCACTTTATATGAAATTTCTGTGACATCATATGGTGGTAAATGCGTCGATTTGGAAATAGACATCGTAGCATACGCATCGTCGATACTACAGGGGATACTTCCACTGTCGTTATATTGAAGATAATTCAGGAGAAATCAACTGACCAATCACAGACCTGCAGAGATGTTCTTTGAAAATTACAGGCGGAGCAACACCCAACTCCAAAGGCACAGTAAACAACACTGTACCGTTATTCAAAGGGCCTCAATGGACTAGACTACATGCTCATTTCCCGTCAAACACCGAACCTTCAGTTTTACCAGGACATAGTGTAGGGGTGGATATAACGACAGTGATAGTAACCCCTGGAATACACAGGGATCTGAGAATTAGTTTCAGTTTATATAATTATATTCACCAGAATGCTTTAAGACCGTTTTCAGACCAGAAACATGTTTCTGTTTAGACGTTGTATGGGTCTATATAAAAAAATCGGTAAAATCATACTCTACATAGTACAGTTGGTAGTAGACTAAAGGTTACACCCTTGTGCACACGGAGTGCACGAGGTTTAGACTACAGGTAGACACGGAGTGCACAAGGTTTAGACTACAGGTAGACACGGAGTGCACAAGATTTAGACTACAGGTAGACACGGAGTGCACAAGATTTAGACTACAGGTAGACACGGAGTGCACTACGTGTGAACACGGTGTCCACTACAGGTGGACATCGTGTCCAGGTACATTGAGACCTAGACAGACAAGGTGATGTGTACAGTTAGGGATCGGGGAAGAATAAGTTCTTCAATTTGAAATAATACATAATTATAATTTTTAAGTGTTTATTTGTTTTTAATTACAACATCTACAATTTAATGTACAGTATATATAACTATATAATACAATATTTTTTTAGTATACATGAATAAAACCTTTTCACTGCAAAAGTAATAAAGATTGATTTATATTCATTAAGTATATGTCTTTTTAATTTTATATCTGTAGTTTCCATTTCTTATGTTAAATTGTCTATATTACGTTTTCAAAAGTAAATGTTTTATGGGTAAATTGCATTAAATATATATATATATATATATATATATATATATATATTCATTTACATCAAGAATTTTCACAAGTCAAAAACAACTTTGAATTGCAGCAAAAATCAGTCCTAATGTGCTTTTGAGACACTTTTTTCTTTTATAATAAGCTATCAGTAATACAATCATATACCGGGTAATACATAGCTTTTAAACAAAAAGATTTGGTGCCTATCAATCAGTTGTCTAGCGATACCCTTGTAGATCGTCTTTCATTAAAATATATACACTTTTATAATATTTTTCTTGCTATTTTAAGTTCTAAAAGTATTGTACGTAAAAATAGCTTAATTACATATTCTTTATTAAAAACTGAACGTCTTTAAAAGATCATGCAGAATTAAATCCACTTCAAACTATATGACGTCCTCCACTAATTGGTGGCTAGTCTACCTACAAGTACCCAATTCAGCTTGTTTTGATTCTTAATTACCGGTACACACAATAAGTTTATGATCCCAACCCCGCAAGTTATCTTGATCGTATATTGCGTCATGGTCCAATAATTATAACTTGTCAAACATACAGGTAAGCCACAGTATCCAGCTATACAGGTGCCTCAAGGTGACCATCGATAGATGGCCAGAGGGCAGAATCGTTACCTTCTGTGTTTATGAGAATAATGGGGGCAGTATCTTTATATAAGATGTGATTTTAGAATTGTTTCTATGGAAGTTTGTTAAGACAAACAAATATACTTTACCGTTTAAAAAAATCATATAGGTTTAATGAGTTTGAAACACATAAGTACCATTCTTATTAGATACATGTACATGCTTGTTGTAGAGCCTGGGTAAACATGTACACCGGTTCCCGGGTGGGGGAGGGGGGTGTAGATTGGGGTGAGGGATGAGGTAAAAACTTGTTGAATACACCTCAATTATTGTCATGACAGGCAGCCGTGAAGTGGAGCTGACGGTAGCTGTACAATGCGTAAATCATGCATGTCTGTCACAACCTTGAATTTACCAATAATACATATATATTTTTTAATCAAATTAATGTAGATAAGGTACTTATTCAACATTGTAATATGGTATTTTATATACATAGTCATGATAATCAGGTTTCTGATATATGTAAAAAGCCAGTGTAAAAAAATAAATTAATGAAAAAGATAATGGATGAAATATGATATTCCAATAATCTTGAAATAAATGTTTTAGTTAACTATACACTTGGTATTTAGATTATTTTTAATTTTAATATATAAAGCTTCATTAACAAATAAATTAAAATGCACTACCAGTTAAAACACATATCCCTATTGACTAGCATTGTTGTATAACTGTACGTATTTGTGTGATGAATACAATGTATGCATGTAGAGGCTGCCACCTAAGTACAGCATGCTATAAATGGACCTCCTGGGGTTGGGATAAGGTACTACATGTATACAGGTGTTTGTATAGTCTGTGATACACTTGACTGAACATATTGAAGGGTGCCCAAAGAAGGCCCCAGGCCCCTGGCCCCACTCTGACCAATGTTAGGTAATTTGGAACAGTATGAAGTCCAAGTGACCATGGCAACTGCAGTCCTAGCCTAGGGGTCTACCTTTCGAGCAGGCAAATTTAATTATAAGTGAACAATATACTACATGTATGGATCATACATTAATATATATATTGTTATCATATAACTCACGCGGTTTGTAAAAGAAGGTCAGAATAGGATATTGTCAAATTATCAAGGTTTCTAGAATTAAAATAATTATGACAAATTCAGAATCTAATCAACAACTATGAATCTACAGTTTAAATGGATAGAAGTTGGATTTATTTTGATTCTGTCTGTTTGATTTGTTATCAGACATTTGACCTACATTTTAGCGATCGGTCCTTTGAACAGTGTTGGTGCTCACGAGCAGCCACATGCCCGATACTAAATTTTTGCTTTCTATAAGCCAGTGCTTACAGGTTCCTCAATCGGTTGAGTGAAATAAAGTGTAATTTCTAATGCCGATTTTTAACGTCTATGGACGATTTCTCATTTTTTCCAATGCTTTGCAACGCGCCAGGTTCCATGTAGCAAATGTATACGTATTATACAAACTATTTCGCGCACCTTGCCGTTTAGAAAACTATATTCCATACATACATAGTTAAACATTTTATGAAGAATTTAATGTGTTTATGTTTATATGTCCTTGCTTTTATTATGTCCATCAATATATTCTTTTTAATCAAAATAATTTGCCGATCAAAATATCTCTTTGGCGACGATTTGCTTATACTAAAAATCTTACTCCACGCAAGGTTCATCACTTTATGCGTACGAAAAAGAATTTCATCTTTAAACTACTTATCACTAGCTAAGAAAGATAGTTTTTACTGGGAACTATCCATTGATGAGACATAACCAGTATGTGGTTTACCGTACGCAGTTAATTTGCTTTTATAAATTCTATAATTAACGTCCTCATTTATAAATTAAATTGTATGATAATATATATTGATACATTTTACTTTATATGTATCTATTCAAAAATAAACATTACACTACGAATGATTTCCAGTAATTAACGGCAATTTTTATGTATCAATAAATATTATGTTTCGATCTGATCGCAATAACTATTTCTATCTGTCAAAGTCCATATAGACTGCAGAATCAGTACATATTTTCTCATATTTCTGTGGCACATCATCTAGTCTGTCTGTGGTCTGGATGTAGTGGATATTTTACCTGGACACGATGTCCACCTGTAGTGGACACCGTGTTCACACGTAGTGCACTCCGTGTCTACCTGTAGTCTAAATCTTGTGCACTCCGTGTCTACCTGTAGTCTAAACCTCGTGCACTCCGTGTCTACCTGTAGTCTAAACCTCGTGCACTCCGTGTCTACCTGTAGTCTAAACCTCGTGCACTCCGTGTCCACTCGTAGTTCACACCGTGTGCACAATGTGTAACCTTTAGTCTACTACCAACTGTACGTAAAAGGTGGTAAGCTCCCCGACACAAAACTTCTAGCGGCTAAAAATCACATTTCTAGCAAGTACATGTATTCACATAACTGGTACTACCGTTGTATACACAACTACACTCAGTGCCGTCACTAATTAGACAAAAGCAGCCCCGTTTCAACGCATACTCCAAAATATATAGTACAGACATTCGCATACCGCAAGCTCGTGGGAGATCTTCCTCAGATGAACATGGCTGTTAATAAGAAGTTAAACCTAATAAGATTAAAGTGTAGCAACCTTGAGTCTGCAATGATGAAACTGTAATGCAGACGTTTACGTTTCCCGATGTACATTCTACCTTAAACAATCCGCTTGCCCTAAGAACACGTTCTTTTTTTGGTTTGAATAATGCGCTGGTTATTTGACCTACAAATGAATTTTTTGTTTGGGTTGAATGATGCGCTTAACCCTTTGACCTTAGAACACGTTCTTTGTTTGGGTTGAAGGATGAGCTTGCCCTTTAACCTAAAACACGTTCTTCAGTTGGGTTGAACGCAAGAACACGCTCTTTGAATCGGATGATGCGCTTGTCCTTTGACCTAAGATCACGTTCTTTGTTTGGCTTGAATGATCTTGTCCTTTGACATAAGAACATGTTATTTGTTTGGGTTGAATGATGCGCTTGCCTTTGAATGATGCGCTTGGATGATGCCTTTGCGCTTGAAAGAACATGGTCTTTGTTTGGGTTGAATGATGCACTTGTTTTGACATAAGAACACGTTCTTTGTTGGGTGAATGATGCGCTTGTCCTTTGACCTAAGAACATGTTAGTTGAATTGGATGATGCGCTTGCGCTTTGACCTAAGAACATGGTCTTTGTTTGGGTTGAATGATGCACTTGTCCTTTGACATAAGAACATGTTCTTTGTTTGGGTTGAATGATGCGCTTGCCCTTTGACCTAAGAAAAACGCTCTTTGTTTGGGTTGAATGATGCGCTTGCCCTTTGACCTAAGAACATGTTCTTTGTTTGGGTTGAATGATGCGCTTGCCCTTTGACTAAGGACACGTTCTTTGGATTTGATATTACGCCTGCCCCTTGACCTAAGAACAACGCTTTTTGTTTGGGTTGGATGATGCGCTTGCCATTTGACCTATAAGAACACATTCTTTGTTTAGGTTGAATGATATGCATGCCATTTGCTAAAATACTTTCAGTTGTAACTCTTTTATTCTCTAAAACACTTTCAGTTGTAACTCTTTTATTCTCTAAAACACTTTCAGTTGTAACTCTTTTATTCTCTAAAACACTTTCAGTTGTAACTCTTTTATTCTCTAAAACGCTTTCAGTTGTAACTCTTTTATTCTCTAAACTAAAACGCTTTCAGTTGTAGCTTCTCTATAAAAAGCTCTCAGTCGTAGCTCTAAAATGGTTTTATCTGTATCTCTAAAACGCTTTCAGTTGTAGCTCTTTTAGCTGTACTTTTAGCTGTATCTTTAAAACGCTTTCAGTTGTAGCTCTTTTAACTGTATCTTCAAAACGCTTTCAGTTGTAGCTCTTTTAGCTGTAGCTCTAAAACGCTCTCACCTGTAGCTCTAAAATATGTTTAGCTCTATTTCTAAAACGCTTTTAAGATCTCGCTCTTAAACGCTTTTTAGATTTCGCTTAGAAAATGTGTCTTATTTTAGTTAACGTTATTTGGCTACGTAAGTTCTACAACTGTCTTTAGTTTCCTTAGTTATTCATGGACGACAATTATAAAAAGTGAAATTAAGAAAATAATTTCTTTGAGATCATGATCCCGAACCCATGAGATGTTAATAAAACTAGCAACATCAGGATAGTAAAAATGTCTATTTACCCAGAATGTACGTCACACATCCTGTACATTAAATTGATTTCCTTTAGTGACTAAAACAGAAAAAAGCTAGTTGGACATGCGCACTGTTAGAAGGTTAATGAAAGAATGCTATATATACGATTATTTTCTAAGGCGATCAAATTGTCGACTATGTTATTTACAATATACATGTACTTCAACAACAATGGAGAGGCCAGTGTCCGAACCGATGGAGTGGTCACCCACCCAAGGACAGGCCACGCTCACCGTTGCTTCAGTACAGTGAATAGATACGGACATTCATTCATACAGTCACAGAAAGCTAGATGTCATGTGACATGTATCGTCACAGAGATAAGATTATATTCTTTTAATATACAACATAGCAAATAATATAAGCATGCTTTAGATATTATTTATTCTTCACCTCAGGGTGCCAACTCAATGAAAATGGATGTTGTCTATGTATATATCTTTTGGTAATTGGTGAATGGACTGATGAATATAACAGTCATTTGATTTTTTCCCAGAAAATAGGAGATTTGAAAAATTATTTTAAAAAATCGGGATATTTCCTAATAAAACAGATCTTTTATCTCGTATTTTCAGTAAAAATAGACGATTGTTAGGTATCTGGCATTTAAATATCATCCTTGCATTTAGAACTGACGACTGGATTTCTACATTGAATTGAATATCAAAATATGTAAACAGAAATTACGCTAAAATTTTATTTTGTAATGAACAATGTTTTATATGTTTACTTAATTTATCAATTAGTATAAATTAACAAAGGAAAGTGTCAGCTAATTCTTAACACAAAACTTCATTTCTTAACACCAGATGCAATTTTGTTTTTGAAACAACTAATAACTTCATTGCTGAAAAATGTAATAGTTAATCATGTTGAAGGGTTGCTTCACTCCGTAAAAGACTAAAAATAGGTTTTAATGTTTAAAGTTTTTTGTTATATTTTATCCCTTTGAAAGAGGTTGTGAGTGCAACTCTGGAAGGAAATGAGAAAATTAATAAAATTAAAACCAAATATGACAAACTAACGAACCAATCATAGTCAATCCAGCAAACAAATAGGACAAAACACAAAAATAAAATATGGCCGTTTAGGTAGGGCGTTAGAATTATACCTGCTGACATACCCATTCCATGATATCGTAAAAGGCGACTAAATTTGGGATATTATATTTTTTCTTCTTCCTACCTAATTTTCTACATTCTGGTGTTTGCCTGGGCACCGACTCACTTTGGCCTTGCAGTTAGGGCGTTAGAATTGTACCTGCTGACATACCTATTCCATGATATCGTAAAAGGCGACTAAATTTGGGATGTTATATTTTTTTTCTTCCTAACTAATTTTCTATTTTCTGGTGTTTGCCTGGGCACCGACTCACTTTGGCTTTGCAGTTAGGGCGTTAGAATTGTACCTGCTGACATACCTATTCCATGATATCGTAAAAAAAATGCGACTAAATTTGGGATGTTGTATTGTTTTTCTTCTTCCTAACTAATTTTCTACATTCTGGTGCTTGCTTGGGCACCGACTCACTTTGGCCTTGCAGGTATGGCATTAGAATTGTACATGCTTCCCCTATTGTATGCTCGTAACAGCCGATTAGATTGAGGATCTTTTAGTTTCTCCTTTTCCACTGACTTCTCCCTCACATCTTCATTGACACTGCCTCACTTTTGGCTTTCAGTTGAGCGTTCGCCACTATGAGGTAGGCTCTGGGTCCTGTCCCCTAGCCGAGACACAGCACAGTCTATAACAGAGTTAGTTTCTACTCCTGCTTAGCGCTCAGCATTAAGGGAGGGTGCCACTGGTTTGCCCGTTGTCATTATAATTTGACCGGGTTGGGTATATTGTTCGGTGTCTTGGACATCATTTCTCAGTGAAATAGCACTATAATAAGGGTAAGAGTTCCGCTATTGCAAGGAGACACACGCAATTATACTGCGGCCTCTAAAAAAATCAATTTACACACCACTAAACCTTTCACACACGGGAGGCCATACTTAAATGACCATGGCTATAAATAGGACGTTATTAGAATAAACCAAAACGTGTCATTTTTGGCTATTAGTTAAAGGTCCACCACGTTACGAAAAAAAAAAGTTTACAAAAATATCATTTAAGAACATCATATCGATGACCTAAGATACGTTCACAACACCAAACAAATGCAAGACTACCCCGTGTAATCTTTGTTAACATTTTGCTGTTTTACCGTCTGGCGCAGTGATAGTTAATAAGTGCGGTAAAGAGGACGACGGCAGGAACACAGAAGACGATCCTTGTTATGATTTTTCAAAATAAGTTGTTCGGAAGGAGAGAGATAGCCATTTAAAGATTACACAGAAAACGAATATATTGCAGCCTCCAAAAACATAGATATCCAAACACCTCAACACACCACATCCACGAGAAGCCGTCAGTAAATGACACTGGCTATTAATATGACGTTTATATAATGAACCAAACCAATGTTACTTTAACTTTTTCGCAATTTCGAGAGATAGTGCTATGATCGCGGGAATTTCATCCGCAAAATACTGAAAAATGGTTTATCTATCCTGAAATGCATAATAACTAATATTCAGTTAAGTTATTTTTTTTAATCGCGGAAATTTGGACTCGTTTAAATATACGTTTATACAGTAATACCAAAGAATGGTAACACACATTGATTTCGATATTCAATTGCAGTAAAATATAAATATTGTTGTATCACTGTACACATATATGACAGAATGAATATATATACACTCAAGAAACCTGGAAACGAACTACTTAAACCCCAATAAATCTAAAAGCTGATACAAATGTAGGAGTGAATTTAATGATCGTGCTCGCTACAGTGTAATTTGCCGAACAATACACCGTTTCTTTGTTAGAAAATCAAAAGCTTCCGAAGATTATTGTTCTTTAATGCAGATAGATGGCCGCTAGAGAGGAAATGATTTGGCGTTTTATTAATGTAATGAAAGATATATGAAATGTGCATCGCAATCACCCCTTCAAAACTGTCGGGGTTGCAAGAATTTTGAAAATTGCCGTCCGATTGGTTTCAAAGAATACCTCCGATATATGTCATATCAAATATCACATAAAACAACAAGAAGTTAATAACAAAAAACAACTCGTACAGTTTTACACCTTTGAGTACATATAAATTCTGCCTGGTGATTTGTCTGATGAAGGTGACAGTGTACACATCATAATAGTCATCGAACGTCACATAAGAAATATTCACTGGTTAATTTTCATCAGGAAAGCTTCAGGTTCATACTATTGAGGGATATGATGGCAAGTCATCGTAAAAATAACTCTTTAACCATAGATCAACATTATCACATCATGTGGACAAAGTTATTAGGCTCAAACTTATACTTTCAAAAATGTGCTACTAGATACATGTATATAATCAAATGGAAAGGGCGTGTATTCCCGCGGGTGTAAAATTTCACGATTTACTGGTTGGAACTTAACCTTAGTAGCCCTTACGTGTAAAGTAATAATTTTGATAAACTTAACAAGGTATTAAAATTTCCGTTTTTGGATCGAAATTTAAAACTCCCACCAATATTAACAACCATATAGTATGGTGTGTCATGGTACAGTATAAAGAGCCTTTATAACACTAAAAGGAAGGCAAAAAGTAATTAACGTAGTGTAAAGCAATACGGAATAGAAAGAGGTAGGAGAGTAAAAAGCGGTTGGAATAATAAAAATAGGTAGGAAGAATAGAAAGAGGTAGGGAGAATACAAATAGGTAGGTAGAATAGAAAGAGGTAGGGAGAATAAAATTGGGTAGGTAGAATGGAAAGATTTAGGCAGACTAGAAAGAGGTAGGAAGAAAAGAAAAAAATAAGCAAAGTAGAAAGAGGAAGAGAGAATAGAAAAAGGTAGATAAAATAGAAAGAGGTAGGAAGAATAGAAAGAGGTAGGAAGAATAGAAAGAGGTTGGAAGAATTGAAATAGGTAGGAAGAATAGAAAGAGGTAGAAAGAGGTAGGGAGAATAGAAAGTGGTTGAAATAATATAAAGATGTAGGCAGAATGAAAGAGGTAGGAAGAATAAAAAGAGGTAGGAAGAATAGAGTAGAAAGAGATAGACTCAGTAGAAAGAGGTAGGCAGAATAGAAAGAAGTTGGAAGAATAGAAAGAGGTAGACAGAATAGAAAGAGGCAGGCAAAGTAGAAAGAGGAGGAGATTAGAAAAGTAGAAGAATAGAAAGAGGTAGGAAGAATAGAAAGAGGTAGGCAGAATAGAAAGAGATAGATAGAAGAGTAGAAAAAGAGTAGGCAGAATAGAAAGAGGTAGGAAGAATAGAAAGAGGTAGACAGATAGAAAGAGTAGCAAAGTAGAAAGTAGGAGGTAGGCAGATAGAAAGAGGTAGACAGAATAGAAAGAGGTAGGACAGAATAGAAAGAGGTAGACAGAATAGAAAGAGGTAGACAGAATAGAAAGAGGTAGACAGAATAGAAAGAGGTAGGAAGAATAGAAAGAGGTAGACAGATTAGAAAGAGGTAGGCAAAGTAGAAAGAGGTATACAGAATAGAAAGAGGTAGGCAAAGTAGAAAGAGGTAGACAGTATAGAAAGAGGTAGACAGAAATAGAAAGAGGTAGACAGAATAGAAAGAGGTAGACAGAATAGAAAGAGGTAGACAAAGTAGAAAGAGGTAGACAGAATAGAAAGAGGTAGGGAGAATAGAAAGAGGTAGACAAAGTAGAAAGAGGTAGACAGAATAGAAAGAGGTAGACAAAGTAGAAAGAGGTAGACAGAATAGAAAGAGGTAGACAGAAAAGAAAGAGGTAGGGAGAATAGAAAGAGGTAGACAGAATAGAAAGAGGTAGACAGAATAGAAAGAGGTAGACAAAGTAGAAAGAGGTAGGAAGAATAGAAAGAGGTAGACAGAATAGAAAGAGGTAGACAGAATAGAAAGAGGTAGACAGAATAGAAAGAGGTAGACAGAATAGAAAGAGGTAGACAGAATAGAAAGAGGTAGACAGAATAGAAAGAGGTAGGCAGAATAGAAAGAGGTAGGCAGAATAGAAAGAGGTAGACAGAATAGAAAGAGGTAGACAGAATAGAAAGAGGTAGACAGAATAGAAAGAGGTAGACAGAATAGAAAGAGGTAGACAGATTAGAAAGAGGTAGGCAGAATAGAAAGAGGTAGACAACGTAGAAAGAGATAGACAGATTAGAAAGAGGTAGACAGAATAGAAAGAGGTAAGCAGAATAGAAAGAGGTAGACAGAATAGAAAGAGGTAAGCAGAGTAGAAAGTACAAAATTCAAATTTTGTCGCCTTTCACAATAATGCAATGGGCTAAGGTTTGTGAGAAGACAAAATGAAAACATTTAAAAAGATAACGGTTAGCAGGAAAAGGTACATCTTAATCAGCAGAAAAATCTCCACTGCTCCACCAAAGGTATCACAATACAATTAAATGTAACCGAGTCCTGACAGCAGAATAATACATATAACACAAGAGACATGAGACATATGACGGAGAATAAAACAAATCCCAACTCCATAACACAAAACTACTCGTCTAATTAAATCAGAAAAAAACGATAACGTACATAAAAGGAATGGTGCTGACTTCATTAATATCGGAACTGACAGGGATTTTAGGGTCGCTAACACAAAAGAGCTATTACGTGTGACATTTAATTTTTATATGAAAATCTCCTGTCAATAACCTAAGCCGAGGTATTCCTATCACAAACATTTCATTTGAGATTTTTGTTTAAAAAATAATGAGGCATTTAAAGCTGAAATGAAAAATAAAATATCAGGTGCCTTACGAAACGATTACATTTAATTGTATATTCTTATTCACAGGTGTAGGACAAACATCGAAATAACAATTAGCTAATTTTCATAATTGTGATTGAATATGATTAACTTTTCATTTGAATAAATAAAATAATTATGATTTAAAAAAAAATCAATATTGGTAGAAAAATATTTATTGTTCGGTCTTTAATAATAAGATTAATTTATGTAAAAATTAAAGGAAAAATACCAAAAAGTGTGTGTGTGTGTGTGGGGGGGGGGTTAATAATGTATGACCACTGTACCTTCATCAAATACAAACATAATGTGACATGTCAACCACACATACATGTAGGCTCTGTGCCCAGTTAAGTGTACTAAGATGACGTTCGATGCCATCAGATTACATGAAGCCACTTTGAATACGAACTTTTGATTAATAGTATCTGATTTAGTTCACCTCTGTTAAATACAGAATTGCTTGGTGCAGCCTAACACTATCGATAATTGTTCACCAAGGCGTTTTCAGATATGTCGTATTAATTATAGTCATTTGCAACCTGTTAAACGTCTTAATTTAAAAATTTAAAACAATAATCAACCAATGAGAGAGCTATATAATGATACCTGACTCCAGGTTAATACTATATAGATGTCAATCATCAATATTTCCCATTTAATTACTTCTAACGCCAGTCAGTGGGCTATCGATAGCGACCAGTTCGGCTGTTACAGCTGGAATGGAGAGCGGTAGCTGACTGTCTCCATCGCGTCCATGCCATTATATAGCCCTGACCAAACGCTTATTTGCTTGGTAAGGAGCATGTGAGCGAAGAGTCAGCATGATACAGCAGTCCAATTAACGAAGGCCAAGCACTTGTCTTACACTAGTAGACATTATTTTTTACTGCTCTGAAATTTGGATATAGACATTTCTTGGAATTTCAACTTTAAGACAGGGAAGGAGGGAAAATGTGTTTCTTTGCGAATCCTGTTAATTATATCAAAACTTTTAATAGAAAAAAACACTTCATATTTAATTGGAATTCTGATTGCACGTGTCTAAGCAGGTTGTTATATCAGTCCGTTCCTTCCTGCAATTGGTTACAAGTAATAACATTCTAATGGAGTTTTAAAGAGTTAAAATCATCATCTCTTCAGACGAAATTATAGGATGTCTTGAGAGTCCAAGAATCTTTTGTTTAAATTGGAGTCAACACGTTCATATTCTCATCTTGTAATTAACAATCGGCATGTAAAGAGGAGTCTATGATTTGGTACGTGTCTGGGTGGCTGTCTGTTTTACAATATGCATCATCTGTTGAACAAATATTAAGACAGGGATATTTTTTCTCAATGACGTAGGGGATCTTACCTAACAAGTCACGTGTTGAGTACTGGCAAGCATTATTGTCTTTTTTGCACTACACTAAGCAAAGGGAGTGTATGTTATCTAACTCACCGTCAGCGACATAAGCATCAACTGACATCTGAATAAGCCAAAAGTGTTGGCTGTAGTGCCAGTTGACATAAAGCAAGCTAAACGTAACATGCGATGTGCTTTGAAGTTATTTGACAAGGATTTATTGTTCGCGTAATCGCTAATAGATAAACAAAAACCATAAAAGGATATGTGGAGTTCTTTAGGGGTTCAAAACACATCTGGATTAGCCAAAAGAAGTATTCATTCTGTCAGATGCAGTTTATAACATCGATGATTGCTGAAGTGTCAATTGACATTTAGAAATGACAAAAAACTAAACTTCCAGCTGCTAACTAGACAAACGTAAGAAACGAATTTACTTGATTTCATAGACACGGTATTGTCAGGAGCAACAACAGCAAACGGCAACGACTTGTATCAAAGCGGTGCTAATTAAAGTTTATCAAACGAAATATTAACGAGTCGACGTGTGTAATTAATTTCCAGTGACCATGAATTTTAGCCTGGATAGAGATATTACTCTGAACACTCCTTTAGCCTCCACCATGCTCAGTGATGCGGCCAACAACCTGAGTAGAGCGGCCATAGTTGTAGAGGCGTCCATTTATATCTATATATGGGTGACAGTGGTCAATGCTGTGATTTTTATTACGGGAGTTGTCGGAAACATAATAGTGATAATTGTTGTCATTAAGGTACGGGACATGCGAACTACAACGAACTATTTCCTGGTGAATCTGAGTATCGCTGATCTCCTCGTCCTACTCATCTGTCAGCCGTCGGCCCTTCTCGAGTTCTACGCCAAGGATCGATGGTATATAGGACCGACAATGTGTAAGTATTTCATTTCTATGCTTTTTGTAATGAAATATAGGGATATATATAGGTATACAATAAATAATAATGATACGTAATCTTTCAGTGTAACACATAATTCACAACAGTAATTTATATATAAAACAGAAGTATGGGTAGTCGCATGGTTTAGATTTATTGCTACCAGCCCTCCACCCTGGTTTTCTAGTTACTGACTGTAGGTCGGTGGGTTTACTCTGGACACTGCGGAGTTTCCTCACTATCTAAACATGACACGTCCTTAAATGATCATGGCTGTTAATATGACTTAAACATAAACAAACAAATATATAACTCTGATACATATGGAAAAATATGACCAGCCATATTTTGTTTGTTTGTTTGTTTATGTTAAGCAGCCTTTTGACCGCCAAGGTCATTTTTATGATCAAAAGACATCAATGATATAGCTTATGAAACATATCAAGTCAAATGCTTCTATAGGCGATTATGAAATTGTGAATGGTAAAAAAAATTAGTTAAAACAAAGTACTTTATAGTTGTTAAATTTCACGGATGTAAAATTTCGCGATTTGCTGTTTTGTTAATATTCTCTGGGGTTATTTTCGCAAATTACATAAATACCTTTTGAAAATGTCATTTAAACGTCAGGCTATAATATGTAAAGCAATGATTTTGATACATATCGCGAGGAATTGAATTTCTCCAATTTGGGTGGATCCGCGATTTTAGCGAAATAAAAACCCCACGGACATAAGCAATTCTACAGTAACAATTATATGAGAAATGTTAAAAACTATGAAACGTAACTTCACAAGCTGACAAGAGTCAAAGCTTGTGATAAAGCCAATTTCTTTCAGGTACATAAAAATAGCATTGAGACTCGCGACAAGAAAGAAAATTAGCATGTCGGAGACATTGATTTAAAATCTGCACTGTGTAGTAAAATGTGCTTCATTGCGAGAGGAGAGTCAAATTCATGGCATGCAAGGGGAGCCTCCTCTCTCTCAGAAGATGTACATGGGTAAAATATGTATGAACCGTTCGAAGCCGAGAAAGGACAACCTCTTCTCCGCGATCCCTCCGACAGAACAAATGAGTTGTATGTTTCTGTGGACCATCTCTGATGCTAATTGTGTTATGTAGGTGTAAGATAGTAGTTTCAAATCCGTATTTTGCTTATAGGACACTTAACAGTGAAAGTTAAATAAAATACGAAAGTTTTAAGTCGTGCTGTGATATAACATTAAACAGATTTGAATTGTAAAATTTGGTTACATTTATTTGACACTAATGTTTCTAGTTACTTGCATTATACCTGTATGGTGTGCTGTAGGGTTCATCAAGGGATGGTGATAAAGTTTATCTACTGTTCTCTTAGAAGATTTTGAGAAATCACCTTGTTATATACCTTTTGGTACATTTCAAATGAGGCCGGTATCCGTTAGTATATATCAAGGAAGTATAAAATTATAATGTTTTTGCTTCATCTTACTGTATTTTGAAATCTGTTTTTGAATTAAAATAGTTATGTTGTTAATTGTTTTGATTGGATTGACTTTGCTTAATATATTTATTCGATGATGTATCGAATACTCACAATTTGTAAAATGATAAGCATATATGCATGTTATTTAAAAAGAAAAACCAAAGACTATACCGCTTTTGTATATTACATAGTTATCAGCCCACGTGAATATGTATTGATGGTGACGTCATGTTTTGTGGGCGTAACGTCATATTTCTCAGGGATAACAACATAATTTCCGCTTTCAAAATCATAACGTCGATGCCAAGTTGCAAGGGCAGATAACTCTGTAATATGCAAAGTCATAATATGATCAAAATAGCAACGTTTGAGAGACCAACTTGAACGTTATGACATTATTTTTATGATACTTTTAGCACAGCTGCATGAGTAATTAAAAGATGTAAATAAGTTGTATACTTATCAATTATTTTGTTTATGGTAACCAATGATAAAAAATGAGAAAAGGTCGACAAATGAAAGTTATGGTAATTCTGATAATTGTGAATAAATAATCATTCACACGACCACTGAAAGAATCATTAAAATGTTATTTTGAATGTGGACGGAATGTAACCTTATACATATAAGATACACTTATAGCATAATATATAAATCATATATCCAATTAGTTGTACTGCTTACTAAATGAAAATTGAACCCAATTATCTTAATTATCACATATCCTAGATAGCTTAAATCACTGAGAGAGGTGTTGTGGGAGTCGCCGGGATCAGTTACAGAGTACTTACCAGGTAGATTGACGACTGTCTCCCATTGTATGCTGATTAGGGTTCCAGGGTCATATGATGCTTATGTGAACAACCCCACCCCGTACCAGGCCAGAAGGGCGGGTGTGGTTATAAAAAATAACATTGGGATAAATTACCGTAAAGAAATAAGTTTATGATAATTTATAACAAAAATAATTCTAAAATAGAGATAATTTTGGAAGGAAAACTTGTTGAACCATATCTATCCCTTCCCGTCATAGGAAGGTGGGATTTATGTCTGCCAATATATCGGTAGTGTAAACATAGTCGACCCGATCAAATAATGGAAAATGGCAATGAATTAATTATATTATTTTACACTATACCCTGCATTTAGCGTGATGAATAATACATATTACCCCATTGAATTATTGAAAAAAATCGACTAAATGTTGCGACAATCAAGACGCTTTGAGATACCAAAATGACGCGGGATGAGTACGAATAATTACACATTCCGGTGATTATGACGTTATAAAATACATCAAAATATGACGTTGCATTCACCGGAAAGTAGGACTAATTGGTTTCTCGAAACCGACTTAATTTAGCTAGCCATTTTGTGATCCCTCTGCAAAGTAAATACATTGGGGTCGACTGCTTGTTTATAATTTGTCAAGCATTTATTTTTTTCTGGGTTAGTGGTAATGTTGCAAACCAAAGGTCATCGGATTAAAAGTGATTAAACGATTCAATAATATAAACGTTAATTTGAATCAGTAATATATCTATTAATTTGAATCAGTAATATAATTATTGATTTGAATCAGTAATATATTTATTGACTTGAATCAGTAATATATTTCTTGATTTGAATCAGTAATATATTTATTGATTTGAATCAGTAATATTTTTATTGACTTGAATCAGTAATATATATTTATTGATTTGAATCAGTAATACATGTATATTTATTGACTTGAATCAATAATATATTTATTGTTTTGAATAAGTAATGTTTTTATTGACTTGAATCAGTAATATTTTTATTGACTTGAATCAGTGATATATTTATTGACTAGAATCAGTGATATATTCATTAATCTGAATCTACCTAAAGCAATAGGAATTTTTATTAAACTTTTACGCGCAAAATTACCAAAAACCAAGTAAAACAACAACAGCACAACTCTGAAGTCGCCTTAACAATTTCAATGAATTACTGTCACCGTTGTACCTTTGTGCAAAAGTTGTACTTATCATGGGCAGACCTAAATATAGCCAAACATGACCCTTCTTGGGAATTTTTGCTTTCAGATTTTTGTAAGATTTTGTCTTTCTCATATTATCCTGAAATTACCTCCCTTTTGACATTGGAGTCTATGAGGAAGGCCTTATCGTGTTTTATTCCTTATGGCCGATATAACATGGCGTATAACAGCTGTAACATTGATGACATCTCGAACAGCTACCGGTGATGTTGTCTTGAACTAGTTCCATTTGACAGACGAGCAGTATTTCGACTTACTCAACGAGAGGATAATTTTTTATTATAGACGAAACTTAAACAAAGTCGACTTATTTAACGAGTGGATAATTTTGTAATAGCTTCCATTCATTAAACAAAGTCGTTCAATAAAATTCTCCTTACGAGTAGCTTGCCTTCTTCAGTCCTTATTGTGTTAAGTAATCAGCTATACACTAATCTGGAGTGAGAAACAGTTTAACAACCCATAATTCCCATTATCATAGTCACGATTTTAAAATTATCTTCATCATATCTAAAATTATTTAGTTAACTTCGGATTTGTAACTCATATTTACGATATTTAGTAAAGAAAAGTGAGAGGAGATTTACTTTTGAGTTGTCATTTGCATGAATCTTTGGGTCTTTGTAGCAATATTTTCTTGTATCTGTTTTGTTGACGCGAGGAACATAAAACCAATGTTCAGTCCTTTTTATCTGCCAGCTATGCTGTACAACTGTTTCTTTGCTTTGTTTTTCTACCTCTTTTGACATTTCAATAATTTAAGGGAGATCAGGATCGTTATATAACCACGAATTATGTCTGTGATATCTAGAAAACCATTCAGACGTTTATTTGTCTTTAATGATGTTATACTCATATCTAAAAGCGTCCAAGGTGACGACGAAAAAAAAAGAAAAAAGAAAAAGCAAAAACAGAAAAACAAAATTGTTGAATTTTTAGTAGATTGTCAGGATTGCCATTTCCTCATGGTATTGTAAAAATGTCGGGAACATCAACTCGCGAATTGGTGCGCTGTTCTTGATTTCGGAAAGCAACTCCCAAATCATTTTAATCTAAATATGGGTTTGACATGTTGCCTCTCGACAAGAGGATCGTCGTGAAATATTTATAGTTTCTAACAATCGATAGAGAATGGATGCCCAAGGTAGTTCATGACTAGAAAAGAGAATTTCATATGACAAAATAATGTCGCTTATTATTTTCTGGTACGTCATATCACTCATTAAATTCCAAACGACAGGAAATGATTGATGTTTTTAGCCAACTTGCCGATATGATTACTTAATGACGACTTAAAGATTGAGATAGGTCTTAGCTCAGTATGCTATCAGACAGCTCATCAAAACTATTTTTTATTTCTGATGCTGCATTTTTCGTTCTGATATTTAAAAAGCAATATTGTGAATTTTACGTCTGAACGAAAAAGGTATTTGAAATAGCCTAATAGATAAAAATAAAGTAAGAATATATCCATCGAAACTAACGTTTTTATGGTAACAGATTAAACAAATTTCCATGTCACATTTGAATTTATCACCCAGACTTATAACAAAGCATCTTGTCAAACCTTTAAAAAGTTTAAATATGAAGATATCTCTAGACAATAGTATGAAATTTTGTCCTTTTGACCTGTTGACACCACTCGTTACGCTTTAACCTCGATCTGAACTAAGAGGAGACCAATGATAATTGACATTCTGTGCAATAAAAACTATTGGTTGTGTAATTATTTTCGTTGGTTTTGAGATCGCTGTTAAAGCACGAATAAAAAAGCCAGATTTAGAATATTCTTTATTTGAATACCTTTCCTATCGGATAAACATATTTCTACCTACTATAAAAAATTCAAAACCAAAAAATATATATATATATATATATATCCTTGATATCCTTGAACATGTCATGTTTTGTATATTTGTTATTGGAATAGCTTTCTAAGCGCCAATCTCAAATATTTCTACCTACTATGAAAATTCAATAAACCACAAAAAAATTATCCACGAACAATTCATGTTATAAGTATTTAAAGACTGATTTCGGTTGAATATCTTTAATTGTTCATTTCTAGACGGTAGCATCTCCGTGTTCAAAAGGCAACAATACCAGCATTATTGCAAAACCACAAATCAAAATGCAATGAAATGTAATGAAACGAGGGGAAAATGTAAACGTTAAATACTGCATTCATGAAATCATGAAAAAACTCAATGATAATAGAAATAAATGCAGTAGGGTAAATACATCTCATGCTTTAACGACCGCAGTCGTTATGTACAGTCGGATAAAGGGGTTTGTCATAATCTGAAATGGAACAGTGAGGTAGCAACCAAAGGGACCTCATACAGAGAAATCTTAAAGTTAATTAACAAGACAGTCATTCCTATTACCATGATAACCTAATAATATCACATAAAATAATTGAAAGTCAATAAAGCAATATATTCAAATTATAAGACTGGATTAAGTAATCGACGTCTTTAAAAACAACGGAAGAATATTAATGAAAACCATAAACTTAATCATTTTGTGCAATACGTACCTTGTTAACGTGTAATAAAAAATGACCGAAAGAAATGTTATTCTGTAACATATTAGTTTGAGACAATGTTTATGGCATGTTGCAAGAATTGTATGGAGAAAATAAATGAGATTATCAGCGATAGATTCCGCACCTTCGCGTATGAAGGTCGTTTCTTATTTTAAGTTTGTAGGTTTGATTTACTTACTGTTATCTGCCAAGGTCGGCCTATATTTGGCAAGATGCGATTGCACCAACAGGGATACACTATTTCCAGAATTAAGAAAAGACATTAATATACCATTTTTTCATATTACTTACTTTCAACATACAATTGAATGTGACAAACGGGAGGTACTAATTAAATGACTAGCAGAACCCCTAGCATGTACAATCAGAGCGAACCCAAACACCAAAGGCATAAAGATTCCTAACAATAATGCAACAGAGATTAAAATAAATATGTTTGCGGATGACACACAACTATTTAGTAAACAGAAGAATCTATAGGATCAGCTTTCAAAATATTAGAGGCATATGAAAAGGCAGTTTAGAAAAAAACCCGAAGGTTTATATATTGGGGCATCAGAACACAGAATTCCAACTTTTGATAAAATAAAATGGACAAACACAAATGTGAAGACTTTAGGGATTAACCATGGATATTTGATAGATGATGCAAAAATTTGGAGAGAGAAAATGATCAAAATAAAAAACTGTCTGCAGATATGGAAAACAAGAAATCTAACTTTCAAATGTAAAGTTTTAATCATCAAATCACTGGTCATATCAACGATGGGTTATGAAATAGAAATAAGGGGAATTTTAGGAAAAATACGAAATAGAAATAAGTAAATTGATGTGGGATTTCATATAAGATGGGAAAATTCATCAAAAAGAAAGAAAACTTTGTTGCTATAGCATAAAATCAGGAGGCATGGGAATGATTGATATTGAAGACTTTTTACACCGTGAATAAATAAAAACCATTCACACTCAGTCATGGTCACAAAAACTTAATCTTTCGCTAGGCCTAGCATAGCCGCTAGCTTTTTGTAAAACTGAAAAACTGCCGTCGTGCATGCGTCAAATAGAACGAATACTGGCGATATAAAAACATTCAGGGTACTGATGAAGATGATCTGATTGATTTTGCTAACAATCAAGTTTATTATTTACAATCAGATTCGAAGTTTATAAGCAAATACAATACTAGATCTAGAACTACGTATAACGCTTGTACTAGACACTGGCCGGTTCACTGTTTAAAGTCAGTAGATCTAAATGTAGTCAAATAATTAATATAATAACATATAACATTGGGGGATAATATAACATGATAACCCTTGCCATTGATAGGACGCAAAACTTAATCCACCAAATCAATTAAAGTATGCGTAGAAATGAGAGAAATTAAAGTTTGGCAGAGTTAGATTTAAACTGCTTGCGGCATGCAAAAGTTCGCACCACGCATCTTTGAAATAAACAAAATGTGCGATTTGCACCTATCAATATGCGAGAGGAGATTAAGAAACAAAAAGAGTGGGTTGACACCGTGAATTACACCACTATACTACTAACCTGTCAAAACAAAGTTTTTTGGTTATGCTTTATCTGTCATGGAAAATAGTCGTGTTTTTTTGTTTTGTTTTTTTTTTTCAGCACTCAGAATAGAGAATTAGTTCCGTTCAACATACATACATACATGCAATGCAAAAATTAGAAATTAGTCGTTTTGATATTCAGAATGCGTTCGTAACATTAAACCCCGCCATATTACCATAAGCCCTCCATCTCTGGGTCGGGAGTTGGAATGCCACGTTGGGGAGTTGCGAGACCAGTGGTTTTCTTCGGATTTTCCGGCTTTGAATTCGTCTTTAAAAGACCCTGACTGGTGATAGGAGGCCAAAACAATAAAACCAAACCAAATCAATTTTTTTTCCTTTTTGGGGTTACATGTCAGTTAATTCAATAGCCTTGCACGTATTCCGTGCCAATGTTATGATTGTGAAGATATAATGACATTGCGATTACGAATGACCATAGTCTTGTGCTCATTGGGGAATGCTTCTTTTAAGCATTGAACGACTTTCAGTTGGCTTTTTAGATTCTGACGGAATGTTAAAGGTTTTATCTTTATGTGTCTGGCTAATGCTCAAAGAATTCGAACAGTTAATGTTTCTGCTTATTCTTTACGCCAAAATATAGAATGGCAGTTTTCTTCAGTGATGTTGATGAGCCCCAGTACTAGGAAATTATAGTGGGTTCTAAAAATAGACGGTATTAAATCTAATAGGCTATAAGGACGGCCGCCTGTGTATAGGTAGTGTGTTGCGTGGTGCGTGTTTTGGGAGACTGTGGTATATTTGTGTTGTGTCATCTTGTTATAGAGGAATTCTTGCCCTTTCTACTCCACTGCGGCATGCTGCCGAAGACAAAAATATGCAGGTCTGATGACATCCGGTTTAGAGAAATATGCGATGGCGTACGTATGTTCGAGGTAATTATAGTGTGAAAGTATCTTAAACGAACACGAAACTTCTACAAATTTTATAGCTAAACGGAGTAGTCGGTCTGTAAAACTATTAAATTGACAATAAGTCCATTTGTCAATTTTATAGTACTATCGTATATTATACTGACAACGGCCGAACCAGTCGTTCCACTCCCTTTATTCTGAAAGCTATGCAGAAGGAGAAACTATCACTATTATACACTATGGTGTGTATCGGACAGTGGACAGAACCCAGAGCCTTTCTGATATGGACGAGCACTTGGACAAAATATCACTAGCCTTGCTACTCTGGATTGTGAGTTAAAAGCACACAAGAGGCAGTTGCTAGGTACTGACTTTTTGCAATCTCTCCCAGGGTGCATTGCGGTCCCCACAATTTCACCTCTGTCAACGGCTCACGAACTGGCCGTCTATTGACCTCGGGTCATAGAATTCTACGTCATGACGATTGTTAATACATTACGTCCTCTTTATATATGACGTCACGGTGAAATGTTTTATGCAAATCTTGACTATTTACTTACAAGTAAATCTAGTGTATCCCCAAAAGAACCCAGTATTGTTTGGTTTGATATTGAATGATCAAATTTTATTATGTCAGAACTGTCAGTCGGTTACATGAAAATGATACAAAAGGAAACTTACAATATGTATTAAAGAATTTAGTATGCGTCCGATATACGTTTTTCAAGAATCTTGAAATTTCGCTGCAAGGCACCCTGGGGGAGATTGGACTTTGTGTTAGTGATTTTCCTCCGTGTACGCCCTTTTATGACATTGGGTGTTGATATCTTGAATAACAAAAGTATATAACTATGTGAGTTTTTATTAACACACGATATACACAACAAGGAGAAGAATGACATAATATAGAAAATAGATAAAGTAAGCATGTATAAATAACAAGATATAAACTAATTTGATAAGGAGTTTCTGGAGTTCTCTTTGGCGGAAACAACATGATGACAAACACATCAGGAAGTGCGTCATCTAGTAATTCAACTGATTACATCTTTAAGAAATGTTTTCAATTTTTATACCATTTACTTTTCAATAGGTGTGACAAATTAAAAAAAGGTAAGATATATGCCCTCAATTTTTGTCCATTCATCATTATATAGCCTGAATCAAAGACGTACGTTTTATTATTGTTATTCCAAAATTGTTTTGAATCTTTACTTTTGTAAAAAAAAAAAGCGATATTTATATGAACATTGCGGGATATTTATCTTTTAATTACTTTTTTATACAACGGAAACATACACTGAATGAAAAGTAAAAATTGCAAAAGTTACTGCTGAAAGCGTTTTATATGAACCATCATACCTATCAAGGCGGCATAGTCAATAAACTTCGTAATTTTCTGATCCTGCTTAACCTTTTGCATCAGGTAGTGGAACAAGTGTGTTGGCCTTTGTCAACAAAACGTTACTTGTTACACCAAGCGAGGTGTGCTGTTCTATGTCTGACAGTATGGTTCGGAATGATAACACTATAAAATGATAATTAGTTCCGCAATTATAAGCAATAGAAGGAAATATAAAACATTTATTTCGCTTCACTTTTTCATTGAACATTAAAAAGAAAATATTTATCTATTTTTTGTTTCTTTTTGAAATCGTATGACCAACAAACCGTCACAAACAACGTGTTAGTGGTAACAAAGAAAACTGTACTGTAATTTAGGAATGAATTCTTGAATGTATTGCTATTAAAGTTGTATGGTCTATAACTTTCGCTCTTGTTGTCATAGTGAAAACTGTTTAAGTGTTATACATATTTTTCTCCGTCTGCCTGAGTTTTAAACTTTCTAATTTTACCACTTTTTATAAAGTTGCAGCACTGGAAGTATCTTTAATTATAAAAGTAAAAAATCTTTTTAACGTGTACACGTGAAAAATAGGCTCGAAAGATGCCGAATCATTCCGAACTCTTCCGAACATCGTCGCGACAATCTCGAAGTAAAACGAGAGTTGTGAAACCAAGAGAAAACATCAACAATTTTTCATAAACAAAACATGTGGTCGACCTCATCAGACTCTATCTACAAAGAAAATAATGCTCGCACATTACTATATTTGATACACACAATATTTTACGGTAATGTGTAAATTGGATGTTTCAAATACTCTATCTGTGGACATATACCAGCATGATTTGCTCATATAAGCCAGAAGGAAAACGTAAACAAACACATGTGCGCTTACGCTAGTTATCTGGCTCACCACGTGCAGGTCGTGTCGAACGTCAGTCACGTGACACGATTCGGAATCCGAAGTCACTGAATATGGTGGTGATTGAAGGCGCTTTATTCAAAACCAGGAATATATGATTCCTAGAATTCGGCTCTCTTATAGGCCGACATATGCTTTTGGGGAGCTAAATCATCAAGTTACATTTCAATGTTTAAATATCAAATGTTTAAGTTACATATCGTTACAGTGAAATTAGCAGCAATACAACTTTAATGGTTACGATTTTCATTAACGGAATGTAGCCAATTAACTAATTTCTGGTGAATCCTTCCAACTTTAGACTAAAAAGTTCTGATTTCGTGTGACTCGTTCACATTGCAAGACAGTGGTAAGCAAAATTAAATTATCTATGAGTTTTTAGACCCTTACTACTTCACTCAAAGAAAAATAAAACATTATTGCCATTCAATGAACAAAATGCATAGATACTAAATTAATTTAAATTATTCAAGATGTCTTTGGAATAATTTTAATTTTCTATCCGCGTTCTGTACAAATTTGTAACATCACTCTGAATGATAACATCACATACAAACACTAGACAAAGCAGCTGCGTGGCGCAGTTCATGGCATGCTAGAATTCTATAACTCATTTCTCAATGTGTTGAAATGTTGCTTATCTTATTTGTCTGTTCTGTAATCTTTTTGTGTCTTCTATACGGTACATTGGGTTTAAATATATTGTAATCTTCCCAAAGGACTATTGAAATTGACAATGGTATCCATATAAGATTTTTTTTTAAATACCTCGAACAAACCTTAAAATAAGAAAATCTCCAAAATCAAATAGAAATCAAATTGGTTATGCAAAAAGGCGTAAGAATGAATATTGATTTTTTAAACTTTAATCTTTGAAGTGAGTGTCAGAAATACATGATAGAGGCAATAACATATTTCAGTAAAAACAAGATATTAAAAATTCATCATTTTTCATACATGAATTAAAAGGGGACAGTTGGTAAAACGAATATATAGCGTACCTATTACGTCGACATCATGAATTAAAGTAAATTATAACGAATGCAGACTGAACAAAACGTTTGTGTTACGTCTGTTTCGCAATTTGATTTGCGAACAATTTACGAATGCATAGCAAACGTGTCGCCTAAACCAGTACTAGTCTGTAACTTGGCGAAACTCGACATATCTATCCGTCATTTTTTGTCTGTCGAGAAGTACAAATGTAGCAATGTGTCCCAAAAACATACCAATGAAGCAATCAATGGTATCCAGCAACATACCAATCAACTTGTCCAAATCATAAATTGTTTCACAGACAGAAAAGAAAAGGCTTTCTCTTACCCCGGACAGGAGAGTCTGTTTAAAACCATAAATTATGTGAGACCAATGTGGAAGAGAACCACGATTAGTAGGTGACTTGCCTTACAAGTTAGGGATGACGGCAAATTGCCAATGGCTGGTTGCGGGGTTCTTTGCATGCTGCCAAAACCTTATGCAGGGACTTATACCGGGTATAAAGACCCTCCATCTGACTTCAGATGATAAATGAAGGAAGCTTACAGTTCTCACCTTTTCTCTTTCCATAAAACTTTACATGTTGGTGCCCTTGAACAAACTGTGCCACTATTTCCACTGCATGTCGTTTTCCTTCAGTTACTCAAACGAAGCTTTCTCTGGTTCTGGTAGACAGTAAAAGTAACACAGAGTGTAAGCGGGCCATACGCGTCATCACTAGGGCCCGGAACGACTTCCATTTCCCTTTTCATTGGCAGCTGTTTAATGGCTTCAGTCTAATAACATCCCGGCAGCGAACTGGTCATTGTCTATATCTGGATAAGATAGGGCGGGAGATGCAACCCGTTCTTCTGCACCAGCAGCATTTTTCTACCTTTACACCCCTTGTTTCTTTGACATGTTGTTGCTGTGGTGTTGTTGTAAAAAGATACCGGAAGGCCCGAGTGGGCTTCTTTTATGACCGCAATGCAGATGCCCTCATGCGCAACACAACCGTTATGCATTATCAATTCATTTTTAATGTAACCGTAACAATCGCAATACTTCCAGTATGTTTCCTTAATACATCCGTTATACATATATATTCGTAAATGCTGCTTACATAACCGAAATCTTGGCCAATTTTGTTGCGGATGACCACGAACGGTCGAAATTTGTAAACTAAATTCATCTGCAATTAATCCGCTCTTCGGTGGGTCCGGCCAATAACTTTAGAAATGACATGTTATGGTGATAATGAATAAAGCAAAACCAGGCAGATGCATTTCTTCTTTAATTTCAACTTCAAGAGCAAAATGAGTAATTCTTGCAGGCACAGAACTTGTTGCAGATAAACCCTGAAGATTTAAGGTTTTTGGTGCTTGCATTGACCGATGAAGAAAATTAATCTCGTGCAAATGTTACATGAACTGCTTCGCAGTTCACTTCATTTGCACGAGATCAACTTTCTTCCTCAGTCAATGCAAGCAACAAAATTGACAATTAATCCTTGGCTTAAATGTGTTTAAGAAGAAGTAAAAAGATACGATTCTAAATCAAATCTTTCAATAGCATATTCCAGACTGTAGGGCAAGGTGTTTTTGTATCAATTTTTTTGATCGCAGAACTTACTTACGGGAGCTTGGAAACAAAACAGAGCTACTAAAACACGATTCCTCGGATCTGCGCCCTTCGTTTGTATATGCCCTTTGTTAGATTTGTTATGAAAATGGCAATAAAATATTGTAGAAAGGGATTTAATACGTTTCATGGCCGGCAGCTTACCTCTAACATTTCATGAGGTTCAAAAGTTTACATTGAACTTAATTTCGTATTAAAATTTCAAGGCTATGATTTACAACACTATAAATCAGAGGACTTGGGATTTTATTGTCATCGGGGCCATGAATGATATCCGGAACAGCCAGAATTCAATATACTTAAGGTTCTGGTAAACTGGTCTAAATAACGGATGGACAGACGTCGGTAAACGGGATGTTCTCCATACCTACATCGACTACTTATTCACAACAGATTGATAAACCTCACTTACTATGTAAACGAGGCCATTTCTACATTGATATGCTGTGTTGATGTTGATGGAGCCATAACTGTACGGGAGGTTGATGATTTCTGACAGTTCACTGAAAAGTCCATGCTTGACCATGAACCTTACGTGACCCTTTCTAATAAATCATTTTGTGCGAGAGCACTGACAGAAGTCTACGTGCTTGACCGTTAGTCAAGTTTGGACTGAATTCATATGCATTCATTAACACACAAATGATAAATGGAAGAAGCTGACCCCTGAGTTTATATTTACAAAGTTCGTGTTTTGTGAAAATGAGATCATATCAAATCAAATTGGTTAGTGTTTTAAAAGCAGGAACCATTTGGAAATCAATTTTCTTCTATTTAGACATGCTTCCCTTCCAAAATGCTCTCCTGCTCTTCACCAAAAAGGGATCAGACCTGGCAAAAATTCCAGCTTCTTAAATATATTTAAATAATCACTAAACAACATCGATTTACAGTGCCGCTCAACTTCATCGTTAAACAAACACCATAGAATCCCGATAACTAAGCTCCATGCACAAAAGTACATATGGAAGATTAAATACGCAATGAAGAAAGAAAAACAGGATAATTGATTTTACAAGTAAAGAAACTAAGAGAAAAGTAGTGTGTTGGATATCTCTAGCAAGCACCACTGACGAGCTCTGGAAGGGAAAACAGATGTTTGATGTCTCTTATACTACTGTCATCTTATCGAAGTCTGTCAACGGTATGGTGTACCCATGTTCTAGAAAGTCGATACAGTGATTTTATGTCTTTTCTGTCACTGCCGAGTTATTGAATACGTTAAACGTTAAAGTCATATGCCGGTTTTGTTCAGTAATCTCATGATTAAATTTTCTCTGGGAATTTCATTTCCACAATAGAATCATATGATATGAGTTAGTAGTCCTTGGTGACCGAGACACAAGTTTGTTAGTTATTATAAAAAATAATTGGATTCGCCAACAAAACTGTCAGTTGAGCAAGATTTTACATAATAATGGAATTCTATGTATCCTTAGAGTCTCTTTTAGCGTGACCATAAAAACTACCTTTTTCATAGAAAAATCATTATATTATTATTTCATAAAACGGAATCCACGAGAATAGTCTTATAGTAGACAGTTATAGACTTATAATGTTGCAAATATTTCAAGAAATCAGGATGATGAGAACGGTAAAGGCAAAACATAATATGCAATTGAAGCAATAAACAAGAAAATACGAAAACACATTAATGCTTTTATTGTTTTGTCATTTATTGTCAATAAAAATATTGGTCAGATGCCTGTCAGCAACTTGATTTTCTCTTCTCCAACAGAAGAGCGGAATATGGTCTTGTACTTGCTTAACTAGATCATAAGTTTGGGACGCGACTTTAAATTGGTCTGATGACAGTTTTGTATTTTCAGTGTTTGTAAAACCAAAATTTTAAAAAATAACTCAAACAGTATACATGTATAATGTAAGCTTGAAATAATCATGAGAACAAAAAAAAATCTTTGTTAGCTTAAACTTTCTTCATTAATGAATGCATTGGCGCGAAACACACAGATAGTAAGTTACGTAGGTAGTGTTATGGAATGGAATTGTAATATACACGTACTCTGCAACTAACGTATCGAATACGTCTTAGCCCAATTACCTGTCGAACACGCCCGAGTCAAATGATTCTTACCAGGTGTGAGCATTTCCTGTTAATATGCTTATAAATCTTAGAATTTGTGCAATATAATATCAATTTTGTGAGTTCGAAACTAATGTCTAAGAAGCATTTGGCTCCTGAGCCATTACTAGGCTTGTGCACAGAGTTTAAAATGGCATCGATATATTAATTATTCACCGGTTACATAATTATATAATACGAACGTTATTCTAGGTAAGGTAGCAAAACCTCTTTAAACTAGTTATAAGCATTACATATGGTTATATGTCACTTCTTATGCGTACTTGAACATAATTAAGTTATGTTGATAAAAAGTTTGTATGCGTTTGGACTTAGTTTAAATTTTACTGTTGACTCGTAAATATTGTTGCGTGGCTTGTTCATTTTGACAAAGCATGCGAAAAAAACGTATGTTTCAGGGAAAAAGTCTGCAGGATTGGCACGTATTTCTGTCAGAGAATAACTATGTCATTATGCTTTCTAATGTAGTATGTACAAGGATCATACTAATCTAATCCTTTTTGACCTTCTCATGCAAATGGAGGTTTTAAATTATATACATGTAAGCCCGTGCCGCGCTGACAAATAGTATTTTTTTCTCTATTATAAAGGAGAATTATTAAAATTCCATTGCGCAATATCCTATATGGAATGAAGTACTGACTGCACTTTTGTATTATTTTTGTGTATCGTTTATGCTCTGTTAGCGGTGGAGCAAACGTAAATGATGGAATGTTGTGCTTCAATCTTTTTTAGCCCACCATCATCAAATGGTGGGCTATTCAAATCGCTTTTTGTCCGTGGTCCGTCCTTCCGTCCTTCCGTCCCTCCGTTCGTTAACAATTCTTGTTATCGCTATTTCTCAGAAAGTAGTGAAGGGATCTGTCTCAAATTTCATATGTATGTTTCCCTAGGGCCCTAGTTGTGCATATTGCATTTTGGGACCAATTGGTCAACAAGATGGCCGCAACAAGATGGCCGCCAAGCAGCCATCTTAGATTTTGATAGTAGAAGTTTGTTATCGCTATTTCTCAGAAAGTGCTGAAGGGATCTGTCTCAAATTTCATATATAGGTTTCCCTAGGGCTCTAGTTGTGCATATTGCATTTTGAGACCAATTGGTTAATAAGATGGCCGCCAGGCAGCCATCTTGGATTTTGATAGTTAAAGTTTGTTATCACTATTTCTCAGAAAGAACTGAAGGGATCATTCTCAAATTTCATATGTAGGTTCCCCTAGGACCCTATTTGTGCATATTTTGATTTGGGACCAATTGATCAACAAAATGGCCGCCAAGGAGTCATCTTTGATTTTGATAGTAGATGTTTGTTACTGCTATTTTTCAGAAAGTACTGAAGCGATCTGTCTCAAATTTTATATGTAGTATTTTTGAAAAAGTTTGAAAAGCAGAGAAAAGATCCCTCTTTCCATTGTCAGACATAGATCATTCTTTGGTGGGCGCCAAGATCCCTCTGGGATCTCTTGTTTTTAATTGATGTTTCAGCTTTCGAGAATTCAAGAAAAATTAATGAGTTGAGAATTTTCAAAATGGCAGTATCTTAGAAAGAAATATAGGCTTAGTAAAATCGCAATAACAAATCATGGATACTTTCTGAAAAAAAAAGAAGTTTATTTACCGTAGGATTACAAAGATGTAATTAAATCCTCAGTAAGCTTTGGGTAAAAACTGTTTCAAACAAAAATGTCGTGAACAAAACCCCTTATAAATCCATTAACTTCTGTATCTCCGACTGGATCTGTCAAAGCCTTAGGAGTTCAAACGCCTTCTCATGAAGTGATCAGTCCAACGTATCTTTACACCAATAGGCCATTTTTTACAAAAATAGGGGTCAGGAAACATCTAGCGACTTCTTCTTCTCAAAACATCCTCCAGCAGGATGACATTGACATTGTGGGCCCCGGGAACATAACATCCAATTAGACTAATGAGTTATTGGTACAAAATGAGCTGTGTTCTTTCACATTTTCTGTTTTTATAAAAAGATCGTCAACGCAGACAATTAGACTCTTCATTTAAAAACACCGATACCATATCAATAGGTGCATATAATTAGTAGGCCTTATAGAAAATAACTATATTCTGTTTTATTACACTTGATACAACGAAGGAAATACAATACCTATTGCAACATATTAGTCATCTCGAAGCGATTGACCAGGAGTTGATTACTTTAACATGACTCAAAATTAAGCATTTACTCTAACATTCGTCAAAAATTAAGCATTTACTGTAACATTCCTCAAAATTAAGCATTTACTGTAACATTTATCAAAATTAAGCATGCATTGTAACATTTATCAAAATTAAGCATTTGCTGTAACATTCCCCTAAATTAAGCATTTACTTTAACATTCCTCAAAATTAAGCTTTTACTGTAACATTTATCAAAATTAAGCATTTACTGTAACATTCTCAAAATTAAGCATTTACTGTAACATTCATCAAATTAAGCATTTACTGTAACATTCCTCAAAATTAAGCATTTACTTTAACATTCCTCAAAATTAAGTATTTACTGTAACATTCCTCAAAATTAAGCATTTACTTTAACATTCATCAAAATTAAGCATTTACTTTAACATTCATCAAAATTAAGCATTTATTTTAACATTTATCACAATCAAGGATGACAATTACAAGTTTGGTCCGCCATTTTAAAGCTAACAATGCAAGTTTAAAAATATTGAGATGAAATAAGATATGTTCATGTGGTTTATAGATGTCTCCTGTGAAATCGTTCGTCGGTTGTAAGTTGAGTACATTGTTTTGTTTTGTTGGTTTTTTTTCTGTTGAAATGAAAACCAGTTCGGCAGGTTTTGCGTTTTCTATTTCCAACGAATCAAAAACTGGTATCTAGATGACTTTTCAACAAAATTTACCGTCTCTTCCAAAGCAACGATGATATTAATGGGGTAATCGGTAACCCATTCTAAACATGAACATTTTCAATTTGCATTGTCAGCTTTAAAACGAAATGTATTCGTCATTCTTGACATCAGAAGAGTCTTCGCGTATTGTCGTTCGCCAGTTTGCCTTAATAATGCGGTCAATGCATTATGCTCGATGAGTGGAATACTATGATTAACTGAACACTATGAACAGGTCGTATTGATCCTTTCTTAGAAAAAAATGTCGTGGTTTCTTATGTTCAATATACCATATAGGCGGATATTTAACTGGATATTATTTGTTACACAAATTGTGAGTGACCTAATATTGGGTCTAAAATAAACTTGTATCATGCCTTATGTATGGAAACCAAAATGCTTCAGAGCTTAAGCCATTTTCACCTCACTGAATGAATAAAGCTGCGTTGTAATGGTTCATTTCTGTAAATAACCCTACATTAGTCTTGTCGATTTTTTTTTTGCTTTCAAAAGTGGTCATCAACATTATCATTTACATGTTTCGTTTCCACCTCTCTGAGTAACATCGTCGCGAAGCGTTACTTGACCGCCATCTTGTTGCTAATGGCGTTAGGGGCAAAGAACGATAACTGTGTAATCTTATCGACTTAGTATGACAATTTCTTGTATATCGATTTCCCGAATTCAGTCAAAATCGTTTTATTTTGCTTTACATATAAGAATTAAAAACCCGCCAATTTATACACGTATTTATGTGTGGTGATGACTGAAGTTATCAAACCGGCCAAGAGGGGACAACTTTCCCCATACATACAGTCAGCTGGCAAACATAGTTACCACTAAAATAAAGAGACTTTTGTCCAAAGTTGTTTTTGATTGCTCCTCTGATGGTATTCTTATGGTCTTAAAGTCGGATGAACTTTTCGTTTAAGTACTTGACAGTTCACGCACTAAAACATCGTTTGCCTTTTCTGGAACAGCTATCACTCACAATAGCCGGGTAATAATTGTCACGCAACACGTTGAAATATGATGAAAGAAGAGAAGTGTTGAACTTGATCTTTACAAGCATCTTCAGTTATCAACAGCTTCAATGGCATGTACTTTTGCGAGGTCATATCTTGTGACATGTAGATGTGTCGACCAGTTTATTTTTTTCTGATCAGCTTTCAAGATGGCCGCCACAGCCTTTCATTGTTCGAAATTGAACTGCTTATATATATTTAACTATTGTCCGATTTGCAAGGATTCAGTTTGAATATGTACTTAAATAATATTCTAATTTTTTAAAGTGAAAAATACCATAATTATGAGTACAAAAACACATTTTGTGACTATTTCAAATTTTCTAAAAAACCAGTAAGAGTTTATGTATTCACTGGTCAGCAAGTTCATTTTTGTTGTATTTTTAAGTTATAGATCATATTGTCACTAGTAACATAAAACTATTTTGAGGTCATTTTTGGTGACCTGTAGATGTGCAACTTTCGCAGACAAGGAACCAAGATGACCGCCACGGCATGCAATTGGTCAAAATTGAACAAAAAGGACCAAAGTTGAGAACACAATTAATCTTATACAATTATAGAAATTGTTGTGCCTTATATATCAACTTTAAATCATGTGACTTAATGAATAGCATTTTTCTTCTGCGAAAAAAAAAAGATTTACCGGTAAAACAGTGTCACGTCATTACTCAGGGGAGGCCACACTTGTCATATTAGGCTCTATGGAGTTTGGGGGAACTTTATGTGACGGCACCCGTTACAATTAGACCTTGTTTAAATGTGTTATGTATCCAATCATCCAATATCACTGTTAATAGGTTACGTTAATTTTATAAAGCTAAAGTAAATTAACATCATGTGACCTTTGATTATTGAAGAATATATTTCTAAATGAGTGACCTGGTGGAATGTGTTTCTTGTTGTCTTCTGCAGCATATTTCAGTGATATAGCACTATATAAAGGGGACAAGTTCTACTACACAAGAAGGCACAACATGAACATACCGCAGCCTCCCAAAACACGCACCACACTCTTCATACACACCGCATATATGGGAGGCCGTCCTTACATGATACTGGCTGTTAATAGGACGTTTATTTAATCAATCAAACAAACAAATTCTAAATGAAAAAAGGAACTGTGTGTGAATACTCTTTTTAAGAGTAAAGATTTTGGGAAAATATCATGACGCTACAGGACAAATAAAACCCTAGGCACTAACAGCTGGATACCCTATTGTAACTCCGGTTTTCCACTACTTTCTTGACCTCGCACGTCATTTACGATCTTGATAGAACTTCAAATTAATCAAATGAAACCAAACCGATTCAAACACACATCTGATCGAAAACAAATCGTTTTCAGTTGTTTGTGAAGGCATCCCTCCTTAATGTGACTGCTCAACTGCGTTCCGTGTCATTTATTTTACATTTATGTATTTTTTAATATTTTACAGCTCAGTTCTGTCATCTCGAGTTCACTTAAAGGTTATTCAGTTTCACCTTTCCCACTACCGATTGTAAGTGAGAATCCCGGAAGACATTTTCTTTTTTGTTCTGCGTTGTACTCCGTCTATGATATCAAATATCAATATTCTTCTCAATAAAACGCAATCCTGACCTTATATCATAACCAGAATATTTTTCAACGAGATAATTTCGTTGAGCGATAACCACAGGGAGTTGTCATACTGTGCGAGGGAGGTATTTTACCATCAACCTTCTGTGCCGATGGCGTTTTACTATCCGTGCATTCGTACCAGTTGTATTAAATTAATACAGCACCGGATTACGGAACGAGTTTGGAGTTTTTCATGATGGCGGCACCCATATGAAACAATATGAAATAAAATGGGTATAAAAGTAATACCTAAATAGTTTCAGCATACATTGAAATGAACTATCCATGTAATTTCATCGGATATTGATAATCTCTGTTTTGTTTTCAACAAAGAAAACATTTCGATGACAGATGAAAAATCTCGAGTCCGCCATATTGGATCCAATTCAACCACTTGTACCGGTACAATACAGTTCTGCTGGTACGGCGCATTCTATTTGAGATACAGAAGATTCGTATCGATACAACTGGTACGAATCCGCCAATGGAACGTACGGTATGTCTCCATTATGTTTCTTTCTGGAACTCTGTCAACAAGACTTGTGTACGACTCTGTTGACATTGTTTTTTGTTGACCCGGTAAAACAGATGTTGGAGACTTCTGTATGATTGACGGGTCTATTCAGTCCGACCTCTTACCGCTCAAGGAGATTAGCCAAGCGTTCAGCAGCGACGAGAGTCTTGGGAATGCGAGAGACTAGGGTTTATTCAATTAATTATGAGTGCATTCAAAACGAGAATCCCATAGTGAGGCTAGCTATAGTCTGTATCAAAATGTCCGTATCATAAGCCGATTTGATACATAACTCCACATGAATCTTTCACGGTTGAAATGGTAACAATTCCCATGATATCGCTTGAACTAGAACATGAAAAGCAATAGATTGGAAATGATATTTTACATGATTGAACGTTAACCATATATATATTGAATTTAAGCTCTTTATTCGGTACAAAAAGTCCAGTCAAATAATCTCGTAAACCATAATATTTTCGGCATTATATTGACAAAACACCAAACTGGTCAGGAAGGGACATCTTCCCCATAGGTATGCATATATTTATAGTCTGTTGGCTAACATTGTTACAAGAAGAAAAGAGACATTGTCGATCAAAATGTTTCAATTTCACGCTTTCCTTTGGGTCTTTCTGGCCACCTTCTGAAAGTTGTATATCCCTTAATTTTCAAGAAGAGCTTTAAATATGCAAGAATTATAATACTAACATTACAAAGGTTGTAATTTTTCACTGCCACAGATCATGATATTTACGTGTACACAGCAGTAAAATGACTACACATGGTCAAGCCAAGAAGCCAAGTTGTGGTCAAGCATTTCGTTTCACATCTTTACAGTGTTACCAATAACTATAAAATGACTTCAAATATGTTTTCATTTAAACGTTCATAAATCGTTGTAACTAATGTCTAAAAAGCATCATACATGTTTATCCGTGTATTTGAATGATTTTCACAGTTAAATTAGATTACCAAAGAACAAATAGTATGCCAAAATGTTTTGCCAGTTATGGCATATTCTGTATTTTCATATTACAGAGTTGAGTTACCTGCCCTTGCGGGCAGGTATTTATTCTAACGTCATGTGTGTGCTAGCGTAGCGTCATACTTTTCGGAAAAAAACGACGTGCATTGCACCCACAAAATAATGACGTTACAAGGGATACCTACCCGTAAGGGAGCTAACTCTATGATATGTAAAGACGGAATATACCTTAAATGTTGTACATTTTATTATATTTGACCATCCACAAAAAAAACTTCAACTCACACAACATCAGTGCAAATCACATGAACGGGCAATGACACTTTACAGGTATGAAAAATTAATATTTTCTAATTAAAGAGAAGTGTTAAGCTTTACTTAATTTGTATAATCATCTGCAATTATCAACAGCTAATGACGTATAATTTGATTGCATGGTCCTCGTTTAACTATCATGATTCACGCATCTGATTTGCTTTTAACTAATTTCTAATGAAAGCAATAACGGAAGCGTTGGTAATTATAGGTATTGATTTAGCACACCGGAGTATAAACTTCGTGAACGAGATTATTCCTCGTAGAGTTCAAATTTTCCGATCTGACTGTCATATAGTTGGACAGATTTACATTCAAGAACACACCAGTTTCAATTTGAACATTTTTGTTTCAATAAAAATTTCAAGAGGATTGAACAACAAGCAATACATGTGCGAGTTTTCTCCAAAACATAAAAACAAACAAATACCATGTGAAATTGTGAAAATATCGTGCTCGCAAAGAATACCAGGTAACCGTTATGGTAAAAATTCATTGTTTTATGAAAGAAAATGCGCCTTTGATAGTATCGTTTAATTTAAAATGAGCACGTTCTCAGAAATAGTAATATATAGTAACCTATCTTTGAAATAATTCGAACTCGGTTACATTGAGTCAACGGAAACTTTATCAATTTTTACCACATGACCAAAGGGAAAGTAAAAGAAAGCATGTGGAAAGGGATTGCAGTTGATATCAAATTAAGCTGTACTAAAAAGTATTTTAGTATACCCCTGTCCCAATCAACCTGATTTCACCAGAGAACAAGCATTAAAGCAGCTACTACAATCGCCTTGAGCTGATCACTTACTTCCAATCATAATAAAGACAACAATATTTGGCTTATGTGCGAATAATTTCTTTTGAAATGTTTTTTTCTATCAAATAATAAAATTTCTCTGTTGATTATTTTGTAATACTTGTAAGCACATTATAAGTCCTATGAGTATTGAACAAAAAATATCTTAAATGTTAAAAAAAAGTTATTTTTGATGATAATTTTGATGCCAAATAATCTTTTGTGATAATGATGAATATTTTTTCGAGGTTAATTATGTTTTATATTATTATATATGAAAGCTGAATATTGCATGGTGGTAGTTCGAAGTTGATATTATGACCAATTTATTGTAATAATAAAAATCAATAAACAAAGTTTTCAAACAAAATGCTTATTGATTTCATCTCTTTTAATGTCATTTTTTCTTTCGTAGCAAATACTCTCTTTATCTCTCGATTGATCCTAATTTTTGTCGATGAGTTTGGAAATATTAACATGACAGATTTAATAAAAAAAACAATTATTTCAAAATACGTTTTATCAACAGTTTCGTTGGAATCTTGGAATCTATTTTATACAAAAAATAACAAAATATAGATTTGCATGGAATCTTATGAAAAAGTAAAATCATAATGGAACCATGGGCTCCGGAGGAGCAAGCTGTTTTTCATTAATGAACATGGAACAAGTCAGACCTCATATCAAAGTGATAAAGTTTCCTAATAAGATCATCATCTCTCGTGTCTTGTGGACATATTTATTCATGAGCATTTATTCTCTCACAACAATAATCGTAATTTCCTAAACGACCGGTAGCCATTCGCATTCAGAACCTTTTATGGGTTGCGTCAACAATACCAAGATGTATTTAGGTAATCATCGTTTAAGAATAGATTTGATAACTATTAGAAAATTATTTTCATTTTTTTCTTCTTTATTTTTAATGATAAAGAATTATTATATAAAACCATAATTTGTTGTGGTTTTTTTCATGTTTTTTTTAATTAATTAAGAATTATTAAAGAAAACCATCATTGTGTATACTCCATATCGTTTTAATGTATTTGAATGGAAATGAGTGAAGAAGACTTTAGATGTTACTGAACCAGCATAATGGTTATCTTATCTTTACTTTAGAACATCCCTAGGGAAATGTAATGTTAGCTGTAATGAATGTCTGATGTTGAAAATATCAAGGCTATTGCCTAATTTTTAAAGCCACAGGGTATACCAGACAAGTGTCGACCAGATTTTGAGTCGACAAAATCATGTTTAATAATAATTGTCTTTATTTCCTCCAAACTGAAGATTACAATCTCATTTTATAATAATGTTCATATAAGATTCTGAGTCGACACAATTATGTTCAGGGGGAACCAAGCATTATCCATACACTAAGAATTGACATTATAAGTTCTGGTAAGATTAGCCTCCTATCAGAACTGCTAGTCATGACTTACTTTGACTTCCTATAAAATAGAAACAGATCGGTTCACAGTGGTGTGTAATTGGTTCGCCTTAGAATGGCATTGGTCTGTTCTTACATTGAGTCACTAACCTCAACAAAGATGATGTCGATAAGAGAGTCATCCGCATAATTTGTTTCTTAAGACGTTCACCCTTTTGTATTTAGAATCAAATGCTTTAGGCTCATGAGAACATGTATCAGACAGTTACATAACATAACTAATAGAGTTACCGGTATCATTTGTGACATTTCGATAACGGCCGTTTCCTTTAGCATACCAGTCCCTTTACGATTGTTTTATTGTGCTTAGAGCAGCGTTTATTTTTACCTGCTTTGAATGCAATCTACTCTTGTATACTGGTTCGAATTCATCCATTAAAATGAATCTATTTTTACAAAATATCTCTCATATTCTTCAACAAAGACTAAAAGAATCATGACATATCAGATTGATGGCAATACTTGGCGTCCCCATTGTCTCGGGTTTTTTTTAAAATATAACAAAATGTAACGTATTGAACATCTGAAGAATTATAATAAAAGCGTAGAGCATAGTTGTACAGTAAGATAAGATAGGTAGGATTTAACTGACGCTGTGTTCTGGTAATCGTGTATAAGCAGTGTGCTTATAATATGTTTTGGGTAACGATAAGAAATACTACACAGGCAATATGTCTCCAGGTAAATTAGACCTGAAAAAAATCACCTGAAATTCACCAGAAATTGACCTGAATGTAGCTGAGGACATTATGCCTGTGTAGGGTCCAATGTGTTGCAGCACATCTTAGTGTATCTTGAACGGATAATCATAAAGCATAAAACTGATGTTTAAAACATAATCTTCAAAAAAAAAAATCATTTATAAGTAGTTCAAGTTTTATTTACTTTGAGTCTGCCGCTGACTCATCAGTTAGATATATATACATACGTACACTAATACATGGCATCCAAATGGTATATCACATCATACAAACATACAGGTAGACAGTAGTACATTCAGAAGAGTATATGCGTTGGTTGTAACTTGCCTTCTTGTATCGCTGTATGTATAACATTTGATATTGTGGTTCGATGCTTTTGTATGTTTGGTGTCACTAATGAAACAGAAGACGGTTCTTACTCATTGACACGTGGTTCTAAAATATTCTAAATATTGCTAATATTCGTATTTGTTTATTATTTTTGGAATGGGTATCGGCTTTATAACTTAGTAGTGGCCATCATTTCTGAGATATTGGTCGGACACTGAACTGTTGACTAAAGGTTGGCTAATTAGAAATTCTGCTCGGTTAGACGATTGCTTTTCTTTCTTATGATGTCCTTCTGACAGCTATGATCATTGACGTCTAATTCACATTATACGATATTCACGTGTGGTGCATGTGCATACTTTGGGAAGTATAATCGTGTTGGGATCATGGAACATTTGTCTACTAACTATAACAAACTGTTGTTTCATTAAAGCACAATTTGTCGTATTTTGCAAACAATGTACCTCACTCCATTTGTTGCAGATGTAATTGAGTAGTTTAATAAATTATGTTAGCATTTTAATAGCATATGCAGCTGTTTGCTTCGTACCAAGCAAAACTGTTTTCAGTTACTTTACACTTGATTTGATTGGTGAAACGTCTTATTGACAGTCAATGTTATTTAAGGATGTGTCAGGTTAAGCAGGTGAAAGAAAGTCACAGTACCGACTATTGATCAGTGCCTGGTTTCTGCCCCACATGGGATTCGAACTTGCGACCTATAGATCCAAGAATGACATAGATATATGTAAACCTCAGTGAAATACTCTGTGCTGATTCTTATCTGATATTATAAACATAATTCACTCACAAGTAAACAGTTCTATACGTTATTTGAAATTTTACCGTAATTCATCAATGTGACAAATGTTTATATCGAAATCGAAACCTAGAATGTCTTGAATGTGTCAACAGCTAAAATGGTACGTTTTGATTGCGCATGTCCAAAATTAAGTGCTCGCGAACTCTCTGGTGTTTGGTGCCAAGACCTTCGTGATAAATCTTGATTGATACAATGAATTGGTAAACAGTAACCAGAGACTTCCTGATTTCATATGTTTAATATACCCTTTAAATATGACAAGGCATAGCCTTATTCCAAGTGTTGTTATTATATTTCTTTTTTTCCGAGACATCGAAGTTATTTTTTTTTATTAATGGTCGCGAACTTTACGACTCATACCGTCATACTTGACTACATCCATCTTGCTGACATTAGTGTTTGGCTATTTATCAGCTGGACTTCCTCAATGATTGAATGAACAATGTCATGAGGTTTTCAGCGACCCAGTTATAGATAGTATTGTACACGCAATCATTATCACCGACTGCGCTCCTTTGTTATTTCGGATATAAGCCTTTGTCAAAAAAATAAATGGATGACAATCATGAAAACAACATGATCCCTTTGTTTTATTGACCTGTTTATGGTATGCAGAGTTACTGTGTTTTTGTCCATCTGTCATATCCGTCAGACCATTCCTCTTTACATAAGATTTTTTTCTTCATATTTCACTATATCTTTGTATATAACGAGTGCATTTTGTCTTTTTGTCACATAGTCTAAGTGTATATTACTGATCAATGAACAAAAGATAGTCAAAAAACGTCATATATTTTGTCATATCAGTTAAGTTAGATAGCGCCGATTTTGAACAGTTTAGCGCAGGGAAGAATTCGCGCATTCGTAATAATTGCAACGCTAACGATACGCAAAAAGTGTAATTAGCTCACTCACATTTTCGCACAAAAAAACCCCGCTAAATGTTGATCCTTTTGCGGTATAAATTCTGCGTAAACTGTCATTGAACATCATACATTGATTAGCGGTGCAAATCTAGGTTAGTGTGACCTATAGTATAAACATTGAAAAGACTCAAATTAAGCGTTTGTCTGACTTCTATCTTTTCCATAATGTTTCACTGAAATTTCATAGCGATGTCCTTGTACACAAAAATAAATTCCTTTTTCCTTTTTTATACTACACATAAGAAAATATTTTTTCTATTTGATATTAAACTGTCGGTCGCCAAATTGGTCTTGTTTTGGCAGACAAAATGTTTATAGATCTTAAAGCAATACTTATTCTTTCATACTTACACGTGTAATACTGGTGGTCTAGGGCAATACACTCATGTCGCCTGAGGCTGTATTGCATGGCTACCCATGCAATAAAGCATCGTGACGTCACGGCGTCAACAAAATTTATATTTCCTCTGTAAATTTTTTTTTCACAATATTGACTGGTTGTACTATTAAAGATGCAAGCAACGGAATTTGTGTTGAAAATATCAAGTAATTTTTCATGTATGGAAAATTGACTTCCAGTCGTTGATTTCTTCGAATTTATTTCAAAATGGCGGGATATATCGTTGTAAAATTGCAATAAAACGTCGAGGTATGAAAGAAAAATACTCTTTCATACGTGGATATGAAGGATAGGGATATTCTTCCCTCGTGGGTCACGAAATGTTGCAAAACCCTCGCAAGCCTCGGGTTTTACTACATTTTGTGACCCTCGGGTAGAATATCCCTATCCTTCATATCCACGTATGAAAGAGTCTTATAATATTACATTTAATACCTATAAAGGAAATTTGTGCTAGTTAAATGCTTTTCCGATACTGTATAACGATTTTTTCTTTGATCATGATTCATAATCATTAGCATAATTATGCATTTCTTGTTACCCCCTTATGTCCTCGAAAATAAATTTTGAATAAATTCTGACTTAAACCCCAAAGGAGGAGTGTCAATTTGGGTCCTCTGGTGACCATGACCGATAAACATTATGTTTGGTTTACAGGTGCCAGGGTTTTTGGTCATTATGGTATGACATATGATTATGATTTTTTATAGTTACATCTTCCAATTTGTTTTATTTTTGACATATCAATATATAATAATATTTGATATTTATTTATATATAATTATATAAAATATATTTATATAATAACAAACCATTCAAAATATTGTTTTAGTTATGTCATATCGTAATGTCCTAACCCCCGGGTATTTGCAAACGAAAATAATGCTGACCGGCCATAACCACCTGAGGACCCAAATTAACATCCCTCCTTTTAAAACTCCATGAAGACAATAGTTGTATCCATATATAGATTCAAAATACTTTGTGTTTACTAAAAAAACTACGCTGTGGTGGCACCGATTCAATAGCAACTACTCTAAATTCCTCTTTAGGTCTATCTTCTTTCTCTTGGCTACTGGTCGTGCCTCATGTCGGATACTTAATCTTAATTTGTACAACATTTAACATTTATCACCATCAAAACTTACATTCCACAAGTACCAGGACCCGATTCTGTGACCTTGAACGAGTAGCAAATGTCTTTTTTTTTGTCCCAGATAAATTGCGACATTGTACAGCGAGACATCTTAAGTGGGACAGGTTTTTAAGCGTTGGGAGGATTAAAGTTAATTACCTTGTTCAATGTCTTACCTATATTCTATCTTTATACAATGACCCATTTGTCCCCTTTAGTGACTTTAGAACCAAACGACACTATCATTAATTCACTGACGAGAATGGTTAATGTTCAAGATACCACGACCACAAAGATGGTGGCCAATGGAATCATGAGTATAGCTATGACGTCATGAACAGTGGTGGATTTTGTGTAGAACGTATATACGTAACCGGCCTTCTATAACTATATATACTTTTTGTAGGTTTCCGATTATTTTATGCGTATACACGCATTTATATATTATTTTTGTCCAAAACAAACATAACTTCCATTTTTAATATCTACCGTACCGCTCACAGGGCATCAATTTCACAATTTATAGACTTGTATAAATTCAATTCAGAAAGACCTTCTTAAGTATATGTTAAAAAATAAAGTCTCGCTGAGAATTTGATATTTTATACGGTACAGTTTTATTGTCTAGTAGGTAAGCGATATAAATCATACTTGATAAAATGGAATCATATGTTTTAATAATGGTTTGCATAAACATTACTTTGTTCCATTACCAGTAATGGGCACCAATTGTAGCCCTAAAGATGACACCATTTTCTGTCTAAAAACTTTTTGAGCTACAGTATTGCAGCTACGGTAGATTTTTGGTGTTTTAGAAATAACAAATCTGTCAGTCTGCTATTAGTATTGTCGGTATGCTTGCCTTGTACTTTTATGACAGCGAAACCATAATTATTCAAACTTGTCACGTCTATGTATTGTGTTAGATTTCTAAGACTTAAAAATGACATTTGTATTACATTAATGCTTTCATTGATCCAAATGGATGTGCTCCGACTATAATCAAAAGACCTATCATAGTATCCATTATAGGCTGAGAAGTCACAACCAAATGGAGTGTATATCATATTTACTCAATAAATAACGATGTATTTTAACAATGGAAATTAAAAGAGGACTTTCCGGTGTTACGTGAAGTACATATCATACAACCTGTTCACGTCTTGTGAGGGCAAGATAAATAGAATCAAAAATGGTAGGTTAAATGGACTAAAGTGGACACGTGTTTGACAACTTAAGAATCTTACCCCTCGGCTTGAGATTCTCCTGTCTCAACTGAATTTTCACCATTTCTCATTAAAGTATGGGAGAAAAAGAATCAAACATGGGCATGTCAGGTGCACAGGGATATCTCAATCCTCGCGAAAGATTTTGATTATCAACCCTCGGGTTGAGATATATACATCCTGTCCACCTGACAAGCCCATGTAAGTTTCTATAAATTTCTTAGTATGACGTGTAGTTCATAAATCAAAAAGACGCTTTATCACAGGACAGCTCACGGTTCACACACTTTAAAAACGATCGTGTGCAGTTAATATCTAATATTTAATGTCCAGAGACTGTTAAAGACCGTGGATGTCTTACTTTTGAAAACTTGTAGTGTAGCATTATGTTATGTTAAACCACAAAAAATCTTTGGTTGGTATAGTACACATTTAACTGTCAACAGTGAGACAATACACTCATAAGACTGTCAACAGTGAGACAATACACTCATAAGACTGTCAACAGTGAGACAATACACTCATAAGACTGTCAACAGTGAGACAATACACTCATAAGACTGTCAACATTGAGACAATACACTCATAAGACTGTTAACATTGAGACAATACACTCATAAGACTGTGAACATTGAGACAATACACTCATAAGACTGTTAACATTGAGACAATACACTCATAAGACTGTCAACAGTGAGACAATACACTCATAAGACTGTGAACATTGAGACAATACACTCATAAGACTGTCAACAGTGAGACAATACACTCATAAGACTGTCAACAGTGAGACAATACACTCATAAGACTGTCAACAGTGAGACAATACACTCATAAGACTGTGAACATTGAGACAATACACTCATAAGACTGTTAACATTGAGACAATACACTCATAAGACTGTTAACATTGAGACAATACACTCATAAGACTGTCAACAGTGAGACAATACACTCATAAGACTGTGAACATTGAGACAATACACTCATAAGACTGTCAACAGTGAGACAATACACTCATAAGACTGTGAACATTGAGACAATACACTCATAAGACTGTGAACATTGAGACAATACACTCATAAGACTGTCAACAGTGAGACAATACACTCATAAGACTGTTAACATTGAGACAATACACTCATAAGACTGTCAACAGTGAGACAATACACTCATAAGACTGTCAACAGTGAGGCAATACACTCATAAGACTGTCAACAGTGAGACAATACACTCATAAGACTGTCAACAGTGAGACAATACACTCATAAGACTGTCAACAGTGAGACAATACACTCATAAGACTGTTAACATTGAGACAATACACTCATAAGACTTTTAACATTGAGACAATACACTCATAAGACTGTCAACAGTGAGGCAATACACTCGTAAGACTGTCAACAGTGAGACAATACACTCATAAGACTGTCAACAGTGAGACAATACACTCATAAGACTGTCAACAGTGAGACAATACACTCATAAGACTGTCAACAGTGAGACAATACACTCATAAGACTGTCAACAGTGAGACAATACACTCATAAGACTGTCAACAGTGAGACAATACACTCATAAGACTGTCAACAGTGAGACAATACACTCATAAGACTGTCAACAGTGAGACAATACACTCATAAGACTGTCAACATTGAGACAATACACTCATAAGACTGTGAACATGGAGACAATACACTCATAAGACTGTGAACATTGAGACAATACACTCATAAGACTGTCAACAGTGAGACAATACACTCATAAGACTGTCAACAGTGAGACAATACACTCATAAGACTGTCAACATTGAGACAATACACTCATAAAGTCCTTCCTGATTACTGGTTTGGAGATGACTAAAATAGGCCTAATTCCAAATACGTTTGCTTTTTGCAATAACATTGGTTTCAATTGCAATTGAAACTATTCGTTGATTAAACCTAACATCTGAGGTCATCTATAGGGACGCTTTCAGTTTATGCATTATTGAGGGTATAATGGACATGTTCTTGTTGTGTCTCTTTGTGACACACAGTTAATATTTCTTAACGTGAATGTCACAATATCTGAGGTCATTCATGTAAAATCCACGTAAAGAAATGATGGTATTGAATATGTAGTGTGACTTTTGAAAGTAAAATAGTGATAAGCTACCAAATGTAGCTACTAAATGTAGTTTATCATTAAATTCTTCGTTGCCTCGAGTGACCAAATGGAATGATGAAGGTTAATACTTGTAGTCAAATAGGACTTAAATCAGTGACTCAGACAGGCAAAAATATTACATAGGCGAAATCACTGGATATCTTGTCTTGCAGTTTAATATGAAACATGAATAAAATCCCGTATATTTACGACGAATGACATAACAATACATTGATGACAATGTCATACTACAATTACCTAAACTGTTGATTTGACGTTATGAATAACCAGACAATCCAACAACACTAGTTATTATCATAACACTTTAGCCATCCCATAATATTAACCATATCCTAGAATTGCTACGGGTATTTCACGAGGTGTTAATCAAAACGATAATGGGATGACGATATCATGAGGAGGCACTAAGTGAACAAAATGTCATTAAGGTAACCTAATCCTTCTATATCCCTTTGTCACTTATCAAGTCCCGTGCATATCCCAATATCCATGAACACGGAGGAAGTTGCATAAGTCACATGATTAGGAAGTTCAATCGTTATTTCGCCTCATAAAAGCGATAATCATCGTCTTTTCGCCCCGATAAACATCGTCTTTTAGCAGCAACAGAACAAAATAACGAAATTATTGAAGTCGCTAATTAGATGGAGAATAACGATATAACGAAATGGCACATATCAGCCACCATTATCAACGGCTACATATTCTTATATCACACTGTTATATAAACAACGAACACGCTATTTGATATTGAAGATACCAGCATTATTCTTAATGAAGCTGGAAAACTGCTACCGCGAGGATGTAACAAAAATATAGGATTGACATTTCAGAGAGGAAATACATATATGTTGCGACGTTATGAAATAAATACGTTAATGGCGTTATTATAAGAGATTATAACACGTGTATGGCCTTATTGTTTCCTTTACGAAATAATATAAATTGATATCCCCGTATAGCTGGGAATTATCTGCATCTTACGGTTATGGTTTGTCAGACATAATAAATCATGTACGTAAGCTAAAGTACATATTGAGATCAATATAGGATATATTTTTTTTTTTATCTCATGTGTATTGGGAAATAAATATGATCTATTAGAGTGTACAAGTGTATTGGGAAATAAATATGATCTATTAGAGTGTACAAGACGCAGCACAAAACATCAAAAATTGAAATGTTAATATACTAAGAAAATATAAGGTATACATAATGCTTTATATCAACATGCCCTATCTGGTTGATCTACCTTTTGTTTTACAAGTTCTCGTGTTTCTCTCGTTGCAGGTAAAGCCATCCCACTGTTGGAAAACGCTGTGGTGCATGCCTCTGTTCTTACTATCCTCGCCATAACAACGGAGCGTTTTAACGCCATTTGCTTCCCTCTTCGAAGATCGCTCAAATTCACGGCTAGTGTGGTTGTCAAAGTGACTGGGGTGATTTGGATGTTGTCCTTTGTGACTTCAATGCCGTTTGTTTTTATGACATCTATAGAGGACACACGTTTCTACGACGGAACGCCGTGCCAGGTGTGCCGCACCAAGATCGAGGAAACCTGGCATCATGGCTACCTCCTGTCTATGTTTTCCGTTTTCTTTATATTACCTTTCTTTATTCTTGTTTTCATGTACGCTAAAATAATTCGCTGCTTGATATACGACTCAGCGTCAATCTTATCACGGAAAAACCCAAGTTCTATATATAATCAGAGAACTCGCCACCAGGTGGTGCGGATGTTGGTTGCCATAGTAGTGCTATTTTTTTTATCGATGTTTCCATTAAGAATAGTAACGTTGTGGGTCGTTTATAGTCCCCCACAGAACGTGGAATCACTGGGAATAGAGGGCTTTTTCAACCTTCTAGCTTTTACAAGGGCTATGTTTTACCTCAATAGTGCAGGTAACCCGGTCATATATAGCTTGACCTCTACTAAGTTCAAACTGGCCGTGCGAAGGGTTTGGGGCACGTATAGTCCAGTAAGAGGCCAGCGTCTCTACAAGAACAGACAGAAAGTTGCCATGAAAGATTTGACCTTGAAACGCTTTACAACAAATCAGCTCGATACTAATAATAGTAACAATTCCCGGAGAATCTGTATAGAGATATCATTTCACTCAATCACATAATTTATTACTTATCACTTTATTTTATACTGGTTTCAAAGGGAGTATATGCTACATTTTGTATATATGTTAAAGTTTGTTGTTTAATTGGTGGCAAAGGTGTCTTTTTGTTTAAAAGTAATGTCTGGTATGGTATTTGTTAATGCGGATTTCATACAAGATAATAACGTTTAAACATATACTCTCAAGAGGGAAAATGACACTAACAGCTTACAAATGAAATAATTCTGTTGGAAACTAACTTTATCTTACCGTAAATACAGATATTTTCGGATATATTATTTGTTTACGATCATTTCAGCATTGAAACTATATTCACATGTATTCACATACACTTGTTACTTTAGTTCGCGTTCTCTTTTACAATGCATATTTTTATTATGATGTGGATTACATACAAAACCTGCGTGTAAAAAGTTAAAGATATAGGACTTATACTGAACTATATACTACATATACTGCCCCCAAATACTCTTTTTACAAAACACTTTTGCTAAATAGTAAAGTCGATAAATATAGCACAATTGTATATTATTAGGTGTTTATATCCTTTACATCTGAAAGAAGGCAGCTAATTTGGGATTTTTATCAGGTATATCTTAGTAGTATATATAAATATATATGTACAATATATATTATCAATTTGGTAATTTTTATGATTAAAACTTGCTCAATCAGATTTTTCTGCATTGTAAGATGTAACTGCATGTGTGTATAATATGTATTTTATGGGAAGAATAAAAATTCCGCAATACACGAATCGTTGTTGTTAAATATGATAACCAAATAAGACACAGTCTCAGCAGACATTTTGAATTTCCCACGAGAAAGGTAGATAAATGCAACAAATAGACTTTATTCAAATTTCACCTCTTTGTGTTAATGGAACAAGTTTTGCGATAATAATTTCCTGAGGTAGAGATAATGGTTAGATCGTAACGTTTTGGTGATGATTTACTTTTAAACATGTTATGTGTAAAGGTTTCCGAGGGACAGGTACTCGCCAAAATCTTACATGATAGCGATTTTACCATCAAGAGAACAGATCTACAAGATGTAGCTGTATGAATCCCAACTACTATTGACGTTGAGCAATTCGGGATTTGCAGAGAGTGTTCAATATTTGTTACTTCAAAGTTGTTGTCGGGGGTTTCCTACAGGGCGTATCCGGAGGTAATGTTCAGTGAGTCAGTACTATAAAGCAGGAATTAGTACGCGGATTCTTACAAAAGTTTGAAAACAAAATTTATTTCATATCTCGATGAAGTTAAGAAATAGTGACATCAATGCTTTTAATTCATTTTTCAGGCTACTTGATAAAACAAGAGGCCCATTTGCCTTAACGGTCATCTGACTCATGGCACAAAACAACAAAGTCACAGTATATAGTAGTGGTTAACAATTAATATAAACAATACAAGGAACTCCTTAGTTGAATGTGTAAGTTTCTGAAATAGGTAAATGTCATTTGTTGAACAAACTTGGTAGCCCTTCATCCATATACGGTATGGTTGTAACCCATTCAAGGATTAATATAAGGAGTCAGATTTTAAAGCCAAATTTCAGCAAAGCTCCCATTTTGGACCTCCGCCGTACTATCCCCATGGGTCTTAGCTCGGTCCTTTATAAAATATGATTGTCCTCATCTAAAGTTCCCCCTTCTGAATCAATTAAAACCCATATAGACCAATTTTCATTGAGATATCGGAGACTGAATCGAACACAGGAAGTGGGCCAGCGGCCATCTTGGAATACCAAAATATTTACGAAAATGTTTGCATGTTATTCGGCATTAATTAAAACCCCTATAGACCAATTTTCATTGAGATCCTAGACTGAACCCGAACACAGGAAGTGGGCCAGCGGCCATCTTGGAATACCAAAATATTTACGAAAATGTTCAAGTTGTTCGGCATCAATTATAACCCCTATAGACCAATTTTCATTGAGATCAGAGACTGAAACCTTAAAACAGAAAGTGGGCCAGCGGCCATCTTGGAATACCAAAATCTTTACGAAAATGTTTGAATTTTGTTCGGCATCAATTATAACTCCTATAGACCAATTTTCATTGAGATCGGAGACCGAAACCTGAAAACAAGAAGTGGGCCAGCTAAAATTAAGAAAATTTGCCCTTTTGGGGCCCACCCCTCAGCCCCTAGGGGTAGGACCAGACTCATTTATATAAAATATGATTGTCCTTCCTAAATGATGTTTTACACCAAATATGGATGAAATCCATCCAAGGATGAAGGAGGAGTAGGATTTTAAAGCTAAAATTAAGAATATTTGCCCTTTTGGGGCCCCATCCCTCAGCCCCAAGGGGTCGGACCAGGCTCATTTATATAAAATATGATTGTCCTTCCTAAATGATGTTTTACACCAAATATGGATGAAATCCATCCAAGGATGAAGGAGGAGTAGGATTTTAAAGCTAAAATTAAGAATATTTGCCCTTTTGGGGCCCCATCCCTCAGCCCCAAGGGGTCGGACCAGGCTCATTTATATAAAATATGATTGTCCTTCCAAAATGATGTTTCAAACCAAATATGGATGAAATCCATCGAAGGATGAAGGAGGAGTAGGCTTTTGTATAAATAGTCTTACGCACGACGCACGGCGCACGGCGGACGGCGGACGGCTGAAGGCGCACGACGACGGACAAAACACGATGACAATAGGTCATCCTGATGACCTAATAAAATACACTTAAACGAACGATTCAATTGATTTTTCTGATAACGTCATGATAGCGTCGGCGTGTAGTGTGCTTTGTTCCGGTTTATTTTTATTATCAACTCCAATTTACAACAAAGGTTATTCAATGAAACCTTGCATTTATGTAATACGTTGTGTGTGTGTGTGTGTGTGTGTGTGTGTGTGTGTGTGTGTGTGTGTGTGTGTGGTGGTGGTGTGCGTGCGTGTGCGTGCGTGCGTGCGTGCGTGCGTGCGTGCGTGCAATTTTTGGCACAAAAAACAGGAAAAAAACCTAGCCAGGCCAGATAGTTATAGTTGATTTCCAGTACAGGAACTGACAAGTTTCTCTACACCGGACTCATATTATTAATCTACATTGTATATAAAGTTTATTTCCACTTATGGTTGCCTTATAATTGTATAAAATGACTTGGTTTTTCCATATTTCATCATATTATCTTAAAAATGTTTATATTTATCCGATCTAACATCTTCAGGAAGACTATTCCATATTCTAACAGTTCTCTTAGCGAAGGGTTTGCTTCTCAGTGTGGTCCTGGGTGGTTGTGGAATTATCATTTTTGAGTTTCCTCTACTGCTGTGCCGTTCGGCCACTTCTTTCCATAACTTGATAAACTCGCAGGAGTCTTTATAATATATGACACTGAAGTTTTGTTAAGTTCAATAATATTCCCGCGAAGCCTTCTGTATGCTATTTTTAAAAGGTAGTTTTCCTGAGCCGCTCTGATTACGGTAGATGACTCGTTCCTGGTAAACTTTTGGTTGCTCTTCGTTGCACTGCCTTCAATCAATCGACGTCTTTTCCTTCCACGGAGACCACACAGAGCTAGCGTACAATCTAGCTGTGACCGTACTAAAGTTTTGTACATCAAATTGAAAGTTATATAGTTCATAAATCTTTTTGTTCTTCTCAAAAGTCCGAAAATTGTATTACCTTATCAACTTTCTCGCTCATATTGTTTTCGAAACAAAGTTCTGTATTTAAAATTACGCAATTATCTTTTTCCTTGTCATATTTCACCATAGTGTTTCATAGTAATTTATATGATGCTATTCGCCCTTCAGCAGTTTTATGTTTACGACCAATGTGCATTTCTCAGGTTGCATCTTTAAAAGCCATGTGTCGCTCCAGGTACTCATAGTGTTCAGATCCTGATTTAATGTAAATTTCGTCTTCTCTATTTGTTATTATTTTAAGTATTTTTGTGTCATCAGCAAATAAATATACATCTGAGCTTACTATAATTGGTAGATCGTTCACAAATATTACAAACAGTAGTGGGCCAAGAACGGATCCTTGAGATAGGATATTCTTACAGCTAGAAATAAAGATAACACCAAACTAGTACAGCTTCTTAGGTCTCTTAAGGACCAACGACTTCTGACTATTGACAAGTTAAGGAACTTAATCCTACAACCACAGACGTCCCTAAGTTCTATGGTCTCCCTAAGGTACATAAGGAAGCTGTTCCTCTCAGACTCATTGTAGCGTTTAGAGGCTTTATCACTTATAACACAGCTAGGTTCCTGGCCAAAATCCTATTTCCACTGTGAGGCCGTACAGCTCACCACATCAAGAACAGTACTGAACTGGTGAAAACACTATCACAGTATAACCTGAACCATATGAGTGTTTAGTGTCATACGATGTGACTGCCCTGTTCAACAGTGTACCAATACAGGAGAGCGTACTATCATCCGACAGAGACTCGAGATGTATCAGACACTCGCCGAACGAACGATACTATCCCCCAACAGATCACGGACCTCCTAGAAGTTTGCCTAAGTATCATTTACTTCGTAATTGATGGTAAATTTTACCAACAAACCGAAGGTGTGGCGATGGGCTCCCAGACAGCCCTATTTTAGCCAACCTCTTCATGGAACAATTCGAGGAATTGGCTCTGAGGACCTTCCGGGACAGCCCAAGATACAGTTGTATTGTGGGAGATACGTGGATGATATCTTGCACATCATACATAGCAATGTGGTAGACGATTTTACTGACCATCTTAACAACTGTCATCCAGCCATTAAGTTAACCATCGAGAGGATGAAAGACAACTCTATCCCAGTACAAGTCACCTACATTCGGCTTCGTGATGATGGATCCCTTGTGTTCAGTGTGTACCTTAAACTCACAAACAATGACCAATATCTCCAATTCGACAGTCATCAACTGGTTGTTGTAAGAACTCTGACCCATAGAGCCATCTCCATACGCTCTACCCATCAGGCCAAAACGCAGGAAGAAGATCACCTGAAGAAAGTTCTCAGTGTTTCGGGCTACAGTAAGTGGGCTTGGGACCTCCCCGGTAGCAGGAACAAGACTACTGAACGGTCACACCAGCGCCAACCAGCCAAGGGACACATTACCATACCATACATCGGCGGTATTTCGGAACACCACTAAGTCTGTCCCCTGTCATTAGGGCTGAAGAAGCCTGCTGGATAGCAGGTGAAAGCTACCTGTGAGTACAGCTTCTGTTGAGAGAACCTGTTGAAACTTCGGTTTATAATATTTGCTATGTTAGTGAATATTCCCTTTGTTTGAAAAAAAAAGTTTTTTTTGTGAGATAAAAAAGATTACAGTAGATAAAACAGTAGAACAGTGCTTTTTATACTGTTGTTTGTTTCCGTCTGACACGCTAGTCACGTGTCACCAAAGAGTACTCCAATATATCATTTTATTGCTTGTGTTTTATATTTTGTCTGTGTATATAAAAGATAAAAGGGCTCATTGGAAATTGTATACGGGACGGACCAACAAACAGTTCTGTGATATGAATAAAAATACATTCAAAAACAGAACATTGTTCTTTTTCATCATGTGTAATGTTTTATGATTAAAATACAGATTGCTATGAGATAAAAAATTGTTGTATTTTTTAGAGGAGATGGCTACATACACTAAAATAATTCAGATAGTTTTTTTTCAAACTACATACTACGTATGTATTTCGTCCCCAGTCAAGATTTTGGCGGCAGAAATTTGATTGGCTATTTCCAAAGGTCACCAGAAGGTAACCCCTACTGGTATGTTGTCAGATCATCTTATCAGACGTAGTGATAATAAGGATATGTATTTTAATCAGATTGATTTTAAAAATATGTTTTTAGCCATGCCGACTGTTGATTGTAAGATGAGATGCCAAGCATTCTATATTGTGGACTTAATTTCGTGGTATTTCGTGGGCAAGAAGAAAATAGTGAAAATAAATTGCTGCAAAAATACTAAAGGTACATCTCCATTAAAATCACATTACTTAAAATTCGCGATATTAAATCGCTTGAAACAATCGAAAGATTAGCAAAGCTAACAAAACTCATTGCCGCGAAAATGACCCCTTGAAATTATTTTAGCCCCAAAGTTGATAAACAATGACACACACTAAAACACTGAAAATACTACAAGCTATCTCAAACAATAATGCACATCGTTATCTGTAGTTTGTTCATCAGATCAAGCAATTCAGTGTGGATTAAATGCAGTCCAGATCTGAACGTGATAAAATTCTTGTAGGATAGTGCAAAGAAACACTTTTTAGTTATTAAATTTATTTTCCGTAATCTCTTATTTTTTCATCTGACAAAACGGTGACTTTTACAAATTAGATTTATGTGTCTGTGATGTTGTTGAGATTTCAATAGTGTTACATTCACATCTAGTAGGGAAAAACATGTTATATCATTTATACTGGTATACGTTGAAATACTATCCACATAATAGGCTGCAGAAGAGCTTAAGATTTGAACAGCTTTTACTTCAAATGTCGGGTTGCAAAATCTGCTCACGTTCCGATTTTTTTTTTCAAATTTTGCAGTGTTAGAGGTCTGGGTACATACATAGTAACTACTTTATATGAGATTTTAATCTATTTTGTATTTTTGAAAAAATGCATAAAGGACCTAAAACGATGTTTCATTGTGTCCACCTATTGAACATATTTTTAATTTTTCAATCATTTTTGTTAATAAAAGATACTTCATTCTTTATTTCATACCTATTTATAATGATATTTACTAATAATTTTTACTACAAATTGATTAGTACAAATTTAACGATTTTTTTTCTATTGTCACTATTTGTTACATAGGTTGCTTTGGTGGGAAGCATTCAAGTTTATGAGATCTTACAGAGCAATTCCCCGTTCTATGAAATCTCAATCCACCGTATAGTAAAGGTTTCATTAATAAACAATACATCGTATAAAACGCCCATTTCATCGGTCCTTTTCATAACTTTCCTGACCATATCCATTTACAATGGTGTGGTTGAGAGGGCAAATATTACCCATGTGTGTATCCAATAAGAACCCAGTAGTCTGTCACGTGATCTACTAACATACGTTATAAATGTCTTACATGCTTTTATACATCCTTAGATATCTGTAGAAGCTAACATTACTATATTAATGGGTTAAAACATCTACATTCGTTATTCGTCTTCATTTGATGAAGTGATTGCTGTACTAGACAGACCATGCTAAATTAAACAGCGTTCCCTCAACAACAGAACATACAACTTATGAATGTCTCTTAGAAAATTTATATAAATGAAATAATGCTTGAAAACACTTAATATGCTCATAATGGTTCAAATATTTGCAATATATATAGGTGTTCCGTTCATCTACCGCTAAAATTAGTAGCAATACTTAGTGTGTACGGATATACACAGCGATGTACGTACTATTAAAACTGGTTCGGACCTGCAACATTACAATGGATATTACACTCCGTTCAACACTTATATCATGGTTACATTAAAGATTAATAGAATCTTACATTGGTCTGTTAAGTGGTCAGGGATATCTCAACCCGAGTGAAAGATTTTGACTCCAAAACCTTTCACGAGGGTTGAGATCCCCATGTCCACTTCGCAGACCCATGTCTAATTCTTTTTCTCCCATACTTAGTAGAAAAAACGAAATTCCTGTTTGCTTCCAGTTGTTTCTTTGCGCCATTATGCAGAAACGTCGTTATGAGTCAAAATTGATGTCATCAGTGTCTAGCTATGAGCTATCTCACACACCCCTGTGTAAGACAGAGTTACTTTATTTTCCCTAGCAACCACGGGATATCCCTGTGAAGTATTGGAGAAAAAGGAGATTTTCTGTTTTGTCACTCGGCTGTTACACTTCTAAGACACTAGTCACTCTGTTAGAAGTGAGAACATGGCGACTGGTCTAGCTTTGATCAACCTGTTAGGTATTTGTTTCACTATAGCATGTAACAGATATAATGGACCTTAAGGATCTTACGAATGCGTAGCATTTTCAAGGTACAATAATGTTCCCCAATGGGCGACATGATTGACTGACAATTACATCAGAGCCAAATCTAAAAATTTCGGACAAAAGCATCATTGCGAAGACATCACTAGATCTTACTGCTATTATCAATGTATGGGCGAATCGTCTGATAATTGCGATGGTCCAGAAGTGAATAGTACCTGTGCTTGTGATCCTAACAAAACACAGACATCCACGACCACCTTAACACCATGAACAACATTACCGCTCTGGTGTTTCAGCCCCGATGGTAAAACTTGTTCCTGGTACCACGACTGTTTGGAGCAGCGATATCCGTGCCATCACATACGCTGAAAAATTCTGTGAACTGTATTCCGACCATTACCAGTCGTTTTCTAGAAATGGGCAGATTTAGATTGATGGTGTCAGGAAATGTTTCGTAACTGAATGGAACCCGGTTGTTCTGATATCAAGAATATAGTCTTTGCATCTCATGCAAGTTGTTACACTGGTCCAGCTTCGGGAGGGTCATTCTGCTCGCTAAGCGTGACGGACCAATATCTTTTGTTCATGACAATCAAAGGCGCGTTTATAGACTCGTTTGTGGAAACCATGAACAGTTTCTGGGATACCACGTTACAGTGTGGCCGTAATATGTTACATAAATATATTACTATGATGCGCATCTTCGTGAAAACGAAATGTGCTATTAATATTAACCATGACATATTTGCCGGTAAAATAGTTGATTGAATTGCGGACAAGGAGAAAGGGACGACAAGGGAATCACGTGTTTTGGTTACAGCGGTTCACTTAACGCTAGCACCAAGCAGACGCGATCATTTTCGGCGTCGCCTAAATCAGAGTTCCAAATTGACATCATCCAAGAAGCGAAATTGACCTGAACGCTGAACCAAATGTTACCAAGGCAAACGCGACAGAAGCAGCGATATCCCTGGCTAATTCAATCCACAATGGTTTTCTGCGACGGTCCGTAGACAGAAATCAAGTCGACTGTATTTCTATGATGGCCTTTTATGATATAGATTGTAATACCAGATTATGGATGTACTGTCTAATGCGGGATCAATGCCGAACCTCACCAGGATCTTCATCTTCATGGTCGGGATTCTTAACTTGTTTATTAGACACGTGTAATCAATCGGGACCCTTATACGTATAGATGTACGACTCGTAATTCACTTCCAACAATATTACTCGTGTTTATAAATGAGAGTCAAATGCGTGCTTTTTGTAACAATTATTGAAAGTAATTCTGCTAGATTTAGAACTTTAACAAAGACTCCATTATTGTGAGGATTTGTCCAAAAAACTGTGTCATAATATACGTAGACGTGTTACAACGTTACAAAATGGGAGACATTTTACACAGAGGTACATTGTATATAATCATTATCGATAGGTGGAACGCGGTTTTACAGCCAAAATAAATGTAAATATATATAAAGCTATTCATTTGTCTGTCAGTCTAATGAGGTATTCCATGATAAGTCGCCATTTTATCTAACTAGATTTTTATAACAATCACAGAAATCTAACATATTATTATTGTTATTATCAACATAATAGTTTTGCTACACTGACATTTGAAGTTTTTGTGCTTAATTTTATGATAAAAATTTTTCTTTGAATGTCTAGTAGTGTTACATTCTATATCTTCTTACTTACTTCCGAGTTGATCTATTCCAGTATATTCGTTTGGTGTCCAACAAGACTATAACATTAGGTTGCTTAAAGATGCTCCACCGCTGACAAATGGTAGTTTTTTTCTATCAAAAACAGGACAAGACGAATAAGTATTTTCTTCGGTTATAAGTTACTTACTTTACACTATTGCCACAAATGAAAAGTTTGAGCTGATAATTTTACTTCAAGACAAAAATATTATTTAAAATTAAATAAGTAATTAAAAAACGTGGCACTCTGTGCGCATCCACAAAAGCAAAATAAATTATTTCTTATTTTTTTTTTGTGTTAATAAGACATATATATACACGATTAAACGCCAATTATTGTTAAAGTAAGTAAATGAGTATCGTTTATGGGCTTCACTAGTACTATATGTTTACGTCTTGTTAACAGCCAGTCATTTAAGGACGCCATTCTGTTGATGTTGTGTCTTGCGTATGAACTACGGGTTTGTGTTTTGGGAGACTGTTGTATATTCGTGCTGTGTCTTCTTGTGAAACTATTGTAATTTGTATAGTGCTATATTACAGAAGCATGCCGTCGAAGACACCAAGCAACACAACCCATCCGGTCACGTTATACTGACAACTGTATTTTGGAAATAGCGAAGGATCATGGGAAGTATTCTTGTATTGCGTGCCAGAAAAAAAATTTCAACAGATTTTCAATTTCATATTTGTCCTAGGTTTTATCAGTAGTTTTCAGTTTTGAAGATTGAACAATGCTTTATCGAGTCCCACCACACAGACTTTTGGTTTTATTTTGGGTCATTATTATTTTCGGATACATACTTTGATTTCCTTATGCGTTGTACATTTTCTTATATGTTACAAGGGGTTTGGTTTGCTTTGGCAATGCAATGTGTATGATGAAATATCCATATTTGCTGTAATTGAAGATGCCTAAAAGGCAGACAAACATTTTGCTTAATTAATGCATTTATGCATTCTTATCATTTTCTAGAATGTAAACTATGGTTATTCCAGTGCAGCGTATTAATAAATCCCAAAAACCCAAGGCCTACAGTTTAGATGGCAGGGTATTACTATATCCAAAAATCCAAGGCCTACAAATGAGTTGGCAGGAAAAAGGATAAGGAGTGTGCAAATGTCATTAAATTTGTTTTCTATACGGCTCTATTATAGCAGATATATACGGTGACTTCAGCAAATTAGATTTATATGTGTTTTTTGATGTGGATAAAATAGAAATACCATATCACCATGTCAATTAAAAATGCTATATGTAATAAATAACCAAGGACATAGCAGAGTTATATAAAATATTAGTCGCATTTCTGTGGCTTAATACCATTACTCCTCCGCTCCGCACGTTCGGTATCTGTGGTAGCATACTCCAGTGAGATAGCTCTTTGCAACGGGCAAAAGTTTCTTTATTACAAAGAAACACGACACGAATATACCGCAGCGTCCCAACACACACACACACACACCCACCCCCACAAAACCAGACAAACCAAACGAATTAGCAAAAAGGATTTAGCTGAAATAAGGAAAAAACTAGAGTAACGGAGGAAATGGTTTCACAAATAGTTTTGTTCATCCAAACACTTGATACTAGGCATTCTTTCTGGCGTAGTATGTGTAGTCAATAGGAGTCTGTTTGACCGAGACTCGATCCGCTAGGGACCATATTTAGCAAATGGCGGCTTGTATGCATCAAGTGTACGTACAAAATGACCTAAATGGAAACTCATTTAAAAACGAAATTATACTTACAAAGGATCTGAACAATTTTTAGGGTTGAATGCATTGATGAAAGAAGAGAAAACATTCATTTTTTTAATCCTTATGCAGATATATCTCATGTAATTCTTGCTTTAGTGGTATTTTTTATCACATTGTAAGAATTTAAGGACGAAAGCCATAGGATTATTTTGTCACAGTACATAATTCTACAGCAATGTTCTGCCAAACATGTTAGGTTTCAGGAGAGTGTATTAATTTACAGTACGTCTTCCCATGGAATTGAAATATTGACATTTTTTTCTGCTGTTCAAAGTAAAAAAATCCCTTTCTCATTGTGGTGATAATGTGACATTACAAAAAATATTGATGAAGAATGGTTTCCAATATTGAAAAAACATTGATACATGTCTCTATTGAAAGAAATATGTTAATGATTGTTGAGTAAAACCAGTATTCCAGTAGGTTTGTTTCACATCCAGTAATAACGCCTTCTCCTCTGTTTGACGAGGAGTTAATTATTGATCTGATTTTGATTTTGAAGTAATCGTAACTTTTATACTTTGTTCCTATGTGTTTTAACGTGATTGATTAATGGTTTTTTTTATTTATTTTGATTTTAAAGTAATCATAACGTGTATACTTTGTTCCTGTGTTTTAACGTGATTGATTAATGTTTTTTTTATTTATTTAGATTTTAAAGTAATCATAACGTGTATACTTTGTTCCTGTGTTTTAACGTGATTGATTAATGTTTTTTTTTTATTTATTTTGATTTTAAAGTAATCATAACGTGTATACTTTGTTCCTGTGTTTTAACGTGATTGATTAATGTTTTTTTTTTATTTATTTTGATTTTTAAGTAATCATAACGTGTATACTTTGTTCCTATGTGTTTTATCGTGATTGATTAATGTTTTTTTTTATATATTTTGATTTTAAAGTAATCATAACGTGTATACTTTGTTCCTGTGTTTTAACGTGATTGATTAATGTTTTTTTTTTATTTATTTTGATTTTTAAGTAATCATAACGTGTATACTTTGTTCCTGTGTTTTAACGTGATTGATTAATGTTTTTTTTTATATATTTTGATTTTAAAGTAATCATAACGTTTATACTTTGTTCCTGTGTTTTAACGTGATTGATTAATGGTTTTTTTGTTTGTTATTTATTTGATTTTTAAGTAATCATTACGTGTATACTTTGTTCCTATGTGTTTTAACGTGATTGACTTATGGTTTTGGTTTTTTTTTATTAATTTTGATTTTCAGGTAATCGTAACGTGTATACTTTGTTCCCATGTGTTTTAACGTGATTGCCTAATGTTTTTTTTTTTATTAATTTTGATTTTCAAGTAATCGTAACGTGTATACTTTGTTCCTGTGTTTTAACGTGATTGACTAATGTTTTTTTTATTAATTTTGATTTTCAAGTAATCGTAACGTGTATACTTTGTTCCCATGTGTTTTAACGTGATTGACTAATGTTTTTTTTATTAATTTTGATTTTCAAGTAATCGTAACGTGTATACTTTGTTCCTGTGTTTTAACGTGATTGATTAATGTTTTTTTTATTAATTTTGATTTTCAAGTAATCGTAACGTGTATACTGTGTTCCTGTGTTTTAACGTGATTGACTAATGTTTTATTTATTTATTTATTTTGATTTTTAAGTAATCATAACATGTATACTTTTTTCCCATGCGTTTTACACTACTGTAAACCACGTTATTTTTTGCGTTAATTATATTGTACAGCTGTTAAAAATGCGTAAAAAATTGCGATTTAATGTTTGTAACTTTTTTCGCGTGAGTTTATTTTCGCGAAAAATCTTCATAGGCTTTGAAAGTGCCATTCATAAGAGAGGCTACCATATATAAATTAATGATTTTGATAAATTTCGTATGATTTTAAATTTCGTGAATTTGGATTTAACCACAAATTTAGTAAAATAGATCCCCGAGAATATTAGCAACTACACTATATTTTGTCAGAAATTTTAATATTGCGCTCATTTTTCTCGCGAAAATAAGATTCTTTACAGTATGATTAGATTCCCAACAAAAAGTTCTATTTTAGAACATTGTTCAATTTTTTAATAGAAAAATGACTTTGCCCTAATGCTCGGTTGCTAGGTGAAATATTTAAGACTCTTTCATAAGTGGATATGAATGATATGGATAATCCGCCATCGGAGTCATAACATGTTGTAAAAACTCGAGAATTCTTACCCCGGGTCACAAAATGGCTTGACTCGAGTTTTACAACAATTTCTGATCCCTATCCTTCATATCCACATATGAATGAGTATTTCTATTCTTTAAAGCCGCTTTATTTTATTACAATCTTACCATTTAATACGGCCTACCACCATTTTGTGACCTCGCTACTTCTTGGCTAACACCTATAGCTAGTCATATGTATGCGATAGACTCCCTTCATCACTGTCTCGGTTTGATACTGACCCACTGCAGCGTATCCAGATGACTTCTTTTATCCGCCCTTTCAAAGGATGACTTTCTATGTCTAATGATAAGGAGTTCTTCTCCAGTCCACCAGGTGGTTCATCTGTTTGCATTGTCTATAACAGCCGATTTGTTGATCTGCGACTCCGGCTGTTTTTACTATTATTATCATTATTATTTATTTTTTTGATATAGTCCTTCTTGGCTGGGGTTCCGCTGAGAATTCTATATATTCGTTTTACGCCTTCGTCTGATTATTACAGTGTAATGATCGAAACGTCGGAAATAAAACAGTCAGACAGTCACTTTTAATTTAACAAATGTCATACATGTAAGCCATACTGAGACAATCGTATAGAAAAAATGTGAGTTCTTTCTCACCTAAGTCGTGTGTTTTTGCCAGAATATTTTTTTAGAATAAATGAAGTTTCTATGTACAACGGATATGACTTATTGATTACATATCAGGGATGAAGAGGAGTCCATATGAACAGACTATACAAATTCAAATTCAAATCCATAATCTTTTCCACTTATTTGCTTTATTTGATTAGCACCGACATGGTTAGGCCTACTTCATGCCACGAAAAGGCTCACCTCGACAGACACAAAATCGAATTGACGAAAGTCTGAACGCAGACGTATTGTGTCATTATTATAACATGATGGTCTTGCAACATTGCAATGGACAAAACTATTAAAATACGTAGCTGGTGGCCTACAACTAAAAGGAAAATCAAAATATCACTTTTCTTAAGAGATACTTCGTTATTTCAACTTTCAATAATCGTGAGAGTGGGTCGCGTATTAATATAGCCACAAAATGTGCTCATTAATATGCTATCGCCATGTCATGATAATTAAGATTGAAATTGAAAGTAAATTTTAATTGTCAATATGTCTCTGGAAATATTTTTAGACCGATGACGTTGTAAACACAGAAAATGTTTTCTTTGGAAGGGTACCTCACAGCATTCATGTAATCGCATAATCAGATCCTTTTGCAATCCAAAAAATCCAAAAATCTCAGTAAAATTACAATAGATGAAGAGAACAATAAAGTACAATAATAAAATATAAAATAATGCTAAAAAAAACAAAAATAAGTATTAAGATAAGTGAATAAAATTCAAAAGAAGGTATAGTGCTCTCTCAATTACAATAGATGCATCCGTGATACTCTAGGGGTTCCGATCACTTACGATCTCTACACCCATGGACTATCTCAGTAAAATTGGGGGCAGCTCAGCAGAAAACATATTACCAATCACAGGCCAGCAAAGATTTCCTTTGAAGACTACAGAGAAAGCGACGCCAAACATCAAAGCCTCACAGTCAACCACAGTGTACCGTTATGCGGCTCTTTTGATGTACATCAAAGGACTAAATTACCTGTTCTGTTCTGTTGCCTCCAGTTTTACTATGAGATAGTCCAGGGGTGTAGATATCATAAGCGATCGGAACCTCTGGAGTATCGAGGATGCAATAGATGAAGAGAACAATAAATCGAAACTTCATTTTTACTTAGATATCCGACTAATTACCAATCAGCGGGCATTTGGTAGACCATAGGTGGTACTGCAACGCTATCAAAAGTAATGAATGATATTTCGTTCTAAGCGATACATTGTGACGCTTCGTGGAATTTTCAGCGCTATTAACTACTACATAATGTTGTTCTGTGGCGTAATGTAACCATCATAACAGGTATTTTTAAAAAGAAAATCTTAAACTTTTTACGAATCATGTTTTTATATCATTATACTTTACATGGATATCGAGCTTTGAGAGCCCAGATGCGGCAAAGTGATTTAAACAGTATTCAAATCCTGATTAGATTATTCAAAATTTGAAGAAAGTTGTTGTAATTTCATAAGTACTCTCTTCTCTGTTATACTGGTTATTGGAAAATGTTCACTAATCTAATGATTAATTCAGTTTTCAGTTTGCGAACAACTTAATAAGGTTTTATTAGGAGATAAAATCAGCGAAAATAGTTTACATTAAAAAATCTATTTTTTTCTGTGTTGCTATATTTAACAACATCTGGTGTAATAAGATCACGTCTTAATGCGGATTACTGCCACAACCATGCATTAAACCTATTTGAAAAATTAGAGAAGCCTTTCCTGTTTGTTCCTGTTACATTGGCTTCAGTGTTGAGCTGAGCTTTCACCAACAAAGAAAGCCTCGAACCCTATCATTTGACAAACAAAAGTCTTATATGTGGTCAATATATATGTAAGTTTATTTTTACTAACAAATATATATATATATATTTGTTGCGAATTCTACAGCAGATTAAAGCAAATTAGCACTTTGTTCCTGTTATGTTGGCTCCGCTTTAGCGTTTCAGTGTTTAGCTGAGCTTTCGCCTACAAAGAAATTCTCGAACCCTATTATTTAACAAACAAAAGTGTATGTGGTCAATATATATGAAGGTTTATTTCGTTAATTTTAGCAAATAACGATCGAGGCTATTGGAACATTATAATTATATTGCTCATTTCAATAGACTGGTTTTGTTTAATGAATATGGCGGCAACAAAACGTACATAAAACAAAAATATGATTCTAATTTTATGAAAAAAAGTGCAGACTTAAGTAAAAGCTGTAGTTTTTCTTCTTATGGAACTGATTCTATTCTCCTCGCATATCTGGAAATTTTTGTACAGGTCCGGGGTTCTCGGGACAATCTACATAAAAACACGGACCTATGTAACTTATATGACTTACATGAGTTTTTGACTTAGTTCGTTTCGAGAAATCCAGGCCTATACAAAGATTTCCAGAAAAAGTGAGAATGAAATAAACACATTATGTAGTTGTTTTGGACGAGGAAGCACTCTTTGCTGCCATGGCTAAATGATTGAACGATACCCCTCTATTATCAAAAACCCTCCCCGTCAGGGCCACGTACGTAGATGGTCCTTGGACGTTAACCAATAAAACAAATCAAAATCTGTTTCCTTGACAACACCAGCCATTTAAACTTTGGATCTCTTTCAAAGATTGATTGTCATTTATTTGGCAAGCGTTGGCGTGTAACATGTATTGGGTATTCGCGTAAATCAGGTACAAACCCTGTAATGCACATAATATATTATACTCTGAATTTATCTGAATGAAAACCAGTCATGGTCCTTTAAGATTCATAAACATTTTTTCGTGTATTCAACGCCATGAAATATATATGAGGTACCATCTGCAGTTGTCGATTTTAATGAATTCACTTGGCTTTTAAGTTTGAATAAAACATGCGATGTACCAACATTCTTCGATTTTCCAAAATGTATATTATAACAAGGACTACTAGTCTATAACAATATACAATACGGAGATGATTCTGGACCGTCAATCTTTTATTTTGTCTATCTAGTCATGGTGTCAGGGAGGTAACTCTTATATATATCTCATCACAGTAATATATCTCGATATTCTAGGGGTTATATATACCCCTGAATTATTTCATATCAAAACTGAAGGTATTCCAGGAGAAAAAAAACACCTGACAGCTCACCTGGCATACAGAGCCTTTCTTTGGAGGTTATATAATAGAGCGACGTTTAACTTCAAACCCCTACTGTCAACCATCGTGTAACGTTTTTCGATTCCATTGATGTACATCAAAGGACTAAACTACCTCTCTTATTTGCTGTTTATTTGTTATTTATTGATCTTATTTGTCTTATTTGCTGTTTATTTGTTATGTATTGATCTTATTTGTCTTATTTGCTGTTTATTTGTTATTTATTGATCTTATTTGTCTTATTTGCTGTTTATTTGTTATTTATTGATCGTATTTGTCTTATTTGCTGTTTATTTGTTATTTATTGATCTTATTTGTCTTATTTGCTGTTTATTTGTTATTTATTGATCGTATTTGTCTTATTTGCTATCACACACATAACCTTCAGTTTTTTATGACATATTTCTGGTGTGGATATTAAGGAAATGATACTAAACAATGTTAAATCGAAGATGACAAGGAATATGCTTCAATTATCATTCATTTGATGTTTATGTCGATGTTCGTTGAAAAGCATAGTAGCTCAATGTTTGTTTTTATAATGGTAGAGCTTTTTTTGTAAAAACATTAAATGCCACAGAAACCTGTACGTCTGAAGGCTGCCAAGGTTGGGGCCTTAGAATCAGCCTTGGCAGCTTTCAGACGTACAGGTTTCTGTGGCAATTAATGTTTTTGCAAAAAAAAAATTAAATAAAATGCTCTACTATAATGAAAAGAATTCAAAGTGCAATTAATCTGGTGCAAGTCAACGCAGTTTGAAAAGATTTTTCGAAGGGCTTTATTAAATTTGGATATCTATATAATAAATCGAGATTCCTTTTGTTGCTTATATATATATATATATATCTTTTTTTTAATATCCGATTACAAATTAAAATTGGTTTATGTTGGCACCTCTTTAAAATAATTTTAAGCTATTCCTGAAGCCAACTTTTCTCATTTTGGATCAACACAAGCCTATCCCTGTCCAACTCCGAGATACTGAGATACCCTCGCCTTCAGCGATGCGATATTTAAGAAATTATTCGTCTGTAAAGTATCTCATCTTCACAATTTGTTAAAACCCAAACATAGTACCTTTAATGATCTCTTAATAGAGCGTAAAGTTCAACATTCTAATTCTTAAAATATTCACATATCGGGACACTTTCTCGCTCAAGGATCTTCCGGGTTGAATTGTTAATGTACTAGCATATATTCACTTTGTTTTTATTTTCTGATTTTCATTTTATCTGTCAATTTATTTCAAATTGGTTGTGCTGCATGTCTCGACAGTCCTTGTACATTTTATTAATCCCTTTGCACCAAATACGACATGAAACATATGGGGTTTTAAATAATCGGATATTAGATTAATTTTTTACTGTAACTCTGCATCTGCCATAGTAATAAATGAAGGAAGATTTATGGTTGCTAAGCTATAAAATTGTTGGTAACGTGATTATTTACAAAAGTGATACGCAGCATGAATTCAAATTAAGATATAAAAAGTTCCTTATCTGACAAAATACATTATATACCTGCGGACATGCCTAGGAAGTGGAAAAAACCCTATTTATAACTTGATCACGTATATATTATATTTCCCCCACAAGGATGCGCAATACAAGGGCCATTGAGGAAGTGAAATCGACACCGATGTATGTTTCACGTAAATAAATGAATCATAATCGCTGCACTCATCCACAACGTAAAGTCCCTTTCAACCTTTCACTGTGCACTTACCCTAAAATGTGTATTCTTTCAAAATGTAATTCTGCCCTCTTTATTAAAGCAAAACTCACAAATGTAGACTCGATAAATTTTATAGACATACAATGACACAATTTGTTATATGAAACAGTTCAATTAACAAATGTGTTTTTTGAATTGTAATACACAGCAAAACTACATAAACCAAAGAGTGTATAATATAAATCAACTCACAATTAGTCAACGCTTGGAGAAAATGACAATGAGCTCTGCAAGAACAAGCAGACATGCAAATCTATGTGTTGAATTAGTTTGAGAAGAAATTCTAAATAAGGACCAGATGGCGAAGCTACATGTTTTGTCGATCTTCTAGACGCCATCGTCAGTATGATGAATGTTATTTCACTTTTTCTCTTGTGTTTAATTCATTCAATCGATGCATTTAACGAAAATTCATTATTTACAATTTCGTAATTGGATAATGAGTGGTACGAGTTGGACATACACTATAATGCATCATATCGATCGGAAAAGATTGATTGCATTTTTCTTTGATTTATTTCTGGTCAATAGATAACATTTTTGAAGGATGCATAAGTTTCTGTGAGAGTGAATACAAAATATATCATCCATTATTCTCATTTTGCTATGATATTGTTACGTGGTTCTATAACTTATTTAAGATGTTCTCCTTATGATGAATCCAGTCTTTAATGTTTATTGATGCTATTAAAGAAGTGTGTTTTTCTTCACAGATTTCTCCAAAAAAACCTAACTAATATTGTAATTAAAAGAGGCTTCTCAAAGTATCAGGTTTTATGGTGAATGTATAAAATAATGAGAGGCATATGATTGCTATCTTTGTAAAATATATAGGATAACAGAAATCAACTGACATTTAAACAAATTGTCTCCCTTTATTATCCAAATCAATATGAAATAAAAAAAAATCAATGTAGATAAAATCACATTCTGATCTACCAGAGTTATTTCCCTTTGTGTTCTCTTTATCAATATTAACTCTAATAGATCAGAATGGTAAAATCCTTCATCATTTTGTACATCGTAAAATCACATAAGAGATTCGCTCAACTTTAACAAATACATTATAACTTCAGTGAATGAACACATCTTACGTTTAGCTTTGGTATATAAAACTAAGTGATTTTAGAATGATAAGTCCAGCTGATATCTGTAGGACAAGATTTCATTCGCGATCACGTTAGGATCGTGCTGAAATCTACTTCTACGTCAAGAATTCCAATTATTGAAGTGATATCGTATGGGTGTTATATAATTCAATATTGCATACTGTAAATCAACTTATTTTCGTGGCAAAATAATTTTGCGTTTTCATGAATAATGACATTTTTCACTGCGATTCAAGTTCGGGATTGGTTCTACTGTAGTTATGCCCAGAATATTTTTGGGCCATTTTCGCGACTTTCAACCGCCCGCAAAAAACACGAACTTACATCACACGCGAAAATAAGTTGGTTTACAGTTTGTCTATGATTTGGTTGTCAGCTTGATATGTTTTACAAACATTGTATTTCTATACTAGTATATAAAAATGTGTTCTGTCTTATTTGAAATCTGTCTCTCATCATAAGGGGTGATGTCCATTACATGAATGATTTATTGCACTTAACCGGTTTGTCCCCATAAAGAAGTCAGTTATTAACATATTATATAAAGTGGTTAAAATTTGCAAGAGATAAACTTCTTATACTAAATCCACCATGTTTTCCATTCGTTCTCATTAGCTAATGCTTGGTCACAAGGAGGTTGATATTTTAACATTTTGACTCAAAACACCGAGTCAATATCGTTATCAAGATTCCATAACCAAATAAATTTTGCTCTTGTTAACTCGCATTTGTATGGCAAGCCAACATGACATTTATTCAAAGTGCAATGTCGATCTTTAATTTCACTGCATATATATAAGATATCTTGATTGAGATATAAGATATCTTATATAGTATATGAGATATCTCATATAATATATAAGATATCTTATTTGATATATAAGATATCTTATATATCTTATATATTATATAAGATATCTTATATATTATATGAGATATCTCATATATTTTTTAAATTAATCCTTTATAAGATATCTTAATCCTATATAAGATATCTTATATCCTATATAAGATATCTTATATCCTATATAAGATATCTCATTTAAGTTATCTATATAATATATCTTATATAATATATAAGATATCTAATATAATTGAAATCTCGTTGCTTTATAAGATATCTTATAGAGGAACTAGATTTCAACAAAGGCCCAGAAACGAAGTCTCCCTACCCGGAAGTCGTAGAGAGCTGTACCGTATACTACTACTCGTTCAACCAGACTCTTGTTGGCTTCGCATGCTACGCCAGTATCAAGCGTTTGGTTGAACGGGACAAAAGTATTAATGTATAGGTCACCATTATATTATAGCCAATATATTTATTGTCGCCATGATCGAATTGACAACTAGAGTGATGGGAATTAACTGCTTCTGTGTTTTCAATACATCGTTGAATACAACCAATCAGCGGTTGATTCGCCCATTCAATGCCATCTCTGTCATTGCGAACGATTCTAAGATGTGTTCCGAAGTGCTCCGAATGATGCTCGAGGGGGAAATTAGTTTCTGGTTTTAAATGTTTCGACAACTCATTCTATATAAGATATCTTATAAAGTAACGAGATTTCAATTAAATAAGATATCTTATATATTAATTAAGATATATTATATATTAATTAATATATCTTATATATCGTATATAGAAAATGAAATAAGATATCTTATATACTATATGAGATATCTTATATACTTATACAATATATCTTATTTAATTTCTATATGAGATATCTTATATGCTATATAAAATATCTTATATAATATATGAAATATCTTATATAATATATGAGATATCTTATATACTTTATAAGATATCTTATTAAGATATATATATAATTCGATTAAATACGGGATAGGCCTTACTTCTTCAATAAATGTTAAATTGGCTTGCTATACATTTGAGTTCCTTATTTCCATTCAATATGGTGTCTTTAGATCAACGTTTTTGTAATTAACATTGATATTTAACAGCAAAACGCATATATAGTATAAAGATAAATGACCTTTGATTTGGTCAATATTGTGTTATACCATCCTTGATAATCTAAAATAATGACCTTGGGCCACACCTCCGGTTATTATTTAATTCAACAGGGCGCTGCAACAATGACCTAAGATAACGTTCTCGGTTATTATCTAATTCTACTGGGTGGTACAACACCATATTGACCGAAACAAAGGTCTGTAACTGCTAGATATATAAGCCTACATCATTATTGTCATATTTTTCATTCGTATCATTAAATTCACACCTTCTCCACCTTCTTCAGTATATGTGTTACACTACTTCCGGGATGTCAGTATCACATTACTTTCTTCATGTCAATATAATTCTACTTTATATATCAACATCTTCTCTGTATAACTTTTTGTGAATGTTAATATATCACTCTGTCTGCTATTATAACATTGCATACTGGGGTAATATAATATTTCTTCCAGTGTCGACATAGCACTAATGTAAGAATATCAATTTTCACTAATTCAGAACTGCTAATGTTACACTTTCCGGAAATGAAGATATATGACAATTTCCGGGTTGTCAATATAACACGAATTTTGAGATGTAAATGAAACACTATTCTGAGAAGTTAATATAACAGGACTTACAAATGTATGTGTTGTCGGGTTTCCGGGGCTACCTCACTGTAACCAGTACCCAACTGCATCCTTTATCCCAATATTGAATAATCTATTTTTTACCAAGGATTTTTGATAGAAACGATAAAAGAATGCCTCCATTACACTTACTGCGTGCTTTCATTAATATACAACCTGTTTCAACCACTTCGGCACACAATACTCACTATTACAGAGGAAAACATTATAGAGCGTCTCACCATGGCGACGGAATAGTTCTCTGTAAGGAAACCACTCGTTTTGATTTTAACTTTGAACTGTACACATTGATGGACCCATCATCGAAGCCTACCCACAGGTAGCCATTGGGTTGGAGAGCTAATGACCATGGGGTAGCGAGTTCGCAGACTAGAACCCTAAGTAACTGACACGACTGGTCAAGTAGTCGGATTTCTTTCGTGTAGTGTTCTGCAATGATGATGTTATCATATGGGTCGAATCTGACGTCAGTGATGAAGAATTGTTCTGGAAGATTTGGTGGCATTGTTTCTTTGGCTGAGATGACCTTGTTGTGATCTATGTGCCTCATGACCAAGGTCATGTGACGATCTAGCAACACTAGGTGACTCGTGGATGGAGAGGTGTAGTTTATGATGGCAACTAGTAGGCATCTGCTGTCTAAACAGATTCTCGAAGGGAAGAAGAAAATGTCATCACCGTCCGGGTCATATTGCGCGCGAGCCATCTCCTGGCAGGTGGCACCGCTGTACTTTACAGCAACAGAAATAGATCCATTTTCTATAGACCACGAGGATTTGTTTGTGAGCGTAACAAACATTTCGTCGGTGAAGCCACAACAAATGTAGGAAGGTCTGAGAGGGGCAGTACTAAAGAATGTTTTAATCTGAAAGTTCTGTAGGACTTGCTTAATGCACATTTCATCCCTACAACATACCAGTAACTGATTCGGGGCCAAATGGGTCATTCCGAGGACAAGCGTATCAAACTGAACTGTCCGTTTTACCCTGCCTCTCCGGTTCACAAGTACAATTTCATTCTCTCGGTTGAAGGAGGATAACCAGCAGCGCCCCTCAGACGTGGGGCAGGCGATAATCACAGGAGAATCTATTGAGAACGAGTGTTTCAGCTTCAGTCTGACGGAGGGATCCTGTTGTAGGAATGATTGCTTACGAGACACAGGCAAAGTGCTGTATTTCTGTATACTGGGCGCCGACCGCCGGATGACATTTGGTGTTAGGGGGGTACGATACGCAGAGGGACTGTTATCGCCAAACATGACACGGGGAAGTACACTATCGTCCTTATTTCCCTCGAGTTTTTCTTGGATTCTCACATCATCGATCTGCTTGCTTGTCCTTTCCATTATTGGATATTCTTTGCTCGGAAAAAGATCGCGTCTCTTTGACTTTGGGCGAAGTTGAACCTCTTCGACTTCGATATCCGCCGAGCCGTTTGAGACAGTTTTTGAGGACAAATCTCCGTTCTCCGTTGCATGTGGAATGAATTCCTCGAAATGTACAGATTCGAAATAATTTGCTTTGAAACTATTTCCTCTCTCCATGACTTTCCCAAATGATGAGGAATCGCTTTCGTCGTCATGGAAAAAAGATATATCTTCACTTTTGGTATCCCCAGAAAAGAACACATCCTCGTCTTGATCATTTAGTTCAGATATCTGGTTGGCATTTTTATCTATTTCTTTACTTCGTTCCTGCACATCACTTTGATTGTCAACATATTTCACAGTAAGGCTTTCAAGAGATGACGAAATTTCAGTGTTGGTACTAATTCCAATTTTTCCGTTTTCTGTTGAAACGAAGACGTCCTCTTCATTTGTTATATCACTTATCTTTTCGTCCACGAGACCATGTGAAGTTTCACAGCTGAAGTATGCAGGCGTGGACACACTTGAGGAAAATGAACCGTCAAATGTGGAATCAGATTGTGAAAATTCACCAGAATAACGGAGGAATGTGTCGTAATTCTTCATGTTTTGGCATGGAAGGTTCCCAATAGCGTCTGTTACACTGTCTTTATGAATCTCTTCTGCCTCTGGTTCACTGTCGTCAGTAATTTCAGTCTCAAGCAGAGGCAAACGTGGTATATTTGCTGTTCTAACAACGCTTTCAGATGTGACACAGAAAGAATTATCTCCTTTGTTTTGCGGATTGACTTTGATTTCTTCTGTTACTGCGTTTTCTTTCTTAATACCACCAGGAATTTCTGGGATATCGTCCTGTAGAAATTCAGGAGTATGCGGTCTTGGAGAAAGACTTTCAGTTTTGACGAACGTACCGTCTTCATTGAAAAACGACGGATACGACATTTTCATATCTTCCTCTGCTTTATGTCCAAACAAATGTATGATGTCGTCATCCGTCGAGTCCCTATCCTGAAGAGTCAGTCTTGAAATGAGTGGGAATGGTTCGCGAACGATATTTGGTCGTGAAAGCAGTCTACCAAGGGCAATGATTCCTGTAGCATTTCGACATCTTGATAACGAATTAACCTCTTTGTGAAACTCACTCGCAGATATAATGGATATTTGGATGCGTTTCTTTTCAGCATCAATTTGATCCAATACCGATTTGGATTCCTCCTCGTGTTCACGAAGAAGTTTGTCTGCCACTAGATCAATATGGTTCTTTAAGTGCTCCCGCCTTTTAATGATATTCTGTTTCCGCGAGTCTGAAAAATTTACTTCCTGTTCAATAACCGCCGAACATTGCACAACGTCAGACTCGAGATGTGATTGAATGACCTCGTTGGCCTCCTGTTCTTGTCGTAATCTCTCCATAACATGTTTAGAAGCGGAATCGAACGTCAGTAATTGGTGCCCATGGTGGGATTCACTTTCGATACATTCATCGCATACGAACATGTAAGTACAGGAGATACAAGTCATCAAGGATTGACGTCCTCCATGGACTGGGCAGCTATAATCCGCCATTATTGAGCTGTAAAATCTTTGGTCTTCCATGTGTTAACTTAACAGCGAAACCACAACCGCCAACTTCACAGAGGAGGCTAACGTCACCATATTGTCTTCAACGACAGAAGTTATGTTTACAAGTCGCTGGAAAGAATGAACAACTTACAGTTCCACATGGCGTCTCTTGAGTCTCCACACAGTTTGATAAAATCCTGGTGCTATCGATTTCATTTCACCACACTCACCTTCATGGGATGAAAGCTAGATTTTGTGTTTATCTTCGCCTTTTAAATTGTCCTGTATATTTTTAGTACAGTAATTACCAGTGGGTGATACCAAAACTATAAATCTACTTCCGGAATCGTTGCACACACACACATACAATGTTTATAGATAACAACTCGACACACCCCGCCATGCGTTTGGGTCGTCTCACCTGGGGGACACATTTATAAATCTACACCGGTACACATATCATTTTGTCTGGCTGCACGCAATATTTATGTAGTCAGGCGTTTCAACGCTCTCTCACCAGTAAATTTGGTAAAGCTAATTTTAATAACAATACTAGGTTTCGGGTATGTATTGTGCATCACTAAATTTGTATGTGTTATCTGACAGTCTACACAGTAATAATACCAGATTCTTTTTTTTTCATGAAACCTTAAGCGTAAGTAACACATGTGCTTTGTCGTTGATTCATGTACCTGTTTCCTCCGACAGGTAAACAACTTTCTGCTGTGTACCTGTGTGGTTTATCTACCTGACAGAGGTGTGTGTATACCTTCAGTAGTACGACTCCAGATGAACATTACATAGGCTTCCCTGTCAAATAAAGGTCCCTTTAAGATTAAATCTTTATGAGATGTCTGATAGGTATTAACATTTTAAAATGTTTCTTAACACAAGTCCGCCAGACTAATGTAAATTTCTCTCCACTATAAATCACACTTGTAGAAAAGCTATAACTTTTAAATATTCCTTTGCCGAGTCATTATGTTGTGAAAATGTCTTTTGTTACATGTGTATAACATTCCTGTAACGTTGTACAGGTTTAAATGTTCAAATTTGTGATAAAATTATTGATGGTTGAAAGTTTCCTGCGATCGATAGATCACAGGTTGTAACACTAAATGTAAACAATCCAATAAGGCGTTTTTTAAATAAAAATAAAACTATTTGCAAATAAAAAAAATAATATAGACAAACATTTTCGTTGTAAAATAGTTTTGTAATTTTGAAATTAAAGAACTGGTGTGTTTGTGTTTTTTTGTTTTGTTTATTTCTGAGTTCTGTCCAAGCGTGACGAAAATCTCCGATGGATCAGATGGCAAGTTCCGCATAATTCGACTCTCTTATAACGATACATGTGTTAATTTAATTTACATATTCCATTGTTCCAATTATGGAAACAATTCTACAATTTTGAATTTGTGATAGTAATAATGTAAGCGTTTTTAAAACATCCAATAAACGAAAGAATAATTAGGCTGAAGGTACCAAAATAGTATTGTTTTCGCTATCTATATACATAAAAAGAACAATTTGAAGCCAATAATACAAAAACTATTTTGAAAATTCTTCTGTAAAAAAATAAAAGAAAGAGCAATCAAATTGATGCAAACTGTGTTCCTTATTCTTTTACATCAAGTGACGGATAAGAAGTATGTATGCCATTTTGTCGACACCGTAAAATACTAGTTTTGTGGTCGATACATAACAAACTCTACATAGAATAAGTTGGCCACCTGACATTGATAGCATTCTTTTGGTTAATTCATTATCAAAGGCTTCTTTGTTCAATCGCGGCCACCTATGATCACCCATTGATAGATAGGTAAATAATGACTGTGTTTGATCTTATGGCTGACGGTGATTGTAGAAACATTTCAGTATTGGAGACTATTTCTGTACTAATCTCATACGATATTGTTTGGGTATTATGCTATATCGTTATACATTATGACTAAGCTATAAACAGATACACATGGTAACTTCATGAAATTTATCAAAAGAATTATGCAATAGACAATTAAGAACACAAAAGTCACAGACAATTCAAGTTTTAATAATGAAAACATATTTCACGTAGAAATGATGATAACAATTTTAATAGTAACATAATACAAATCGGGATAACACAATGAAAACAACACATGTTCGAACTTTAATGATTTACTGAACGGTGAAAGGAAAATTGCTGTTTTGTATAGAGCATTGTATGCGGTACTTGTTTACTCTGTAGGGTCTTACAAACAGATTAAACTGTCATGTTTATGTATAATTAACCTCCAAGACCTCATACCTCATACATCCAACAAGTGTTCACCAAAGCGGAACACTATCTTGATAGAAGTTATAATATGCTATGGCATTGAATACAGCGTCGATAATGAAAATTACAGCGATTAGTATACTGAATATTGAATTTCAATATTAAGTTTTTTTCTGCAAATTTTTTTTTATCGTCACGCAATGTAGATTGAAAAGGTAAGACGTTATCATGCGTCACTTCTGTCGTTGGATATGCGACCACCGAAGAAGGACTGGTGATTCTTATAATTGGTGTTGGGAGGAATTTTAAATGCAGGGTGTTAAATATCGACTGGAATGTGAAGTTAAAGATATGACGGAACTCTACAACATACTGTACGTGAATATAATGAACGGAATTCAAATATTAGGTGAATGCATAATTGCTTGAAAAATCCAATTATAGATAACTGTGCATTAAACATTCATCTAGTAAGGCATTAATTCAAAGTATTCAATTTACATTGGTTGGAAGATAATGGCGTTTGTCATCAACGAATTACAATGAAGAATGTGAGCATTTTGAATAAATGTACATAACTGCAAAAGATTTGAGTTATACCCCTTTTTACACTAGCGTACAGTACAACGTACAGAATATGCAACTTCATATTGTATGGGAAGTCTGATAAAAAGCCCAGCATATGCAGTGAAATGGAATTAATGTAAAAATATCATAGACATTGAAATATGTAAAAAAAAGTTAAAGGGTAAACAATCAACACTTTTACTGATTCATGTATACGTGAATATAATGAAATGTAAAATTAAATATATCGAATGATACTAAACAGAGAAAGTTATGACATTTCTTCCGGAATCGCACCTGTGTCATGATTTTCAGATAGATAATAATAATTAAATATCATTATTATACACAAATGTCTAAAACATATTATACATGCAACAATGAACAGTTTAAGGACGAAGTCATATGAAAGTTTCTAGCTATATTTAAAAATGTATAACTCTAGTGACTGTTATGAACGCGAACAACAATCGACAATAATTAATTAAAAGTTACAACGTGAATAACGAGTTAGATAGAAAGTCATTTACATCGAAAAGGCACATAGGAAAACAGTTCATCAATTACAGAAAATGAAAACTCCTATCGTGAAATGCATGCCTAGTTAGTATTATCACCTTGAAACAAATACACATAGGCTTTGTTAAAAATAATATCTTGGATTGTACGACACAATTTAACTTGACCACTGAAAGGTTTGCTTTTAAAATATAAATTTCTAAAGATGAAGATATAAATGTAAAAAGATTCGTTTTTCTTACCATGTCGCTTGAACCGCCTCAGTTTTGACATTGAGTTGAGGGCGCTCGCCCTTGTGAGGAAGGCTCTAGGTTCTGTCCCCTAATTGAGAAATACCACAGTCTATAAAAGTAGTAGTTTCCTTTCCTGCGTAGCGCTCAGCATTAAGGAAGTGGGACGAGTGGTTTGTCTGTCGTCAGTATAATGTGGACGATGGGTGCGCAGTCGAGTATCTCTGGTGATATGCGTCAGTATATAGTATTATAAAATGATTATAAAATGAACAAGAGATTTATTGCAAAGAGACACAACACGAATTTTTCATGGTGTCGAGTTTAGTCGACTTAAGTGCAAAACTTGTGTATAAATACCACCCCAAGGACAAGGAAAATTGTTCTCCATAGTATTTATTTTTAAAGGTCATATTGTGTGATCATTGGCCACTCTACAAATGACATTTGCGTTATTTCATCAAGTATATATAAAAACAAAAACTTTAAAACTGCCGAATTCACAATACCTAATATTTTTCATTTCCATCTTTAGTGATACAAAATCGAATTCGGTAACAAAGTAAATTTTCTTTTGTTAATGTCTTCAGTGCAATTTCTTGAGCAAGTTAGGTGAAGGTCATCACTATAAATGTGTAGAACTTCATAGGTACTACCTTGACATTGTGATGTATTTCATTCACAAATGATGTCACTGATTTTACCGTAATATGTAACACAACGCATACTACGTCACCGGTTCTGTGGTTCCTTACACCATTTTCCTTCTAATGAAGGTTGTCATGGTTACGTAAACGTTCCTTAACTACAAATATCCCATAGGAAGGCCAATTAATGTTATAAGGAACCTAGTTTAATAATGTTGTAATTTCTTCCTATAGAAAATGGTGAGTTAAGGAATGTTAAAGATATGGGGTCATATAGTAACTAACTAATACTTTTTTGACTCTCTTGAAGAAGAAACTGGTGTCCCCGCTTTGCTACCCTTTTTACCATCTTCCGTTGGAGAAGGAATAGGAGTACCAGCCTTGCTTGTGGGAGAAGGAACAGGAGTACCAGCCTTGCTTGTGGGAGAATGAACAGGAGTACCAGCCTTGCTTGTGGGAGATGGAACAGGAGTACCAGCCTTGCTTGTGGGAGAAGGAACAGGAGTACCAGCCTTGCTTGTGGGAGAAGGAACAGGAGTACCAGCCTTGCTTGTGGGAGAATGAACAGGAGTGCCAGCCTTACTTCCCTTTTTACCATCTTCCGACGCAAAAGGAATTGGCGTGCTGCATTTAACTCCAGTTTTCGTTTGAATTTCCCGCTGCACATTCTCAACGTTTTTCTTCACTTCCTCAGCCATTTTGTCTGTGACTTCCGCCATTTTATCGGTAACCTGCGACATCTTGCCCTTAGCCTTGTCCATATGCTTCCCAACCTCCGACATTTTCTCCTTGCTCATCTCCGCCATCTTATCTTTGGCCTTGTTCATTCTCTTCTTAGCTCTCTTCATTTGTATCGTGAAAAACTCGATACCCACATTGATACACATTGAGATGAGAGACAAGCCTATAAAGAGGTACACACCACTGATGAGGAAATATTTTGGATGTGCCGGCAGAATGTCACCGAAACCAATGGTGGACATGGATATGAAAACAAAATAGAAGGAGTCGAGAAAGGACCAGTCTTCCCAGGCTGGATACATTAAACAACCAATGAGTAAGTATATCACCATTATAGCCAACGCAATCCCAGGCGGTAAATTAAACTCGTCGTCTATCTCAACACCGAACACAACACTCACATTTTTCTTGCTCTCTCCATTGCTATCGTCATTTCCTTCCTGTTCGCCTTGTTCTCTGCCATTAGTCTCTGTAGAGGTTTGATCTGAATTTTCACCATTAACCACTTCAGTTGATCCCCCACCAGAAGATACTTTCACGACAGTATCTACCTTCTTCGGTTCATCAGGTGCCTTTCCCTCCACGACGGATTCTTCTTTCGGCCCGTTCTGAACGTGTCCTTCTTCAGCGTCTTTGGAGCTTTCCTTCGGGCGGAACCTGCGCTGTATGATTTTCCTGTAGTCTCGAAGTCGATAGAACCGCTTGATTACCACAAGAAGAAGTTTTAGACCGATTGTGAACTTTCGACCTAGTTCTGCCAGTACGATCATAGCGAGAGGAATTCCTGTTATAGCATAGATGATGGCGAATATTTTACCGATGCCAGTCATGGGAACTATATTCCCGTACCCTGAAACAGATAAAAAATGAGACTGATACACTTTTTTAACTAGATCAAATATTTTTCAAGCCGGTTTTTTTCGCGGGTCAAAACTTTCAAGATTTTGACTACAATACTACAAAAGATAATAAAAATCTGGCTGTCAGCACATATATTCTGTCAACCATTTCTCAATAATTCATGGAGCAAATTTTGGCGATCAAAGCAATATTCCTCGAAATCGTGATCATATCTTTTTCGCTTTAATAACCGGTTATACGATACCTTTAAATCTTGTCAGAAACTGGATAAAATTAGCTAATCAATATGCAAGTGTGTTTAATTATTAAGGAAATGTTTCACAGAATTATATAATTAACGCAAATGCTGTAGCTAAAATCTAGAATTTATTCGTGAATTCTCGTAGATAATTGAGTTCGAATAACAAAATTACGTATGAAGGTGCAATGGCAAAACGCCATTAAAATTGCGTTGAGCCCAAACAACCACTTCAAGTTTGATTTATACCATTGCATCTGTTTAATCATGCCCTTGTGTAATAATGTTAAGCACAGAACGTACGTTTGACAGCCGCTTGGTATTTATAAAATTACAAAAATAGAAATGTTTTCGAATATAATTATAGTTAGTTCGTCATATATAATATTGAAATAAACCAGATCACATTCTTATTTTTCATGCAATGAATTTACACATAGATTCAAATAAGTTATTGTAAAATTCGATATTGAATTCAAATGACTTCAAGATATAATCAAAAATGTTTATACCAAAGACCGTGTATATGGGGTTTTGTTGGTTTGTTCAACACTTCAACTTCATAATACATTTCTCTCGCCACTAGAATATCGAGTTAGAGAATGCAAACACTATATAAAGATTGTCCAGAACATAATTGAGTCATACTCATCATCGAGTCAACATCAGCTTAAAGCAAGTAACTCAAGGAAGTAAGATTACCAGTTGTTACTATCTAATGGTGTTTGGTCATTTACAAGTATGTATATATTACAGGTCTATCTGGTCTTCTTTAAGTTATTGTAAAAAAAGGATAGCTATCTGTACGTTTTGGCTCGGAATCCGCATCACAAACGGACTTCAACCAAACCACAGTATAATGATGTGATCTACGGTGTAAACACGCGGGAATCTGTGTTGCCGGATTTAGACGTTAACTTTCTATTTCTGACTAGGAAACGTTTCGTTATGGAACCTTGCTCCTTAAAATTATTGCCAAACGAAAAAAAAGACTTGCTCAAATTTCAGATAAGCAGATAGCTAACAGGAATTATTATCATACACATCCAACAGCTGATCGTTAAATCAGATGTTGGATGCGTATGATAATAATTCCTGTTAGCTGTGGGTCAAATGTTGATCACATGAGGGAAATATTTAAGTTTTACAACACAATACATACCACTATAATGACTTTTTTAAAAGTCTTGATAAGTCATAAGAAGAAGTGAATGCAAATCCATGATGGTAAAATACATCATGAATATTTGTGTAAATGATTGATGCCATGAGTAAGGGTGTAGACCATGCCCTGAAGCGTTGCCACTTTTTTTTTACTTATAATGTCTTACAATACGGCGGCCGACCGGCCCCCGCCGGGCCAGGAGTTTCACTATCTTTCAGGAGAGGCGGTACAATTTGAAATTTCAGGGGGTACTTTTCTGTACTATTTGCATACAATCTAATGTTATTTCCCAAATCAGGCGGTACCACAACCAGGTTTCACCAGCAAAAAGCACCGGTACCTGATATTGAACCCCTGTACACCACCAATTTGTATAAGACAGTATTTTTCTTAAGATATTTTTACTTAGACTCACAGATAAGGTTTGGATGTATGCCAAACCTGTATGCATCGAAAAGTGTTAATTAATAGGCTTGAACGTAAGCTCTTGGGCGTTAATCATAGAAAACCAGCAAGAAAAAACAGTACAAACGTGAACATGACCCTGATTATACTGTAGTACTGTACCGCGTTGATGTAAAGAGTCCTAATGAGTCGGATAGATTGTCCATGTGGAGGGTTTTATATAGAAAATTACGATGCACTAACGCACACTGAACTCTGTGTTAACATAAGCTGTTATCAGTTCATGGCAAAGCTACGGGATCAAAACAAACAAAAGGAAAACAGCTGTAGATAAAAAAGGCAGTAGGTTTTTGATTCCGTTTTATCATTAGTACTTTGGTAATGTATAGAAGAATAGGATCAAGCATGTTTCAGTATTTTTTTCAAACAAGTAAACATCTTAAGATACTAACAGATTCATGAAGTGAAAATAAAGGTATATTTCGTTTTTATGTTGTGAAAGAGATAACTTCTGAACATAATGCAATCGTTATTGTACACTTCTTTTTGGCTCTTTGCTCATTAACAGAGATTGAAATGCCAATTAGAACAATGAGATGATGCACAAGAATCATATAAATTACTAAGATCTGTCAATTCATTAAAGGGCTAGAGTTTCACAGCACCTCTGTGATACACTGTATATATATGCAATATGTGCTGTATATGAGCTTCCAATAAGTTCGATTTGCCTCGTTTACAAGCTTGTGTAAAACTAATCGTATACAAGCAAACCACAGTCAGGCCCTAGGATCATGTAAAAGTCTTACACGCAAGTTTTGCTTATCCAATCTAAACCATATTTGTAATAATGATATTAATTTTTGTAAATATATAAATATCTGATACGGCTTTTAATTGTTTGTTGATAACTTTTTTCTATTTTTAATCTATCTCTCAGTCGCGAAAATAAAGTCATTTAGAGATCGGAAATCGACTAATTATGTAATCGGGAATTATGGCGGATTAAAAAGTCAAACATTGTAAATGGATGACGAGAATAACTACTCGCGTAATATTTAGGTAAGGAAACGGCGAAATATAATTGTCGCTAATATTATAACTAACCATGTTAACAGTAACAACAAGAATATATCTTAAAAATAATCTAAGCATTCATAACTATTTCTAGGGTTATGATGTAATGCTAATTCGGAAATATATATATAAACAATATTTTTTTAAACTAGATGAATAAATAAGATTTCGTTTCGATTCCGTCGGCAAAATGTAAAACGAAACCTTATGTGTTATCGTCTAAGAGATAAATGTCCAGAAAATCATATTCTCTATACAGCAATCTATCAATATCGGCTATGAATTTGTGCTAAAATCCTATTCTCTTCACAGCAATCTATCAATATCAGCTGGAATTTGTGCTAAATCCTATTCTCTTCACAGCAATCTATCAATATCGGCTATGAATTTGGCTAAAATCCTATTCTCTTCACAGCAATCTATCAATATCGCTATGAATTTGTGCTAAATCCTATTCTCTTCACAGCAATATCTATCTTCCTCACGCAATCTATCATATCGCTAGAATTTGGCTAAAATCCTATTCTCTTCACAGCAATTCTATCAATATCGGCTATGAATTTGTGCTAAAATCCTATTCTCTTCACAGCAATCTATCAATATCGGCTATGAATTTGTGCTAAAATCCTATTCTCTTCACAGCAATCTATCAATATCGGCTATGAATTTGTGCTAAAATCCTATTCTCTTCACAGCAATCTATCAATATCGGCTATGAATTTGTGCTAAAATCCTATTCTCTTCACAGCAATCTATCAATATCGGCTATGAATTTGTGCTAAAATCCTATTCTCTTCACAGCAATCTATCAATATCAGCTGTGAATTTGTGCTAAAATCCTATTCTCTTCACAGCAATCTATCAATATCGGCTATGAATTTGTGCTAAAATCCTATTCTCTTCACAGCAATCTATCAATATCGCTATGAATTTGTGCTAAAACCTATTCTCTTCACAGCAATCTATCAATATCGCTATGAATTTGTGCTAAAATCCTATTCTCTTCACAGCAATCTATCAATATCGGCTATGAATTTGTGCTAAAATCCTATTCTCTTCACAGCAATCTATCAATATCAGCTATGAATTTGTGCTAAAATCCTATTCTCTTCACAGCAATCTATCAATATCGGCTATGAATTTGTGCTAAAATCCTATTCTCTTCACAGCAATCTATCAATATCGGCTATGAATTTGTGCTAAAATCCTATTCTCTTCACAGCAATCTATCAATATCGGCTATGAATTTGTGCTAAAATCCTATTCTCTACAAAACAATCTATCAATATCGGCTATGAATTTGTGCTAAAATCCTATTCTCTTCACAGCAATCTATCAATATCGGCTATGAATTTGTGCTAAAATCCTATTCTCTTCACAGCAATCTATCAATATCGGCTATGAATTTGTGCTAAAATCCTATTCTCTTCACAGCAATCTATCAATATCGGCTATGAATTTGTGCAAAAATCCTATTCTCTATACAGCATCTATCAATATCGCTATGAATTTGTGCTAAAATCTATCTTACAGCATCTATCAATACAGCTATGAATTTGTGCTAAATCCTATCTCAACAGACATCAATATCGGCTATAATTTGTGCTATGATTGTGCTAAAATCCTATTCTCTACAAAACAATCTATCAATATCGGATATGACTTTGTGCTAAAATCATGTTCTTTATACAACAATCCATCAATATCGGATATGAATTTGTGCTAAAATCCTATTCTCTACACAACAATCTATCAATATGGGATTTTGAGGAAGAATTTTGTGACTGCTTAGAGTACATCGATTACGTTACTGACGTGTCGGCTGCTAATCTTTATCCTGAACATTGTATTTTTATTTATACTCATTTATGTAATTGTAATTTCATATCAGTGACGTTATTGATCATATGACAATACTAGATACTATAATGCTATGATGAGAGATTAAACCTTTATATTTTGTAAACAAAAAAGAAGTAAAAATCTTAGGCAGTTTATCAATTATATAGTGCATGAAATTTGATTATCAATAGGATAGGTGTGATAATCAATTAAACAATTAACTAATATCTAAGCCAATTAAGCTTTGTTAATTTTTGGTTCTTTTCCATATCAAATGACGTAAACAAGCATTAGACATCTGCAACGTCTGTGACCAAGTCGAATTTTAGCTGTATTGTACTTGGATTGAATGTATTCAGTTATAATTTTTAGTTTTTACTTCATCAGTGATACATTGCCTGAATTTTGACGAAAAATATTTCATACTAAATGTTCCTGAATGGTAAGCATTACATAATTGAGGTCGGATTCAAATATTCTCAAAATAAATTTGGAAATAACACCGTACCACGACAATGTCATTGAATGAGAGGGCTTATGCCTACTAATTATTCAATTTATAGGAATATGCTATGCATTAAACTATTGTTTTAGTGGGTTTTTGTCAGAAAGGTATACCTCGTTGTCCTTGTGACGTCACATGTCTGGGGTCACGGAGCTAAACGGTCGAGAGATTCATGTTTGTGTGTTAGCGAAAATCGCAATCCATTTAATACCGTAATCACTTTGAAACTATAATTTTGTCAAATCTTAAGTTTATCCAAAAACGCATTTTCAAGTTTATTTTATCACACCGTTCCCGGTACACCTTAAAGGAATATTAGGCAAAATACTTTCATTTGCTGTTTTCTATTATTGATATACCACATGAGCGATCATAAGGATTCCGTCTGTATCGATTCATAACTGAAATTCCATGCGAGTAAACACTCAACGGTAGCTTGCGCAATATAAGTGCATGCAAAGCTTTACATTGACTTTGAGAAAGAACTAGTCTGGTTTTAATTGAAAAAAAAAACAAAAACAAACAAACTGGCGTGTAATTAAAAAAAAAAAAAAAAAAAAAAATGAAAAAAACAATGACGTCAGTCCTTTTTCTTTCTAATAGGTAGGTTCTGGCATAGAATATTTTATGGTATAACTCTAGACACATCAACATAACTAAAATAACACCTTATATTATGCATCAGTGAAACTAAACATTATTCCCTGGGTTTGATGTTCCATCAGTAAAGTTTGCTGTGTGTTCTGAACGCAGAGTGTTTCATCAGTAAAGTTTGCTGTGTGTTCTGAACGCAGAGTGTTTCATCAGTAAAGTTTACAGTGTGTTCTGAACGCAGAGTGTTCCATCAGTAAAGTTTATTGTGTGTTCTGAACGCATGTGTTCCATCAGTAAAGTTTACTGTGTGTTCTGAACGCATGTGTTCCATCAGTAAAGTTTACTGTGTGTTCTGAACGCAGAAATTTCCATCAGTCGTAAAGTTTACTGTGTGTTCTGAACGCATGTGTTCCATCAGTAAAGTTTACTGTGTGTTCTGAACACAGAGTGTTCCATTAGTAAAGTTTACTGTGTGTTCTGAACGCAGAGTGTTCCATCAGTAAAGTTTACTGTGTGTTCTGAACGCAGAGTGTTCCATCAGTAAAGTTTACTGTGTGTTCTGAACGCAGAGTGTTCCATCAGTAAAGTTTACTGTGTGTTCTGAACGCAGAGTGTTCCATCAGTTAAGTTTACTGTGTGTTCTGAACGCAGAGTGTTCCATCAGTAAACTTTACTGTGTGTTCTGAACGCAGAGTGTTCCATCAGTAAAATTCACTGTGTGTTCTGAACGCATGTGCATGAAAAACGGCCCATAGATATACCATGGCAATCGAACTCTTTCGGTAAAAAAAAACCCAAAACATTTAAATTTCAAAATGGTTTGCAAATGTAAGATTACATCACGAAATATGTTCCAGATGAACCATGACGTCATTCAACATCTCGTATTGATTGAGTACTTTTGGCTTTCACCGATTTTACAGAGAAATTATTTAAAAAAAAAATAGATTTCCGTAATTAGTTTACAAGATGGAATGTACAAAACCTGTATATAACGAACATTTTAATGCATTGGTGAAACTGTATCATTTACCAGAGTCATTCAAAAGCATTGTGTCAATTTACATAGACCATACGTCCCTCGTATAATGGTGTGATTAATGGTTTTATCGTAATGTCGTTACGGGAATTTACTTCAGATAAGTTCGTTCTATCTTTAACACATTAACGGTTTTCTCACGTTTCCATGGCAACATGCACTGTGACTCATTAGTAATCTCTCACGCGATCATAGATGTTCAAAAAGATAGTGTAGTATACATTATGAATTATTTCATAAACCTGAAACAACAATACCGAGTGCACTTTATTATTACAAACAATATTATAGTAATCTAGATTTGACCGCCGAAAAAATAAGGACATGCTTAATGTTAATAGTTTGACTCATGGCGACTAGATTACATGTTTTTCTACTTTCATCACTGATAATATGTTCTGGTAATTATGGGCAGGAAGGGTAAGCTCCCCCTTCATTTGATGGTGTAGGCCGACGATATCGATCTTCCATCAAATCGGAATAATGCGAAGTCCACACAGGATGCACTTTTTTATACAAAGGAAAACTTAAATTTACTACCGATAAAATATTGAACATAACATAACCATCGTGTCGTATCTTGGTTCATTATCAATGCTATCAGATTGGTCTATTTAAGGCTTTCAAATAATGCCTGTTGAGCATATGTATTTGCATCCTCGATATTCCAGAGGTTACTATTATTGTTAATATCTATCCACCTGTATTATTTCAGAGTGGAACTAAAGGCATTTCATTTAATAAGAAAATCTTAGCAGTCACAGGCCATTTACAGAGACTTCCTTTTAAGATTACAAAGAGCAACGTCCAACATCAAAGCTATACAGTGTGCCGTTACTTGATTCTTTTAATGCATATCAAAACACAAGCTTTATATATCTTATCTGTGGTCGCAACAAGGCATCCAAATTCTGAATTTTTTTTTTCTTCAGAAAAGTTTTGATGATAAAGGGTACATGAGGTTATCTTACTTTAAGACCCCGTTTAAACTAGTAATTTTTGTATGCCTGTATATCACTTCGTAGGTGTAGTTGAACATAACACAGTTGGTATAACGTGGCCATGCATCCGTCCATGCATGCCTTTGTAAAGTCAAATTTGATCTCATCAGTGCTCCTACTACATGCTATAAACACTAGTATACACAATGGTATGGTTATTTGGTGACAGAAATATATACTGAACCTTGTCGACATGCAAAAACTGAAATTTTCATTTTTGGGGGGCATATTTTGCCAATTTATAAACAACACAACAGTTTACGAGTCGACATTAATATCTATGGTTAGGCCCAATATGTTCAACTACACCTACATGTACGAAGTGATATATAAGTATACAAAGAAACACTAGTTTAACCGGGATCTTAAACCTTTATATTCCTATTGTAACAAGGAACAGAGAAAATATTGCTATGCAAAGAAATATCATCTGAAAGTACGGGTTCTGTAAGGTACGGAAAATTATTTTTAGAAACGAAACATTATTGAAAAAACAATACTGAAAATAATTACGAGATAAGAATGAATAAGATTTTATGTGTAGACGTGTTGACACCTGAACTTGTGGATAAAACAATGTTATTACAACTTCTACAATATAAATTATTTCTTTTTGTCACCTGCCACATACAATCAATCGAGTGCCTACCGTCAAAGTCGGGAATAAGCCAGCATTTGCATTTGCTTAGCACAGAAAAGAAATCCATTGTCACATTTGGGTCACATATTTCCTCTTGTTTTATCTTTATTACTGATAAATTGTTACACAGCACACGAGATTCTATCCGAGTAACTAATTACCTTGGAGATTAATGAAATTTGATTTTACATATTACAGATCGATGTACTTTTATTACAGTGTTCAGACACTGTGACATTTTAGCTAATCTTTATGCATGGACGCGTAATTCATTCGTCAATAATTCAGGCGCTGGTGGTAGGTTCTCGGTCTGTTAAGTACACGTTTACATATAAAAAGTAGTGCTACAATCCGGATGTTATTTTGCAGAACATCTGCCTAGACTGGCTTTCTGTATCTCACACTAACTTGATGCGGAAGAAACTGATTCGACAAACCAAACCAATCGCCTTTTACCTTGGCTGCCGGAGTCGATCTCCGCACAGACGAGAAAATGTCAGAGGTCACCTGACCGATCATCGCGTTTTCTTCGGGCACTCCAGTTTCCTTTCACTTAAAGACCCCTCGCGCGCGTTCATCCGTGTCATCGAAAGTAATTTGTTTAGTTATATAACTTGTTTTGCAATCGATGTATAATAAATAAAGTTTATTGCTTAGACAAAACAATAAATTGATTTTGTCATGTTTGACTTACGTCAAAGAGAAGATCAGTTATGGACTGTCTAGGTTTAGTACATACGTTGTGTATGGAAAATTTTGGGAGGCTGCGGTATATACATTTTGCCTCAAGTCAGAGATAGTTTGGGTCACAGTTACTAAATGTCAAGTTCCAAAACTTTAAATTGTCTACAGACCCATCTGAGAGTTTTCTTCAACTTGTATTGTTTATGTAAGGAACAGTAATTATGAAACTGGGACCATATCACGAGTGATATACGACGCATAATTAAGCCGTCGGAAACTACCAAGGGAATTGAGGATGGAATGGATTATTGAAAGAAAAAACTAATATTTACCAGGACTGTTGTTTATAGGACAATATCAGTTCCAATACCATTGTGTTACCCGTGGAAATCAGCACCTGTGCTGTGCGAGTATGTCACGTGAACATGCTTAGTAACCAAAACTTAATCTTATTTCGCTCTATCGAAGGTCATGTGATAAATAACGGAACGGAAGAAGTCCCCTTCAAATATTTATTCTATGTCTTCGCGGTTAATATTAAGAAATACGTTGATAATTTAAACAAGTTTAAGAGCATCCGGTCCCGTTCTATTCACAAACATAGCCAGTCTAGTAAACACGGCGCGTTCGTGTTGGCAAATGAAGAATGTTAAGAAGACCAAGCGCTTTGTCACTGCCCTATCTAGTTATAAAAGTGATTTAGGTTGCAGATGAACAGTCAGATAAAAGTTTATCATCGCTTAGATGTGTTATCAGAGATTTATTATATGCATGTGATGCGTCAGACTACCAAGTCTACTGCTTCAGCTTCAAGTAAAGCTAAAAGAATGTTGAGCTGTAAGATTATTGCTAGCAGCGTGGCGGGGAATAAATTTTTTTTTAATTTATTCATTTAAGAATAACATAGTTTTTGGAATAATAAATTCAACACAGAAATTCAAGATATATTCAAATTATCCTGGATATATTCAGTTGTCATCAATGTTGTTATGACATAGCTAAAAACGACAATTCGTTCTAAGAGTATGATCAATCTTTTATTATCAATTAATGATATAATATAATTTATCTGTACCAAACAAACCCTTAGACGGAGCGACAACACCAATGCTATATCTATAGATATCCCCCTATTCACCTACCAAAGGACCCACATAGTCTAGAATATAACTCCTAAAGCTTTCTGATCCTGTCTGGTTTCTTTCTGTTTGTGATACGAGAACCCTTTACTGCATTACTTAATAAGCATTGTGATCTCGATATAGCTGCAAGATTTTCTTTTGAAACTGTGACTTAAACTCGTGCTGCTTTATCCTCGACAAAGATGGGGACGCTCAATCTTCTGAAGCACTTGATTACACTCATTATAGTGAAACGACAAAGAAGAAGGCCAATGAGTGTAGAAGAACTAGACTGCATAATGATGGCTACAAGGATCCGGACTGATGTCGGCTAACAACTGTCACATACTAGTAGTTGTGATGGTAAAAAACACATAGAGTTTAGTATTTAAAATTATAAAAGAAAAACGCAGGCCAACGGTATATGTTAACTTTTTAGAAACACGAATTTGCAGAGTAAATGCGTTTAGATTTGGTAAATATTGTATTTAACGAAAGAATATTAATTTCATTACAATCTATTGAAAATATATATTTCACATTATAGTTTTTGATACTCACATGATGTAACAATTATTGCCAAATATTTTGTTAAATTACGAAATAATAGTTGGTGTATATGAACATAACGTCATGATGTGGACGTATCGACAATTCATTCATTCTATAAAATGAAAGCACACAATGCTTGATCTTCCATTTTCATAGACTGTAAATAAAACCTGTAGCGTTTTACACAGGCACAAAATCAACACAAGGCGAAACGTGGGACGTGTCAAGGTCACACACAAAAGATAAAGAAAATGTGCAAAGAAAAACAAAGTAAGATATAAAGTCTTCTAGCCTATATATATATATATAGAGTTCTTACGCCCTACACTGAGAACATCTCAGTATAAAGACGTTGTTTGGCTGATGAACCATATCAACGACCCATGCACAACAATTGGCTACGTACATGTACTTGTGCACAACAATTGGCTACGTACATGTACTTGTGCACAACAATTGGCTACGTAATAAAATATTCCTCAGTGGTTGATTAGGAATCATAAAAGTACTCAATTTGCATAAAATTCCAAAGCGTAATTGGAGAAAGTTTCCGTGACTAAAAACATGAAAAGCAATAATGGCACAAACCGTACGTGTAACAGTAGCGTGGTGTGGGTTCTGTATTGTCATTACATGCCGCCAATGTTAAATTACAAAACCATTCCACTGGTGATTGTCATATTACTTATACTGATACAGTATCTGAAATATCATTATCTAGACGCAGTAGCTTGTTACACCACTAGAGGGAACTATAGTATCAGATAGGTAGTGATACAATTTAACCAGTCAGATAAGCTGGAGTCTTATAACATAACTCTGGCTTATGTAACTGTGTTATATCAGTATTGCATCAAAACAATCTTGTTGATATTTGAATTGCTGACATTTGTAAGATACCTTACATTGCAATCCATTGGGTTTTTCATTGAACGATTTATATGAATATATTTATGTTATGCAATGTAGTAATAACACAAAAAGCGGTACGCTTAAAATAAAATGCGAAGGTCCGTAATAATTTAGTATTCTATACACATTTTCACGAAATTTCTAATTATTAAGAAATATTTTTGCTATGAACAAATCACGCCATGTTAGGAACTAATCAGCAGCGACGTTATTTGTTTTTCCTCGTGGTATGGTAACGTAAATAGTTAAAGCCAATGAAAATGCGCGTTACAAGCAGTTTTACTTAGCTCTATAATTTGTGACTGTCGATAGACGATTTACTCCTGCTACTGCCATGATAAAATTGACGTTTTGTTAAACAGCATTTAAAAGCATGTCCTTCTATGATATACTTTCTTATCAGGTTAAACTTTATCAGAATAACGTATTCCTCAAGTTGCGATCCTTCGAACGTCCTAGGAATAAGGTGGTTTAAAAAAAAAAAAAAACGTGGCAAAGTACGATTTGCCGTCGATTAGTCCCACCTTCTGGCGATTATGTCGAACATCAAAATCACGTCAAAATATGACGTTGCAATCACCATAATGTGGGACAAATCAACCATAAATCGTACGTTACCAACGTCGTTTTGGTATCTTGAAAAGAAATGTTACATTATTGTACACTGCTGAGTGTAATCGAGTCATTCATATGTTCCCACCAAAATTTGGGTCATGATCCCACGTTTCCCGTATCAACAGTATCACCGCATGTGTTGTACTATCATAATACATTGATAATGGTAATACTAGAAAACATGATTATTGAGTCCATGTCAGTGCAAACAGTAATTATTAACCTATATCTATACTCACCAATTGTGGTATAAACTGTTCCACAGAAGAACAATGCCCCATAGAAGCTCCACTTTTCTTCAGATAAGGACCCGTAAGCACTGCTTCTGGCAGTTGACTCGTATTCATCTAACAAATCACGTGTTTGATTCTCCCATTCCGACAGATTTATCTTTCCTGAATTTAATTGATATGTGCTATCTTTAATATCTTTTAACACTTGATGTTTATAGTTAATTAAGTTGTTTATCTGTTCTTGTTCGTATGGTCTCTCCACTGCTTGGAATAAGGCAGCGCCGAGGAGAGTATATATTATAAGAATTAGGATTAGTCCAATGAGAGACTTGATGATGGAGTACACTGTCGTTAGAAACTTCTTTAGATTCAGGAGACATTTAGCACAAAATGTTACACCTTTTGTAAGGTTTTCACCCACAGCCGCAACAGCAGCTTCCGGTTTAAGTCGACTTCTTCCGGGGTTATCACCTTCTGTGGTTTCCATGGTGTCACTCAGTAATGTCTTTTGTTCTGAAAAATAAGCAGAATGATAAGTTTATAGTTAATGAAGTTGTGTTTGAATTACAGCATCATGCTAATCTTGAACAAATGCTATTTTGGGATTTTTATGAACATTTTGTCAAATTTAAGATCGGTCATATGTAAACAAAATATCTGCTGATTTAATAATTTCAACAACGCTGATATTTCTGACAACGTATGATGGACAATACTGGAGATTACACAAGGCAAACCGCGTGGAGTCAGCAATGCTGTAGCTCTGACGTCAAGTCGGATGATGTTATATATCAGCTTCCGTACATCAGTGCATGGGTGATACAAATAGCTGTTATAAGACGCGTATGCTTTGTAAAAAAAATGTGCTATTTCGCATGTTTAGCGTGTTTCAGTCTCACACCGCTATCAGTAATGTTACAATATACAGCAAACGAAGACAACTGATTTGACGGTGACATGCAATATGATCAAAATGAATCCAATCGCTTAAAAATTCTTCTTGATCATTCGACAATATTTCCGTGAGGAATGTATATCTACACATTATCGATACTCTAGGGATTACTATCACTATCGTTATATCCACTCACGGACTATGTCATAGTAAACCTAAAAGTAATTTCAGGAGGGGGGAACTGATCAATCACGGGCCTATAGAGACTTCTTGTGAAGATCACACAGAAAGCGATCCCAACGTCATACAGCGTGTCGTTATTCAATTATTTTGGTGTATATCAAAGTACCAAACTACCTGAAAAGTGGTTCATCTGTTGTCACACCTTCAGTTTTGTTAAGACATATGGTTAATTACAATAGCTATAGTAACCCCTTGAATATCGAGGATGAAATATACAATGATGGCGTAAAAATTATATCTTTAAAGGGATTTAGTTGATGTATGTTGATGAAGACTATTGGAAAGTTTAACGAACGACTTATAAACTCAACACTGAGCATTTTGTTTACCTTGGTTAAATGTGGACGCGCTTATTCATTGTATTTTGGTATGATACAATATATCATACCCGTTTTCACTAGGCTGTACTCAACGTACCAATATGAAATTTGGAGATAATTCATATTCTTTTAATCGAATGTGGATCAAGGTATTAATTTCTTGGCGGTATTCATTAGTTCTATTACTCAAAGCTCCTGATCGAATATCTTACTATGTTTTCTGATTTTCTGAGGAACATCCTAAGCAATTTATTATGCAGAAATGCATAGCAGAAAATGGTGTGTGCATTTTCTATTTACATTACGTAAGTTCGTCAGCATCTCACACCAGTAAGTATTGGGTTTAGTTCGCTTGTATAGTTTTTTTCATTGTTTGCTACATTGAATTCCAGTGACATGAATTTAGACATCAAAAACGCTCCCTGTGCATATAAGATAAGATATACTTTATATAAACATACAGAATCCACATAGGCGGTGTTCTCAAGCTAAGTACGATTTTTTTCTCACTTTGATCTGTAGACTGCGATCAGGCCAAAAAACTGTTTTACACGTGTAGACCACATACCAGAAAGCTAGTATATATGTAAAACATGCATTGTTCAAGGTTCTGTCAGAAAAATAAGCTTTTACACAGTCGTCGGTACACCAGTTTGCCGAAACAGAGACAGAGTAACGATTTATAAGTGTTAAGAAAAAATATAGACTTTCAAAAATACACTGTATATATGTATAAAGGCCTAACCATGAAGGTTTGGCATAGACTTGGAATGCACCGGTCATCATATCTATCTATTATTATTGTATATAGCTGTGTATGTATCAGTAATTAGTTACCTATCGATGCCAAATCCCTGTTGGTGTTCAACCCCTACAGAATCCAATGGGGCCAGAGATATGTTTGGTTACACCGTTAGACACTGCCCAAAGTCCAACTGTGACTAGCTATACATACAAAGGCTTTGTTGTGCTTTCTTAAGGTTTGTGGCACGTATACACTCGTTAGAGATTTGCGGTAAGCACGTGAGTAGCTAATGCCGATCAGCTGTTTCTCTCCGACGCATTGTATTCCTGTCTTCCGTACCCACCCCGGCCTAGTTTCGTGACACCGAAAGATGACCACATATGTAGTCGATTTCGCTGGCAGAATTCTTCATGCAGTTGATGATAAATCAATGCACATTTCTGAATACTCTCCAGATGCCAACGCGAAATGCACGTTCAAATTAGCCGTGTTATACTAAACAGTTACAAGTCGTGACGAATGCCAAAGATAAATGGCGGACGTATTTTATTGTCGTCTGCTAACAGACCTACCAATGATTTAAGCAGTGACTGTAGTTAAGTCTCAACATTTAATGCTTCTTTTGAAAGTATTTATGGGTTGATATTCATTTGGACTTCGTTTACAGTAGTATGAACGCAGTAAGCAGCACATAAATTCTATGGAGCGCTTCATAGATGAATAAGTTAGTTGCCAAATGAGTTCATATTATCGTAGACATAGTCAAAATAAAGATCAATCCTTGTACTTACATCCCTGTCTGGTTTTAGACAGAATAAAGTTGGTAACTACGGCTACCGTGGTTAATAGTATCCGTAATTAGGCTTAACAAAGCCGAAGAAGAGAAAGATGCCCACAGAGAAATTTTCTGCACACCAACATTACATCATGATAATCAAAGTCATAGTATTGACGTTAATGACAATTTGACTAATACCCACGGAGATTGTTAATTACACGACGCCCTATGGCATATGGATGATATATACTGCATAGCACGTTAAATTCGCGAGGTTAACATTTCGCGGTTTCCTATCAGAAACATGTTATGGAGGGTAAAATATAATATGGAGGGTAAAATATAATTCGTGAATTTATATGATAATTGGGGGTATATTTCGCTGATGTTTAAAATCCATAGATTTATATGAAAGCCCGAATGTAGCGCAAATAAACAGCTCGCAAAATTTAACCGCTATGCAGTATTGAAACTAAGTTTTAAACCAGAGCTAACGAGTAAATACCCTATTAGTGCAAGTATCCCCAGATATAAGAGAGTATTGTGTCAATAAACAAAGGGACCATCGCAATTCGTAAAGGTGAGTACATGTTGAACTAGTCAGTTTAACTGAATTAGCTTGACACGGCTGTCTAAAGGGATGATAATTATTATGGAGGAACCTATTTTAGCTAGATCTAAATGTACAATAACATCTCAAGTTTATTGAGGACATGTTTCTAATATCGTTCCCAACGATGGTATGACAGTGACATGAAAATGTTAATTCCCTTTCAGTGCTTCAGTTAGTTCATGCAAATAACGTAATTTCATTAATTACAAAAGTTTTCTTTTTAAACATTTGTTAGAAGTGCCATTACTGCGTATTTATGTATTCATTAATTATTCATATCATTAAGGATAAAGATAATTAAAAATTATTCATATTATAATATAAATGTGGGTCACAGAAGTACTATCAACTGTATGTTACCGGTAACACGAGATCCTTACAAACTTACGTCTTTATAGGATACGAATTACTGTAAATAGTAAATATTGGGCGACGAAGTAGTCCCCTCTTTAGATCAATTATTTACCCTATAATAATAAAACATTTAAGATATTATCTTTGATGAGTAGATACGTATTTATACATCTTTCAGAGTGTGTTTTGCTATATTCCCTAAACAATTACATTGATTTTGTATCATTTTAGCTTGATTATTCTTGATAAGAAAATATCACTAAAATGATATAATTATATGGTATGCTAAGACAAATTTCTCTACCTGTTACACCCATATATCTGTTACCTACCTTACACCAATGTTCATCCAAGACAACACTATATACAATAGCTGGACCTATCCGTAGGTCTAGACACATGTACCAGTATTCTGTACTGACTTTCCACCAGAGTTGGCCGGTCAGCCTCCGAACCCGTCCGCCTTAGCTTGTGTAGAGCAGTTTAGCCTGACATACAAACATGTAGTGAACTGCTCCAAACCAGCTACAGAGCAACTCTCGTGTACACAACCACTCATACTGTCTTCTCTCATTCCTCGTGATTTTCTTAAATAATGCCTCGCTATTTTATGGCTTATTTATTTGTGTACACAAACATCAGGATCGGATAACCATCTCAGACAAGCAGAGTAATGTTTTTTTTCCTTGGGTTTTCCAGTTTCTTTAGTCAACCTTTAGACATATTTCCGTTTTATGTTCAGCAGTTATACTTTGGTCAAACTTTCTATTTCCAATACTGCATGGCGCGCTATGATTAGTGTTTGACGGATTGTCATGTCTAATCAACATACTTCAGTAGCTTTATCACAAAGAATGTTCTAGAAAATACTACTTGCACCAAAACATGTTTTAATTGAAGTTTAACTGTTGCTTAACGTAAAATTGTTCTACTGACTGGTTAAACTACATACCTATCAACGATGATGCTGTCCCTGTAAGCTAACAACTATATTGTTTAAAAATATGTTTTATTACAAAAATTATGCGCATTTAGCTATATTGAATACAATGTAATCAAGTTTATAGAGCATTGTTATCTTTTGTCTTGTTATTGTTTGCATTTATTTCAGTACTTTTAACAAAGGTCACGAAGAGCCTTTACTAAATGCGAAAATCATATATATATGCTTATTATACTGAGTGTTATTCGTGAGATCGCTATACAGCCGTATTTGTCCTCTTGTGATAGCGAAATTATCGTCTAAAACATAGTGCTAATCGACAAAGCCGGCATATCCTTATTATGACCATTTTTCCTATGCAATATGAGATAGCGAGATCCACCAAAATGTAAAACATTCGATCTATAATGGTTTGAGTTTATAACATTTAGAATTTGTCGTCTTGATTGAAGCTGAAATCACAAGATGGAAGGCTAGATGAGCTAGTGGTAGCTCAATGTAGATGTTTCTTGGTCTTTCACATCTCATGATGCTAGATACATTAAAAATAGACAACGAGGGAAAAAATCGAAATGAGACATTTCCAGCAACATTTTTCTTTAATGGTTCAAACACATGCAGAATGTGCAAATGCACGTGCAGTGTTAGTTTGGGTGACAAAACAGGTATGCAAATGTTGAGTCATGCTGCTTTCCAGCGGTTGTTCAACTGTTTATCCGTGAAAGCAGACAGCCTTCGTCCAGAGCATAAGGATTCCATTATTCCGCGTTTTCTTCTGATAATGTTTATCTAACAGGAGACGTGCATCACTGAAACATAACATTCAGTCATATTGTATTGATTTAGACTGTAAAAGCTCTCCAGTTAACCGATTTGTTTATATTATGCATGAGAGTTTAATGCAGAATTTTGAGCTTAAGCGGTACGATTATTTGTGTAGGATTAAGATAATGATATATAGTAATTTAGACGATGTATTGTTATTGTGTCATTTCACATGTCCTTCGAGCGTTCAAAATTAATCTTATTCTAAAGGAATTTCGGTTTGTCCTAAATAGATAACAAAGCAATAGCTATCCTTGAGAAAATAAGTCATTGCCAATCGGAATTGTTTTAATTAACAAAACTAGACAAATTCGGATATAAGTTAGAATACATGTATATTCATTTGATTAGATATAGTTTAGCTTCATATCAGATGTCATAACAATTACTGTTGAGTGCCTTTGGCGAAAATCGAACTCTGTTGTATAGCTTTACATGACACGCTCTGTCAACAGTGTGTGAGGCACTGTCATTCTCAGACATTCCTCCGGATGTTAATTTTTGTACCAGGGGGCGACTATGAATGCCTAGACTATGAAACATCTCTAGCTACTCATCGGCTACTATCTAAATGTTTCTTGTCGATCTTTTTATATCCCCGTGTCGAAGTTTTTACATTCTCTTGTCGATTGAATAATCAGAGATCAAAATCGTTTGTTTTAGCAAGAGTTTTATAGATGTATTAAAATGAAGTGGGTTTAAATTTTGAGAACTGACACATCTTTGACGCATTTATAATGTTGATCATGAGATCGTGGAAGCGAGCCTAGCATGTTGAAACCAAGCTATGAACATGGTCCATTTGTAATTCACTTTCCCGGTGCCACACCATACACTTTGTTGAATTATATCTTTGTAACAGACATAGTCAGAGTGGCTTTGTCACCCAAGTGCCCCTATCGAGATCGAAACTACTAGCATTAGGATATTGTTGTACATAGATAGGAGATGGCTAAGTGTCAAGCATGTGAATGCTAACTGTATAATCTATGATCGCCCTCATTTTCGGATTCATAGACACCAAGAAACGTAACAACAATATTCTCGATCAATCCTATGATGAGAAAAGTTACCCTTCTCAATCCTTACAGGTTTTCTTTGTGGATAAATGTACGAATTTTGATAAGCTAATAACTATCAATTCACACCTTCTCGATAATCAAGGGAGACGCTAAAATATCGCATTATCAATAGGGATAATGACAATGAAAAAAATAGTTAACACGAAGCACGATTCTATACGTGATGCTGAGTCGGTCTGATGATTTGAGTGACTCTTGTGACGTGTTTACGAAGCCGAAGAAAAAGTAAAAAAAAAAGAAGAAAATGTAAAAAAATACACACTCACTGAGATATTTTTTGCGCACTAGCATAACTTTATGGTAATCAAAGAAATAGTATTCACGTTAATAAACAATTGCAATTTTCTTTTTTTTTATATTAACATTATTTCACATAGTTAATTCTTCTCAATTTCCCTGATACTTTAAAATACTGTAAATCGACCCTTAATATATTCCTAATAATATAAATCTTCGCGTGCGATTACATTTCGCGTGCTGCGTTTATAATTTGTCGCGAAAATAAACTTCGGCGAAATTATTTCAGATTAGGTAAAGTAGAATTAAAGAAGTTTCGATCGCAAAATTAAATCGAGGTAAAAAATGCGTTAGACATGTAAGCGCGAAATTAAAGCTGTAAATTGTACAGTCAGGCATGCTTGTCTATGTCGGCATAGGAAGTATTTTTCTGTGTAGTATTACTCAATAATTGCTTTGTCCTTCATTATCATTGTCACATGTACATGCAATCGATAAAGTAAATGTCGCGTTGTTCTCTCCCACCAGGCGGCCGATTTAGGTCAGACCGGAGGATTTTTGATAACACATAATTTGTAAAAATGTCATGGAATCGGTACATACAGACCTAGATCTAACAACATTCTAGGCCTCTCGACGCCACTCTGACCTTACGTTGTATAACGTATATGTATAGTATCAGGGAATTCCGTGGTAATTGTTCTATATTTGCATATTATAGTGTTATCTTCCCTTGTGGGTAGGTATTGATTGTGACGTCATGTTTTGTGAGTATAACGTCATACTTTTTGAGAAAACAGCGTGAATCTCGTTCACAAAATAATGATTTAACAATCGATACCTTCCCGCAATTACATGTAATTATCAACCCTTCTCTCCTTTATCACACAAGTATAGCTTTTGAAGTAAAACTTGTATCGTCTCGTTCTCTTCAAGTAATAGCAGGTAAATAATATGATCTCAGGCAAGAGTGGGATGGTGTATGTGACGAGGGGCTTTCCTAATCAGAGCGATACCCAACCGAATGCCGAATATTATGCGCTTGTGGCGGCAATATTTAATTGAAATAAGTTTGTCCTTCAAATAACAGAATTAAGTTGGCATCACTTTGGTAAAATAATGAAAAATATATTGCTTACCAACATTTAACAATAATGAAAAATATATTGCTTACCAACATTTAACAAACGTCTTGTTGACCAGCAAACATCTATTACTTGAGTTGAGATACCCTTTACTACTGGACAGACGTATTAATCTATATTTTGCTCTATTCTATTATTTCCTAAATTCACCCACCAGCATTTGACATAGTGCTTGGTGGAGGCCAAAAGAAAAATGTGTCTGTTTAGGGTTACCCGCCCGACTCTAATTTTTTACCCCCGACCCTAATTGTTTTCCCATTTTTCTACGAAGAAAACTAAAAGTCGGGATATCGATCTCAGACTCCGGTTCCGGTCATTACTTTAGAGTGAAAGACACTTAAAAAAACTACCGACCCTTTTTTTGCCAATGTAACCCCAAAACAGATATATGTTTTTGCCTGGGATTTGGTTGGCATTACATTAATGTAACTAAGACTATCTAAGTATAAAGTTTCGATAACAAAAATGAAAATTGTTAAAGAAAAAGTTTTTGTGAGGAAGCCGAGATTGTTTAATTGTGAATGAATAGACACGAGACCAATGTATGTTCTCGTATAATGAGAGTACATGCATTAATAAGATTGTTTGGTGTAAGTAGTTTAACAACCAGTGTCATTCAAGGATCTGCTAGACCTAGATGTTGGAGGAAAGTTGCAGTACCCGGAGAAAAAACTACTGTGGTTCAGTATCTGACAACTGTCCCACATGGAATTCGAACTCGCGATCCAGAAATGTGACGACACTCGACGGCTGAGAGAATAACATAGACAATCGCGATCCAGAAGTAGAGTGTTTGTGGTAATGTCACGACTCGACAGCTGAGAGAATAACATAGACAATCGCGATCTAGAAGTAGAGTGTTTGTGGTAATGTGACGACTCGACGGCTGAGAGAATAATATAGAGAATCGCGATCCAGAAGTAGAGGGTTTGTGGTAATGTGACGACACGACGACTGAGAGAATAACACAAACTTGCCTTACACTCATTACCAAAGTCATTAATGCAATTTAAGGAATGCTAAAAACGCGCTTCTAAGGAGACATAAAGAAGCAAACGTTCAAGAGGACACTGGCATTAATGATGTACTGCTTACAGATCCTTATCCTACAAGTGGGGAGTATGTACGATGGGGATTACAAATGAGACGTAACGGTACAATATGGAGTGTCATTTACTGTATTGTTTACCTACCACGCCATGTCATTGTTAAACATATAGCTTCTCTTTTGCTAAATGAAGCTGGCGTTTCTGACGCATATCTGACCGGAGGTAAATGACACCTGTATAACTAAGTAAGCATTACAGACCTATTCCTACTCAGCCGTACTAAGGTTATGAACCCCTCTCACACGTCAAACACTAGGAACTGTTTTCTAAGATTTACGAGCATACTGTTTTGGGGTGGTTCTGGACAACAAACACACAGACAAGAAATCACCGGCAGGTAAACAAAGTTAATTTACATATTTACAAAATAAATCGACCAATCGACTGATTATATACCTATGTATGAGTCTCTTCTGCTCCATCAAATACTTATTCTAGGATAAACATTGAAAGAATATTGAAAACCATGGATAAAAAAAAAGAGTTTGTCTTTCTAGGATTTACGAGCATATTGGTTTGCTTTGGGGTATGTCTGAACAAACATGAATAAAACACACAGATAAGAAAGCACTGACATGTAAAAAAGGTTATCAATTTACAAAAATAACAAACCTACACCAATAACCTGTTGTTATAGATATGAACGAGCCTCTTCCGCTTCATCAATATTGATTAGTTCAACTTAACACCATATTGGATATATAGGATCGAATATTAATCATATAGCGTCATCATTGTATGTAACTTGCAAAACACAAAACAAAATTATGATAATAATAAAAATCAATAAACAAAATAAATTAACACAGTAGAATAAAAGGAAAGCTCTGATGAGAGATCCTTACTAAAAAAAACATCTAAATGGATATTTACAAAATATTCAATTCAGCATTAGCAATAATATCCAACATTCTAGTTAATGAGTGATGTATTTACAGCTTCAGTTACTATAGCAACAACGTTTGTTATTCAGTAATTTGAATTTTCTCCTGAAGAAAAAGCATATGCGTTGTCCGCGATAAGCTTAAAGGGACAATTCACTCAGGTTAATTCTTTTACATAACCAATAAGCAAAATATGGCATAAATGTATTGTTCTACATTTCTTATGAAACATAAAACATAAAATATTGACAAATTCCACGTCATTGATTAGTATTTTAATGGATACCGTGTGTAATTACAAATCGTTGATCAATACGATTAAGCAGGTACAATATGTACGCTGTACCCATACCAGAGCAAAAGTCACGCACGTCAAACAAATGAACTACATAACCACTGAGGAGGCAATAAAATATTTTTTAGGCAAAACAATTCACCTAGTAAGGTAAACACACTACTGTCAGAGCGATTTGAGCAGTTCTAGAAAAAAAGTTGCATTGCTCTACGTGCAAGGGACAGGGTTCGGCATACAAGATGTTCGACCACAACGTGAAATGGCGGACAGCGAGCGAGTTTGAACATTTCACACGCATTTCACCACCATGGGCTTTTCTGGCATATCACAGTAAAACCGGCTGATCTAATTTCCATTAGAACTGTTTTTTCCCCGATATATGTACAATTTAACGTTCTCTTAGACTGAATAGTCCCTTTAAAAAACAAGCTTACAGTAAGTGTTACAAGCAATACACGTTCCCTGTCGTCAATTATAATTTTGGCCAGTTATTATTGCTTAGATATGTTATCATTGTATGAAGTTTGAACAAATTCGGTCTCAAGTTATCCTCCAAAAACGAAAATGTGTGAAACAAACTATTTTTAGTAACAGTGACCTTTTGACCCCTAATTCAATCCCAAGGTATGTTATTCCCTATGTTACCTTTGTATGAAGTTTGAACAAATTCCGTTGATCTGTTCTCAACTTATCACCCGGAAACTAAAATTTGTGAAACAAGTTCTATTATTAGTAATAGTGACTTTTGTACCTTTTGATCAAAAAATTTAATCCCAAGCTGTATTTTCTTATATGCTTTCATTATATAAGGTTTGAACAAATTCCGTTCATGTGTTCTCATCTTATCATCCGGAAAACAAAATTTGTGAAACAATCTATTTTTAGTAACAATGACCTTTGTAGTTTGCCTTTTGACCCTAAATTCACTCCCAAGCTGTATTTTCTCATATGCTACCATTGTGTGAAATTTGATCAAAACACGTTGATGTATTCTCAACTTATTGTCTGGAAACTAATATTTTGTGAATTTTTTTTAGTAAGTGACCTTTGTAGTTGACCTTTTCACCTCAAGTTCAATCCCAAGCTGTATCTGCCCATTTACTACCATTGATCAAAATTCATCCATCAATTCTCAAGTTATCATCTGGAAACCAAATCCGGACAGACAGACAGACGGACAGACGGACAGACGGGAACAAACACTACAGTCCCCTCCGGTTTCACCGGCAGGAGAGTAATGACATAAACAATACCTATTTCAACGGTAAAATGTATAAGAAAAATGTTATAGAAAATTTTGTTCTATGATGAACTTAGTGATACTAGGCTCATTTCTGTAAGATTAGTATTGGAATTTCCCATTGTCATCGCCTTGCATGCCAGAGACGTGAGTTATATCACTTAACGTTAGCCCTCATTACAGACCAACTGATGAGGAGTGTTTAGGGCTAGGTGTGTATCGACTATCGAAAGGTGTTCGCATAATGTAACTTAGTTTATAAGACTCTTTCATGTAAGGAGAGAGAGGATATGGATATTCTTCTTGAGGTAACAAAATACTGTAAAACCCCCAAGCTTGTCCAGGGTTTAGCAGCATTTGTGATCTTTGTGATCTCTATCAGTCATATACAACTTTGAAAGAGTAATTTATCACTCTCATAAATAGACGTTTTATTGCAATTTTACAATTATGTAATCCCGTAATTTTGAAAATAGTTCAAAAACAAACAGTGACTCATGTCGACTCTACATACATGGAAAGTGCATGATATTTTATACACAAACAACGAGGTTTGTGTTCTGTATAGTAAAATCAGCCTCGTTTCTGAAACGCTAATATTAATATTTATATCTAGAAAATAATTTTGTTGAAGACGTGACGTCACTAGGTTATATCGCATGGATAGCCTTGTAATACAGCCTGAGGCGACATAAGTGTATTGCATGGGAAAAACCATAATTACACATGTAGGTATGAGAGAATATAATATATTATACCACCTTCATGAGTTTTAGATGGGCACCAATTCTGTAGAAGGGAAAATGTAGCGACCAGATCGGTGTCGAACCCGGGACCTTCGAACACTAGCGATAGGTCATTGATAATCGGACTGATTGTATACTTTCACCTTTCACAAAGGAAAAGTGTGGGTAATAAATCACTAATTACATGGCCCAGTGAACACTAATCTCCTTTCACGGTCAGTCGGGATTACATGGCCCTGAAAGGGACATTGTGCACTAGACCATGGTTATTATTATTGACCAACAACTGCAAACATTTGAAAAATAGTAGAGTTTAATAACTTACTGCAACGTAACTATTTATGGTAACTTATATATTATATGATATATAATATCGTGGTGATCATCTGTACACAATTTATCTAAATACAGGCAAATGTGGATGACACAAGCACTATTACAAAGATTTCTTAACATTTGGCTCTCCCTTCTTGAGAACAATACATTTAGGTACAATAATTTCAAAGACATGGTCCTGCTCCACTTTGGGAATTATAGGATCTTACATGGGTCTGTCAAGTGAACAGGGATTTCTCAACCCGAGTGAGAGATTTTGGCATGTCAACCCGAGGCTTGCCGAGGGTTGACGGCCGAAATCTTTCACGAGGGTTAAGATATCCCTGTCCACTTGGCAGACCCATGTTGAATTCTTTTTTTCTCCTATACTTATTTGTAAAAGATATGAAAATTCCGTTGCTTTCCTGCTTTTTTATCGCGTTATGATCACAGGAACTTCGATATTGATGACGTCATCGACAATGCATGCCGCGGTACGCCGCATGTATTGATGACGTCACGTTATAATCTAGCGCGAGTAAGCTGTCTTACATCCCCCTGTGTCAGATAGAGTTATCTTTTCTCTAGCAACCAAGGGATATCCCTGTGAAGTGTGGGAGAAATGTTCTCCTTTTCATTTGCTGGGTAACTAGTGTTACAATATGTGTCAACAGTATCAGGTTTGATTAGTTTTTCGATTTGGACACCTCACTCAATAGTTGCTCTGATGGTCTCTTATACTGCCTGACGGCATCACTCCTGTGACCACTCCGTGCTGTTATCTCTTGTTCTGGGATTCCACTACTGTAAAGGGAAGAACAACAATACACTCTTCCAGACTGGTTAGTAATGTTTTTGCCTGTCATGTCAATTTTGGCTCCGGCAAACATGTTTTGTATGTATTTTGACAAGGTATTGACACCTACAGGTTGGGAACCAAATTTGGGAGGTCCTGTATAAAATGTGATTGGACGTCGGTATAAAGGTCCAGATGGTGGGATGAGATGGAGATATTCCTCAAACAATCCAACAGCGTCACGGGAGATTGAAGGACCTGAAAGCTGGACGATAGACTTCGGTTGTAGCTTGCGGTGACCAAGACCTTACTTCAATAAGAATTTGGTCCGTTTAGTTTTGTTGTTAAGACATTTAGCCTAGATGCAGTAATTTGTTCAATATTTTGGTTTTTGTTTAAGAAATCAATGTTACATTTATTCTAACACAACAAAAAGAATTAAATGTATAACATATTATACATTCAAACGTAAGTAAAAAAAAACAACATTTAAAATGCATACCTGCATAGCCTTGAAAACCCTTTCCTGATATTGAAGGGTCTTTATTCCATTGGAGTCTGTGTGGATTGTATATTGTTCAGCATCCGACATCCCATGAAATCCAAACATTTTGCAATTGTAGAAAAAATGCATACGATAAGCCCTTTGATAATGATTTGTTTATCGTTCCAAAAAAATCAATTATTCATTTTTTAACCCAATGTTTTATCGTTTTGTTAATTGATTGAATGATTAATTAATTAATCGAGTCATAAATACCCGTTTCCCAAAGACGTATTTCATCCTCCATTGTAATATTGTCGGTGTGTCAAGAGTATTCTGCAAACCACTGAGACTTTGACAGCCCTTGTCAAAAAATGAAATCTCCGGGCGATCACAAAACTTGCCGAAGATGTCTTTGAACAGCAAATGATGTCATACAATGTATTGGAAGAAAATTCAGCTCTGTCCCCCTCCTTGCTTCGAAAACAAAACGACACAGCCAAAAATTCAACTCCTCCTGTGAGGTTTTCAAATTGTCTAGCGGTACAATGGAGTAGTCCTCGCTTGATACAGTTTTGTTTGAATTCCTGGCATTTGCTCATGTTTTACAAACATTCAATGCATATGTTATGTTTTTGGTTTTCTTTGGTATCGCTGCAGAACAGAGTTTTTTGTATATCTGATTCTGACACTGGTTCGGGAAACCTATCCGATTTCATAGGAATTTTAGAATTCTCACCAAAGTATAAAGTTTGTGTTTTACAATCCATGATATTTTCACAACATTGTGAAGACTTCAACCAAGTCATCATTATCAGAGAAAACAGTAGTATCTATTGTGAAGGTCACTTGTATTATGAATGGTACCTTTAGGCCTATGTGTTTTCTACCCGATGGTGAGTACTAATTACTATACTTCACAGGTAAAGTTCAAGGTAGAAAGCATGCAGTAAGTCAGTTATTGCATGGATTTATGGTCACTCGGGAGTTATAAATCCCTTGAAAGCCATGCAATAACCTATACTTATTTAATACCTCTACATTTTTCTTATTGACTCCCGATAATCCTATTATATCATATGATATAATCCTGTTGTTATCTACCGTACCTCTCCTCTTGTACTGTTTTGTTTTTGGAAGCGACTTTTGAATGCGTCTATCCATTATCCCCCTTTTAGCCTCTTCCTTCTCTGTATCTAAATTAAGTAATATGTTAACCTTCTGATCTACATTATTCTCACAACTATTGATAGACACACCAAAATCTCCTTTATTCTAGGTCATTCCAATACAGTATTTCTTTAGTATGTAATGATCTTGGTCTTTTGTCTCTCTTTCTCTCTCGTTGGCACCCAACATCTTTCACGTTTACTGGTCTCATTGTGTGTGTCTTTGCTTTACCATACTAACCCAATCTAAGTTATTGTTTTGTTTTATTCCAATCCTTTGTTTTACAGTTAGCTCCCTTTCGTCCTTTCTCTCCAACTGCTAAATTCCAAAGTTTGAAAAAAATCATTAGATATTTATTTACCATTTTTCGTCCTTGCATATTACGGAGTTATCTGCCTCGCGAAAATGTATCGAATGTAACGTCATTATGTTGTGAACGAAATTCACCCCGTTGCTATTGTAAACACATGGCGACTCAACCATTACCTACATATATACGGTACCCACAAGGGCAGATAACTCTTTGATATGCAAAAACGTTCGAAATCTGATCTCCTTTCCTTTCCAGATCCACTATTTTTTCTCCAGCACCTTTTGATCTCATTTCACCTGTACCTGATTATTCCTATTGTGAGATCACTCGTTATTTCGCCCAGTCCATTCCCTTGTTGTCACTTTCACTTGCCTTTCCCCACTGCTAGTAATGACAACATAATGACTCTTACATACATCGCTATTCCTCTAGTGTATAGGGGATGGGAGGGGTAACTACAACGGATAGTCAGACTGGAAATACCACAAGGTCATGTAGTGTATCCCCGGTGTACTTACAGTAGGGTCAACATAGATATGGACAGGTACACATTTCGGCAGTTGCATGTATTACACCAATGAGTCTTTTTGTTATCCATACCTAACAGTAGATAATGAATGAAAAAAATCCTTTGTACTATTAACATTGAATTTCATATTCGAGTTAATCATAACTTTCAATGGTCAGCCATGTTTAAAGTAAAATCTCGTTATTGAGATGTCCACTATAAAACAGCATTTGCAAATATATATAATATAAATTCTTACCAAGGCATACAGCCAATACATTGCAGATGACCTTAGATAAAATAGATTTATTTTGTATAAAACAAGCACATTCAAATTTGTTTATGAGTAAATGACAAATAGTTTTGAAAAGACATAAACAGATTGATAAAAATATAATAAAGATGAAGTTGAGAGTGTTATGTTTGTTTATGATCCGGGTATTGGTATGGAGAATGCACTCTTCACGCCAATTATGTATTAGATCAATACTTGATAGCGATATTGGTATCCATACAAAGACAGTTTCTTTCTAGTCTACGTGAACAGATACTGTTACATATGTAAGCATATGCTGTGTGAACGCTTCATTACAAAGAACAGAACAAATGTATAATGACTAGATGAAAACAAGCTTATACCTTAATATACATAGATCAATAATAATGTAGTATACGCATTAACCTAGGACCTTGCAAGCATATAAAGCCGAATTTCCTCTTTAGATGTTGCAGTGTTTATCAGCATGGAGGTCAAATCTGTGATAGCACATTATTAATTGATATGCAGTGTAAAAAATGCGTGCAATATTTCAGCGAATTCCTTTATAAATCGCATTCATAATAATTGGTTAGAGATACTGAAAATACTTTTAAAAAATATGACAGAAATTATTATTGTGCAAACGTATTACAGAAATACTTTTAAGGTTGGCACTTTTCGAGATTGAGTCCTAGAAACCCGTGCCATTTTCAGAACATACAGACCATGAAAGCAATTAACTTAATGTTTGGCAAATTCGTTATTAGCGGTGGGAGATTCGAACAACCGATACTGCACAGTATTGACAGTTATCGTTATCACTGCTAAGGGAATAATAACATTTTGTTATTTGATATTGGCGATATTCCTTGCCTCTGGTATAAGTACACTAAGCTAGCAGGAGTTAACTCCCGTACATGGCTAATTTAAAGACTATATGATGCTAACAAAAATGTCTAATAAATCAAACATATCTATAAAGTCCCCGAAGCGAAGAAAGAATACCTAGAATTGTAAGCCAAGCTGTCTTTAATACGAGTCAAATGGCGTTAAATTTGGAAATTTGGGATATCAAGAATATGGTTTTTCATAAAAATGTAGTTTTGCTACACAGGGTTAGAAAACATAACATGACATTGTTCCTGGTAGTATGAAATATATCTAAGAATAAGAACAAATAATTTCTTATTTCACAAAAACGTAAGGTATTTTATGAATAAAAAATGCTTCACGTTAATACAAAGTGAAACATTTTGACCTTGTGCATATAAATATACTTATCATCATTGAAGGTGCAGAAAACATACCTTCAACAACACTACCATCCAACATGGAGACTGCTCCTCGGAATGACAGCACTTGTGGCCTTGCCATGATGGAAAGTAAGGTCCTTTTAGAGTAACAAATAACAAATGTGGTCGTAAGGAATTAACATCAACATACAGGTAAGCATTTCAGTTAATCTTGCAACAGAGAAATTACCAGGAAAACAAGACGCGGTACGTTGAATTATAGATGTGCGATTTAGGTCCCAGTGGAAAAGATGACTTGGTGAGTATGCTAATCATACAACAACTCGTGTGTGCCGTCTGTCGTGCGTGCAGGACGGACTGTCACGGTAAACAAGAACAGAGAAACATACCGTGGTATTAAAGTTCTATATTCTACTAAATAGGTCCCAAATTACAATAAATCTAAAATTGGTCTATGATTTTATCAGTATTAACCATGGTATAATATTGTACTCCTTAATATGATGTTTAAATTTATATGTGCCGTAACTGGCTGAAAATTTGGACATGTTAATTTTTCTCCAATTATCTATTTAAAACCATAAGTTTTAATGAATAAAGCTGTGAAAATCATTCAAGTGGACAGACACACATATGTAATGCCTTATAAACGTTAGTTAGAACTCATTGGTTATGCACTGTGAAATTCTTGTTTTTATGTTTTATACATGTTTAGATGGAAATATACCTTCAGATATCACTTTACAATTACTAATAATACTGTAATAGTGCAATGAAATTGTGGACAACAAGATGGCTTCATGGTCTGACCGTTTGTACTCATTTCATTACACTGAAGATGTTAATATAATGATTTTGGCAGTACTGCCAAAAATCATTTTTAGTCCTTTTTGTACTTGTAAAATTAAATCCTATACATTGAAAGTATTGTAATTCTCTAAATGTTGGTAACTTTATTAATAACATATTAAAAGCTCTTCTTGATTCGTGACTATGAAAAATACGGCACATATAACTTTAACATTGCATTTTGTTTTTGAAACGACCTCTCATTTGGCAAGATTTTCCATCCTCATTAACGATGTACTGCATAATATGACATTGTTTTCCTGTATAAATAATGCCGTTGTTTTCGCGCAGTGGAATAACCAATATAGAAACAACAAATTGAGATTAACAATGCAATTTTGCACACACAAAAATTCATAGCCCGATTAAATTAATTAACAAATATGATGTTTAATGCAACCTTTCCTTGATTAACGTTACTCGGTGGTGAAAATAATTGTTAATTATATCAAACCTGAATAATTTCAGCTCTCTTATAATGGATACCACGTATAATGTTCCCCATGTTACAAGTGTTCTTTTGTATAAAGACATTTAAAAGAAAAACTAATGTTAAGTATTTTAACGTGTGTACTGTCTCTCTATTTCAAAATTTATAAATTTTGCAATCTAGTTTGGAAATAGATATAACATATATTCAAGAACATTAACATATACCGTAATATTTTTTTAATGTATTGTCAGGGTTACTTCCCTTCGCCTTTCCTATATTGCTATTTGTGTTTGATCCACATCTCGGGCATCTCTGATACTCCTGGGGCTCCTATCGCTGTGATATTAACCCCTCGAATATCGAGGATGCTACTCGGGACGTACATACCAAAATTAAACTAGAACTCTAAGCCATTCAGTAACTAATATCATCTCTTATTTCAGCTTATAATAACCAAATGTTCCTCATGTGATACATTTCTACATTACAAACACGGAGGAGGATACACTGCCTATTTAAGTCATTAACCAGTTTCTGTCATTATTTATAGAAATATTTTCATCCCCAACTGATCGGTTATTTTCGCGTTAATTTATTTTGATGGTTTCGCTCTGGTCGCGAAAAATTAATCTGCAAATTATTGAGAAATGTATGAAATAATAGTGGTATATAAATCCTTATGTGTGTAAGCATAGGAAACGTGCTTAATATTAAATCTTATTTCTTAAAAGGTACATCATAGTTGGGAAAATATATTTAGCCAAATATATGTTTAATTAAGTTTTTCGACATTTGATTTTGATTGTGGCTAACTTGCAGTGTGGCGAAACCACGTGATGTAATGTACCTCCTAAGGCAAATTACAGGCCCACTGCAGCGATTGTTCTGCGTTTTGATGCACCGTACCCGCAATAATATTATGTATATTACCGAAGATTGACCTAAGTTAACATTTCTTTATTTATTATTTCAAGCCTATTTTGAAATGGATAAAATACCAGTATCAATTTGTTGTAATCAATGGTTAGTGTTTTTATATAACCATCCTTTTGTATAAAATATATGTAAATTAGTTCGACATTAAATACTAACATGAGGTATGGTCGTATTCCTTACCTCAGCCGTTAACTGGATTGCATCGTCTCTACATGTGGTCTCCTGCCGTTGATTACGGAATAATGAAGAGAGGTCTATCAAACTACTAAGTGTAGGAATAAAATGCTGATTATATGAGTTGGAAGATACAGGCCAAAACTGCTACTTAAAAGAGTTTGGTCAGTGCATTCGTTACTAGCAATAAAACAATGCAAATTCCTAAAAAGATAAGATTTGATAATTTCCGAAATCAATTGTAACCGGCTTAAAAACTCGATTTCCACAAGCAGAGATTTGTAGACCTTGAATGTCGGTCGGTATGGTATAATTGAATTCCTGATAACAGTAATTTACTGTGACAGCAGGTAGCTTAAAACTGTAACTGTAACTCGCTTTTAATCCTTGTCATGACTATGTCTATCATATTGTGAGAAGGAAAAATGCGTTCATTTAAACATGAAAGTCCCGTCAACCATGGTAGGTAATTTTGGACGCGGTGACATTCTGCACATTGACGGTTTTTAAAAGTTATATTTGTTCTGGAATCCGATACTGGTATCATATCTCGGACATCAGTATATATTCCTTTTTCACAGTTTTGTTTTATCTCAAGGTTAACGCTCCAAGTTACAGGACACGATGACACCATTAATGCCCCTTGTCTAATTTCAGTCCTTTCTTTGAAAGAGATCATTTCACATGTTGTCATCTCAACATATTGTCGGCGTGCATCGTCTTCACTGGTTTCCTCAACACCTCCTGTAATCACTGCCGCATCGTAACAACAATTATCATAGAAAATACACATCAGGTCACACCTACAGTGAATATTATTTGGTTCATTGGCACATGAATGGTATATCTCATGACAAATGTTGAGCATGTTCAGATAGTAGTGCGTTTTGTTTTCTAAACAGACTCCCAATGATATGAACACTAGCCAAATTAATGTAAGACAATAATCCTTAAATACCCCATGATTTTATAAGGTAATTAATCCAAAGGTGAAGATTGTGCAGTCAATTAAGCATCCTGTTGTGACAGTGATAGCGTTCGGAAAAAAAACGACAGAATATTGACAATGTCCGCCATTATAGGTTTTGTAGTAACAACAAAACAGGTTGAATGTTAATCTGCATCAATATTTTAAAGCAGAAATTAATATCTACTTGATACTGCTGTTCAGGACACTACCTTAACTTTACCTCAGATGCATTGAGGGCAAAGGAACTGAAAAATAGAAGTCAATTTTCAGAATGTCTTCAACGTTAGAAAGAAATAATATATCGTATGATAACTTTTTATCAATTGGCCATATTTATGAGGTAAATTTAGTCGGATATTTTTGGGTGGTCATTTGTATTTATTTGTTTTTCTGAAAAACTAATATGTTACAGGTGATTTATATCATTGCCGTGAAAGTTATATTTATTCTCTGGTAATAAAGTATTCAGATTTGTTTAATAATGGTCAATCTATTTTCTCTATAAACATGATTTTATAACCAAATATGGAACAATAAAAAAATAAAAACATGTTTGCGATAATAAGTAATACATTTCACCTCACATTGACGTCCATAAAAATACACGTTTGACCCGGACGACAGTACCGCTGCTGTCAGCATGAAACAAGGACAAATTTGAGGATCGGGGGTATACGGTGATCGGGTGATGTATGGGTTATAAGTCAATCGCCTTTTATCTAGCCGACTGGGGTTCGATCTCCAGCAAGGACGTGAAAAGGCCAGTGGTCACATGTCCGATAACGTAGGTTTTCTCCAACTCTAAGTCGTCTTAGACAGTCTATTTTTTTATTAAAATTTAGGTCGATGCTTTCCTTGAGTTTAATAATTATGCTTCAATGAGGCTACCGGTTTGATCAGAAATATTTCAAAATTGGCATACTGGTCTGGTCAAGAATGTTGGCAAAGCACTTATGAATAATTAAAAAAAACCAAAACAAGATTTAGATCGAGAAATTTGCCGGAATGTATCTGTAATGTTTTGCTGGTAGATGAAAACAAACGAGAATACTACCAATGCTTAATATTACACAATGATAATTAAACAGAACAACAACGTTTCCGCCTCTCTTAAAATGTAAATACAATTTCTACTTCAACAAAATTTTATCTTTCAATAAAATTTCAAAATGGATCGACCACCTGCAATCAGATTGGGCCATATAATTCGTACGGAAGTTCGTGTATCACAGTGTATTTACATATACAAATGAATTGATATAATAACCAGTATAGTAGCTAAAGTGTTTGAAGTGTAAATTAAAGAACTTTGAGTCAAACAGCCATTCAAGGGATATGTTGTATTGTATTTGTATGTAAAGAACTTTGAGTCAAACAGCCATTCAAGGGATACTTATCAAGCAAGAATGTCCATATTGGCTTTTAAAATGTAGACTTTATTTAATATAAAATCTAACTGAGCGTTTGCAACCTTTTTATTATCTACTCTAGATGTCATTTTACAATTTTAAAAGATTGTATTGTTTTAATATATTTGCATAAAAATACACACAACACTTCACAGCTGCAGGTGGACAACTCCAACTTCAATTCATTAATATACCATATATGTAATGACATATTTTGGGGAAAATTAAATAAAATGGTAATCATTATCCTTATATGCTAATAATTTTATTTTTAGCGTTAGTTGTGGCAATTTCCAGCAATACAATTTTGTATTTATGTGTGGCTGAAATGAACTAATTAACTCATCGTCTAGCGATACAATTTTGTATTTACTTATGGCTAAAATGAACTGATCCTTGTCTATCATTAAAAAATGAAGCTTCCTGCAGGAATGGAACCGTATTGATGTTAGCCAGAAATCACTATGTATTGCTTATCCACAGTATACATGAAATTAAGATACTTCGATTATTAACATACAGTATATAGCAGTTACTTAATCGAACGTTTTAATTGTCTAGTATCACCTAGTGGACATTTTGATTTTCTCAAATAACTTCGATGAATTGAGGGCAAAGAAACTGAAAATAAAGTTTCAGACTGTTTTCAACGTCATGGAAATATTTTGCACTTTCGGGTGGTCATTCTTATTGGTTTGTTTAAGATTTATTATTCTTATTGCTTTTCGATTTTATATTTTGGGAGGTCATTCTTATTGGTTTGTTTAAGATTTTATGCATTTTCGGGTGGTCATTCTTAGGTTTGTTTAAGATTTTATGCATTTTGGTGGTCATTCTTATTGGTTTGTTTAAGATTTTATGAATTTTCGGGTGGTCATTCTTAAGGTTTGTTTAAGATTTTATGCATTTTCGGGTGGTCATTCTTATTGGTTTGTTTAAGATTTATGCATTTTCGGGTGGTCATTCTTATTGGTTTGTTTAAGATTTTATGCATTTTCGGGTGGTCATTCATTCTTATTGGTTTGTTTAAGATTTTATGCATTTTCGGGTGGTCATTCTTATTGGTTTGTTTAAGATTTTATGCATTTTCGGGTGGTCATTCTTATTGGTTTGTTTAAGATTTTATGCATTTTCGGGTGGTCATTCTTATTGGTTTGTTTAAGATTTTATGCATTTTCGGGTGGTCATTCTTATTGGTTTGTTTAAGATTTTATGCATTTTCGGGTGGTCATTCTTATTGGTTTGTTTAAGATTTTATGCATTTTCGGGTGGTCATTCTTATTGGTTTGTTTAAGATTTTATGCATTTTCGGGTGGTCATTCTTATTGGTTTGTTTACGATTTTATGCATTTTCGGGTGGTCATTCTTATTGGTTTGTTTTAAGATTTTATACATTTTCGGGTGGTCATTCTTATTGGTTTGTTTAAGATTTTATGCATTTTCGGATGGTCATTCTTATTGGTTTGTTTACGATTTTATGCATTTTCGGGTGGTCATTCTTATTGGTTTGTTTACGATTTTATGCATTTTCGGGTGGTCATTCTTATTGGTTTATTTAAGATTTTATACATTTTTGGGTGGTCATTCTTATTAATTTGTTTAAGATTTTATGCATTTTTGGGTGGTCATTCTTATTGGTTGTTTAGATTTTATGCATTTTTGGGTGGTCATTCTTATTGGTTTGTTTAAGATTTTATGCATTTTCGGGTGGTCATTCTTATTGGTTTGTTTAAGATTTTATGCATTTTTGGGTGGTCATTCTTATTGGTTTGTTTAAGATTTTATGCATTTTCCGGTGGTCATTCTTATTGGTTTTTTTAAGATTTTATGCATTTTTGGGTGGTCATTCTTATTGGTTTGTTTAAGATTTTATAGCATTTTTGGGTGGTCATTCTTATTGGTTTGTTTAAGATTTTATGCATTTTCGGGTGGTCATTCTTATTGGTTTGTTTAAGATTTTATGCATTTTTGGGTGGTCATTCTTATTGGTTTGTTTAAGATTTTATGCATTTTCGGGTGGTCATTCTTATTGGTTTGTTTAAGATTTTATACATTTTTGGGTGGTCATTCTTATTGGTTTGTTTAAGATTTTATCATTTTGGGTGGTCATTCTTATTGGTTTGTTAAGATTTTATGCATTTTGGGTGGTCATTCTTATTGGTTTGTTTAAGATTTTATGCATTTTCGGGTGGTCATTCTTATTGGTTTGTTTAAGATTTATGCATTTTCGGGTGGTCATTCTTATTGGTTTGTTTAAGATTTATGCTTTTCAGACTGTTTCATTCGTATTGGTTTGTTAAGATTTATGCATTTTCGGGTGGTCATTCTTATTGGTTTGTTTAAGATTTATGCTTTTCGGGGGGGTCATTCTTATTGGTTTGCTTAAGATTTTATGCATTTTTGGGTGGTCATTCTTATTGGTTTGTTTAAGATTTTATGCATTTTCGGGTGGTCATTCTTATTGGTTTGTTTAAGATTTTATGCATTTTTTCGGGTGGTTTATTCTTATTGGTTTGTTTAAGATTTTATGCATTTTCGGGTGGTCATTCTTATTGGTTTGTTTAAGATTTTATGCATTTTCGGGTGGTCATTCTTATTGGTTTGTTTAAGATTTTATGCATTTTCGGGTGGTCATTCTTATTGGTTTGTTTAAGATTTTATGCATTTTCGGGTGGTCATTCTTATTGGTTTGTTTAAGATTTTATGCATTTTCGGGTGGTCATTCTTATTGGTTTGTTTAAGATTTTATGCATTTTCGGGTGGTCATTCTTATTGGTTTGTTTAAGATTTTATGCATTTTCGGGTGGTCATTCTTATTGGTTTGTTTAAGATTTATGCATTTTCGGGTGGTCATTCTTATTGGTTTGTTTAAGATTTTATGCATTTTCGGGTGGTCATTCTTATTGGTTTGTTTAAGATTTTATGCATTTTCGGGTGGTCATTCTTATTGGTTTATTTAAGATTTTATACATTTTCGGGTGGTCATTCTTATTGGTTTGTTTAAGATTTTATGCATTTTCGGATGGTCATTCTTATTGGTTTGTTTACGATTTTATGCATTTTCGGGTGGTCATTCTTATTGGTTTGTTTACGATTTTATGCATTTTCGGGTGGTCATTCTTATTGGTTTATTTAAGATTTTATACATTTTTGGGTGGTCATTCTTATTAATTTGTTTAAGATTTTATGCATTTTTGGGTGGTCATTCTTATTAATTTGTTTAAGATTTTATGCATTTTCCGGTGGTCATTCTTATTGGTTTGTTTAAGATTTTATGCATTTTTGGGTGGTCATTCTTATTGGTTTGTTTAAGATTTTATGCATTTTCGGGTGGTCATTCTTATTGGTTTGTTTAAGATTTTATGCATTTTCGGGTGGTCATTCTTATTGGTTTATTTAAGATTTTATACATTTTTGGGTGGTCATTCTTATTGGTTTGCTTAAGATTTTATGCATTTTTGGGTGGTCATTCTTATTGGTTTGTTTAAGATTTTATGTATTTTCGGGTGGTCATTCTTATTGGTTTTTTAAGATTTTATACATTTTTGGGTGGTCATTCTTATTGGTTTGTTTAAGATTTTATGCATTTTTGGGTGGTCATTCTTATTGGTTTGTTTAAGATTTTATTTTTGGGCTTCTTGGTTTGTATTTTATGCATTTTCGGGTGGTCATTCTTATTGGTTTGTTTAAGATTTTATGCATTTTCGGGTGGTCATTCTTATTGGTTTGTTTAAGATTTTATGCATTTTCGGGTGGTCATTCTTATTGGTTTGTTTAAGATTTTATGCATTTTCGGGTGGTCATTCTTATTGGTTTGTTTAAGATTTTATGCATTTTCGGGGGGTCATTCTTATTGGTTTGTTTAAGATTTTATGCATTTTGGGGGTCATTCTTATTGGTTTGTTTAAGATTTTATGCATTTTCGGGTGGTCATTCTTATTGGTTTGTTTAAGATTTTATGCATTTTCGGGTGGTCATTCTTATTGGTTTGTTTAAGATTTTATGCATTTTCGGGTGGTCATTCTTATTGGTTTGTTTAAGATTTTATGCATTTTCGGGTGGTCATTCTTATTGGTTTGTTAAGATTTTATGCATTTTCGGGTGGTCATTCTTATTGGTTTGTTTAAGATTTTATGCATTTTCGGGTGGTCATTCTTATTGGTTTGCTTAAGATTTTATACATTTTTGGGAGGTCATTCTTATTGGTTTGTTTAAGATTTTATGAATTTTCGGGTGGTCATTCTTATTGGTTTGTTTAAGATTTTATGCATTTTCGGGTGGTCATTCTTATTGGTTTGTTTAAGATTTTATGCATTTTCGGGTGGTCATTCTTATTGTTTGTTTAGATTTATGCATTTTCGGATGGTCATTCTTATTGGTTTGTTTAAGATTTTATGCATTTTCGGGTGGTCATTCTTATTGGTTTGTTTAAGATTTTATGCATTTTCGGGTGGTCATTCTTATTGGTTTGTTTAAGATTTTATGCATTTTCGGGTGGTCATTCTTATTGGTTTATTTAAGATTTTATACATTTTCGGGTGGTCATTTTTTTTTGGGTCATTCTTATTGGTTTGTTTAAGATTTATGCATTTTCGGATGGTCATTCTTATTGGTTTGTTTACGATTTTAATGCATTTTCGGGTGGTCATTCCTATTGGTTTGTTTACGATTTTATGCATTTTCGGGTGGTCATTCTTATTGGTTTTTTTTAAGATTTTATACATTTTTGGGTGGTCATTCTTATTAATTTGTTTAAGATTTTATGCATTTTTGGGTGGTCATTCTTATTAATTTGTTTAAGATTTTATGCATTTTCCGGTGGTCATTCTTATTGGTTTGTTTAAGATTTTATGCATTTTTGGGTGGTCATTCTTATTGGATTGTTTAAGATTTTATGCATTTTCGGGTGGTCATTCTTATTGGTTTATTTAAGATTTTATACATTTTTGGGTGGTCATTCTTATTGGTTTGCTTAAGATTTTATGCATTTTTGGGTGGTCATTCTTATTGGTTTGTTTAAGATTTTATGTATTTTCGGGTGGTCATTCTTATTGGTTTATTTAAGATTTTATACATTTTTGGGTGGTCATTCTTATTGGTTTGTTTAAGATTTTATGCATTTTTGGGTGGTCATTCTTATTGGTTTGTTTAAGATTTTATGCATTTTTGGGGGGTCATTCTTATTGGTTTGTTTAAGATTTTATGTTATTGCCGTGATAGGAATGAAACCAACATTTTCCAATACGTGATAGTTAGTCTCTGGCAATAAAATCTCCAGATTCGGTGATTAATGGTAAATTTATTATCTCTATAAGCATATATTTCTGACCAAACATGGACCAATATAAATGAAAGCACACTTACGATAACTAATGATACATTTCACCTCACATTGACGTGTGTAAAAACTAATTGGGGGTAGCAGGGTTTAGGATGATCAGGACCTGTAACGCTTATATGCCAATCGCCTTTCATTTTAATATAACCGGCCGGAGTTTGATATCCCCATGAAGGACGTGAAAGGGTCAGGAGTCACATGTCCGATCAATTGGGTTTCCTTCCACCCTAAGACATCTCGCGCGCTCACATTCAAAAAGTAACCTATCTACAGTATACAAGGAATTAAGATACTATGATGATAAATATATATACCAGTTATCTTAATTGAACGTTATTGTCTAGTATCACCTGGTGGACATTTTGATTTTCTCAACTAAACTTCGATAAATTGAGGGCAAAAAACTGAAAGTAAATTTTCAGAATGTTTTCAACGTCATTTAGATATTTTATATCACATGATACTCTGTTTTTAATTAGCCATGCTAATGAGGTAAATTAAGGCGGATATTTTTCGGGTGGACATTTTTATTTGTTTGTTAACTGAGCATTATCATGTTACGAACGATTTATGTTATAACCGTTATATGAGTGAAACTATCATTTACTAATACGTTATAATTAGTCTCTGTCAGATTTGATGATTAATGGTCAATTTATTTTCTTTATATACACAAATTTCTGACCAAACATGAAGCAATATAAATGAAAGCATGTTAACGATAATAAGTGATACATTTCACCTCACACTGACGTGTGTTTTTATGGACGACGGTACTGCCATAATGAGACGAGGACAAATTGTTTCAAAGGAGGATCGGGGATTTAGGGTGATCGGGTTACATCGTATGTAGCGGTCATAAGCCAATCGCCTTTTATCTAGCCGACTGAAGTTCGATCTCCAGCTAGGACGTGAAAAGGTTAGAGGTCACATACCCGATCATGTGGGTTTCCTCCAACTCTAAGAAATCTCAAGCGCTCACATTGAAAAGGCAAATTAGTTTGATATTAAAATGGTTTTTTTATTAATTTCTTTCAATTCCATCTTAATTTGATCTTGATTTTTTTCAGATTTACTGATAGATAGTATCAATATCATTGTTTAATTATTATTATCGTCTGAATCATTTATCGATATTAATGCAACAATAAACAATGCAGGGACCAGTTTAATTATATAAGAATGCAATTAAACAAATTACATATTACATTTTACAATGACATAATTATTACAAGTATATTGCAATGTATTTAATTAAATTACCATTACTGAATCCATGTGATTAATCAAAGTAATGTTACTTTCAGCTTAAACAAGGACAAGTATACAAAAAACTGTACGACACTGTTAGATATGAAAAAAGATAAAGTTCTTTTTAATTGACACATATATGTACAATTGCATACGTGTATGTGCCAATTTAAGATGTATATAAACGATTATACAACTTCGTATTAATGTCACATTTCACTGGTCAATTACCCATCATCATAAATATTTCAAAGTTGATATACTTGTCTGGTTAAAATGTTCGTAAAGTACTATATTAAAGAATTCAAGAATCAATACAGGAAATATATTGCCGTTTAGATCGATCAATTGCTATTTGCCGGAATGTATCTGTAATGTGTCGCTGATAGCTGAAAACAAAAAACAAGACTACTAATACTTTATAATACATAACGATAGTTAAACCAAACAACATGAACGTTTCCGCCTCACATAAAATGTAAATACAATTTCAATTTCAACAAAATTTTATTTGAATAAGATTTCAAAAAGTATCGACCACATGCAATCAGATTGGACCATATAATGCGTATGCAAGTTCTTTCCCACGTATTAAAATGTATATACAAATGAATCAATATGATAATCAGTATAGTTATGAAAGTTTTAGCAGTAGAAATTAAAAAAAGAGTCAAGCATCTATTCGAGGAATACTAATAAAACATAAATGTCCATATTGGCTTCTCAAATGTAGACATTATTTAATATAAAATCTAACTCTGCATATGCCACCTTTTATTATCTAGTCTAGGTGTCATTTTAATTTTAACAAGATTTTATTGGTTTATATATATATCAACGGCTACACATATTTAAGACCTTTCCAACTTAGGTATTAACACATATACGTTCTGTAATCTGTATTATCAAATATCATTATTAAACATTTTATGAATCACACTTCATCAATTATTTCTAAGGTGGTTTTTTTCATTATAATTTATTCATTGTAATTGTTTTTGTGAAAATTGACTTTTAATCAAATTATTTATTTTCGGTACTTTTCGAGTGTTTCCTAGTGGTTTTCTCAACTATTGTGTATAGATACAATCCTGAGTAGATACCAGAACAATCTGATTAAAATACAGATCCGTTAACCACTGCGTTCAAAGAGTATCTGACAATATAACATGAGGGGTCATATCCGGATGATCTTTATACCACCTGTAACTCAGATCAAACGCTTTTCTACACCAGTCTACATCAATTGAAAACGCCATTTCGTCCCAGTTTTCAAATTCAATTAGCTTTAATGTGCTCATTGGTCGAGATGACTACGTACATGAAAATCATTCTGACTGCTTTTTGAAACTGTTTCGTCCCCAGACAAGATTCTGGCAGTAGAAATTTGATTGTCATTTCCAAAGGTCACCACAACGTGACCTCTAATGGGGTGTTGTCAGATCCTCTTATCAAAGGTAGTGATAATAAGGATCTATATATTAATCAGATTGATACTAGAACAACATTGCTTTACAGATCATTTATACACGCGTGTAGCTGTCATTTTGAATTTCAGTATAAATGACTAATTTTATTGGAGCGATCGGGTGTTGTAGACTGATTGTTGACAAAATGTATTTCGGTACACACGATCTGTTGTTTTTATTGTACAACCGAATACATTAATCCAATTAAACATATTATTTGGCGATACAGTGATTGCTCTCTATAACTAAAATAATTATAACTTTCTGATATCAATACGCAGAGATAAAAGTTGACGAAAATTGTGCTGAACCTACACATCCATGGTCCTTGGTGAAAAACCGTCCCTTTCCACCACAACCACCACCATAGCCAATACTTAGGAGCCAGGGTGCATCAGTATGCATCTTAGGTAAAAATGAACGAAACGTAACATGAAGGAAATAAGGACATCACTTACCCTACTTACTCTCTTGTTCAACTTATGAACATATGCGGACTTGAGTATACAATGCAACACTTTATACATAATATTCCACATCTAAAGATTTATCTTTTAACACGGTGCTGGTCATGTGGATCTGCCGTAAGTAATGCAATCTAATTAAAATTAAACTTGTAATTCCGCTCTATTATGATGTTCTACATTACGCTCCAATACACTATGATACTCTACATAACGCTCTACAATACACTATGATACTCTACATAACGCTCTACAATACACTATGATACTCTACATAACGCTCTACAATACACTATGATACTCTACATAACGCTCTACAATACACTATGATACTCTACATAACGCTCTACAATACACTATGGAACTCTACATAACGCTCTACAATACACTATGATACTCTACATAACGCTCTACAATACACTATGATACTCTACATAACGCTCTACAATACACTATGATACTCTACATAACGCTCTACAATACACTATGGAACTCTACATAACGCTCTACAATACACTATGATACTCTACATAACGCTCTACAATACACGATGATACTCTACATAACGCTCTACAATACACGATGATACTCTACATAACGCTCTACAATACACTATGGAACTCTACATAACGCTCTACAATACACTATGATACTCTACATAACGCTCTACAATACACGATGATACTCTACATAACGCTCTACAATACACTATGATACTCTACATAACGCTCTACAATACACTATGATACTCTACATAACGCTCTACAATACACTATGATACTCTACATAACGCTCTACAATACACTATGGAACTCTACATAACGCTCTCCAATACACTATGGTACTCTACATTACGCTCTACAATACACTATGGAACTCTACATTACGCTCTACAATACACTATGGAACTCTACATAACGCTCTACAATACACTATGGAACTCTACATTACGCTCTCCAAAGCACTATGGTACTCTACATTACGCTCTCCAATACACTATAATACTCTACATACACTATAATACTACGTTCCAATACACTATGGTACTCTACATAACGCTATCCAATACACTATGATACTCTACATTACGTTCTCCAATACACTATGGTACTCTACATTACGCTCTCCAATAAACTATGGTACTCTACATCACGCTCTCCAATACACTATGATACTCTATATTTTGTCCAATACACTATAGTACTAAACATTACGCTCGCCAATATACTATGGTACTCTACATTACGCTCCAATACACTATGGTACTCTACATTACGCTCCAATACACTATGGTACTCTACATTACGCTCACCAATACATTAAGGTACTCTACATTACGCTCCAATACACTATGGTACTCTACATTACACTCCAATACACTATGGTACTAAACATTACGCTCGCCAATATACTATGGTACTCTGCATTACGCTCCAATCCCTATATGGTACTCTGCATTACGCTCCAATACACTATGGTACTCTACATTACGCTCCAATACTCTATGGTACTCTACATTACGCTCCAATACACTATGGTACTCTACATTACGCTCCAATACACTATGGTACTCTACATTACGCTCCAATACACTATGGTACTCTACATTGCGCTCCAATACACTATGGTACTCTACATTACGCTCCAATACACTATGGTACTCTACATTACGCTCCAATATACTATGGTACTCTACATTACGCTATCCAATACACTATGATACTCTACATTACGCTCCAATACACTATGGTACTCTACATTACGCTCCAATACACTATGGTACTCTACATTACGCTCCAATACACTATGGTACTCTACATTACGCTCCAATACTCTATGATACTCTACATTACGCTCCAATACAATGGTATTGAAGCGTAATGTAGAATATTATAGTGGAGCGGAAGCCTTATTTTAATTAGATTGTAAGTAACGCAATGTCTGTTCATATTTCCTTTTTAAAAACCATACCTTCATATGAACATGAAGACAAAAACCTTTAATTTTCCACTTATTGGAACCCTAAAGTAAATAATATTGCGATCACCTCTTTCTTTCCTTCCCAAGGAAATGTGACCAAATATGTAAAGATATCCTGCGTACAACAAGGTCATTGTTATAAAAAGTCAAAGGTAAATATTGAAAGTGAACAATTTTTTTTTATTTAAAAAGGACAATGTTATATACAAAATAGACAGTAAACCATTATATGAAAAGTGGTAAAAGCTATATACAAAAAGGACGATAATATTTACTAATTAGACAATATTATAAAGGGGTAATGTTGTTTACAAAGTGGGCAATGTTAAATGCAAAATCGGCAATATCATATACATGTAAAGAGTTGGCAATATTATTCATAAAGTGGACAATGTTATGTACATAATGAATAATGTTAAATACAATACTGGCTGATCTAGGGCAATAAACTCATGTCGTCCGATATTGTATTACATGGTTATCCACGCAATAAAGCCTCGTGGCGTCACAACGTCGACAAAACTACTATTTTCTCGGGAAAATGTTCACATTATTTTTCAGAAACTAGTCTGGATTTACTTTAAACGACCCAACAACAGGATTTTTTTTTTTTTAAATATCACGCAATTTTCATGTATTAATTTGCAGTCACGGTTTTTTTCAGAATTGCGGAAACTCATAGTAGTAAAATAGCAATAAAACGTCGAAATACGAAAGAAAAACACCTCGGGATCACAATATGTTATAAAATCCTCGATGAGCCTCGGGTTTTACAATATTTTGTTACCCTCGGGTAGAATATCCCTATCCTTCATATCCACATATGAAAGAGTCTTGTAATATACAATAGAAAATGATGTATACAAAGCGGATGATGTCAATTGCAAAGTACTCATTATTATATGTGATGGGTAATGTTATGTACCAAGAAAACAATGTTATACAAAAAGCATATAAAATGTTATCATACACAAAGTAGACATTCTTGTATAAAAAAATTAGCAATATTATACAAAAACGTGGTAGATGTTAAAATTGTCCACAGACGACATTATCATTCATAAAATGGACAATTCTATTAATAAAGTAGATAATATTGTTTGTAAAGCGGATGATGTTAAATCAAAATATGACAATATTGTAAAAGGACAATGTTGTATACAAAGTAGATACTATTATGTACAAAGTGGATAATATTATATGTTAAAATTGACGAAACTCTTCCTCTTGCTAAATACACACGAAACACACCTAAATCTAAACTTACGATATCCTACTAGAAATACAACTAATCTAAATAATATACTCAAAGAATCCCAAGCACACGTTCTAAAATACAGGTGAAATGTCCCAATCACGTATGAACTGTTTTTAAAATCTAAAAGTCCCCGTGATAAATATTGTAATAAAATCGGCAACCCATATATATACTACCCTTTCCAAGCTCATGCATAACGTTATCTTCATCTTCTAAAGCAGAAGCATCATGTAAATGCACCCATATTCATTCATTGTATGTTTTAAAAGAAATTTAAAGAATTTGTTATAGTGAAAATTACAGAAATACAACTTTAATTGATAATTTTTATATTGTAATCGTGAATTGTTTTTCTAACCATATATGGGATCATGATGTAAATACCAAAAACTGCATTCACTCATTTAAATCCGATATACAGAAATCACATTTGCCAAAACATGACTTGACCTCATGTAGGCCAATGACGTAGGTGTAAGTTTCAATTCATCAGTGGCGGCCGCGCCTTTGACAGACGCCAGTCTGTTATATATGTGTTCCTCAAGTAAATATTTTATTGACCATCAAATGTGTAACCGTGTAACCGGTGTGTAATAGTTTCCTAAGAGATGCGATATCAAATTTGTTTCAAGTATGGTGTTGATCACAGGACCGATAGGAGCTAAAAGGAGACAATTAATATACTCGTTTTCTTGTAAATGAAGAACCGAAATCTACTTTAACCGCCTTTTACAAAACTAAAGGACCAACAAACATTGACCTGAGACAAACATGATTCGGCCGTCTCCATCCACCGTGCATCGTCGTGCTTAAAGCATATTACCCCCAATATAGATCAATACCACATTAGGGATTGGTACCCTTCGGAAAACATTATTTTGTATAAAAGAGTTCGATCATCCCTTGGGGTTAGAAGGGACTAAGCTCCAAAAGGGGGATAGAATAATGTTTGTTTTTAAATTACTACTCCTCTCCCCCCTCCCACGGCTGAAGGATACAAATCAAAATTGGAGACAAACATCAATATTTTATATAAATCAGGTTGATCCAACTCCAAAGAAGGATATATAACGGGGCTCTAAATGGGGAATATTGCTGAATTCATTTTTGCTTTAACAATAAATTATCGTCTAAGGAGTGGATAACCATATCTAAATTAGGCTGGTCTGCCATCCAGGGACAGAAAGTCAACTTGAACACTGTGATGAATTTTATCGCAATGACTTAATTTTTTGATATTTTCCTTTTGTTTGATTTTTAACATTTTTAAAAATATAAATTGTTTACGATTGTCCAAACAGAAAAAATAAAAATTGTAAAACTCCTCTTAACTAATATGCAATTAATTTATCACCCTTTAAAAGTTTTTGCGTCTTATATAGCCTTAAACGAAAAAAAAGTATCTCTAAAACAAAATTGCAGATATTTCCTGACGCTTTTACTCGTATTACGTAGCGTTCAGATTACACTCATTTCTGTATGTATAGACAGTTACAATGTATATAGAGACCAGCTAACTAAGTAATTTTACATAAACCACAGTGTTAAAGTTTGTTAAAGTTCTGTAATGTATTACATGTATTAATACAGCTAAATTTTAATTATTGTAGTAATTTTGTTCTATAATTAATATCTAGGTTCTTAGGTTCTTCAGTTCAAACTCCAACAAGGGTTGCCATTTTGAAATAAGGTGCATTTTGCACAATAAAATCATGAAATTTTAGTAATTTTAAATATTCATTATCAAAAGTGATATTTGAAAACTAAATGTAAATATGAATTTCCAAATTCATAATGGGAATGGGAATAATTACCTTTCAAAAAACATTTTGCTTTTGAAATTCATAATTAACCAATCGGTGGTTAAGTTAAAATTCTATTCTGCGTTCAATCTTCTATACATAGGGGCCATTTCGAATTTCTATTTTTCATTTAATTGGTTGTTCCCTATAAGTTCGATTGACTACTGATTAATAATTGTTATGCCAAATTTTTATTATCATATTATATGTGAATCAGGATAAAGTAGTATACATTACGAAAGTTTAAACATCTCCCTTAATGTCTTGTTTGTAATACATCTCCCCTAACGTCTTGTTTGTAATACATCTCCCCTAACGTCTTGTTTGTAATACATCTCCCCTAACGTCTTGTTTGTAATACATCTCTCCTAACGTCTTGTTTGTAATACATCTCCCTAAAATCTTGTTTGTAATGCATCTCCCTAAAATCTTGTTTGTAATACATCTCCCCTAACGTCTTGTTTGTAATACATCTCCCCTAACGTCTTGTTTGTAATACATCTCTCCTAACGTCTTGTTTGTAATACTTCTCTCCTAACGTCTTGTTTGTAATACATCTCCCCTAACGTCTTGTTTGTAATACATCTCCCCTAACGTCTTGTTTGTAATACATCTCCCCTAACGTCTTGTTTGTAATACTTCTCTCCTAACGTCTTGTTTGTAATACATCTCCCCTAACGTCTTGTTTGTAATACATCTCCCCTAACGTCTTGTTTGTAATACATCTCCCCTAACGTCTTGTTTGTAATACTTCTCACCTAACGTCTTGTTTGTAATACATCTCCCCTAACGTCTTGTTTGTAATACATCTCCCCTAACGTCTTGTTTGTAATACATCTCTCCTAACGTCTTGTTTGTAATACATCTCCCCTAACGTCTTGTTTGTAATACATCTCCCCTAACGTCTTGTTTGTAATACATCTCCCCTAACGTCTTGTTTGTAATACATCTCCCCTAACGTCTTGTTTGTAATACATCTCCCCTAACGTCTTGTTTGTAATACATCTCCCCTAACGTCTTGTTTGTAATACATCTCCCCTAACGTCTTGTTTGTAATACATCTCCCCTAACGTCTTGTTTGTAATACATCTCCCCTAACGTCTTGTTTGTAATACATCTCCCCTAACGTCTTGTTTGTAATACTCTCCCTAACGTCTTGTTTGTAATGCATCTCCTAAAATCTTGTTTGTAATACATCTCCCTAACGTCTTGTTTGTAATACATCTCCCCTAACGTCTTGTTTGTAATACATCTCCCCTAACGTCTTGTTTGTAATACATCTCCCTAACGTCTTGTTTGTAATACATCTCCCCTAACGTCTTGTTTGTAATACATCTCCCCTAACGTCTTGTTTGTAATACATCTCCCCTAACGTCTTGTTTGTAATACATCTCCCCTAACGTCTTGTTTGTAATACATCTCCCCTAACGTCTTGTTTGTAATACATCTCCCCTAACGTCTTGTTTGTAATACATCTCCCCTAACGTCTTGTTTGTAATACATCTCCCCTAACGTCTTGTTTGTAATACATCTCTCCTAACGTCTTGTTTGTAATACATCTCCCCTAACGTCTTGTTTGTAATACATCTCCCCTAACGTCTTGTTTGTAATACATCTCCCTAACGTCTTGTTTGTAATACATCTCCCCTAACGTCTTGTTTGTAATACATCTCCCTAACGTCTTGTTTGTAATACATCTCCCCTAACGTCTTGTTTGTAATACATCTCTCCTAACGTCTTGTTTGTAATACATCTCTCCTAACGTCTTGTTTGTAATACATCTCCCCTAACGTCTTGTTTGTAATACATCTCCCCTAACGTCTTGTTTGTAATACATCTCCCCTAACGTCTTGTTTGTAATACATCTCCCCTAACGTCTTGTTTGTAATACATCTCCCCTAACGTCTTGTTTGTAATACATCTCCCCTAACGTCTTGTTTGTAATACATCTCTCCTAACGTCTTGTTTGTAATACATCTCCCCTAACGCTTGTTTGTAATACATCTCCCTAACGTCTTGTTTGTAATACATCTCTCCTAACGTCTTGTTTGTAATACTTCTCTCCTAACGTCTTGTTTGTAATACTTCTCCCCTAACGTCTTGTTTGTAATACATCTCTCCTAACGTCTTGTTTGTAATACATCTCTCCTAACGTCTTGTTTGTAATACATCTCCCCTAACGTCTTGTTTGTAATACATCTCCCCTAACGTCTTGTTTGTAATACATCTCCCCTAACGTCTTGTTTGTAATACATCTCCCCTAACGTCTTGTTTGTAATACATCTCCCTAACGTCTTGTTTGTAATACTCTCCCCTAACGTCTTGTTTGTAATACATCTCCCCTAACGTCTTGTTTGTAATACATCTCCCCTAACGTCTTGTTTGTAATACATCTCCCTAACGTCTTGTTTGTAATACATCTCCCCTAACGTCTTGTTTGTAATACATCTCCCCCTAACGTCTTGTTTGTAATACATTCCCTAACTCTTGTTTGTAATACATACATCTTGTTGTAATACCTCCTAACGTCTTGTTTGTAATACATCTCCCTAACGTCTTGTTTGTAATACATCTCCCCTAACGTCTTGTTTGTAATACATCTCCCCTAACGTCTTGTTTGTAATCATCTTCCCCTAACGTCTTGTTTGTAATACATCTCCCCTAACGTCTTGTTTGTAATACATCTCCCCTAACGTCTTGTTTGTAATACACATCTCCCCTAACGTCTTGTTTGTAATACATCTCCCCTAACGTCTTGTTTGTAATACATCTCCCCTAACGTCTTGTTTGTAATACATCTCCCCTAACGTCTTGTTTGTAATACATCTCCTCTCCCCTAACGTCTTGTTTGTAATACATCTCCCCTAACGTCTTGTTTGTAATACATCTCCCCTAACGTCTTGTTTGTAATACATCCCCCTAACGTCTTGTTTGTAATACTTCTCTCCTAATGTCTTTTTTGTATGATGTCCTGATGTCTTCGGCCGTGTTTTACTACTTATACATTCTTTATAATACATTCTGACTCGTTTAGTACACGAGAAAGAAAGTGTTACAAAGGTTCCCTGCAAATTTGATAATATTTCAAATACCCAAAGGAGAATATCGACCTGTGATAGTATAGCAATAATACCTATTATCCAACTTAACCCCATAGTTGTTGATATTTTCAGAAAAATGATGGCGGTACTCATATTAGAATTTGAAGCGACGGATGTCGTGGAAATATAATGAATAATAGATACCAATAAATAGATATTTCCACAGAGCAATAGAAATATTGGGATCACAAACCCGCACAACAGAACGTACATATTTGAAAGAAAACATATGTGTCCCCCATACCATTTCTCTTTCGGTTCCAAACAAACATTTGTTATCTTAGTACAAATAATCACAGCAAATGGTAATGCAAATCCAATTAATATATATTTTAGTGAATTTTGCATTCTTTCTGATTTGGTATATGTTTTCATGCATCTTAAATCTGTATTTAGACGATACGAACTGAGAAACATGAAGACAAATGCGCCTAACCATATAAAGTGTTGAATAATACCAACCCATTCGCATTTATTCTCGGAAATTTCAATCACAGACACAAGTAAAAAGCTGACCTGGGCTAAGAGTAAAAGTGCGACAAGTACAATAAGCAGATCGGATTTTCCGTCACGTAATACTGGAATGATACAAAACTGGACCAGGAAATACATCAAACATGTTATTGAGACAGATAAACAAACTACGTTGATGATACCTCTGTAGGTGTCCACATGGACTTTCTTTCCACGAACAAATTGATATTTTGAAAGAAATGTACTAACACATATGAAATAGTGTCCGTTCGCAGAAACAATGTCTGAAGGAGATATCGTAATTTCACCGACAGTAAAGTAAGGATGACTCGGTGATGTCATATTGATGAAATTTCTTTCCATATATCCGATGCTTGACTGATTTCGGATATAGTGAAGCTTTATGGCTGGACAGGGTATATTATTATCGACTGGAAACATGTCAAAGACGTAGAGCGGGTTACTGACAGATGTGTTTGGCTGACATGTCAGATTGTGCGTGTCCGATATGTGTTTCATAATACTGCCATCTGAATTCACCCATTTGTAATTTTCAAAAACTATTGATGCGCGGAATTTTATATCGTCAGCAGAACCCATTAGTGCTTCAAAAGGAATAGCGGTGTGAACATGGATGACAGTGCAAGCATTGTTTGTACCTATTTCAATTCCAGGCAAGAGCTCTATCTGATAAGTATCAACCCAAGGAACGTTTACCTTTTTTAGCCGTAGTTCATTCGTCAAAATGATTTGTACAGATTCTTTCAAACTTTTTGTAATTTGTATCCTCTTGTTGACTTCAAACAAAAAATCCGCCACCAGACCGTCAATTGTATAAGCTATGTCAACACATTCTCCTCCTGATGGTTCTGATTGGGTAGGACAGTACAAATGCTGACACCCAGCCTGTCGTAAACAAACAAAGACATGTGATACAGTAACTTGTATTTTTCTACATTAAAACCACAGATTAGCTATGCTATTACTCCCCTGTATATCTAATTCCATACTCCGTTTCTGTTTTCATTCAATTCATGACGGCTATTTTCCCAATCTCTTCGGTGCTTCTGATAATCTGCATAGGCCTATTACAGAGTTGTCTGCCTTTTTGAGATGGTATTGACTGTGACGTCATGAAATGATGAGTATAACGTCATAGCCAATAGTTTGTTTTATCCAAGGGTTTTTTGCGGTCCCGTTATTTAACTCAGATGTCCCATTCATGCTGAATTTGTTCTCATTCCAAATAATTGGCTCCAAAAGGGTTTTGTACTATTTTTTTTTTTTTGAAGATTTACACAAACCACGATGTTGCTTCCACTCAGTTATACAAGGTAGCTAACTGTTAGCCTATTTCTGACTTTACTTTACCTATGTTTAGTTCTCGGGAAGCTGGTAGTATTTTTTCGGACAAGGAATTTATCTTTTAAAGGATAGATGCTACCAAAGTGGTATTTTTCGAACAAGGAATTTATCTTTCAACCATTTAACTTTAATGAACTGTAACATAAAGACAATGCCTGTTTGTTATACTGTGTTTATCCCATAACTATACATGTTTCAAAATAGAAAAAAACATGAAATAAACACTATAGCAGCTGCATTTCGTCTAGGTTTTCACACCCGAGTGTGTAAGCACCTACAGCGATAAACTCTCCGTCCTCTCTGATAAGCTGTCAACTTTTGATTTTTTTAGTTTAAAAAAAAAAAAACATTTACTTTTAATTGCATTGATAACAGCTTCTGATTTAAAGTATACAACAGAATATTGGCTCTATATTTTAGCACTATACTATATGACGGAAAAACATTATGAATTAATGTGTATTGGTTAGCTTCAAAATTTGAAAACCACCTCGAGTTTGATAAATTAATTAACATCAGTCACTTGTTGGGACATCTGCGATACTCCAGGGGTTCTGATTACTTACGATCTCTTCATCCCTCGACTATCGCATAGTAACATTGGAAGCAGCTCAGCGGAAAACATCTGAACCAATTACATGCCTGCAAAGATTACCTATGAAGACTGCAGAGAGCGACGCCCAACTTCAAAGCCACACAGTTAGCCATAGTGTACCGTTATACGCCTCTTTCGAAGAACATCAAACGACTAAATTACCTGGGTTTTTTCTGTGAGTGTCCAGGGGTGTAGAGATAGCATGTGATCGAAACCTCTGGAGTATCGAGGATTTTGTTGGGGAAGTTTTATATATATATATATATATACAGGTCTCATATACATTACATCACAAAAACAATCTTAATATATCTATAATATCAAAATGCTTCCCCACCAACAAAGTATAAACGATATTAATCATTTGAACAGGAATCTATGTTTAATTCTAATTAAGACAAAAATTAATAATAAACAATTTATTTTGCTTTTGATACATGCGCAATCACTTTTTTATTCCATATAGCACATAGTGCCATGGAAATTTTTCGGGACGCAATGAATTATTTTCAGTATTTTTATCTTGACGTAAAATCAGTACTCAGCTAAAACTTTTCAATGGTGGTTATGGTGCAAAGTGAGCAACTTTGATAACTGAAGAAAAATAGTAATTTATCTGCTTCTGTTTTGATAGAGAAAAAATACCATTTGTCGGCGTCAGTGGTGTAGCATTTTAAACACTTAAATAAATCATATCTGAATATCTTACCTTATTATTTAATTGAATTTCATTGTCTTTACAATTTCTCTCCTTCTGTCCACCATATAACAAGGTTGAGAAGTCGATCAGGCTACTGAGTCTGGGCTTTATCGATAGACTATATTCTTCTTTGTAAAACAGAACACAAGCAATATTAGATGACCGGCTCTGATTAGCGTATATGTCATCAGGGATCAAGCATAGTAGATTTCTGTAGAAATACTTTTCGTTCGACATAACTAAAGCGATAGGTTTAAAAACACGATTTCTACAAGCAGAGATTTGTAGACCTTGAATGTCGGTTGATATGGTATAATTGAATTCCTGGTAGCAGTAATTTACTTTGACATCCGGTGATTTGAATCTATAACTACAGTATTCGCTGTACATCCTTGCAATCACTACGTCTACCATATTATCTGAGGAAGAAATATTTTCATATGAACAAGAAATTTTCATTAACCATGGTAGATAATTTTGGACGCGGTGACATTCTGCACAGTGACGGTTTTTAAAAGTTATATCTGTTCTGGAATCCGATACTGGTATCATATCTCGGACATCAGTATATTTTCCTTGTTCACAGTTTTGTTTTATCTCAAGGTTACCGCTCCAAGTTACAGGACACGATGACACCATAAATGCCCCTTGTCTAATTTCAGTCCTTTCTTTGAAAGAGATCATTTCACATGTTGTCATCTCAACATACTGTCGGCGTGCATCGTCTTCACTGGGTTCCTCAACACCTGTAATCACTGCCGCATCGTAACAACAATTATCATAGAAAATACACATCCTATCACAGCCACAGTGGACATTGGTCGGTCCAGGGACACACGAATGGTGTGCATATTGACATATTTCCACTTGGCGATAGATGTCTGATGATTCGTCCTCTAAACATAGTCCAGTGGATATAAAAACTGGCCAAAATACTGTAAAGCATTGCATTCTGTAAGATAGCATGGTGCCAAACAGTAAGTAAATACGTTCTTGTAGTTGGCTTTTAAATACTTTTCTCCAGATGGACAGGGACAGAAGTTATGCATGAGATGAGTAGTCAAAATACGTTTATATCACACATTGGATATATCTACCAAGGAATGTACCGCAATGAGCACAACGAGCATTTCGAACTTATATACCTGTATTTTTATCGATTATTATTCAAAGCATTGCATTGCTCCTGAAAGTGATTGCACACCTGTCATAAGTGTTAACGTCTTTATAGAAGTTACGCAGATTTCATTAAGGATTTTTGACTCTGGAATTAAAAAACCTGTTTGTAATACACAATAACAAAGCACGTCAACTTCCTTGTTGACAACAATTTTGGAACTATTAAAAAATACACACATAGAACTCACACATAATGTAAACAACTTTCCTGTAAAAGTGTTTTGCTAAAAAACCACAACAGTCGTTTAAGTCCACGAACTTACCAAAACGGCTTTCGTCTTTTTTTAATTGAATCAAATGTTATTTTTCAATAAAGCGGGTCGTGTTATCGAGCGCGTAGCTACCATAGACTTCGGTACTCCCGTGCATCCACATCATTTTCACGTTCAATTAATACTGATAACGTTTATACACAAAATTTAAAAAGCAAGATTTCTCGTACTTGTATCGCAGGCTACACTATTGCTACATGTAAATAACTCCCTGACCCATGAGTATCTAAACTCCCCATCAGATTAATTGACGTAGCATCAATTTTATTTATAAACCTTAGCGTTAGTATGGTGACATTCTACTGTCGGAAATCCAAATGTATTGTGAGTAATCATATCTTATGGTCACGTGGAGGTCGTTATAATATAGCATATGGACTTTGGTTTTCCTTTTGTAGAAACATCAACTAATATTAATTTTTTGACGACATAATCGCATTGATATTGCACTTTTGAACTCCTTTGTGCAAACATTGTGTTCACCAGGGTAGTGTTCTATGGCTATCATTTTTCTTTTTAGTAGCATGCATCTCAAATAATACCATTGACATTTGTTCAAAGAAACTTATAATTCAATATAAAGATAAGGAATCGCTGATTCGGTCCATATGGTGTTATAATGCCATGGTAGAATAAGAATGTACGACCTCGGTCATAATTAAAATTGATACCCTAGTGGTATAACACCCATCCTTGATACTCCAGGGGTTCCGATCATTTACGATCTCTACACTCCTGGACTATCTCATAGTAAAATTAGAGGCAGCTCAGCGGAAAACATCTGACCCAACCACAGACATGCAAAGATTTCCTTTGAAGACTATGTGAGCGACGCCAAACATCAAAGCCACACAGTCATACGGTGAACCGTTATACGGATCTCTTGGTGAACATCAAAAGATTAAATTACCTGTTCTGTTGTGTTGCCTTCGATTTTACTATGAGATAGTACAGGGGTGTAGAGATCGAAGTGATCGGAACCCCTGGAGTATCGAAGATGTGTAACACCACAAAACAAATAATGGCTTCGACAAAGGTACACATTTTTTTGCATTGATATTATAAGGGCGCAGCCTTCGAAGGGCACGAAGTGCGAAGCACTTCTAAGGTAACGCATACATGAAAATAAAGAAAAAATACAATCTTCAAAATTTAATCCTACACACTGACAGCCATTTTTTTATCCACTGTAAAAAATCTCATCAGCGTGATTGCGATGCTTGAAGTCAGCTCATTATGTAATCGGCTGTATCTCCATTTGCCCACTTTTTATAGTCTGGTAATTAGCATAATGTTATGACAAGGGTTATAGTCCATTTCAGAGAAGTAAACCAGGATTTACCGATGCTTTACCTGTGAATTTCACCTGTGCTACTGTACTTATTCCATAAGGGTATCATATATGCATAACATGTACATGCATGAAAATTTTATTACATGGAAACATCTATTAATATGTTACTCTTTTTGTAATCTAGTTATGTTCTTGATATTTTTATGTTATTGAACACATCAAAAATAGAAGTAATATTTGGTACTAACTTCAAAAGTTCTTTCTATCTTTTTGAAAAACATACAATATATACATACATACTTCAACTACATCTACATATAACACATAAATGCTACCTAGAAAAATAGTTTATGACAATGTGTATCATACATTTTATAATATAATTAATAGCCTCTTTTCATTAGAAATCACCTTTTTGACAACTTTACAGAAATACACTGCAATATATCGTCATTTTTAGGGCCACATTGTGCCGATTTGCCGACAAAAGTCTAACTTTTACGTTCATCATTGGATAGGTGCGAACTATCCGAAGTAGTACATATTATAAAAAGTCATGACTAGCTATAAATTACTCTGGGAAAATTGCGTGTTCAAACTATCCGGAGGTTTACTGTATAACTATAAGTTAACGAAATTTCAAAATCAGCAAAACTTTGAACAATGTCTCATTGTTCTTCAGTTATAGTATAACATTCGCATTTTCTCAAACAATTTGCAGTCTGCAGAAGCCTATATCCTGTAAAAATGCTTAGGTTTTTAAAGTGTGATAAAAGTGATGCGCATTGATATATATATATATTACATGTATTATCAAATTATGCAAATTTACTAAGTTTTACAGGTTACTGTTTTAAAATAATAGATATCTCAATTAATCCAAATATTACATTCTGAATAAAGAGTATATTTAATTTATTAATATCTCATACTTAGTAATTATTTCATGGAGGATATTTTAGCGACCATCTGGCCATGGATGTTTCCAAAAAATTGCCAAATATCATCCTACATGAAAAATAGCTGGATTTTCTCAATGTCAAACATACAAATATATTCAGTACATGTATGTTTGACTTTCTTGTTACTGTAGAATTGTAATGTCGGGATATCAGTTTGATATACAATGCACATTTTGTATATGGAATACAACTGTATATGATCCTATAGAATTGAACAGTTTCTTGTGATATATTCTCTATATAGCTACATAAGTACACATGACAACAATACAAGCATCATTGTCTTGATCGGGTTCTCCTAATAACGACAGATGTAAAAGGTTTTTTTTATGATTTAACTAATTCTTTAAATTGAAACAGTCGGTGAAAAACAATTTGCTCTTCCTGTTGCACGTCTCCTAAAACTTTGATGCAATTTTGTTCTTTATTCTTATCTCAATGTTGAAATTTACAAAGATGTAATATAGAATTAAAAATTTTCTGTCAAAACGTATAAAATATATATATAGTACTGTATTGTATAATTTGGAATGATCAAATTTAGATTAGGTATATAGTTTCAAATCAAAAGGCAGTAATTTCGATCTTAGCACACAAGGAAATCTCTACAGAGAGGATTCATATTCATTATTTATTTTGGGAGGTGCTTTTGGTAATGGTATTGGTACCTTTGGGAGGGAGTGCCCGTAGTATTAGGCAAGGAAAAAACCTACGTCGTTGCATCCACATTGTTTTAACCCTGGATACGCCCCTGGTCAAAACTTCAAGCAACTATGTGTAAATATTCGTCTTCATTGTAAGGCTCTGTATTGTAATGCAAGGGAAGCAACTGTAGGAACTTCGAATTTCCCGCGAATGAAAGTCACGTGACCAACAACGAATTAAAGATGGCGTCCATAATAGCAACCATAAGTTGAAACATGGCGGACGACGCTAAGGTGCTCTGATTGTTCACCGGTGTATTGTTTTGATATTACGACAGCATGGATATTAGCATTCGCAAACTGCTGACAACTGCTCAAAAGTTTTCAGGTATTGGATCTGTTAGATTGAATGTTAACTTTCATGTAACGATTCTCTTGTCAAACGGCACAATATAACAAGTCGTGCGTTAGTGCTTCATTAGGCCTGAATATATGTATTCCTTCTTAGATTTTACAAATTTAGGTCTAACGGAACGCCTTATTCGTATTCATCGCTAACTTATTGATTATCCTTATAATACAGTGTACAGTGGTGGATCAAGAGAACTATCTTTCTAAATTCCTTGTGAAAATTGAGGGATAATAAATATAAATATATAGGCCCTTGTTTTGGTCTTTGGACACGATTTAAAAAGAGTTATTGTTGTGTTGCTGAAGTCATCGCGCAACACCACCCCTTCCCCAGCACAGGATCCACTGGTGTAGACAGACATACAGACAAATGTTGTTCTTTATTTGGGTTTGATTGAAATAAGAGAGAGTCCTTCAAATCTACATGTATTAGGACACATCGGAACTTTAATGTCTCCCTCAAACTCGCCTCACTTTTGGACTTTGGTTGAGCTAACACCCTGTAAGTTCTGTCCCCTGGACAAGACACCATAGTATATAAAAGTGGTAGTATCTGCTCGTGCTTAATGCTCAGGATATATTATAGTAGCTTTACTGTTATAGTGGAAAAGATATCACCTTCTGACTGGAAAAGTCAGGAAAAGATATCACCTTCTGACTGGAAAAGTCAGTCAGAAGGTGATATATTTTCCGCTACAACTGTAGCTAATATTATAGGGACCAAGCGAGATGATTGGTTTGCAAGTTGTCAGTATTAATGTGACTTGGTGGGGTGTGCTCTATTACAATGAGATCAACACAACACAATACGCCAATTCTGGGATACAAGGAACTCTTCTGGGTAGAAGGTAGAAAATGTTGATTTGGTCATGTGACCGCGAAAAAGTTAGGATACATTTTTTCATCATGGCAGTGATCGACACTTCTAGGCAGAGAATATCAATTAATGTCTGAGTAATGGTCATTGTTGTTAATACTTTTGATGATATTTGATACAATATTATTTTTTGATAAATTAATTCTAAGTGTTCTGTCATAATATGTAATTTTCCACCTGTCAGTCATTACATATGCCGCCATTTTGTTTCAAATGTGCCCTAAATAAAGTCACTTGGTGATGCAAGTCACGTGACTAAACTGACTGAATGTTGTATTCTGGAAACGGCGTATTATAACACAGCCTTCAAAAGAACACAGACATCAATATGAATTCACACAGCTAGTGCAACACATACTGCACACATGGGAGGCAGTCCTTAAACGACCCTGTCTGTTAGTTGGATGTTAAATCTGATAAACAAACAAACAATCAAGAAAATTAACTTTGAATTAATGCTGTATATATGTTTATATTAAGGTCCAGATAATCCACCCCTAAATGAAGCATTTGGAATTCTAAGAAATGTGGCAGAGAACAAACCATCAGTGGATGCCCCAGAGGCATTTGGACAGGATCTGTACGTTATTTGTGCAGAAATATCCTTCCAGGTAAGTTAAATTTTCAAGAAATTTAAATTAGCAGACATTTTGCATAAAATGTCTAATCTATTAGTACTATAGCTGTTTTAGGAATAGTGGGTTTCAAGATTCCAAAATGACTTGTGTAAATTAAGAACAATTTACTGTGGATTAGTCGGAACTTTCGGTGATTACAACATTATTAAATTAACGTCAAAAGATGACGTCACAATCCCAGGAAGGAAGGACTAATCAACAGTAAATTGTATTTTATCCATGTCTTTTTTAGATCTCAAACTGCCATATCATCTGATGAGATTATCAAATCTCCTGATTATACTTACACACATTTGAATTGACAGACACATGGTGACAGTGAATGCGTTTATGTTTGTGTCATCTTAAAAATGTATTACCAAAAGGTAGTTTGAATGATCTCTTTTTACACACAGACTGTTTGTCTGGAGAGAAATTAATTGAATTTCATTAAATTGAAAGTATTTATTGTCTTCACCATGTATTTGTCCTTGTAATGTGTGTGGCAGTGCATGTAAAGATATATGTGCACATGTGTGATATTTAACGTGGATGTGTGTGTGGAATTGTGTTGATTGAATGTTATAGTTATAAAATAATTATAGTTTCATATAACTTAACAGGATTTGCAGGTGTTCCATAAATGGATCCTTCTCAGAAAAATTGGGCTCCCAAATGTAATAGTAATGGACCAAGTTTCAGAAAAAAATCTGGTGCCGGTTTTTTATTTTCCATGCTTAAAAAGGATATGGGGACGTCATAAATGCAATTAAACCCTGACTTCATCTATTGATAAAGAAATTGAAAATCACAACAACAACAAAATTGACAATGGATTTTGTTTTCATATTTTCAGAATGGCCTGTATGACATGGCAAGAGACTGTCTTAAAATGTTCTTCATGAAACCTCCACCTGCAAACCAGTTTTTGTGTAGAGCATATTTATGTCAAGCTCAGCTCTTGGCACCACAGCAGGCTAACAACCCAGTAAGTTATGTAACGGGGAGAGTAGTGACCCGCCAGCCGGGCTCGAATCTGTGACCCTGGACTTATTGGTCCATCGCTCTAGGATTGTACGACTTTTATATTTCTAAAAGGCGATAATTTTTATAAAGTGCTATTCAAGCTGCACATTAATTTCAGTATAAATGTAAGCCTTAGAAATAATTCAGACTGATTTTTTGTTTTCAGTAAGATATGTTACTCGCAAGCTGGGTGTTTTAAATTATTAAAGATGCTCCACCGCTGACAAATGGTATTTTTTCACTATCAAAACCAGGAGCAGACGATTTAGTATTTTTCTTCAGTTACAAAAGTTACTTACTTTACACCATTACCACCATTGAAAAGTTTGAGCTTCTAATTTAACTTCAAGTTAAAAATATAAAAAATAATTAATTGCATCCAGAAAAATTTTTGTGTCACTATATCCTATATGGAATGAAGTACTGATTGCGCATGCATCTAAGGCGAAACAAATTATTTTGTATTTTTTTTTTTTTTTTGTAATTAGACATATATATACACGATTACACACCAATTGTTGTTCAAATGATGAATATCATTTATGCTCTGTCGGTGGTGGAGCATCTTTAAGTGATTTGAAAATTTGGAAAAAAAAAATCAAGAAATATTGCAAAATATTATCTTTTCTATTGAAGAGCATCATATACAAAACAATACATTATCCTAAATGTCCTGAAGCAGTTAATGTCTTCATACATAATTGCATATAAATATGTTACAGATGTATCACTGCATTCTATGATTATGAAAATTTTGTATTGTTGTCTGATATTACCATGATGCTGTATTAATTCTAAAATAAAAAATGGCTTGGAGTGACAATGATAAATCTGCACATGTATATGCCCTGGATTATCTCAAGTAAAAGAATGTTAAAAAAACCAATTGTTATCTTTCAGGAACAGTTGGAAAAAGCAGTAGTTTACTTGTTGAAAGCTATTTCCTTTGCAAAGAAGAATGTGAGGTAGGTATTTTATGATTTATAAATGATTCCCCATAATCCGGATGCAGATAGTTTGCAAAATTCTCAGTCCAGATGGAAATGTTAGGGAACAGATTACCATAACTTTACTTATTGACTTAGAACACAAAATTTGACAGTCTGGAAAGTTTGTCATCTGGACGGTTGAGGCTAAGATTAAAGGTGTACGGATTATTGAGAGTTTACTGTATTTGTCATATTGTTATATGCTTATTTCCTTTATGAAATAAATCTTAAAACAATGAGTAAGATTCACCACTGTACAACAGAAATCATTTTCCAGAAAATAATGATTTGAAACCACATTATTTATCTGAAATTTATTACTGTTTTTTCCGGAGTATAAGTCACGACTTTTTACCCTGATAAATGGGATTGAGACGAATGAGACTTATCTGCGGAAAACCAAGATCTGATGTACTTCATTTTTGATTTGATATCTAAATCGTTGGTATACACAGACGGTTACGTGGGTACATGGGCCTAACTTTAAGGTGCTACTTATTTACCAGTGTGACTTATATGTGTACAAAAACTGAAAAAAATCGTAAAAAAGGCCTTTGCGACTCATACACAGGCGCGACTTATTACCCTGAAAATACAGTATTCAATTTGTAATTTACTAAGTTACACAGCATTAACTAATTCACCCCTGAAGACACATTTAGGTTCTTCTTCAAAAGCATAGACCAGTCCATTATGAAATTTGAGGGGTGAATGAGTTGAGACTAATTTGTTGTAACAAGGATTATGTGTTTGTTAATTGATATGATTTTAAATATTACAGGTACCACTTTTTGGTATACAATGCATCAGTGATCTACTGGCAGTTTTGTCGTCCCTTTCTAAAGCCAAACTACAAACAGTACTTGGCTCGTGGTCTCCATCAGGTGGTCAGGGCCCTTGATGATATTGATGACAAAGACTTTGAATGGCGTGCTCAGCTCATGATGTATGTTTGAAATGCACATAATTACATATATTCGACCCTATAAGTGCCCCTCCCTCTTTTAAATGTATACTAGAAACCAATGGTATGTCTATTTCCATTTCAAGTTTGTGAAGATTGATTTTTTGCAGATCATTGAATTTAAATATATTTTCATGTACATTGTATAACTAAAGTTAACATTACTTTACAAGATATATTTTTACAAAATTCGCCAAAAAAAATCATTCAATAATATTCATTATAAGAAAGTTTGTTACATTACATCAAGTAGATACCTTAATCATATATACCTGCAATGAAAATGAAAAATGAGATTATTTTTTGAATTATTTAGAGCACTGATTGAGTGCCATTTGGATGCTGGGAAGAGAAACGATGCCGCTAGTATTGCTAATCCTGCTGTGACGTTCATCAAGGCTAATGTTCCTCACCTGTACAAGAAAGTGTTTGGGATCATTGTAAGTTCTGGTGTCACTATATCAAGTTAATGTTTTAACAAGTTTTTATAGTGTGTTTATTTATAATGATATGCAGTTGAATTAGACAGAGCCAATCATAGGTAACCAGTTAGCTCAATTGAAGCGGTAGAGCGTCTGTCTAGTGTTGGGAGGTCCCGTGTTCATAACTCTGGTCTGACCACTACATTCTTTCCTTTCCTGTTGCAGATATATGCTTTTAATATTATAAGAATTTGTGCATAAACTTTTACATATGTATTTAGGAAGTTATGAAGCCCAGTGTCTATCATGTAAAATAAAATTTGATAACATTAGACTTTTCAGTACTGAAACATTGAAATTAGGACATAAGTCGCCATTCATTTACAATACATATAATTTGTATTTAAGTGAGTGAAACTAGTATGATAACAGTTATTGGTTTCACAAATTATTTTCTGTATAAAATGAGTATGTAGTTAAAGTCTAATTATAAGTGTAGTGATCATTTATCAATTGTTTTATCTGTCTTAAGCATGAAAAAAGTTACCAAAAATATTTGTATGTAAACATTATTATTATATCACAGTTTCGTAAAAAAGTATAAATTAATGATGTCTGCTTTAATATATTTCCAACTGTTTCTATTTGTTTTTGTTTTCTGATAAAAAGGTGAGAAACCAGCTGTTAGAGTCTGCTAAATTACACAAAGATGTGAAGAACTCAGCAGAGCTAGCAGTCTATTACAAGATACTGAAGCTCAAAGTGTAAGTTTGTGGAATATTCTGTTCACATTTAGGTTTTGTTAACATTATATGCTACATGTGCATGTACACATGACATTGTTTCTGTAAGCTGATAAAAACTAGATCATATCAAATCTGGATCCCTGTGTATTCCTATGTAAATATTGGATGCCATTTTCCTGCTTGATTTATGGTTATTAGAAATTGTATAATTTGGAGACCTTGCTATACCAACCAAATATGCTAGTCCTGGTGGTGACATTCAGTTTAGACAAGTTACACTCATTGTCGGAGACCCACAGGTGATCGCACTACACTACGCTACACTTGTCACCCGTGGGCAAGCTCCTCTTAAAATCCTCGTAAAATATGCTAATTAACATACTAGAATCGACCAATTGGAATACTTGATATATAGTTCGGAACTCTTCAGAATGAAGGCTGGTTTAATAGCTTAATGATAAACAAAAAATTGGCGAAGCTCATAAAAACATGCGAGTTTTGTATAAAAACGATCAAGGACAAATCATACAGATCTCCATCTTCCAAAACTATCTCATATGACCACATAGGTCATGGTAGTATGGTGAAAATGGATGACACCAAGGGTAGAATGGAGTTGTTGACCACGGTGAGTGTTAACCAGCTGTGTTTGGTTACAATGTGTAGGTCAAGGATGTGTTGGCTCCATGACGTTGAGCTACAACATACGTATGCCGTAATTAATACCTTATACCTAATAACATTAAGACTATTAGATAAAATACTCATATGACAATACCTATTTCTGCCCTAATAAAGCATAATATTATTACAGAAATACCTAATAAAGTCCTATACTGCTATGAACGAAGCTAATAACTCTTTTGTTCATAGATTACCTGGCCCATATACACATGTATTTACACCGCTCGTATTTACACCGCTCGTGTGCTCACAGTATCGCAGAGTTTACCCACGGGTGATAAGTGTAGCGTAGTGTAGTGCGATCACCCGTGGGTCTCCGACAATGAGTTACACTGTTCATTTACATTGGTTTGAATGATTATCTTTTCCTTAAATTTCATTTGCAACTCATGGTTTAATTTGTGCTTAATTCAATTATCTCAAAATGATGGCAATTAATGAAATTTTAATTTATTTAAGTACTGTATTTCTCGCTCTCTTCATCGAGAATATAACGTAATACAGGCTATATAACTTAATTAGTCAGTTTTAAAACACATGACAGACACATGATTGAAATTGCTATTCACTTATTTTGTATATCCTTATACTTATAGATCTGTAGATTTAAATGAACAACGTGAGTACTACAGCGAGATCCAGCGAATCCTGAACCAGATTGGAGTTACTCAAGGGGGTGCTGATGACACAAATATCCAAAAGACTGAGAAAGGGCGCAAAAAGGGTGGAAGAACTGCCGCAAGCCCTACCCCAGCGGGTGGCCGCCTAGAGGATGACAGAGAAAGGTACATTAATATCAACGTAAATGTTTTGTTCTGAGTTAGGCTGCATGATATTTACCATTATTATTGACTCTCCTATATGTGTCATCCTCCTTTCTGTGGTGTATGTGGAAATATCTTATTAAGATTAGACTTGTATCTCCACGCCAATGTGATGCTCTCCTTTACGCTCCAATACAAGATCTGACAACTCCCCGTTTTGGGTCACCTTAGCATGACCCCTATGTTAAGCCAATCAGTGCATCTCAGATCTTTGGTGTGGCTTCTCTCGGAAGTACAAATGGCTAAGAGCATGCCTCAAGATGTTCCAATTTTAGGCCAGGGGTCAAGCTGAGTTGACCCCAAATCCGTTAGATCTTGTATTGGAGTGTATCATAGAGCATCGTAATCATAGTGGAGCAGACTTCAAAAGTCCAATTTTAATTAGATTGTAAATGCCCCTTGACTCATTTTGACACAGCTAGATTATTCTTAATGATTTAATGCAAAATTCAATCTGTTTGTTGCTGGGTCCAGTTTTTTATTAAAAAAAATCTTAAATTTAAGGAATCCGTTAACTTCAAATTCTCCATTAGAAAGCAATTTACATTAAGTTGATATCCTGCAAGAGTACTAAACTGTAGAGTAATTAAATCATATATTGGTTTATTCATTTGCACATATAGTTTACCACTAAAGTAATTGTTTTGTCACCATTTTCATGATTTGTGCACGAATATTATAGATACTGTTACAATATGAGTGTTGGTTTTAAGAATTTACAACCAAACTTACATTTTGAATGTTCATTTGAATGAGTATCTTAATCAAGAATACACCACCAAAAACTAAAGTAAGGAAAAAAGATTTTGCCCGAATGATTTAAAGATTTTCCAGAAAAAAAAAGTAATATGTATTTTGTATTGTGTGATGTACCTTGAAGTGTGAGGTCAGGCTCATCCACCCCTGATAGACCTCGCCCCGAACTTGTACGTAAAAACTCGTCACAGCGAGTGTAAGTATAACTGGCCATGATAACCTAATGTGACATTGTTTTTTGGTCTGGAATTGATTATCTAATGTTAATGAGTATAATAAGGCTATGTAAAATACATATCCTGTCAAGGGACTCCAAAGATATTTTTTACTCTCTCCCAATAACTTCAAAACCTTCCCATTTTCATGGTCTCAAGTTCACTTACCTTGAATTTTAAATCAACATCAAATGCAGATGAAAAATATACATATATAGTTTCCTGACCATACAAACCATATTTATGCACATATATTGCATACTTTTCTTCATGAATTCATAAGTGAAAAATTGGGCTGTACAGCTCATAACAAATTTTGTACCACTTATAACAAATTTTGTACAGCTCACAACAAATTTTGTACAGCTCACAACAAATTTTGTACCACTTACAACAAATTTTGTACAGCTCACAACAAATTTTGTACCGCTCACAAAAAATTTTGTACAGCTCACAACAAATTTTGTACCGCTCACAACAAATTTTGTACCACTTATCACAAATTTTGTACCACTCTCAACAAATTTTGTACAGCTCACAACAAATTTTGTACAGCTCACAACAAATTCACAACAAATTTTGTACAGCTCACAACAAATTTTGTACAGCTCACAACAAATTTTGTACCTCTCACAAAAAATTTTGTACCACTTATTACAAATTTTGTACAGCTCACAACAAATTTTCTACTGCTCACAACAAATTTTGTACCACTTATCACAAATTTTGTACCACTCTCAACAAATTTTGTACAGCTCACAACAAATTTTGTACAGCTCACAACAAATTTTGTACCGAATTTTGTACAGCTCACAACAAATTTTGTACCGCTCACAACAAATTTTGTACCTCTCACAACAAATTTTGTACAGCTCACAACAAATTTTGTACCACTCAACATATTTGCGATTAAATTTATGCACACAAAAATGAATTTCTGGAATTTCCATTGAATTTAAGGAACCATAAAATTCATTACAAATTACTGGAGTCCCTTAACAGGAGATAAAATGGTAGACCCTAATGATTCCTTTGTTTTCAGTGATTTTCTGGCTAGTTTAGTTATAAACATATGCGTCCCTGTATTGGGATGTATGTTTGATTACAGTGTGTTTTAGCTAAGTATTCCTAATAGAGTTTGTGCTGTTATCTAAACTAAATATCTATCAAGTAATTCAGAAATGAGGTTTGGAAGTCAAACTTATTTCTGATGATGTTGATAAATGGTGTGAATTTGAATTGTTAAGTTGAATAAATAATATTAAGTTGCAAAATAATCTTAGCAGTTGTCCTAAATTAGTGCTACTGCTTATTGCGAAATCTAACTGCAAATTAACATGTTCTAAATCAAGATATGGTAAAACATATTTTAGTTATTTTGTTTATATTTGTGATATTGTTTGTTTTCCCAGCCCCCATTCTCATCATTTACTGATTTGATGTCACATATTTCAGTTATTAAGTTATGTTTGTGATATTTTGTTTTCCCAACCCCCAATCTCATCATTTTATGATTTGCTATCAGATTTTTCAATTATTAAAGATGCTCCACTGCCGACAGAGCATAATGATATTTATCATTTGAACAATAATTGGTGTTTTATCGTGTAAATATTGGTGCATGCGCAATCAGTACTTCATTCCATATAGGGCATAGTGGAACAGATTTTTTTGGGATGCAAATATTTATTTTTAATATTTCTATCTTGAAGTAAAATTAGAAGCTCAAACTTTTCAATGGTGGTAATGATGTAAAGTAAGTAACTTTTGTAACCGAAGAAAGATACCAAGTCTTCTGCTCCTGGTTTTGATAGTTAAAAAATACCATTTGTTAGCAGTGGAGCATCTTTAAGTTATGTTTGTGATATTTTGTTTTCCCAGCCCCCAATCTCATCATTCTGAGATGTCTCAGAGTGTTATCTCGGACACCGAGTTGTAAGTTACGACATTTCACAAACAATGCATGTGTATTTAGCTAGTAGGATTGATGTACTATTTCTGTATGAATCTGACTATCACTGTGAATGATGTATTATCTTGTCGTTACATATCACAGAGTTATCTCCCTTTTGGAAAGGTATCGATTGTGATGTTTCACTTTGTGTACAAAAATGTCATCATTTTCTCTGGGGGAAAAAGGCACCACACTCATAAATATATGGCGTAACAATCAATACCTACCTGTAACGGCAGGTAACTGTTTATATGCAAATAAAAAATAGTTTAATTACTGTTCCAAAAGATTTGCATCATTACAATTCTTTTGTGTTTTTTTCGAAAAAAAAATCTATCTTTTCCAAAATTCATGTAGTGTTTCATATTTGGATGTTCCACTTCCTCTTTCATTTTATATTCTACCTGATATAAGATTGATTTTTGAGGCCTCTAATTTGAAAATAGGAGTAACATATCACTGACTACCACGTAGCCTCTTGGTGCAGAGGTACTGTGGTTTTTCTCTAAACATACATTCAAGCTTTCTTCTAGTTTTGAAGTCTTTTATAAATCTTTAAGAATTTTTGAAGGCTGTGAGAAAGACATAAATAGATTAAATCAAGCCAAATGTTGCATGTTTATGTTTCTTTTCATCGATAATTTCTTGATCCAGCATCACTATTGTTTTAATAAATAATAAGGATCATATAGCCTTGATATATCTGTATTTTAGTGTATTGCTAGCTTGAGAAATGATATACTTGGATCTTGTTCTACACATGATAACATTCTGAAAGTCAGGGTGTTGTATAAAATTTAAAAAAAATAAGTTGAAAATTATAAGGCATGGTTATATATATTATTTCACTCGATACTATATTGCAACTTTCTAAAAGACCAGCATGGAATTATAATATAGACTGTTTTTAGATTAATAAAAAAGGATGAAGCATGGCTATTATGTAACTTAACTGAATTCAATATGGTATGAGTACATGTTATATTTATAATGCTCAATCCTGTTGGTATGTTAATCGTACTCAAAATTAAAAAAAAAATTATGCAAGGAATCCATAATTAGTTTTCTAAAATGGACCAGACACTTTTTTGTCTTTAAGGTTGCGATACTACCGTATTGTCATGTCACTATTGCTTGTATCCATATTGAGAGAACAAACGCCTGCTGGAATGAGTGTTACATGGACTTGTTATTATGCCATAAATGAATATTCTAATGTCAGTGACTGCAGACATTGCATGAAAGCATACCTTTTAGAGTGTATCAGATTTCGACTATATTATTAATCGATAGTCAAATTGTAAAAATGAAATATATAGCGAAAGTATTGAAACCTACCAATATACTGTTCCATATGGAATGTACCAGACAGTTTTGGCAGACAATATGCATATCTAGTATCTAGCTTAATCATCAATTTCATGTTAAAAAATAATAATATTTTTCTTAAGCTAGACTATGTGTACAGGTATCTCTATTATTGGTCATATTGATGACTGTTGTGAAACTTACAGATCATACCTGGCATGCAACATTGGTAATGTACATAACATACAATACTTTTGTGTTTAGAAGAAAAATGTACCCATACATGGTTCTATATTGTCGAATATGGTTGTACAAATAATGAGTGTGAAAATGAAACATGTACATCTTGTATTTTATTTTCATCTTGCCTCACACGTCACAATTGTATGATAATGTTGTTTAGATGTTAAGAAACCTGTTTTGGTAATCTTTTAAGAAATCGCAGTATCTCCAGTGGTGAGTTGATGAGGTGAGATTTGAATCTGACTACGGTACTGAGTTTTCAGTCGTCATTTGCCTGAGTCTACATTAATTATCACCATCACAAAAAGGCTCTACTTTGTGTGTCACATCAATGCACTAGATGGATGTAGCATTTAATATTGGTTAAACACAGTGACAAATTCTTGCAAACTTCAGGAAAAAATGAACAATCAAAAAACAAAAATTTTGTAAATTATGAAAAATTTAGAAAAAAGATATGGTGAAAAAATTCCTATTTCCAGCAAGATATTCAAATTACATCAAAAGTATTCTCTGAACTCAGGATATTTTTTCTACTTTGATATTGAGATATAACTCAAAATAGTTATTTCTGTATTGGATTTGAAGACTTTAGAGAGTTAGGTCCCCTGAATTGTCTGGTTTTGTCACTGAAGTCTAACATTTAAAAGAAATTTACGGTAATTTCCTTTTATCATTTTCTTCAGTCACAAGCAACCATTCCCACAGTCTTTTGATCATATCATTATTATAAAGTTTGTTATCCTGCTTCTGAATGATTCATCAATTAATGTCAATTCATAAATCAATTTCATCTTATTTTGTAAAAATCAGATGTTTTTAAATTTTTAACATGCATCAATTTCATGAAGTAACTTAAAAGTACATGTAATCTGGACCAAAGATGTTAAAGTTTTCTTGATATGATGTATATGGTAGGAACATAATTTGTATCAAAACATTAATTTTTCAAGGTTGCGAAATTTGAAGACAGTGGTAAATTTGATGTTTTAGTAGTAATTGTTTCATTCCATACATCGACTTATCCAAAATCACTATCAATATTTAGTCGTGCATCTTCTAAAGGAATATTTCAGCTATTAGAAAAAAATATAACTTTTTTACGCATTTATGTTTCAGATATACTACAAATTATAATCTGCCTAATTTAATCAATACTTGCTTATATATATAGGAGCAAAATTGATTACAGAATCTTGACTTAATAAAGTTTTCTAATTTCCCCAGATATTGACAAGGTGACTTATGGATTTGTCGATGATGGAATTTTTAAGTTGGGTACTATTATCTGTAAAAATTATTTCACCTGTAGTGTCACTGTGTGTTTAGATGACCTTGTAGATGTTTATGTAGATGATTAAGTAGATGTTTCTGTAGATGTTTATAGATTGGTGGCTGAATTTTTCACACAGGCGAAGTCCATCTAAGGCGGGGAGAAGAACCCCTACTCCCACAAGTACAAAGAAATTAGCTGCAGACAGCCCAGACAAGTGAGTTTCTTCAATGTATGGCCAGAAACCCCGGTAATCTATAAAACTGTATAAGTAGTAATGGCTAACACCAAGGATAGACAATAAGAGTTTTAACAGTCCGGACAAGTGAGTTCCTTCTATCTATGGACAGAAACCCCTATAATAATCTATAATGCCATGTAAATAGTAATGGCTATAACACTGAATATAGAGAATAAAAGTTTTAACATTCCGTACAATTGAGTTCCTTCAATATAATACCATGTAATCTATAATCATATAAATTAGCTGCAGACAGTTCGGACAAGTGAATTCCTTCAATATATAACCATGTAATCTATAATACCATATAAATTAGCTGCAGACAGTCCGGACAAGTGAGTTCCTTCAATATAAAACCCTGTAATCTATAATACCATATAAATTAGCTGCAGACAGTTCGGACAAGTGAATTCCTTCAATATATAACCATGTAATCTATAATACCATATAAATTAGCTGCAGACAGTCCGGACAAGTGAGTTCCTTCAATATAAAACCCTGTAATCTATAATACCATATAAATTAGGTTCAGACAGTCCGGACAAGTGAATTCCTTCAATATAAAACCCTGTAATCTATAATACCATATAAATTAGCTCCAGACAGTCCGGACAAATGAATTCCTTCAATATAAAACCCTGTAATCTATAATCATATAAATTAGCTGCAGACAGTTCGGACAAGAGAATTCCTTCAATATATAACCATGTAATCTATAATACCATATAAATTAGCTGCAGACAGTCCGGACAAGTGAGTTCCTTAAATATAAAACCCTGTAATCTATAATACCATATAAATTAGCTGCAGACAGTCCGGACAAGTGAGTTCCTTCAATATAAAACCCTGTAATCTATAATACCATATAAATTAGCTTCAGACAGTCCGGACAAGTGAGTTCCTTCAATATAAAACCCTGTAATCTATAATACCATATAAATTAGCTTCAGACAGTCCGGACAAATGAATTCCTTCAATATAAAACCCTGTAATCTATAATACCATATAAATTAGCTTCAGACAGTCCAGACAAGTGAGTTCCTTCAATACAAAACCCTGTCATCTATAATACCATATAAATTAGGTTCAGACAGTCCAGACAAGTGAGTTCCTTCAATATAAAACCCTGTAATCTACAATACCATATAAATTAGCTGCAGACAGTCCAGACAAGTGAGTTCCTTCAATATAAAACCCTGTAATCTATAATACCATATAAATAAGCTGCAGACAGTCCGGACAAGTGAGTTCCTTCAATATAAAACCCTGTCATCTATAATACCATATAAATTAGCTTCAGACAGTTCGTACAAGTGAGTTCCTTCAATATAAAACCCTGTAATCTATAATACATTATAAATTAGCTGCAGACAGCCCAGACAAGTGAGTTTCTTCAATGTATGGCCAGAAACCCCGGTAATCTATAAAACTGTATAAGTAGTAATGGCTAACACCAAGGATAGACAATAAGAGTTTTAACAGTCCGGACAAGTGAGTTCCTTCTATCTATGGACAGAAACCCCTATAATAATCTATAATGCCATGTAAATAGTAATGGCTATAACACTGAATATAGAGAATAAAAGTTTTAACATTCCGTACAATTGAGTTCCTTCAATATAATACCATGTAATCTATAATCATATAAATTAGCTGCAGACAGTTCGGACAAGTGAATTCCTTCAATATATAACCATGTAATCTATAATACCATATAAATTAGCTGCAGACAGTCCGGACAAGTGAGTTCCTTCAATATAAAACCCTGTAATCTATAATACCATATAAATTAGCTGCAGACAGTTCGGACAAGTGAATTCCTTCAATATATAACCATGTAATCTATAATACCATATAAATTAGCTGCAGACAGTCCGCGGACAAGTGAGTTCCTTCAATATAAAACCCTGTAATCTATAATACCATATAAATTAGCTTCAGACAGTCCGGACAAGTGAATTCCTTCAATATAAAACCCTGTAATCTATAATACCATATAAATTAGCTCCAGACAGTCCGGACAAATGAATTCCTTCAATATAAAACCCTGTAATCTATAATCATATAAATTAGCTGCAGACAGTTCGGACAAGAGAATTCCTTCAATATATAACCATGTAATCTATAATACCATATAAATTAGCTGCAGACAGTCCGGACAAGTGAGTTCCTTAAATATAAAACCCTGTAATCTATAATACCATATAAATTAGCTTCAGACAGTCCGGACAAGTGAGTTCCTTCAATATAAAACCCTGTAATCTATAATACCATATAAATTAGCTTCAGACAGTCCGGACAAGTGAGTTCCTTCAATATAAAACCCTGTAATCTATAATACCATATAAATTAGCTTCAGACAGTCCGGACAAGTGAGTTCCTTCAATATAAAACCCTGTAATCTATAATACCATATAAATTAGCTTCAGACAGTCCAGACAAGTGAGTTCCTTCAATACAAAACCCTGTCATCTATAATACCATATAAATTAGGTTCAGACAGTCCAGACAAGTGAGTTCCTTCAATATAAAACCCTGTAATCTACAATACCATATAAATTAGCTGCAGACAGTCCAGACAAGTGAGTTCCTTCAATATAAAACCCTGTAATCTATAATACCATATAAATAAGCTGCAGACAGTCCGGACAAGTGAGTTCCTTCAATATAAAACCCTGTCATCTATAATACCATATAAATTAGCTTCAGACAGTTCGTACAAGTGAGTTCCTTCAATATAAAACCCTGTAATCTATAATACATTATAAATTAGGTTCAGACAGTCCGGACAAATGAATTCCTTCAATATAAAACCCTGTAATCTATAATACATTATAAATACCTGGTAGTAATGGCTAACACAAAAGATAGAGAATAACAGAGTTTTAACAGGACAGTGATTATGAAAAAAACAACTTTTATTGATATAGAACTGTTCGTAGCTTTTGTGATTACTGACAAGTTTATGAGGATGAGAAATGGTGAGAGTCAGTAATAGAAAGTTTGCAAGTATTAAATGATCAACGTAAATAAGTTTTGAATCAAAGTAAGTATCAAGAAAATATATGCTTCCCTAAACAGCCTTTAGTATTGACAAGGTGAAAAGTGGCTGAGTGGGTATTAGACCACTGGGGCAGTTGCCACTGTTATTGACAATTGATCAGTGGTTTTTCTCCTGGTACTCCCACTTTCCACCATTTCATATTTAAACTGGCGTGGCTTTAATTGACACAGTGACTGTTATTAAGTAGGACATTAAACAAACAAAAATTTAGACGAAATTTCAAAACTAAACTTGTTTTTTTTTAGAATACACAGGTAAGTCATTGATCAGAAAAAAATCCTTAGATTTACATCATTTTCCTGTTCTCCTTGGAGGCTGGCTCTGTGACTGGGTACTGGATGAACAGGGCAATATTTAGTTATATGTAGATAGAAAACAAAAGCTAACAACAATCACCTGCTTAATAGAAATATAATTTTATATTTAAGTCACAATTTTTAGTTTTGTAGACATTGGTTTATGATTTTTAGTGCATAAAGCTGTAAGTGGAATAAACAAATCTAAGTTTTCAAAATAAAATGCTTTTATAAAATGAATAATTAACACTCAATCTTAGAAATGTTTGTTGGTCTGAAATCTTAGATAAACACCTGCTCCTGATCATTACTGAAAAATAGCTGAAACAGACCAGTACCTGGAATAGATCCTAAAGGTTGTGCAAATTGAATTGCATTAACATTGTATTTATGCACTCATGAAACAAATGGATTATAATACAAACAAAATTCTTCTCTCTCCATATATTTAATCTATTATAGATCGATAGATGGGTATTTGTATCAAATTCATCTTTAAAGATATTAAAGCTTATATTATCCTCTGTGTTTTTATTTGCCCACTACCAGACCGTTTTTACTGCTGGAGCTTGGTCGTTTTTGTCTGGACCTTGAGTACCCCGAACTCGCTCAAGACTGTGTGAACCACATGAAGTCATGTGTCGTCAAGGTATGTTCTCTTCGTCTTCGCATATTACAGAGTTAGCTCCCTTGCGGGTAGGTATCCATTGTGACGTCATTATTTTGTGAGCGAAACTCATTGTTTTCTCTGAAAGATATAATGCTCACAAACACATGACGTTACAATCAATATCTACCTGCAAGGGAAGATAACTCTAATATGCAGATGCATAATATAAAAACTTTAAGAGCAGATGGAGTTGATGATATCATTGTACACATGTTAACATTTGTACTTATTATATGTCCATGTGTTGATATACAATTAATTAAAGTTAAATTATTACCACTTTACAATAATTCATTGTTTCTGGAAAGGAAAATTGCATTGCGTTTCTAACAAAATCATTCTGTGAATATTGATTTGATTCAATATACATTTGTAAATAGATTGATAGCAATCTACTAGTGATCTGTCAATAAAAGTAAATTTACAGTTTAATAAAACTGATCACATTACTTTAGATACTAAACTATGTGTATCATATTGATAGGAGGCAGGGTTCTACCTAGAGCTTGAGTTGCTGGAGTGCGACTTAATGCTGCATTCGCTGGGCGACAAAAAGGAATCTTACCAGAAGTCTGTCATTGATGTAAGTGTTTTGGGTGCCTTCCATTATCGGGATTGTACCAGTTGTACTGGTAGGAATTTGAAATGGAATGTGTTATACCAGCCAAATAGTACAAGATCCAAGATTTCCATGTGTGATTAAAATTTCTTTTTGTTGTATATGAGTCAGTAAATATTTATATTTTATAAAATTTTGCAAATTATGTTTTCCAATGCATTTTGAAACTTCTACTGTATTGCTTAGTATGTTTGTGATATTTTAAAATATAATAGTTGGTTTTTAGATTGGAAATTAAAGTATCATTCATATGGATGTTGTCATTTATATGGTGCTGTAACTGCATTTCAGTACAAATACAAAAAAGAAACTTAACTATATATCATCTTCGTCACTTATCATCATCATTTAGAAAGAAATAATGCAAAGTGTAAAGACAGACCTTATTCACTTTCCAGCTGAGACAACAGGCTATCAAGCGTTGTGAGGAAACCATTATGAATGCTATTCGTCATGGTGACCCCAATGTAATCCAGGCAGCCTGTGTGACCCAGTGGAACCTGTGTCTGCCACTGCTACAACTTAACCTGAGGAACCATGCACGTAAACCGCTTACCCTTGTGGCCGAGGCCTTGGAGGACATTGAAAGGTAAGACTGCCCCAGCAGCTATAAGACTGGTACACATTGTCATCCTTTATACTCAAGGGGTTACTTTCACTATCCTTATATTCACAGATATGATTAATTATGGCAATAATTTGAACTAGTATAATTTAAATCTTAGTAATACTTTTGACCTCTAGAGTTACAAATTTCCACATTAATTTCATGAGAAATTAATAAGAAAGTCATTTGTTTTGTGAATAACTGTATAAAATATTGCCAGTAAGAGCCCTGGATCACAAAATTATGTACACTTAGTTGAGAATATGTTTTTAAAAAACGAAGAAGTGAAATATTGTATATTAAAGCAAAATTAAGTAGTTTAAAGTAGTAACCCCTGGAGGTCCTGGATACCATGGGATGCCCAAGTCTTCCTTTATCGAAGGGAGAGAATCCATTTTTTTCTCAGAGTTGAGCTTTTCATGCCACTTTCCAGCATTTCTGGAATTCAACAAGACCATTGTTGAATGCAAATGATGGAGCTAGGTTTCATAGGTATCCCATGATGCTTGCTTTCTAGGAAGCCAGGCAATGGGTTCAGTAGCTATAGAGACCTATTTATGCTCCTGTATCATCATATGAAACATACATACTAATACTTATCGTTTCAGTTTACTGATCAGCCTGAGATGTCAGGTCCACACAGAACTGGCCAAGTGTGAGGAAGATCAAGAACAGATACAGGTGGCCATGGACAACCTCAAAAAGGTCTGTATACAGTTACAATAATACCAAACCAAATCTATTATTTACAGACATAAAGGTTTATTAATGCAGATATGTCTTTATGGCTATATAGACGAAAGTTTAGTGAGGCTGTTTTATTTTGTATGCCTAGACTGGAGCCTACCTGAAAGTTCATTTAGGCTGTTGTATCATTTTGGCTCTTCAAACAAGAGCTTATTGAGTATGTTCTATTTTGTAGGCTCTTGCACTGGACGATGGAAATGTGTACCATGAGAGACTAGAGGTGTCTCTTCGCAGACTAGAGCTGAGGTCTCAACTGTACCAACAGCCGGAGAGGCCAGAGGATATGGCTGCCATGATTATTGAACAGGTACCATACTTTTATTGGTGTGATATATGTGTAGGTCAAAATAACTGTATCTAGTCTTAAATCTTCACCCATGTCTAGAAAATATTCTGTTTCTTAATCAATATTATGTGATTCAGTGATACAATATATTAAATTTATATGATTTCAAAGCCTTTCTCATGCTAGTTTTAGGTTACAGATTTTTAACCCTTTTTAAAAGAAATTGGAAAAGATAGAGCTTGATCATTGTTACAATTTAAGATATGAAGAATCTCTCTGAAGTTTGTGTAAACATTAAGACTTGGATCAGATAAAAGCTCTAGATTTGTATTTAGATATTAACTGATATCAATTGTTGCAAGCCTACGACTCTCTGTTCTATTGTTTGTATTAAACGCCAAGAATATAGAGTTGGATTTCTGACGATAAATTGAACCAACATTAATTTGTGTTAATCACAGGCCAGGAAAGCTGACTCGGGCACAATCAGGATGAAGCGGTCACTTTTGGTCAAGGCCGGCGAGGCCCTCGCCCCTGATGCCTTCCTCTTGGTATTGGACAGCGAGAGTGACACTAAAGGTCAGTTAGATGTCAAAGTTGATAGGGTATTTTGTGTGAGGTATTCATTGATTGTTGATGCTGTTACTTGAGATGATACTGATTAAGATGGAGATTCCTTAATAGTATGTTTGTGACAGTGCTGAAATTAACCCCTCCCCTTGTGTAAATGTTGGAGATGATGATGTGTTGTCTAATCTATATACCGAACGACCTCTTCTTATAAAGCATTGGTTATTCAAAAATAGGGAAACAGCATGTCCTTTTGGATCTTATTTTTAGATAAGTGATATTGATTTAGAATTAAGTTTTTTCTATGTAATTATATAACCTTAGTTCGGTTAGATAGCATTTATGATATATACATAGTAGCTACCCTGTATCAGTTTTTCATTGGATACTTGATTTGTTACCATAGTTTATAGTGTTTTCTTATATGGAGTAAGTGTAATTTTATATCTAAATAGTACATCAATAATATATTTTTTCATTTAATTAGACTATACCAAGAACAAAAGAACATAGGTATATAAGACGTGAATGCATATGTTTCTGTACTTATTAGTTTGGAGTTATTCATATTAAGTGATCATGTGAAATTCAATATTAAGTTTAAATATTGATCATTTCCAAATATTTCCTAAGAATCTGTTGAGGAAGAGAATTCTCTTAATAACAAGGGTATGTAAATGCACTGTTATTGTTGATATTTATTTTTCTCTCCCCAGTGTACATACATTGTACATTGAGGAATATTGAGTTGTTCCATTTTGTGTTTGGCTTTAGACATTATACAATTCTGTTACTAATCTTAACAGTACAAGCTTCATCAGTATTAGGTAGTTTTATCAAATCCCACTTATTGTGCTTTGGCAATCTGTTGAAATCCTGAATTATATTAAATCAATGCAGTTAGTCTTTTCATTTCAAAAGAATAATTCTACTTGTTGAGAATGATGGAAAAAAAATCTGATTTTGTTACAAATACCATTTTGTTACCATTATTTCTTGCATATTGCCCGCTCTTGAAGATTATCATCACTGGTCAAAAGTTTAGATTTATAAGGTTTTAATTCTCTGAATAGCTTGAACCGTCATATTTCCTATGGGTCATCTGCTAATTGTGTACTGTAGTCTACTTCCGTAGCATGCATCACACCTATAAACGGCATACATATTTTTAGAAATTCCCCCTTTTTGCAGAAATTGTAAGACACTGGACAGGAATAAGTTGATGATATTTATATGCAAACATTTCTGAGCAGTCTGATATTGACGGATGATAGCATTGAGAGAATTTATAGACATTATCAGTAGAACTAATCTTTATGATATTAGTGATTTGAATTCAATCTACAATTGATGACAGACATTTTCAATTGATAGAATTTTGCCTTCATTTCTTGATTAAAATTTGAATATCTATTTGACTTCATACATTATGTATGTTAAGCATTTCTTAAATTACATTGGGCCTGCAATTTTTGTTGTTTGAAAAACTACTTAGGTATCGTTCTTCATCAGGTAGGGCAATACACAGGAAATTGCAGAAAACGATAATTTAAAATTTTTTACCAACAATGTCCTTTAATTTGTTTATGTTCACACCTTTGCTTATTGCTTTATGTGTATTACCTGGTATTTGAAATTCTGTATTTATATACATGTATTTAATTTGCAGAGAATGTATTTCTTTACAATACATTCTATAAATAGTTTCTCATGATGACAATCTTTTTAAATTACGATTATTAATTATTTGTGATTTCAGAGAACAAGGAGCATGAGTTTACAGGTTCATATTTAGATAAACTATCATGTTACTAATTAATTCTGATAGTAAATTTATGGTTATAAGCATGTTTACATGGTGTTGGTGCATGTCACAAACTAAAGACAAAATGGCTATACTTATGTCGAAAATTTTCTGGAGGGAAAATCAACTAATCATTCACTCTTAAATGTTACTGAATTTAAAGAGTACTTGAAGGAAACTGGTATTCAAAAAAAATACGTACAACACCTGATGACTATACAATTGTCTTCTGCAGGGAAAATGATGATTTTTGCCAACGAAAATATTCATAAAAATATCTAGTATCTAAGTTTTGATATTTATTTCAAATAAAGTACAATTTTATAAACTCATGCATTCTATTATTTCAAATTATGGAGGATTGTGTGAGTTTATATTGATGTAAGCATGCTTTGCCATGAAAACACTGAGTCACATGACCGTAGGACGTAGTAGACACTGCCAGATATGGCTGTTCTGTGTGATGGATAAAGCCAGCTTAGAGAGGCCTAGCATCATCACATTGTTATGTCTCATCTGTCTGTACATCTATCCAGGAAACAAAATAATTGATAAATCATAATATGGTGAAACCTAATATCGTTAACTATTCTTTATTTGCATATTATAGAGTTATTTACCCTTGTAGTTAGATTGTTTCGTAATTTATTTCGTTGTAAGCGTTATGTACAATTTTTCTGAAAATATAAAAAAATAATGTTATTTTTGCACACAAACTAATAAAAGAAATTATGTTTCTTATCTGCAAGGGGAAATAACTCTGTAACATGCAAAGACAGAATTAAACTTGTCCCAAGTTCCTAGAGGAATGTTACAGACACAATGCCAAAGGAACTTGACACGTTATTATAACCCAGCATAGAAGAAAAATGGACTGACCCTCGAACGCTTTATATAAGTTAAAAAAATGATCTGATGTTCGAACATCTTATATATTAAGTTATATAAGGCCTCCAAAGGTGAAACTATTTTTTTTTATTATTCTGGATCAAATTAAAGTGTCAAGTCCCTGTGCATCATGCAAAACAGTAGAATCACCATGTTCAGCTTACACAGACTGTCCCTTTTACTCTCTACAACTCTTCTAGCCTTTCTACATTTAACAGTGTGAGGTCAAATATGGGCAAAATAATGAATCTTGGCTAAATTTACATGGTGTTAGGGGTAGATTACTTCAAAAATCTTCAGATCTCTTGGAAAAGATTTAAGAGATTTAAGATTTGAACTTCTGTCTGTGTTTAAGATATTAGATTTTATTCAGCTAAAAAAGTCATCCTTTATATAACTATATGCAAATTGTAACTTCAAAGCATCCTTTAAATAATATTATGGAGGTTTTAAAATGTTAAGGCTATATAACTTCTGTAACATTATTAATTTAAAATAAATTTTCAAATAACATAGAATCTGATTAATGCATATTATTATTACTTAAATTATCTTCTTACCTTTCTTTCTACTTTCAGTAGAATTACCTAATATGGTAACTGAATTTCTAGTAGTGGGATATGGGTTTAATTTCATTGAAAGCCGGAAGATATTTGGAGGCATTTAAATTTGCTCATCCTTCATAATTTGCAGGATTGAACAAAAGAACTATGTGGCTTAGTATACATTAAGAACTCTTCAGTCTGGCTCTGGGTTTTTTTTGTTTTTTTAATTTAGATGTGTTTCAAATGCAGATTTATTCAATCAACAAACAAATAATAAAATATCATCAATCTGGTTTAAATGTTATTTTATCTATGCATATTACAGAGTTATCTGCCCTTGTGGGTAGGTATTGATTGTTGCATCATATATTCTGAAAATTGAACACTATGCTCACAAACATATTATGTAACAATCAATACCTATCTACAGGGGCAGATAACTCTGTAATATAAAAATGCAGAATACATTAAATAAAAATATTTTCTCTGGTTTAAATTATAATTTGATCAACTGCATGTGTAATATCCATTAACTTTACTTTTCTCATTGATTCTGGTCGCTGATATCAGCATCTTCATTTACTTGTAATAACGAGATTTAGTTGGAATTAATCTGTTAATGCTGAAATAAACATATCATGTTTCATATATCTCATTTCAATTTGACATGATTATAATTCCTAAAATACAATTGGAACTTAATAATGATTAAAGTAAATAAACAATCAAGTATACCAGTGTATATGATATTAAATGTTATCTGTTTCTCTCCATATATATTGTTGTGTTTATTCACTATGGTATGTGCAGATCATATTATCCAAACAGTATATTGTTATGGCAGTTTATTTAACTCTGAAGTTACATTTAGACTCCTCTAAATCAAAGATTACTCTTAAGTCCATCATAAGATTTCAGGGGTGAATTAGTTAATGCTTTGAATTGATCTCACGAAGCTCTCAACATGGTGGAAGTATAGAATGGGAAAAAAAGGTTTTTGCTGGTTGCATTCCAATACGTGTATGTACAGTTTAAAGGACTATATATGAATTTAGTAGACATATTTTGTGTGTGTTAGTTAATGGTAATAGTTTTATAATTATTGAAATGTTATCTCACCATTACAGTATTATGAATTACATATTATTGTTATTACATACACCTCCAGAATATACCATATATTTTAAAACACAGGATTTTGTACTTCTTATTATCAAGAAATCATGTGCTGTGAATAATATGAAACAGTTTTTATATATATTATATTCTTTGTATATTACAGAGTTATCTGCCTTGACGGGTAGGTATTGGTTGTGATGTCATTATTTCATGAAACTCGCGTCATTTTCACCTAACAAATGATGTTTTGCTTGTAAGAATATGACGTCACAATCAATACTTACCCACAAGGGCAGATAACTGTATAATATGGAAATGCAGAAGAATTTATAGGCGATTATATCCATCAATTGTAAGCTGATATAATCCTTAAATGTTTACAGATGTCACTGGTGGTAAGGCCCCTCTCACACAGATAAAGAAACTCTCAAACAAGGCCCTCCAATTCAACAAGTGTGTTAAAAAAGCTGCTGGCCACCTCAAGAGACTTGGTGACGAGAATGATAGGGAGAGGTGAGTTATCTCCCCTTGTTGATGTTATTGCAAACATATCTATGTTATCATCTATCATATAATTCAAAGCTTACAATTCATTTCTTGAAAATGACACCCAACAGCAAGAAATTTTGATATCATTAACCTCATTATGTAGGTAAAAATAATAAAAAATGACTTGTTTTAATTGTTCTTTGAATTTCTTCAGATAAGTAAATGTTTTCATATAAAAATTTATACTTAGTGCAGCTTAAAATGTTAAAAATAGAGGATCTTACATTAGTGGTTATGTGATATGAAATTTATCAAACAAGTTCAATAATTTGATATTCCACGAGCCTTTAGGCGAGTAGCATATCAGATTATTCAAGGAGCGTAAGAGTCTATTTATCACATAACTTTTATTAAGAGAAATATTAAGAGAGCATCAGTTTGTATAAACTGAATTTTTAAATTGCTTTATTTCACAGATCTCGTCTGTGGGGTGACCTCGCAAAGACTGCTCGTAAACAACAAGTTTGGGACGTTTGTCGTGTAGCGGCCAGATTTTGTCTCCTGTATGATGATGGACGCTGGAAAAATGTTCTGCCTGAAAAGAAGATGGAAAGGTAGTACCTATAGTAACTGCTTTAAAGATATGTACTAAATAAGATTCAAAATGTTGAAGCATTAATAGAGTTCTTTATTTTTTGCCAAAATTTTGCCTATATATCATATTATTTCCTGGTTGTAAATATCTCCTGCCAGCTAACTTGATGCATACTAATAAAATCTTAGGTTTTTCCTCTTAATGAAGTCTTTGTTTCCAGATATGAAATTGCTAGATCCATGCATAAATTTACTTGATCCATACACAAGTTTGCTATCACATTAAAGATTTTTGCTAAATGTCCTTAAGAATTGAATAACAATTACAAAAATGGAAGATTTTCTGACACAACAAATACTTTAAATAGTACTTTAACAACACATAATCACTTAGTATTATGTTTGCAGCCCGAAGCCTGAAAGACGACGTGATGGTGGAGCGAGTAGTAGTATGGGGGCTGCCGGCGGTCAGGAGTCTTCAATGAGGATGGTACAGGAGTCAGCCATGAAGATGGAATCAGTGACCAGTGGTCCTAAGGAATCGGTCATGTCCACTGTGGCCGAAGGCGCCACCTCTTACGAGGGGATGGAGAAGAAGACACGTAACCTGAGTCGTCCCACCAGTCCGGAGAGATTCGTACCTCTGTATGATAAGGACCTTATCAGGATGTTAGCAGAGGTGTCATTTGTTCAAGGGGAGGTAGCTGCAATTCTTCATATCCTATAATGTTTAATATTGATTGTTAATTTTGGAGCTGAATGCTTGCTTAATAAAAAGATCTTTTACTGCTTATTTTATAAAATCTCAAACTGTAACTAACTTATTTTAATGTTTGATCAAATGTCACATACCAGGTACTGTGTTGTCACAACAAATAATTGCCTGAAAAATTATTCATACATAAAATTATAGATCTATATGCATCTAAATCATGTAATTTGCAGTGAAAATTTTATTAGGTATGGAAATACAAAATTTTGTCTCCACAAAAATAAGTTTACAGAAACTTGAAAATGATCATTCATTTACAATTCTGTATGTGAATTAAAAGATTTAATCTTCATTTGCATGCGTGGAAATTGATTTGGAAATATCATTATATTTGTGAATTTATGTCTGTTGTACTTACCATAAATGACTTGATATTTAGGCTATTGTCCACTTGCTGAGATCAGAAGGTGTGGAACTGAACGATATGCCAATACCTCCCGTTGACAAGAGTAAACGCCCAAAGGGATACGTGGCTAAAAAACCGGAGGAGGATCCTGACTGGATAGAATATTGGTGTGTAGTTTTCGTCATCATGATGGTATTTTAAAGGAACAATTAAGGGAGTCTAATTCTGTTACATAACCACGAGGCAAAATTTGGCATAATTTATTATTCCATGTAACATAAAGTATGGACAAATTCCATGTCATTGTTAAGTATTTTGATTGATACTGTTGAAATTCCAAATGGTATAGCAATACGATTAAGCATGTACAGTATGAACTCTGTACCCACACTCGAGCCAATGTCACAAAAGTTAAACAAAAGCAATACATAGGCACAGAGGAGTTGATATTTTAGACAGGAACATGCACATAATAAGGTAAACATACTACTGTAAGAGCGATTTGGGTACTTATGGGCAAAAGTTGCATTACACCACAAGCAAGGGCCAGGGTTTGGCATACAAGACGTCCGACCACAATGTGTAATGGCGGACAGCAAGCGAGTTTGAACACTTCACACACATTTCACCACCAAGGACTTTTCTGGCATATTACAGTAAAACCAACTAACATCAATCAGAACTAGTTTGCTTCCGATAAATGTGCAAACTTTAATGTGTTCATAGACTGAAATATCCCTTTAATGAATCAAACAGTCAAGACTTTGGTGTATGTAGCTTATGAAATAAATTTGTTTGTCTTTACTGAGCTCTTATAGTTTTGAACCATCATAGAAAGTATTTATTTTAAACCTAAAACTTAGCATAATGCTTTGTTGTTATAATGCCATAAAGAAATGAAACACCAAATGTGTTGTAGTTATCTGGTGTTTCAATGTAAAAATCTATCCTGTAACAGCATTCTTCCTAAACAAATACCATACAGCCGGTTATTGTTGCAGGGATATTTTTCACGAAAACTAGATAAAAAAATGGGGAAATCATATAGACTCTGCTTATGTAGTCGGAATTTTTTTTCTAATTTTTCTTGAAAATTTAGAATTTATATATTTAATATAGTTACTAGATTGCTGCAGTGTTGTGATAATTTATTAGATAACATGATCATAATCATACCTCACCAATAAACAATGATAAATATCTACAGTGACTGGATCAAATCCCTGACGGAGGACGCTACCCAGAGCTTCCTGCGGGGACTAGAACTTGGGGTGGAGTTGGTAGAACCGTGGCTAGTGTGTAGTGCTGGGGCCTATATCTGGAATTATAACAATCACCTACTCACACAGTTACGACACAGAGAAATCATGGATATCCTCTCCACTGTCGTGGCTGGCCTCCGCAAGATAGGACACGCAGGGTATGTTCTATACCTGCAGATCTTATATAATTATACCAGTATACATTCATTTGTTGTGAGAAAATCAGAATCTGGAAAATTGTAAACATAGTTCATGATCTAGATGTATGCTTCTACGTTGGATATCTTGTCATTGATTTTGGATATCTTGTCATTGATTTTGGATATCTTGTCATTGATTTTGGATATCTTGTCATTGATTTTGGATATCGTGTCATTGATTTTGGATGTCTTATCATTGAGACCAATATTTCAAACAAATATTTTATGTGCCATTTACTGATCAAATTGAAAAACCATATCGTTATGAGAGCAGACAGCTACACGACAACTGACAAATCCATTGATAATTTAGGAAAGCCTTCCTATCATACCTTTTAAATGACTTTCAGAAGTAATTTCCTTTATATTGTTATTTATGTAAATGCCATATAATCATATGGTAATACACAAGAATTCTAATTAGACAAGGGCCGGTTTTGACAAGTTATGATATAGTTATCTATGTTTAATGTTGATGTTTCCAGAGAGACAGTGATGATGGTCAACATATGTACAGCTCTTGCGTATGCCTTTATGAAGCCCTGGATTCCGGCCGAACCCAGTAAGGATGGCGCTGCTGTCCCAACCCCCGCCCCTTCCCCCGAGGTGGGGAAGAAGGGGAAACCTGCCCCGGCTGCTGCCAAGAGTAAGCCTGCTCTCACCGTTACAATAAATCCTGACGCCATGCCAGATCTGAAGAAGGCCATAGAGGTATGTATTAGGTTGAAGTATATTATAATCATGTCTATATCACACTATATGTCACTCTAGATATCAGAGTAAGAAAATATATCTCAAGGTCCTTCACTAGATCACTTGAATAAATTTCACTTGTTATCGTTCTAAACATTGTTGTATATATCCCTTTCCCTAAAAATCTAAAGTTTTAATCCTAGGTTAGGGGAGGGAAAAGGGGCTTATTGTTGGTACAATATGGTAATGTTTCTAAGTATCCTAAGAAAATTGTTGATGACCAATCTTATGTGCCTTTTCAGGTTTGTGAGTATGCCATAGATGTGACTAACGGCAGTAATCCTCTCCATGTTGTACCTATCGCCGCTCGAGTCCCTCTCCTTCAGACTTGGGTGCTCGCTAAACAGATGGCACAAGTCCAGATCCCAAAAACTCTTGGAGCTGATGATGAGGTTAGTGTGTGCAGACAAAGAGGGTTTGATTTCAATGTTCCTTTTGTATTGATATGAAATGCTAACAGAATTACTTTTAATAATGATCTAAATACAGATGATAGTCAAACCTGTCTATAAAGACCACCAACTGGACAAAGAAAATGGTCTTTATAGCCAGGTGGTCTTTATACACAGGTCATATTGTGTTAAAATTGTCTATTTGGGTTCCAAACAAAGTGTTCTTACTAATTATTAATTTTCCTTGATGTCCAGCCCTACACTGAAGGTCAGAGACAGATGACCAGGGCCATCGTTGCCATGGAGATGTTGACGGTCAACAGGAATGGAATAATGGAGTTTAAGGAAACACCAAGTATTCCAGAGGTAAAAATCTGAAGTTTTATATTAATTAAATATTACGACAGGAATTATTTGATTATACAATCCTTTTAGTACTTTTTAACCACCCTATATAATACCTACTCACATTTCATGAAGAGTTAAATGTACGTGATAACTTGGAAAGTGTTTGCATACATCCATCTTCTGTTCTGGCCTTTGTTTTCATATCAATTAGGCAAAATAGATAAAAATTTCACAAATTCATGCATAAATAAATATAATGCTTCCAATTTCTTCTATTAACGTTAAAAGAGAAAAATAAGTTAATATACAGTCAAACCTGTCTATAAAGACCACTGAAGAGGAGACAGAAAAACGGTCACTATAGACAGGGTGCCTTTATAGACAGGTTGAGGTTTGAATAGAATAGTATGTGGAATATAAAGTAATGCCATCTCTGCTCCCTTCAATCTTTTTAACAATATCCTCATTAATTACATACTAGGTGGCTAACTGGCTAGAAGAATGCACCTGGTCAGACAAGTTTATGGAACTTCAAATGTGGACAAGGCTCACCTCTCTGGCCTACACTCAGAAACTTCACGCTATTGTTGTTCGCTGCAGTAAGCAGGCCATACGTTTTGCTACGGTCGGTACCCAACCAAGGAATAGAAAGATGGAAGCGTAAGTATATTAGAGTCACAGCTGAGTATACTGGAAATAACTCATTTTTACTCCCTTTAAGCTTAAGCTTTGATGCATTTTAGAACCTAACTGATTTAAGGTATGCACAAAGATAGTTATTGAATCTAAAAGCACATTGCTTCAAGCTTGAAAATCACAAGATTGATATGTTTATGTTTTTACAAAATTTTGTGTAAAAATGTGTCTAATAGCGATTTTGGTTTATAGGAGTTACTTCCCTTGATTTCACTCTATCTTTTGAAATGAAGGAAAATAAATCTGATACTATATATAGATAGAACAGAATGTGACAGAGTGGAATGAAAGGGAGTAATCCTTTAAGACTAACAGATCAGAATGTTAATTTCACTGTAGATATATTGATAAAATTTTGTAAAATTCAGTCATTAAAAAAAAAAAAAAACTTTAAATGTATTGACCTAAAATTTCTCGACAAGCTTTGTTTGATTGCCTCTAGCATTGCCTGTATTTTCCTACAGTCACCGGTACATGGTGGAGCAGGAAATGCTTAGCTATGCCAGTGGTCTCCTGGGGCAGAGTCTGGTCGACAACATGGCGGGTAAAAACGCAATCAGACGCGAGGCCATGGAGGCTTTCCTAAACAGTGCCAGGTATAATAATGATAACAAAGAGCTTAACCTCAGTGAGTCATTACTCTATATCAATCAGAAAGGCGACATTTCAGTGACATAAATTATTCAATCTACTCCTCTAATGGTTGTAATTGATGTTTACGCCCTGTGGAAGACTATTTATTCTCTCAGATGCAGTACAACGCGTACAATCGTCTTTAACTGTACTCTCAATTTTTTTAACTATGATTTTTAAAAATGTGTTTCCATGCTAAGCAATTTTTTGCAATTTTTTGCAATTTTTCAAATGCCTCTAGCTATTAAGCATGTGAATATCCTGACAGATTTGCAAGAAATGCTGACAACTACGAGATGGTGATGACAGCTGCGCGACATTACTGGAATGCCTGTATGCCGCTCGTCAGTCAGCCAATCGAGAGAGAACTCCTGAGAGAGCCAATCAAAGCCATCCTCTTCTGTATCACAACCACAGCCGAGTCTGTCCGTAAGGCAGAGGTAGGGATTCATCAAAAACTTTGATGGAAAAAGTATAACAACAGCTGAAAATTTATTGAAAGGATCTAAACTTAGCTGGCTATAAGTCTAGACAAATGAACAGCAAAGAAAACCATTAGAACCTTTCAAATGCTGAATGTTTTTTTCTTTATTTACTTACTTTACATCTACACATGGTCATATTATGGCCCTGCAATACAATGTAAACTTTCAAAATTTGAAACTGGTTAAGTAATTAATACAGTAGAGCAAAAGTCAATAATCAGTTTATGCTTTATTTTATTTTCTTATTTTTGGTGTGGTGGGATGTGAGATTTTAGGATTTGAATTTGTGACATGTAGATTGAAATAATAAATTATGATTGATAAAATTATGTATAATTATATCAAATTAAAATTAATCCTGGACAGGAAAAACAAGAAAACAAGGAGAATGAAGAGGAGGAAGCAGGTACGGGAGCTGAGGTGGCAGGGGAAGATAAACCACAGAGTTCTACCATCGGGAGCCCCGAGGATGATCTTACTCTCCGAGCCTCACTCTATGGAGTCCTCTTCCAGTCCTACGCTGACAAGGTTTGTAAAATGACAGCTGGTGATCATGCACTCAGGGATCTAATGTCAGCAGGTAGGATCACTTAGGGATTTGATGTCAGCTGGTAGGATCACTTAGGGATCTGATGTCAGCTGGTAGGATCACTCAGGGATCTAATGTCAGCTGGTAGGATCACTCAGGGATCTAATGTCAGCTGGTAGGATCACTCAGGGATCTAATGTCAGCTGGTAGGATCACTCAGGGATCTAATGTCAGCTGGTAGGATCACTCAGGGATCTAATGTCAGCTGGTAGGATCACTCAGGGATCTATATCAGCTGTAGGATCACTCAGGGATCTAATGTCAGCTGGTAGGATCACTCAGGATCAGCTGTAGGATCACTCAGGGATCTAATGTCAGCTGGGTAGGATCACTCAGGGATCTAATGTCAGCTGTAGGATCACTCAGGATCTAATTCAGCTGTAGGATCACTCAGGGATCTAATGTCAGCTGGTAGGATCACTCAGGATCTAATGGTCAGGAGGATCACTCAGGGATCTAATGTCAGCTGGTAGGATCACTCAGGGATCTAATGTCAGCTGGTAGGATCACTCAGGGATCTAATGTCAGCTGGTAGGATCACTCAGGGATCTAATGTCAGCTGGTAGGATCACTCAGGATCTATTCAGCTGTAGGATCACTAGGGATCTAATGTCAGCTGGTAGGATCACTCAGGGATCTAATGTCAGCTGGTAGGATCACTCAGGGATCTAATGTCAGCTGGTAGGATCACTCAGGGATCTAATGTCAGCTGGTAGGATCACTCATCAGGGATCTAATGTCAGCTGGTAGGATCACTCAGGGATCTAATGTCAGCTGGTAGGATCACTCAGGGATCTAATGTCAGCTGGTAGGATCACTCAGGGATCTAATGTCAGCTGGTAGGATCACTCAGGGATCTAATTCAGCTGTAGGATCACTCAGGATCTAATGTCAGTGGTGGATCACTCAGGGGTGGTAGATCACTAGGGATCTAATTCAGCTGGTAGGATCACTCAGGATCAATGTCAGCTGGTAGGATCACTCAGGATCTAATTCAGTCATCTATGCAGCTGGTAGGATCACTCAGGGATCTAATTCAGCTGTAGGATCACTCAGGGATCTAATGTCAGCTGGTAGGATCACTCAGGGATCTAATGTCAGCTGTAGGATCACTGGTTAGGTAGATCACTCAGGGATCTAATGTCAGCTGGTAGGATCACTCAGGGATCTAATGTCAGCTGGTAGGATCACTCAGATCTGGTAGGATCTAATGTCAGCTGGTAGGATCACTCAGGGATCTAATGTCAGCTGGTAGGATCACTCAGGGATCTAATGTCAGCTGGTAGGATCACTCAGGGATCTAATGTCAGCTGGTAGGATCACTCAGGGATCTAATGTCAGCTGGTAGGATCACTCAGGGATCTAATGTCAGCTGGTAGGATCACTCAGGGATCTAATGTCAGCTGGTGTAGGATCACTCAGGGATCTAATGTCAGCTGGTAGGATCACTCAGGGGATCATAATCAGCTGTAGATCATCAGGATCTCAGCTGGTAGGATCACTCAGGGGATCTAATGTCAGCTGGTAGGATCACTCAGGGATCTAATGTCAGCTGGTAGGATCACTCAGGATCACCAGGTTGTTAGGTAGATCACAGGATCTAATGTCAGCTGGTAGGATCACTCCAAGGGGATCTAATCACTGTAGGATTAGGTGTCAGCTGATCACTCAGGATCTAATGTCAGCTGTAGGATCACTCAGGATCTAATGTCAGCTGTAGGATCACTCAGGATCTAATGTCAGCTGGTAGGATCACTCAGGCATACAATGTCATATATTTAGATGCTTACGTTTAAAAAAAAAAAACCTTAACATATCTATTTGGCCTAATATTATTTTACAAAATTCATTATTGATTTTTCTTGTTTTGAATAGTAAGAGCGATGTGAAATATATCCAAAGTTTGATATATTTATTGTATTTCAAAAGAAGTTTACCAGCAAGTTCATTCTGTTCAAGAGGCATAGATCATACTTTTGTTGATTTCTTGTCTTAGATTACCTTGTTCTGATGTTGCATGTGAAATATGATAACAATTGTTGATTTGTTTAACAGAAACAATGGGAGGAAGGTTTGGCTGCTATGGACCAGGCCATTACTGACATGCCCAGGACCAAACACAGGCTGTAAGTTTACTGTCTGTACATACGTCTTACGCTGGAAATCTTGTCGGTTTTCTTGATTGCTAGATGATGTCATGATAGGACCTATTAGGATGTAGGAGTCGTCTTCCAAATAAATAGATATATAGGTATAGCAGACAACTCCTCCCATTCTATGCTTTCTCTTACAATTTGCTCTTCCTACTGCATTTTCTCTCTTTTCGCGTACCCAGAAACGATTATGTGACGGTACGTTAAACTCTTCAAAAATAAAAAAAAAAAAAAAAAAAAAAAAAAAAAAAAGGCCAGTTTTCTCAAGCAGAGTTCTTGATCTCCATGTTAACATGATTAAAAAGACTCATTTATGTGGATCTGATCTTTACTTGTTTAAAAATTAGGGACTTATATAACCACATACAATTGTTTATTATGTAAATGAACTGTTTACTTAATGTAATGGTAAAATGGTTTGAGGTAGGGAGGAGGAGGGGATATAGTGCTACGTGTGTCCTTCATCAGCCGTCCATTGTGTCCCATTAGATGTAGAAGTGGGGCAGGTATGTCTTATACAGAAAATTCCAGTTTTACACATTTTCCGTTATTATTACAATATCTTTATTATGTTTGGGCTTAAAATATAAATTTTACCTAGGAAGTTGGTGACTAAAACGTGTGTTTTGATTTTTCAGTTTGATCTTTAAGCACCGTGTGATGACCAAAGCTAAGCTGGGAAGAAGTGTCAATATGGACATTCAGAAGTTTAAGGTAGCAACTTATGATATGGCATTATTCTTCTTTAAATTACACTAATTTATATGAATTAATTTCAAATGAAGTTACATTTGGTTTTATTTCAATTTCTTGCTGCACTTTCGTATTTACAATACTAACCAGAGAGTAACATTACACTTTTATTGATATATTAACATCAAGTTGCCTTATGGACCCCAGTCATATGTGTTCAATTTAAGAGTTTATCAGAAAATCTTGTAGCCTTCATGAAATTGATTTGACACGTGAAGCTTGTTGCATTTATATGGATTTTTTTGCTTCCCAATACTAAGTAATGTTTGAGGTAAGCTAAAAGCAGAGAAAAGATCAGTCTTGTATCTGACAGAGGTAGATCTGTTAGCAGTGACAATCTCCCAATTGTTTAAACAGAAGATTTTTGCATTTAGTTTTATATCAACTGACACATTGTTAAGATTGTATGCTTATATTCAATAACTACATGTAATAAATACTAATAAATATATACTTTATATCTCTAATAATATGATACCTATTTTATTATTTTTAAATTAATCTTTAACTGAAACATTTAAAAGTTACCAGCTTGCAATTCAACAGAAATCTTCTCTATGTGTCTAAAACATTTTCATGTAACTTTTATCATTTACGATATTGGTCCTATATATTTATTTGCTTGTCATTTTGTTTGATGAAAACCTCGACAGGATGAACTAGATGATTGTTCAATCAGCAAAGTTTGCAAGGTTTGAGTGCTGTGATGTCTGCTTTATAATGTATATCTATCAGCGAGTCACACACAGTGCCTTGGTGTACTGTCTAGTCTATCACTGCTTACGGGGCGGACACGACTCGCATGTGTCAACACAAGGGCTTAGTATCGGACACTTAATTGTTATTGTATTTCATTACTTCATATGAAATTGCTAGAGTTCTGTTTCTTAGTATAAAATTCTAATGTAGTCGTGAAAGATATGAATCTATAGAGACAGGTGAAAATATTCTCATCCTGATTTTCAGATGACTCTGTGTGGATTTTTTCTCTAATTTTTTACTTAATGTTACTTGAATATAAATAGTTAACCATGTAGACATTCCTTCTTTCTTTACCAACTGATACAAATTGATTATTTCAGTTTTTCAATCATTGTCATTGCCTAGACCAACCTGTCTATAATGACCATTCAAGAGACCAACAAAAAGGTCTTTATACAAGGGTCAAACTGTATTGAAATTGACCATTTGTGACCCTGAGAAAGTGGTCTTTTTAAACAAGTGGTCTTTATGCATAGGTATTTGTTAAGAAAGGTTTGACTTTTTACACAAACTGTATTATCCTATTCACTGATATATATATATATTAAAGATTGCATGATAGATCACTCATTACATCATCTGCACTGCCCTGTTACCAGGTGAAGGTCATAGATCCATGAAACCACTTCTTAATGAAATTTGTCCAAGTTGTCACACATCATTGACCCAGTGTGGCTAGGTACTGGCACTATAAGTCCCCTACACCATATATTTACAGTGTTACACTTGCATGCATCAATTTATCAATAAAATTATGTAGTGAATGTGATATACCGGTCAATCCTTTGGCCATAATAATGTTTGGCAGTCTTCAAAAATTAACGAAGATATTTTGTGGTTGTTATTTGTGATATTTTGTGATATGATTACAAACATTTTCATCTCATTCACTTAATTAATGAAATTTATGATTCTAATCATTTCTAACTAATTCTCTTTTGCAGGATTTTAATGTTAAGTAAATGTACTTTTAATTATGAATATAATCACTTATGAAAAATACTCTGATTCTGTAGTGTTATGCTTCTTGCTGAGCTACTCAAATGATTCTATATCATTTTTTAATATTAAGAAATGTTAATACATATCACCAAGAAATGAATTTATTTTACAAAATAAATTCTAACAATTGATATGCTGACATTGTAAGGTTGATATTCCAGGATGAGAGTGAAGATTACGTGGCTCACATGTGGAGGAGAGTGGCTCTCAGTTCTAAGGAAACTCTGGAACAGCTCATATCATACCAGGCCGCTGTCGAGGCTCTGAATGTAAGCACATACCCGAGTAGTTCCATTACATGTATTACACACTAGAGTTATACCCCCTGTTCCAATTTTGAGAGAGTGAAAAAAATGAAGAAAAAGATAGTGCTTAAGAAAGAAATTAATGAAAAGGGAAATCGAAAAAATTATGATAATTGTATTTTGAAAGCGCAAAAGATATAGCCTATATAACCCAGATTATCTAATTATGTTCCAGTTATCATAGAGTAATGTCCCCTGTTTCCTTATACATTCCAAGGAACTAATGGAGTTATGTCCCTTGTTTCCATAAAACATTCCAAGGAACTAATGGTGTTAAATGAACTTTTTTGTTGATTATAAAAGTTTCTAAGTCTGTAGCAAGACACTAGTATAGTAAGATGTGCTAGAATAGCATTCACCAGAAAATGATATTTACTGCATTATAACTTGTTTCATTCATGACACAGAGTTATTCCCCTTCTTTTTCAGAGCGCCAGTAACGAATGGCAGAAAGTGGACCTGTTGTTGGAGTTCGGACAGTGGTTATACTACAATGAGTTCCCACTTCAGGACGCTGTTGACCAGATAGAATGGGCAGTGGACATCATCCTCAACATGAGGACAGACACAGAGATACAGAAGGAGAGAGGTAACCAGTCAGAAATTTGTATAACAATCACTCACTTCTTTACTCATGTGTAAGGATATGTTGTTCATTTTAGTTCAACTCATTCACCCCTGAACTTCCATAATGGACTGGTCTAATCGTTGATTAAGAAGAGCCTAAATGTGTTTTCGGGGATGAATTAGTTTAAGGAGCTTTTAAAAAAAATCTGTAGTTTATGTTGTATGTTTTAATGACAGCACTTCATTCCTAGTACATACTCAAGTCTATAGTGCAACACCTGGGCTCTCTTTTTCTCATTATGGAAAGATTAAGTTATTTTAAATTGAAAGGCACTGTAATTAACTTTATCTTCTTTTTTTTTTTTTTTTAATTTCCAGGTGTAGAGATTTTTGGTTAGTTACCAAGGAGACTCTGGAGTTATAATCACATATTAGTTAAAGAAAATTGATCTCTCATCGGTCATTGTGATATCTTATAACAAAGTAAAATCATGGAAATGGTAGATCATGACATAATACAATGAAGGTCCATAAAAGAAAAACTGAATTCCTCCTCATCCCTGGTTTTTTTAATAATGTTGAAAGTAAAACTGAGTAATAAATGGTAGATGCATGAACTTAATACATTGGTACCCAGATAATTTGAAATCGGTCATTGAATTATTGAAATACTGCTTAATTTGAAATGAATTCTAATTCCTGGTCATACAGATCCATTGTCTTTCTCCTTGGTTATATTGAAATATGAATAATTGGAAGAGATAATTTCCTGAGGACTTCAATATAACCTGGTTCGATTGTAACTTAAGTAAATAAAAAAGAGTAAAATTTAATGAACTCCATGCGAGGAAGGATATTGTCTATGTAGAGAGCACTATCTGTTGTTTGGCCTGTGTGTTGTGTATACTATTACTGTTCTGATCCAGCTGAAGCCCAGAGGAGACTATCTGTGATAGAGTCCAATAAAAAGTTAGCCGGCAAAGGTAGCAGCAGTCCTTCAGGCCTCATTCTTAGCTTTATCTCTACTCGCCACTCTCTCCTCACTGTGCAAATATCTAGTGGGCATACTGTTGTGCATGATTTTCAAACTTCTTTCAGTTTTGTGTCACGTTTTGTGCAATTTTCATTATAATGTGATAATAAATATTATTTTATTTCAAAACATTTTATCAAAGCAAAGAGGGACATTAAAACAAACACTGTCTTCATAATTATAAAACCAAGGTGCCTTTATGCATAAGTCAAATTGTGTTAAAATGTGCCATTTGAGACTGTGAGTGATTGTATTGAACAGGTGTTCTTTACATAGAGGTGGTCACTAGCAGGTTTTCAAATTACATGTACATAGGACCAGATAAGTAAAACAGATAATTATAATAACGACAATAGTGCAGGTATTTCAACCAGATGTGTATATAGGTTTTAGTTTATTGTCTTTGAACTATCCCTATCTATATCCTGTCTGTTAAGTGTATGCCTAGGTGTGATCATTTTGCATGACTATATTGTGGGTTAACTTCTTTACTTTTTCCATTTTGCTTGTCTAAGTATATCAGTTCCTACTGTATGTAAACCCATACAAACCTTATCCCAATCTTGTGTATTTGAATCATTCCTCATCCATTTAGACTTTTATCCTTGGTGTTTTTAGATGTGGCTAGAGTATTTATTTATTTTCAATTTCATCCCAGTTCTTATATAAATGATGACATTCCTTTAATCTGTTAAGATTTTGTCATTATGAATATTTCTCTGCGACCATCCCTTTTGTAGTATAAACCTGGTATGTATATGTAGTAAACATATTGTTGATCCCATAGTAGGTAATGCACTACAGTAAAGACCTTCTTAGGTTCTATGTTATTGATGTAAATCATTACTGTAACAGTCAAACCTGTCTAATAAGACCACCCAAGGGATAAACCTGTCTATAATGACCACCCAAGGGACAAACCTGTCTATAAAGACCACCCAAGGGACAAACCTGTCTATAAAGACCACCCAAGGGACAAACCTGTCTATAAAGACCACCCAAGGGACAAACCTGTCTATAAAGACCACCCAAGGGACAAACCTGTCTATAAAGACCACCCAAGGGACAAACCTGTCTATAAAGACCACCCAAGGGACAAACCTGTCTATAAAGACCACCCAAGGGACAAACCTGTCTATAAAGACCACCCAAGGGACAAACCTGTCTATAAAGACCACCCAAGGGACAAACCTGTCTATAAAGACCACCCAAGGGACAAACCTGTCTATAATGACCATCCAAGGGACAAACCTGTCTATAAAGACCACCCAAGGGACAAACCTGTCTAATAAGACCACCCAAGGGATAAACCTGTCTATAAAGACCACCCAAGGGACAAACCTGTCTAATAAGACCACCCAAGGGACAAACCTGTCTATAAAGACCACCCAAGGGACAAACCTGTCTATAAAGACCACCCAAGGGACAAACCTGTCTATAATGACCACCCAAGGGACAAACCTGTCTATAAAGACCACCCAAGGGACAAACCTGTCTATAAAGACCACCCAAGGGACAAACCTGTCTATAAAGACCACCCAAGGGATAAACCTGTCTATAAAGACCACCCAAGGGACAAACCTGTCTATAAAGACCACCCAAGGGACAAACCTGTCTATAAAGACCACCCAAGGGACAAACCTGTCTATAAAGACCACCCAAGGGACAAACCTGTCTATAAAGACCACCCAAGGGACAAACCTGTCTATAAAGACCACCCAAGGGACAAACCTGTCTATAAAGACCACCCAAGGGACAAACCTGTCTATAAAGACCACCCAAGGGACAAACCTGTCTATAAAGACCACCCAAGGGATAAACCTGTCTATAAAGACCACCCAAGGGACAAACCTGTCTATAAAGACCACCCAAGGGACAAACCTGTCTATAAAGACCACCCAAGGGACAAACCTGTCTATAAAGACCACCCAAGGGACAAACCTGTCTATAAAGACCACCCAAGGGACAAACCTGTCTATAAAGACCACCCAAGGGACAAACCTGTCTATAAAGACCACCAAAGGGATAAACCTGTCTATAAAGACCACCCAAGGGACAAACCTGTCTATAAAGACCACCCAAGGGACAAACCTGTCTATAAAGACCACCCAAGGGACAAACCTGTCTATAAAGACCACCCAAGGGACAAACCTGTCTATAAAGACCACCAAAGGTACAAACCTGTCTATAAAGACCACCCAGGCACCAGTCCAACCTGTCTATAAAGACCACCAAAGGGATAAAGACAACCAAAGGGACAAACCTGTCTATAAAGACCACCCAAGGGACAAACCTGTCTATAAAGACCACCCAAGGGACAAACCTGTCTATAAAGACCACCCAAGGGACAAACCTGTCTATAAAGACCACCCAAGGGACAAACCTGTCTATAATGACCACCCAAGGGACAAACCTGTCTATAAAGACCACCCAAGGGACAAACCTGTCTATAAAGACCACCCAAGGGACAAACCTGTCTATAAAGACCACCCAAGGGACAAACCTGTCTATAAAGACCACCCAAGGGACAAACCTGTCTATAAAGACCACCCAAGGGACAAACCTGTCTATAAAGACCACCCAAGGGACAAACCTGTCTATAAAGACCACCCAGGCACCAGTCCAACCTGTCTATAAAGACCACCAAAGGGATAAAGACCACCAAAGGGACAAACCTGTCTATAAAGACCACCCAAGGGACAAACCTGTCTATAAAGACCACCCAAGGGACAAACCTGTCTATAAAGACCACCCAAGGGACCAACCTGTCTATAAAGACCACCCAAGGGACCAACCTGTCTATAAAGACCACCCAAGGGACCAACCTGTCTATAAAGACCACCCAAGGGACAAACCTGTCTATAAAGACCACCCAAGGGACAAACCTGTCTATAAAGACCACCCAAGGGACAAACCTGTCTATAAAGACCACCCAAGGGACCAACCTGTCTATAAAGACCACCCAAGGGACAAACCTGTCTATAAAGACCACCCAAGGGACAAACCTGTCTATAAAGACCACCCAAGGGACAAACCTGTCTATAAAGACCACCCAAGGGACAAACCTGTCTATAAAGACCACCCAAGGGACAAACCTGTCTATAAAGACCACCCAAGGGACAAACCTGTCTATAAAGACCACCCAAGGGACAAACCTGTCTATAAAGACCATCCAAAAGAAAAAGAAATGTCATGTGGTTTTTATACACAGGACAAATTGTGTTTGAATTGACCGATTCAGGATCTTAATAAAAGTGGTCCTATTAGAAGCAGGTCTATATTTAGAGGTGGTCACTGAAGCAGGTTTGATTGTAGTTATACAATAGTTTGATCAAACAGATTTACAAAATGATTATCACCGACACGCCTTATACAAAATATCGTGTGATATTAATAGTATTGATATAGAATTCAAATGAATTGCTGCTCACTCTTATTATAATTACATGATCACATTTTTCACAAAACACTTGACACATAATATCATGCTATAGGGATTGTCATCAAACAATAATGTGTCAAAGACTTTGGCAGTTTTTCCATAGATGTGTCATTCTAGATGTTCAGTAATTTGTTTGTTCAAATTTATAATTGAACCCTTTCATTTAAAATTATGATTTGACATCCTATTTCAATATGTATGCAGAGTAACCGCACAGTGGTGTATTTTTTTATATTTAACAATCAATTCTTTGTGTTAATTGATCAAGACACCATCTGATTTACACACAGATCTATGAATTTCAAAATGACTCTATTTTACAATTATAATGGACATTTTTTGTAATCCATCTCCATAATTGACCATGTAATGCAGTTATATAGTTCCTACAGGTGTATGTGAACAGTTCATGCATGTAAAAAGTATTGTAAACCTACATTTTTTTTTAATGGTCATTTATCAGTAACTTGGAAATAACATGGTTATGCTTCAGGTTCTCTATGTATGGTTGTTACTAAACACGCCCTGTGTATAAATAAATTATCATTAAAGTGTTCAGAAATTGACATATGTTTGAAAATTTATTTATCATTGAGATGATTTTGTACCGACCTTAATCTACACCATGTTGTCACTGAACATTGTAGCGGCCTCTGTGGCAAAGAAGGCTGACACTAAGAAGGGCAAGGGTAAGGGGTCAGCAAAGGGCAAAAGCACACCGGCACCACCTCCAAAAACGGCCCCGACAGCTGATACTCCTCGGAAAAGTCCGGAACCAAAGAAAATGGCAAAGTCTATGGACAGTCGCAGTGAGACTAGTAGTGTGTCTGATGATATCAATCCTGACGGATATATACCAGTCGCCAAGCAAGCTGTCATAGGTTTGTTGTAAAACTTTTTTCAACTGGTTGAGATCAATCTAAAGTAAAAAGAAACTTTTGCATAATAGAGATCAAACTAAAGATTCAAAGGACAAGTGATCGAAGGTCAGACCAACATTCAAATGAACAAAGTCAAATTAGTGTTTTTTTCTGAGGGAGCTTTTCTCCATCATCCAAATCTAGCAGGTCTTTAAATAATTTTGGCATGTTAATAGGCCTAAAATAAAAACCAAATAGAAAAAAGTGAATCTACTGTATATCCGATCATTTACCCAGGTCAACATTTTCGCGATTGAGGTAAAAACGTTAAAATATTTCGTGATCTAATCTTTGGGGGCGTATATGAGTCCACCACTTCTCAATATTTTGCAGATCAAAAAATTTTTATCACAGCAATGGCATGCGAAATTGTTAAAATAACCGTCAGCTATATGATATTCATGTCCATTTTAATGTACAGGTGTACTACCTAACAACCCCGGCCTGAAATTCCAGGATCTGGAGGATATAAAGCAGATAGATGGACTGTTGAGGGCGTACATCCTCCTGGCTGAGATCGTGGGTCGCACCTCTGTGGAGTACCAAGACTTCCTCTTGATGTGTCACTCATTTGTAATGCGACTTTGGCAGGTAGGATGAAATGTTATGTAATGGTGAAAAGGGTATCACCTGTAAATTCTCAACTTTACAAAGTCATTGTAATATCATAGGTAATTCACATTATGTTATTTCATATCAATCGGAGTCATTAAACGTTGTCATGTTCAATTATTATATCAGATAGGTTATAGCCTAACATTAGACAAAATTGCTGATAAAATTCTAAAGGAATGAATATTACATCCTAAAATCTTAACAATAAGCCTGAATCGAAAATAGGCTGCAAGTTAGCCTTGATTTCCTTGTAGAGAAATTATCTCAAGAATAAACCTGGGATTTCCTACCAAAATGAATATTAGCCATGGTTTATCAAGATTATAGGGTATTAGGGAACTGAAATCTTTTGTTAATCTAGTATTTTGACATTCTATGCAAATTTTTATTGTCCTGTGCTCCTTATCCTGTGTAGGTATCTGTGCCTGTGACGGGACCAATCATTAAAGAGATGGTCAAGGCTGCCGCTGCTGGAGCATCTGATGCTAAGTCAGACACTGCATCAGTTAAAAACAAGAAAAAGGAGAAAGATGCACCAGCAGCTCCGGTGAAGGAGAAACCCAAACGTAAGGGACCTCTTGACGCCCTGCCCAGTAGTACTGAGGAGTGGGCCGTCTATGATGCTCCAGACGAGGTAAGTTATACTTTTATTTTTTTGTATCAAACTTTCAACAGGATATCAGAAAATTTTCTGTACAAAAGAATTTGAAATCTTTTGAAGAATTTGACAATACATTCACTAATAGTACAACAAGGATATGGAGAGTTCTTTGTAGGAAAGGCAAATTAGGAAAGCTACAGATAAAAAAATCATTTTAGTTTGGAAATTTTAATAAAGAATGAACAAGATCTGGATGGAAAAACAATGCATGATCAATTCTGTCCATCAGTGATGAATGTTGAAAATGTGTTGATTTATTTGTTTAAGGTGGTAGAAGCTTTTAGCAGTGAACAGATGAAGGTGAATGGTATCAACTCTAACACCATTGTCAAACCGGTAAGTCTGTCACGTAAAGTTACCAATACTCAGTGTCTTCTAAGTTCTGTCTAACTCGGTAAACTTGAAGTTGACAGGACCATATCAGAATGTTCAAATAATTTCTACAGTTGTAAAAACTTGGGTTAGGACCAACAAAATACTCATATACTTTGAATTTGTTGTTTGAAAAACAAAGTTAAGTGACAATTCTTAAATTTTTATAGCAATAATTTTGAATGACAATATCAAAATGTTTCAGATGTTGACATTACACTACCTTGATACACTGATACAAATGCTGAGGGACGTCGGCTACAACCATCTCACCCTACCCGTGTTTGCCCTGGAGGACATTCTGTCACGTAACCTACTGAAGAGTACCGGTCTCAACATACTCATCCACTCAAGGTACAGTATCATCAATACTATAGTCATATTTCTTTATACTAGTTACAGAGCAGAAAATGAATTAATTCCTATACTTCTACCTGTCAATGAAACATGATATTCTATATGTGCATAGACTTTCATGTTGTTGTGTACATACTCATATCATTGAATAACTACATTGATAGTGTCATTTAACTTGGTGAGTATCAGTCAAGTTTTAAAGTAAAATTAGTTTTAATTGTTGTCACTCCTGATAATTTGTTGCTCTCCTTAATTATCATGATTCACTCCTGATAATTTGTTGCTCTCCTTAATTATCATGATTCAAACTAGATTGGTATGAACATGTAATTTAGAAATATGATGTAATGAAGACAAAATTTGTACTTAGATCAAAATTCAAATATCAGTATTTTAAAATCATCCATGTTGTAATAAAATCATATTCAGTGTGCTGTTCTTTGGTATAGGGCTGCAGAGGTTTGCTTGGAATTGAACCTGAAGAATGGTATCAACTTCCATGAGAGACTAGCTGGACCTCTAGTGATCAGTGAGGATGACCAATCTCTGTGAGTACTAGTGTAGATGTTGGTGTCAGTTCTTCATGGCACTTCTAGTGTTGGTTATTACCAATTCTTGATCAGTGAAATTGATTTTCTTTTGTAATCAAATGTTCCATATGTTTGGTATGCATGCAGTATTGGTGTCATTCATAGAACATATACTAATTGATGGTAGTCAAAATCGAGAAGGAAACTGGTCTATACTAATACGGATTCATTATAGTAAGGAGAATACTGTGCAATAGACTGTCTTAAGTTAAATCTGTGAGAAGGCCATCAGCTAATTCATGGATATCAGGCCTCAGTTTTCATAGACCAATGAAACCAAAGTGGAAAGGACGTGTATAGTCTAGGCCTTCTACCTAATTCTTGTTGTTGTTAACATTTCCTGTACAATAAAAATAAAATATTCCGAAATAAATCAAATCTATAAAGAAATCTATTACATAGAGATCATATATTTCTTCACTGCCAGTTCCCGTGATGAGATCCGAATTTGGAAGGAAAAACAGATACAGGTGGTGAAGGAGGAGATGAGAGTCAAAGAATCGTTAGCTAATCTGGCCGCGGAGAGTACGAGTCAGATAACGAGGAAATCGGTGACATCACATCCAGGACAGTCCTCCATAGACACCAAGGTTTGTCTGCTGTAGAATTAAAAGGAAGATAGGATTTATAGTTCATGAGGATGGTAGGTCTCCTCTGAAATGATAAATATAATTGTGGAAACACAGTAATCTTTAAAGCAGATTGTTCTAAGCTCAAATCCTATGAATTTGTATATATACAGGGCTATATATGTTCAATAAGTTATCATGTCATAGTGTAGTATGGAGGTCAAAACCTGATTTATTCTGTCAATAAGAACTGACATGGTTATTATCTTAGTAAAATACATTACCTTGAAAATACATTAACTTGGGCTGTATTCAATTATTAAAAAAATTAAAAAAACAGGTGAGTGGTGCAGGCCCATCGGCCTCTTGCTTTACATCATTTGTTTATTGACCTTATAGTTCTAACTGATCAGATGTATTTTATGTTACAGAGTGATGAACAGCCGATCACGTCACACCTGGGTAAAGTGCTGAGTGCCATCACATTCCGCGACGTGTGGGCCGACATGGCTGATCTCCTTATTACACAGGTTGGTACATTGTATTTACATATTAGAGTTACCTCCCTTGCGAGTAGGTATCAATTGTGACATCAACATTATCATGTGAGCGAAATTCATATTGTTTTTTCTGAAAAGTGTGACGTTAACTCCCGGACACCATATGACACCATAACCAATACCTGCCCTCAAGGGCATATAACTCTGGAATATGCACAAATACAGTATAGGGCCAGCAGAAAAATACAGCATCAAAGGAGGCAAACATATATATACATAGTCTTTGATTATAATATTGGCTAAATTAACAGCTATTTCTATTTCAATTCATGATTCTTTATACGTAAGAAATTTCACTTGAGTAAATTATATTAAATTTGTAACAATTATACGATAAAGATTATTATATTACATGCATGGTACATTGCTTTTGTAAATATTAGGGAATTACTTTAAATAATAAATGAATAAATTGTTGAATTACACCTAAAAGAATTACTTGATTTCCCTTGTTACAGTGTGGGTACCAGGCTGCTAGACAGTACCTGGACGAGGCTCACAAAGCCGCAGTGGTCAGTATAGTAGAAGCTATAATTATATCTAAATATCTCACATTCTTATTTTGTAAACCAACTTATTTTCATGATTCAATTTTGAGTATGTTGCTGGCGATAAGAAATCGCAAAGCTACAGGTATAGTAGACCTAAAGGCTAAAGAGGTCTGGATCACAAAATTAGATTGCTGTGAACAAAACAAAAAAACATTATGTGTGAAATGTGAAATTCAGTCGCTGCAAAAATTAGGTGGTTTACAACTAATCAACATACACAATGTCAAAATTTATATCTGACAGAGTAAGATGTACTCTGTGCTCTGCATAATTCAACATACTACACTTTAAGAATTCATAATGGGACTAATTTTTGTACCATATAATACCTGATCACGTTCGTGTGGGACTGTTGTTTCTATTGGTGATGGATTAAAACTAAAAGCGGATATCCTGCACTGACGTCATTTGAGCAGGAAGATTACACAGAGCTTTGTTCCATCACCACTGGAGATACTGCATAAACGTTATTGGGCATGGTACATGAATTAGTCCCATTTTTAAATATGATCAATATCAAACTAATAATAATATCATGTAGTCCGTAAAATGTAATGGTATTTATAAAATATTATAACTGAGGTGCTAACTTTGGTGTACAGTACAGATTACAGATTGCACTGTATACAATAATTTGTACACAATAACTCAGACAATGTTGTTACTCTGTAGGCGTTTGATGACCACCAGCTGACCGCTCGGATCCTGTTCCTGTTCGGGAGGTTAGCACTCGCTGAGGCCCAGTATGGACAGGCCTTCAACTTCTGTCGGGAGGCACAGGTCAGATATCACAGCAAATTAATGTCCTCTGGATTTAGAACACACGTAGTTCAATCTGCAATCATTTTTAGGAACATTGATGGAAAATATATAAAAGTGGATACAAATATACAGATATCCGAGTTAATTCATAAAATAATAGCTTAAATTGACAATAACGATGCAGATATGATGTTGAAATTGTTCTAGCTATATTGCATTTCACCAAACAGTTATTATGCTTTTATGTTTGAGAAGCCCATGATAAAATACACCAGTTTGATAAATCAAAAATCATATGTGTGTCTTCAGTTACAATGCCTTCCTTGTATTAATCGAATAATTATGATTTACAGAACGTGTACCAAGGAGATGAGATGTTCTGGTATGAGACAACCATGCTGATGGTGGATGCTACATTGAAAGACTATGAAAACAGGAACTCAAAGAGAATTGTAAGTAAATCAATGATAATACTCCCTCCAAGTCCTATCACATATCAGGTACTTAGACTTTGTAGAGGTATATATATATGTTTGTGATGTACCGTAGAATTACATGAAAACATTTGTTTAGATAACTTGTAGTCATATGAGTAGGAGAATATATAAAATTTTGTGCTAATTAAGTCATGATATTTTGTATTTATTGCTTCTTTTGAAGCTTCCTCTGAGACCCCTTTAACAGTAAAAAGTACCAGTAAATATTGGTCCAACAACTTATAATACCATAACATTTTGATGAAGATAAGTAAGTCTTCCAATGATGTTCATGGTTGTGTATACTATCTGACTATTTACAGGCCCGTGGTATCCTGGTACATGGCCTTAATGAGTTCTTGAGGATCGCTGATGAACGTCCTAATAGAGTCAGCGTGACTCAGTTCATCATCTCCAAAATGGAAGCAAGGTAAGTGATTAGGAGATTAAACTTGAACTTATCCAACACCATCTACCACTAATAGCAGTCTGCGACTTTAAGCACTAGTCCGATGCCCAGGACTAGTAATTTTATAGCCGGACTAGCAGCCAATTGTAATGAGCTAGTCTGATTGGACTAGTGGCTCACCACACGATTAAAATCGTTAAGTACTATATTTTCAAGAGCGTTGGTCAATAGCATTTATCAATACATTTGGAGTGCATTCTGTATGCAATTTTTTTCGGTTTTGATGCATATTTTTGTGAGAATTTGCGTTCATGAACGCATCCAGACTCTAATTTGCGCCAAAAATCGTCAGCTGAACATGACTGAAATGACTGTATTTAATTTGGACTAGTGATAAAATACTCAGACTAGTATAATTTTGGGGTTTACTAGTCCAAATGACTAGTAACGGGGAAAATAAACGTCACAGACTGCACTAGCTAGTTCTCCACCTCTTCTCTTTAGTTGTCAAGTGTTAAGGTGTCTGACATCTATCTCTAGCTCTCAACTCTGATAGCAGTGGAAAATGTTTATTATACATATTTGTTTGAAGACATTTAGATTCTAACCATATGTCTTATAATACATTTTGGTGACAGTGGTTGAATGGTTAAAAACTTTGACATTTCACCACAGACCCATCACCTCTCATTCATAAATTGGATGTAGGTCTGTATATTTTTCTCAAATTCTGACAACAATATTCAACATTACTTAAGCCCTCTAAAATTCATATTTTATTTCACAGATTGGCATTTGTTCAGAGCAAACTCATTTTTGAAGAAGATTTGGACATTAATGAGCCAAAAGTGTTGAGGAAACTCCTGGGAATTTGTGAGGTAATGTTTAGCTTTTCTTTAATTTTTCAGCTGAACATTTCTTTAATTAAAAAAAAATATTGAATTACTTATACATATGTTCTGGACTAAGTATATGTCGAAAAGATAAAGTGAGAATCAATAATATTCATTTGATACCTACATTTAAAGGGAGATAATCAAAGTTAATTACATGTGAACATGTTTAAACAGAAATATGAGAGTGCCTGTGACAAGCTTGTGAAACTCGGCTACAAAAGAGAAGTCCTACCAATTATGAAGGAGCATGCTGATGTCCTGCTCCAAATGGCCAAGAAGTCCGTCCATACAGAGAAAGAAGTTCTACACACTTACTACCTTCAGGTAACAACTTTAGATAAAAAAAATTTTTTAAATCATCCTTCACATTAGAATAAAAAATTGTGATAAATGAAAAGATTTAATTATAAATTTCATCATCCTAAACAAATAAAATGAATTTATACTTTGAATTTAATTGTTATAGATAATAAAATTAATATGATATGAATTTTAATTTGCCAATGATAATATTTAAACATTTAAAGCATATAAGATTTTGGTTATCTGTGTATAGATATTTATTATGCAATTTTGATGCTATGACGTAATGGTGATATAAATATATTACAGTCTATGGGTGTACTAAAGGAAGCTGTATCTATAGCAGAGGAGGTGTACAGGGATGTCCAGACTCTGTCATCTCTACAAGAGGTAGCTTATTGTTGGCTTTATATTAATGAAAATCTCACTTAAATGTTAATTTAACATATCATAGTTGAGATAAATAGGTTTATGTCATGCCAATGTTCTTAACTATTTCATTTGTCATAGAAATGGATTTGAAATTAATTTGGGATCAAACCATTCTGACCTGTTAATTAGAATAGCATTGTTATTGATAAATCATAAAAAATGTCTTCATATACAGACTTAAGGTATATTACAATATGCATACAAAATAAAACTGAATGAAAATATGATATTTGTGATGAATTCAATGTTAATTCAATGACTGGTGTGTAATTCTCAGAATACTAATATTTGAAATAAATTCTTCAGTTACGGAGCTTGAGTCTGCCAATTCAGAGAGAGTTAGCTGACATTAAGGTGCATTGTGGGACGGTGATGCTTGAGATATTCCAGGAACACGCCAAGGAAGCACGAGAGACGCAGCTGGAGGATCTCAGGAAAGGGGCAGTAGTCAAGGTAACATGATAAGCTTAATTAGTCTGAGTATATCAAAGCAGAGAAAACTGTTGTTGCATATCTGAGTCTGGTTGAAAACTCACTTAAATATTTTTTTCTCTATAATCTTTGGCTTTGAATCTAGTTTATATATAACCGATGATTCATTTATAAATACCTTATTTTAGTATTATCTTGGACAATCTTTTGTGTAACATGAAATCAATATTACATCAAAGACATATTATGGATGAATTCAGTTAAAATTGTTATATCATGATTATTATGAATTATTTTTAAAATTCTTGTTATTCCCCTCAACTCCACCTTTTCAGAGTTATGCCCCTTTGTTACAAACCTGGTAGGGTTTATGGGGTATAAGTTGGTCTCCTATACAACAGTTCATTTATGTTCTAATGGGTATTTCTAATTTAGTTATCCATCCAAAATCGTAACAAGAAAGTTCAATTATAGAATTATTTCAAACCTTTCTTCAATATCTAAACAAATATTGTTTATATTGACAGATGGTAGAAGATTTCATCAGAGAGACCCCGACCTTTACCCACATGGAGAAGGAGTGGGTCGATACCACAAAGTAGGTTTGGGTTACATAGCATTACAAAATTATTCTGTAAATCAACTTTGTATTTCATACATTTATTTCAAAACCTCACAACGTTTTCACAGTAATTTGATTTCGCAATTCAGACACATATATGGTTGCTATGTACCTATACTGGTGATATTTTTGCAGCAATGAATTTTTGCAATTTCTCTTAGCCCGCAATATATGTTAAAATGATTTGTTTTACAGTGTGTTAATTTTTCTTTTTATGATGATAGCATAATAACGTAACTGATATTAAAATCATGGACCATTCCAAAAATCTTAGATTAAGTTTTTAAATAATTTATGTGAGAGTAGATTATCTCTACATTGAGTTTCACTTCCAATTTTGATTGTGTATTTATAATTACCAGGTAGCTTCTTCGCTAAAGTTGAAAATCAGAAACTCTAGCGTACTAGTCCAATGCTGAACTATTTAAGATAAAGAGAAAATCTCTCTAAACCAAAAGAGTGCTATCAATAGGATTGTAATCTTGATGCACAGAATTGTTTTCTGATAAAAGACAGATTTCAATATTTATCATTTTGTTGTGAAGGACTGTTATAGAAGACGCAATGCTGAAGTTTGTGGATGCTCACAACGTAGCGGCCGGAATCCCAATGCTCAGAGCTAAGGTAGGAATAATGTTTAAAATCAAAGGGTTTTCAAGAACATTTTTTGTTTTCCAACTGTTGGTTTGAAGCATTGGATAACTTGGTTACTGTAACAGTCGTCAACTCCACATTTCACAAAGTCAGATTTAACAATATAATGCATTTCACAACGTTATTATGCACATTAAGTATCCCTTGATTTGTGCAATGTATCACAGGGGTAAATTAACCTATTTGAAACACATTGGCAGTCCAAACTAGTCTTTCATTGACTTAAATAACTCCTCTCGTATCTAAATTAACTTACTAGATATATTTTAATGTATTTCAATTGTAGGCATTGTGTGGAATAGGCCAAAGTTTGAAGGCATTCTCAGTGTTTTCCTGTCCAAATTCTGCTACACAGTGGTCAGTGTATGAAGAGGTAAGTCCAAGAAAGTTTGATATACAGGTATATGACTAGTAAAATAATATGGCCAACGTTTTATACTTTTGATTTGATTATTGAAATCTTACTCAATAAGTAATCATTTATTTAATTAAATTCATTAATCAGAATTTCTTTTAAAATATCTGTACAATGACTTGAAATGATCAAGAACTAAATGGCATTTTTTGCAGGAGATTTCCAAATTGGAGAGTTCATCTGGAGAGGGAGAAGATGAAGAGGAGAAACCAGAACTTGACGAGACTTCCAAACTGTTTGTCCGCTACTCTGTACAAATGAAAGAGACGAAGGTGAAAAATCAAACCTTTTGTTAGCTTCTTTCTGATTATCAAAGAAAACTAAAGAGGAAAGGTCACAGGGAAATCTGTAGTTTTTAACAAAGTTGACACACAAAAACAGAGTCACAGAGATATTTTCCATTCAGACATATCAGACTGTTCATTACTAACAGTTCATAATGCTACCGCCATTTGTCAGAAAGTACAGAAGGGATCAATATTTTTACATACGGGTATGTTCCACTAGCACCTTAGCATGGGACATATCTGTAAGCAAGATGGCCGTCAGGCAGCCATCTTAGATGTTGATTAAAGAAATTTTTTACTGCCATTGTATTTCTCAGAAAGTCCTGAAAGGATCTGTCTCAAATTTCATATGTATAAGGCTCCCCATGGGCCCTCGTTGTGCATTTTGCATTGCATACTGCAATTTCCAGCTAAGATAATGAATTTGTATGTTTATGACAGGCTGCTGAGGATGTGAGTCGACACTACTTATTACAGGCTACAGAGTGCCTGGTCCAGGCTCTTAACTTGGCTCTGAATAAACACTACACTGTGAGTACCACGAAGTTTTACTATCACTTAGAGCAACCCTTCACAATTTCTGTAACATGTTTTTAGAAAACAGAACTGAAATTCACATTCAAATTTTATAAGAATGCTATTAGGAAAATATGATGGATTTTATAATGGATTTATGGAAAAGGGCATGATAAGTTGTAGTAACTTGTGCTTTATCTCTAGTTGTTTGTATATTGGACAATAAATATGTTTAAATAAATGCATTTGTTTAAGTCTCTAAACTGGATACATTTTTTTCTTTAAATCGAAAAGATAAAAATACAGCATTTGAAAACTTAATGAATTGTAAAATTTCGACATATTGATTAATTTAGGGTCATGTAAGGTATATGTATAAATGTGGGAATTTACATTCTTAGTTTTCTTAAAGCAGCATATTGAATATTAACCTGTTCCTAAAATTAGAAAGAAAAAAATTCCACTCAGTATAGTGATCAGCGGCGTAGCTAGGTCTGGATAGGCTTGCATGCCTGGGGGTGAAGGGGGCGACAGCCCCCTGCTCAGGGTCCAGGGGCGAAGCCCCGGTAGGGGGTATGGGGGGGGGGGCGAAGCCCCCCAGAAGCTGACGGGAAATTGTTACAATGTAGTAACCATTTTACTTCTTTGGTAACTTTTAACGTATATACCAATGGTTAAATGGAGGTCACGATATTTATGTGATAACCATGCAAAACTATATATACATTGTATACATACTAGACTCCCGTGACAAGTGCTCGAACAAAAACACGGATTTTGGCTGTAAATATTAAATTAGAAAGTAATGGGAGAATTTTGTGTTATTTTAACTAATGAAAAACTTAAGGAGAATATTTTAAACAATTAAAATTAAGTTTACGTGTTGGTTTGTTTATGACAGCGAGTCAAAGACCACTGTCCAAATGGTGGAAATTGCGTAAGAAGGGACCAGTCCTCGACCACCTCAATAAAAAAAAATTGTATTAATGACCTATTTTTCTACTTATTCTGTTCTATTTCTAACAATTACAACCACAAAAATTCTTTTCTAAATAAAAAATCTGTTTCATATTCGACAAAAATAAAAGTCAACTATTTCGTGACACTGGAAATCACGGATTAACACGCGTTTTAGTGAACCAAAATTGATCAATTCACTTTTTCGTTACTAAGGCCAAGAACATGTTGCAATTGCTTTAATTAAGTTGTTTTGATATCATTTTTAAGATGATTATATGTTTTTAGAATATTTCTAACTTTTCATGCGATGTTGTTTATTTTGGTATTCATAAATGTTTCCCGATTCAAAATCCACAATTGCGTGAGGGATTTTGGTGAAGAAGTCTTCTTCTTTAGTTTAAGTCTAATATTGTCTTCGACAAAATTCAAACATATTTAACAACTTGGTAACCGGAAATATATAGACTATTCTAATAAATTTCCAGAATGACCAATCTTCAAGTCTTTCAAATGTGCACAGGCATGTTATGCCAGGCATACAGTTGGGCATATCATATGTATTTATACATAATTTATATTCTGCAGCGTTACGTGTATTCAAATGTTGTGTTTTTTTTCTGACTGTTCAAAAATGTAAGTCAGATTATTTTTTGCATGCTTGAGCATGCAAGCATGCACGGGCGCTACGCCACTCAGTATAGTGATAACGACTCTAATATGTTGAAATCATATTGTGAAAAAAGATTCTCTTAAATAAATACATGGATTTTCTGCTTATTTTCAGGATTTGGCAGCCAAGATCTCACTGGAACTTGTAGAATGTTGTGGACAGTATGATCCTCAGGCATGTTCAATGTTCTTGGCACTGTACCAGGTAAGTTCTTAGAAAATTATTACCAATTATTCTTATTTTTCTGGCCTTATAGGTAGTCATAAATACCTTATAGATAAAATACCTTATATATAGTCATAAATACCTTATAGATAGTCATAATTACCTTATAGATAGTCATAAATACTAAGGTTTCCCAAAATAAGTGCTCTTTGTGTCCTCAAATATTAATGAATATTGTTAAAGATTAATTATTAATTGCAGTGTTTTGGGTTTTTTTTTTAGCTTTCATTAAATTTATCCACTTGTGAACACATCAACAAGACATTCAATTTTTGACATGGGAATAATTAAATTATTTAATAGATGTACAGCATGAAAATTATCTCTACGCAAACAGTTGAATGCTGACTTAGTATATATTTCTTTAGTTGACAGTATTTATATAGGAATTTTAAAGTAGCTATTTTGCATTTTGTAAATGTTAGCATTGTTGTTTCTCTCTTTGAGTTTCATTCTTTGATAATATGATTTTGTTATTTTGATATTGTGATTTTCTATATCCTCAAAAATTCAAATGTTTTCCCCCACAGAGTTGTTGCACGTCCATCAAACTAGAAAGCCTCCTAAACAAGGCCCAGGTTGACCCCATGACCTCCCGCCTGGCCGCTCTTCTTCACCAGAGATCTAACATCCTGGAAAACGACATCAGGACAAATATGTCGAGTGGCGGTCTAATGGCCTCTGTCACATCATCCCTAGAACAGAACTGGCAGGTCAGTATTCTATAGTCAGATGTAGCACAGGGCCTCGTTACTAATGATCATATATATATAAGATAAGTCACGTCTATTTACATACATTACACGTAAATAGACGTGACCTATCTTATATATATTATCATTAGTAACAAAGCCCTGTGGATGTAGTAACACCTGAAGCATACATATGTGGTTCTTTGCCAACTTTATATTCTGTTTTACAAACAATTTGCACAGAAATGTGATTGTGTTACCATATTGGCCGTAATTAGTGCCCTTCCTCCTATAAGTGCTCCTCCACTCTTGAGAAGATGAAGTTATATAAACGTTCCCATTCCCATCCCGTAAATTAAGCAATGTTTTACAACTTCATGATGCCTGTCATGGTTCTCGTTAAAAGCTGGTTGCCTGCAAAAACAGCCACCTATTTCCTTTTTTACAACCGGCTATTTTTGTCAGAAATAAGTATTGGCCACCCTCGGGGCTTGTGACCCCCAACCACCTATTACCAATTTTCAACCATCTATTAAAAAACATAGAGAGAACCCTGCTTATTATAACATCGGCATTGTATCCCATATCATATGAACGTGCGGGTCTTTTTTATGTGAATGATGGTGTAATAATGCTTCCCAAATGAAACTTTTGTCACCTAATATGCTCTCCTTTGTAATGATTTTTTTTTCTGAGTGCTATAATTACGGCAAAAAGGATATTTGCATTTTCTGCATATCGTTCGTATAACAAATATTACATACGATAATTTATTGACCTGTTCTTAATCAATTTTATGCTAAGATTTGATGGCACCAAAATAAACAAGTTCACGGTAGAATGATATGATTTATATAAAACTATGATATTGACAATATTTTCCCTATGGTTGTTACAGGCCTGGAAGAGACTGGAAGTGGTACCCAACCATCTGGATCTGCTGAAGGAGTTCCCAGCCAACTTTAACTTTATCATACTCCAGCATTCCCCTGACAAGTATGTACTGGCTAGTCTCTACACCCGTCAGCATGTCACAATTTATTGTTGATTTTTTAACAATTAATTTTATAAAAAAATTGAGAGTTTTAAAAAAATGAAGAACATGAAAGTTAAGAGCTTGATAAAAGTATAGATGTTTTTCCAATTAAGTTAAAGAAAAAATAAGATTTTGTGGAAAAGTTCAAAGTCATATTAAAACTATTTTGAAATTGAGTAGCTGTAGAACAATTAAGGGAGAAATAAATCAAAAAAACTTGTCAACCATTTTGTTTCAGAAACTTTTTGTATGGAGCAATTCTAGACAAGCCTAAGAATGCTCCTGTGGCTGGAGGAGGCAAGAATCCAAAAACAACGGCAGCTCCAGGTCAGGGTTACAGCTACAAGGGGGGGGGATGAATTTTTTAGATGTTTCTTCTGGCTCTTACAAAGTTTTTATTTAATTAGTTGGCTGTGGAGATGTCCATTTATTTTTTCTGTTGATCAAAACTGATTCTTTTTATTACCATGGAAATACATATGTATATATTCATTTTATCAAAGGACAAAGGATTAAAGGACTTCTGACAAAGGAAAAGTAGATGAAACTCCAAAGATGAGTTTTTCATAGTGCCCATATATTGTTAATTGACTTTAAAGTGATTTTAGAAATTGAATTATAACTGTATTTATAATCAGAATATGAAAAAAAAACCAAGCTACTCATGGAAAATAAAAACAATACGTCAGTTTTTACTGATCCCAAACAATGTAGGTAAAGTATGATTTACCACCAATTAGTCTCACCTTCCAGTGTTCAATTATGATGTCACAAAATTCTCATCAGAGATGATTATTTAATTACCAAAAGGTGGGAGGAATTGACAGTAAATTGCACTTTACTCGCATCGTTTTGGGATCTCAAAACTCCTGCAATAATCTTGATTATTATTGTTATTAAAAGAGTTCAATACTTGATTTTATTTAACAATTATTTCTGTAACAGCTGCCAGCAGAGCCAAGGTATTTGGTACCCAAGTCAACCCTGAAATGCTGGATTCTCTACTAACAAAGTTTTCTGAGCATCGCCAGGCCATTCAGGCACTTCTCCTAAAGCAGGAGTACGCCCGCGCCCAGGCTATGATGAGACAGAAGATGTTGGAAAACCTGGATGAGAGTCTCAAGCAGAAGACTCAGGTCTGTATAGTCCATCTGTCTGCTAAACGTATTTGACCCAATAATAAAGTGCTCCTATCCCTTTTAGGCTTCAATTTCACTTACTTCGAATTAAATGCAGACTGAAAATATTTAAAACTGTATGTTTCCTTACTGATTTATCTTGTGAATTGATTTACAGCTTACTTTGTTGATTGATTTTATGAAAGACTAACCCAAATTTGATTGTATTAAGCGCCTCCTTACTTGCTTTAATTTTTAAGCACCTGGGTGCTTATTTAGTCAAATACAGTATATAGAAATTTGAATTTATTGATATGAATATTACTCTAGAATTAAATTTTCAATGTCAAACTCTCATGATTAAAATTTTACATTTTGATATTTCAGACTCTACATTTAGATGAGGATGCTGAAGAGGAGGCGATGTTGTTGGAGGAGTTTGATCAACTGATAAAGGACATGGAATCCTACCTCCAACCAATCACAACTTTCCTACAGGGCATGCTCAAGTATGGAAACGCACAAACTATAGTTAAAACAAGAAGAGATCAGTTGAATCATTTGAGTTTTTTTCTGTCTTCAATGCCCCCAGGTTGTGTCATACATAAGAGGGTACATAATGTTACCAATATCCATCCCATCCTGGTGTCTTTGTAATGTTAGCTGATTTATATTGAGGCAGTGGCAATTATGTGTCTTACTGACAGTTCTTTTTGTATGGGTTGAGGGGGCTAGGGATAATATCTTATCACATTGAAAATTCATAGCAAAAAGATGTTGGCACTTTTACACTTCATGTCATTGATTTTTCATTAAACAAAAAAATTTATATTGATTATACTGTCTTTTTCCCTCAATAGTCCCCAAGTGGTGACCCCAGCTAGTGGGAAGGAGGCTAAGAATGCCCCTGTGGAGCCACCTCCGAGTATCGAGTGTGCAATTCTCCTGGTTGACAACTATTTGATGCAGCTCCCCCTGGAGGCGCTGGAGTTCCTACAGGTGGAGAACATCGCATCCCTATCACGTGACTTCTCCTTACAGCTTTTCTACCACAGGTTCTACAAAGAGGAGGTACCAGCAGGTATGTTTTCTGTTCAACCACACCCGCGTACATCAATACACACCAACAATACATTTATTAATTTTATTCATGTTTACATAGCTATTGCATTAATTACAGTCAGCTACTTGTTAATACAAAGCCTAGTAAGGGGTTCTTTCTATAGCATTCATTGTCATCAAATATAATTACTTCCCTTTGTTTCACATCACCAATAAAATTCATTCAGAAATACAAATACTGACAGAATGAAGTGATGGGAAGTAACTCTTGATAGAAAAAAATGTATGGAATTAGGATGCCCAAGCAAACTCCTGTCAGTAGATGGCAGACTCGGAGGAAAAAATCCTTTAATCTTAAATAGAGTTGTGTCCCACTTCATCATGTTAGAAGGGGCATTAACTTAGTTACATTTTTGGTTTCCTTTTTGGTATTGCATACTTTTTGATTCACTTTGAATTTCTTAAAATTCGAAGGCAGATTAAAATCGAATGTTTCTATCAAACCAGATTTTCTATACTTAAGAGCAGTTTTAATCTCCAATAAATTTATCAATACAGGAAAGCCTAAAGGTAAGCTTTGCTCACCTAGTGAATATGGGTCTAGTCGAATGTCGGTATAGTCTTATAACTTATTTTATCATTGAACCTCCCAGCCTTAGAATCTTTAGTCCAAATTACACTCTGTGGTACTCGGTATTTTTTCATTGTAATATTTTTTCCATATATATTTTATTATCTTTCCACACTTTAAATGCATGATTATTATTTTAATTCTGATTTTCTAGCATTTTTTAGACCATGCTAATACATAAATGTCCAATCTAATTTCAAATAGTTTTGTCAAATTGAAATAAAAATTAATGAATCTCAAATACCATATTATTTAGAATGATTAGTGCAGATTAACTAGTGAAAAATATTTAATTTAAGAATTTCAAAGCACTTTGAAATCTGGTTTCTCTCTCAGTCCATTTTTTTTCAATCTCTTAAAGAGAGATTTTTAAAAATCAATTAGATATTTGTGATTTTTTCTACCTTTTCATATTTTTTCTAAAATTAATTTGATATTTGAAATAAATCAAGTAAGAACCAGGTTTTCATCTGTGGAATTAATTTTGTGAAAATAAATTTTAAGCTTCTTTAGATCATTATAATGACAATATAGAAAGGAAGAACATTGGCTAAAATAGCAAGAACACAATTAATAGTTCTGTATTGTTATTATACATGTAGTATGAATTTAGTATCATAATATATAATGGCAGGATTATTGTTGGCTAGCTAGAGAAAATAGCTGATGCCAGATCAGGCAAACTATAGAAATGTACCTATCTTCATCATATACAGGTCAAGTTTAATGGCAGATATTTTAATCCATCTTTATCATTTATGATTCATGTTTAAAAACGATTGTTTTCATTCTGGTATTATAGCACACTTTACACTGAAATTCTAAACTTGTTTCGTTTTATCCATACTTATAAATGTGTTTTACATGATTTCTGTTCTTCTAATGGCCTGGGTACTATTGCTAATGTTGGATTTCTTGATTTCTGAAAATCCCTTTATTTCTGTGAAATATTCTTACTGGACGAGTTACTAATGTACTGGTTTTCTCTCTTTCTACAGAGGAGGGTAGGTATTGCATGTTGGGATTGTCGGATGATGTAGTGATGATCATAGTAGTGTACATTTAATTATATAACTCCGTCAACTGCTTTATATACTTATTCATATTTACTGTCCTACAGGTATTTACTGTAAATTCCAAAAATATTTTGATAGCTGTAGGTTATTTTTTCCTTTTTCTCTTTTTCTGTCTTTTTTCTTTTTTTTTCTTTCAAGATTTGGGATAATTTATTGGGTTTTTTTGCCCCATCATGAAAAATGAGGCATATAATGTTACTTGTATCTGTCCTATCCCATCATGCCTCTTCCCGCTTTAATCTTCATGGAGGCAGGTACATTAATTTTATAACGTCTTGCAGATATTTTCTAGTGTTATTAAAATTTCTGTTTTTGATCAAAGTTTCTTTTCAAATATCAAAGTTTTCTTCTAAATTAAGATAACTGAAATATTACATTAAGTCAAACATCACCAAATATAATCATTTTCATGAAATTAAATTATTTACATTGTGAACAATACCAGTAGACATATTGATAGACTTTTATTTTTTTAAACTATTGTAAATAAACATATCAGAAATGATATTATATTACTAGCTATTTCTGAAGAAAAAATCGATCGTTTTCATCCAAATTGTGTTTATACTATACTAGCTGACGGAGAAGGTAAAGTGTGTGAGATACTGGGGACTGAATTTGTGTGACTAGGGGAGAACGGGAAATAAAAGTAGACAATCTGTTTTAGCTGTTTGTCAGTAGAAGAGTAGTGTGTCTGTTATGGTAGTTTTTGATGCAAAATAATCCAGGAACACTTGGATAGAATATTGACATTTTTAATTGTCAAGAACTAGTAGAATTGGTACGTCATGTTTTGTTGAAGTTTGCCAAGCTAAATTAATCTTTGTGACTCATTCCTAAATAATTAGGAAAAAATTAAATCAATAAATCAATTACAGCGTCCAAAGTTGTCTTATATTTTGTACAGGAAGAATAAGAGATTTCTGGTTCATAATTTATTTACTTAATACCTTGTTTCTTCTACACCATATATTTTTTTATTGTTACTTTTGAAAATAAATTTAGAAAACATGTTTTGATTTTGTATTGTTTAATGTTCGATTGTCGGATGATTTTATACCGAGTTAGAATGTAGTCATGTGATAGGATTGTGTGCTGTTTTCAGTGGGTGACGGTTTTTTTCACAGAGAGGACAAATAATTTTGTCAAAGTTTCATGATCATGTTATGGGGTGAAAAACGTTAACATTTGGTTTTGAACACATAAATCAACATCATTACAAAAATAACTGTCATAATATGTATACTAGATTTTAAATTTTTCTGTTCATACAGATTTTGTTAATTTTGAGTAATTTGTTTATAATCATTAACAAATATCACTTTTTACATTTATTTTAAGTACAAATTTTGTTATTTTACATAAGTTAACCAAAGAGGTTTTAGATACTATTATGATGATACTAACGTAATTGTTTCAGAAAATATTATCCATACTTGGTATACATGTGTATATCTATATCATAAACAATTAAACTCATTTAAAATTAATAATTTTCAATTTTATTATTGTATTGTATGTTTTGTTTAATATTTAATTGATTATAACATTTAAAGAAAAAAAATAACCGTGACAAGTAAATTTTCAAAATTGTTTCTACCATACATCAAATACTATCCCAACTACTACAGGTAGTAGTTGGTAAACAGGGACATCATTGTATTGACCAATCTTCATCTTATTTACTTGCTGCTAGACACTTTCGAGTAGATTTTAGATTCACCTTAAGTAGTTTCTCTCACTATGTACTTGGAAAATGCTACCATTTGTTAAAAAATACCTTCTAATTTTCTCCAAAGTCACAGGGATCAAGTTTGTAAGGATTTAAATCCAGGAGGCAAAAAACCTGTATAAGGATATGTATTATATAATGCACCATAAATGTCATTTCCAAGGTCACTGTAATTGACAAAGTATTTTAGCAAAGAGGTTATTACTTTAACATTTACAAAACTTTATCTAGAAACAGTAAACAATAGATTAACAATTTGATATGGGAGCTACATCGGAGTACGTACATCCCATTGGACCTCTTGACTGTTGTACATGTACTTTCATCTCTTAATATCCTAAATGTTTTGGGATACAACACTCCTGTATTTTCCTGCTAGAATTACTGTTCAGCTAACCTATGTGATATCCATTACTCTATTAGTTGATTGGTAAATCTATATTCTCCGCCTATCTTTGTTTTTAGGTGATCATGTCAAATTTGCGTCAGAATCGGCCAGTAAGACCAAACGCATTCTATTAAATGTTTATTGTTGGTGTTAAATTCCATGTTCCGTACTGATTCCCAGTCACGTTTCCGAGTTTTCTAAAGTTTCAAGTTCAAACCACAGTCCTTGCCACTGATTTTCTCCACTTGATTAAAGAAATCCTCTGATCAATTAAGTCTTTAGCTGAATGGTTAATTAAAATCAATTAATACTCTATATTTGCATATTACAGAGTTATCTCCCTTGCAAGAAGATATATATTGTGACGTCATCATTTGAGAGCGAAACTTGTTTACTACTAAATGTACAAATGTGACGTAACACTCTCAAACATATGACATCATATTCAATACCTACCTGCAAGGGGAGATAACTCTTTAATGTGAAAAGTCGGAATATTAAATATTACATTATAATTTTCTCCACCATTTTTCTAACGCGTGATTTCTTGACACATCTCTTTCATTACATAAGTTTGGATAGCACACATAGGTATGCTGTAATATTCATATCACAATCACTCTGAGATCATAGCTGGATTTTAACTTCACCCCTCATAGATAATGTTATTCATCAAATACTAGGTATAATGTAGCTAAATATATTTACCAGACAGACAATTTCAGTTTTTACCATGAATAAATAAATTTTATTATGTTATTGTTAGTAATTCTGTGTAAGAGGCAGTGCATAATATTTCAAAAAAGCAAATCACACAAAAATGTTTATTTTTGAGTTTTGTTTATTTAATTCTGTTTAGTTATTATTATTTATTTTTTACATTTTGTTTCAATTATTAACATGTTTTACCAGTTTTTAATTCAAGCACATTGAATATATTCTATCATATGTTATCATATTATATATCTGCATGTCCTGATTGTATGGTTTGATATTAATACAGTGTATTTGGGTTATAATAATCTAGGAGGTACTCTTTCATCTTATTTTTCTCACCACAGAAGAAGTAAACAAGAAGAAACCCAAGGGTCAGGTGGACAACCCGATGTCCAGAATTCCAGGTCTGAGGGACGCCAGCAAAAAGATGGCAAAGATTGTAAGCCTACAAACAGCAACAAGATTTTGTGGCCTCATAAGATGTATTTGTTATTTTTTCAATAATTCAGGAAAGCAGTTTAGCATTTACCGTGCGTTCTATTTGCGGATTCTTACCAGTTGCATTAAAGTAATACGGCACCGCCAAAGGGAACGTGTTTGGATTTTTCCATGATGGCGGCACCCATATGAAGGATATGCTTCGAATATAAAAACTAAGTATTTGCGGTGTTAACAATAAAATGGATATAAAAATAATACCTAAATAGTTTCAGCACACATTGAAATAAGCGATCCCTGTAATAGTACACTCTGCCTTGTTTTCAACAAAGAAAACATTCCGGTGACAAATGAGGAATCTCGGGTCCGCCATCTTGGATACAAGTGGTACGCTTCTGAAAACAAACCACTTGTACCGGTTCGGTGCGGCTGGTACAGCTCGTTCCATTACAGATACAGCGGGGTTTGTACCAGTTGTATCTGCAAATGGAACGCACGGCTAGGCATTTATAATTACATTTGATACTTAATGTTTTTTAAGTTTTAAATCAGTGAAAGGTAACTGCATGTGTAATATTAATTATCTACTTACTGGGCTACACATTTGTGAAAATATATTTTCTCTTGGCTAGATTTATTTTCATTTTCTTATTCATATGAATGAAGTAATATATCTTAAGTTTTCAAAGAACAAATCTTGAGGCCGAGCTAATAAGTGAAAATACATTATTTTTAACCATTTAGAAGATTGAAGATTTGTTTAGAATACTATTTCTGCAGTAGTTTTCATACCACAGACGTGGATGTCATGACTTGTTTTAAAGTTGATGTAGTATAATTATGATTATTTTTATCATACTAAAGAAAATCCTAATTCTGTTTTCTAGGTTCCCTTGAGTAGAGAGATAGCTCCATGGCAACATGCTGTTGATACCATGAACTTTAGATGTATCCTTTCCCACTGTGTCTATTCATAGATCTTCATGGTACCGGTACTTTACCTGCAAAATCACTCCACTTGACCAGATACTTTAAGCTTATTTTCACACATGATTAAAGTTTGGGTAATTTCACCGGCGATAAGAAATCAATGAAATTTTGAATACAGGTACAGTACTATAGAAATACGAGTCCAAATCTCAAAATAAAATCGCTGTGAAAAAGTCTTCAGACATGAAAACACTGGGTTTGGTCATGGGCTATATACTGATGGAGCTACTTGGTGGTCAACGCGATCCAGACCTGTTACAAAATGAAAATCAAAATCAGGGAAAAGTAGAAGTAGAAATGGGGTAGAATGCAAGATTAGATTACATTTATAAACATAAAGGCTTAAGTTTCCTTAACCGATCCAGATATTGTGGACACACATTTGGATTGTGCTGAAACAGGTATGTACACATTTTGTAAACAAAGGTTGCTGATTGACATTTGACTTCTTACCTTGTGACATTTATCTTTCGACATATTTTATCAATATTCATTCAAATAACATAGATTCCACTATTATCTATTTTGCTTCCAAATCAGTAACATTAATCCTTGACCTTTTGCTCTCTTATCCAATCACATTTCTTCACATGACATTGACCTTTGAAGGTGATAACATTGTTTACCTCTATTTCTGTGACATTGACCTTTGATCTTTAATCCTGTGACATTGATCCTAACCTCCATTCTAATGGAATACACCTTCCGATCTCTACTTTATACAATATTGACCTTCAGGTCTCTGATCTTTTGACATTGATCAGTTTTTAAATCTTTTACGATTGCTGATCCCCTGACTGTCGCAGTTGAAAAGTTATGATATTATATTTTCACAATTATGAGGAACATTTCAATTTCTGCGAAAATTTGATCCAAAAATTATTGAAAAATGTATGAAGTTTATTCACACCTATAGCCAGATTGAGCAATTTTAAAACCGTTTGAATTTAATGTTCTTATTTTTAATCAAAATAACAAACAATTTTATTCCTGAATATATCTTGCTGCATAACATAAACTTAAATCCATAAGCTTCTGACTCCATGGTTCTATCTAATAACAGAGGTAGATAAACCAATTGATGTGACGAATCGTCTGATAGACGAGTACGACCAGCAGTTCACGCCTCGTTGGCTCGGCATTATGGGAGATGACCACACCCCGAGTGTAGGAGAGTGGGAGATCTATCTTACAGAGAATAGTTCTTTCATCTTCTATGGCATGGAGAAATTCCTCAACTACATACCCCCTGCTAAACTTACCGCTCTCAATATACCAGGTACAGCTAACATAAGTATATTAATTACAACAAGGAAAATCAAGTTACTTTATTATAATGTTGTAATTTCACAAAAGTGAAGTGTTTTCAGTCTATAATCCCTGAAAAAACTTGAAATTCTTAAGGATAATTTTAATTGTCATTTGACAAATTTTACGACTCAGTGGTCGATCATCTCAAAGTTCTACACAGAATGAATACAGATATATATATTTTCTATAGTCTTTTTTTACATATGAAATAATTAAATACTGAAGCTTGATGAAATCATTTTATATGAAGTTTACCTATGATAATGATGTGAATATTTTGTTTCCTTGTAGATTGTAATATCCTGTACATTCAAGACTTGGCCCAGACCAGTAAGAGCTTCACCAGACAGTCTAAGCTGGATGTTCTCAAGAGGTCAGTCACATGTCAGCTAATTGTCTTTGTGTAAGGTGTTTAAAGTATTGTCAATAGAGGCACAGTGTTCCTTCAGTAGGACACAGGACTAGTGACTGAAGCATTGTCAGTTTGAATCCAAGTATCAAGTCATTGTTAACAGTAGTCTCTTAATAAAAGCTTATATGTCCTCTTTTGATCCCCATTTCCCTGTCAACTCAATTTGGGGGTTTCTAGATACAAAACCGATGTAGGTAAAATATGATTTACTGTCAATAAGTCACCCCTTTCAGTGATTACAAAAAATTATGTCACAATCACGGAAAGGTGGTAGTTCCACCCACGTTGAAATCTCGAACTAGACGTATGGGAAATGAATAAGTAAATGAACTGCTAACACCAAATAAGAACACTGTTTGAACTCTTTTGAGTCAAATCACATTTGAAGAACTTTTCATGAACTTTTAGAGACTATTAAGATTGATGTGGCATTGTATGTAAATCATTGTTATATTCCAGTGCTAGTATCCTGGCCTTGGAGAAGCCTGTAGAGACAGCCATGCTTGCCAGTCTGACTGGGATCAAATGTCTTCTTGCCAACCAATGGCACTGTACTCTGGCCGAGAACGCAAATAGGTTAAAGGTCAACATGAAAGGTAAATCAATCTGTAAAGGTCATTCTGTCTTTGTTACAGATGGATAATTATAAATTGTACTTTTGAAGCAGCACTATTTTAACTAGGAAAATATTATCAATTACTACTGCACTAGGTATAATCAACAAAATGAATTTTGAATAAGTTTGGGGAAAAAATGAACTTCAGTTTTTAAATGTCTTTAAGACGGAATATTATCTATGAACAAAGTTGTACTTAAAATGATTGGCTTGTTTTTTATAAGAAATTTTCAGCAGTTTACTTCAATAAGGAATCATTTTGAATCCTTTACTACCACCTATGGAGACAAATGTAATAGTTCTACCAAAACACCCATACATATATTATTCAATGTATCTTCTTTAGACTGGATGTCCATCCTTAGATGAACAAAGCCATTGTTATAACATTGACCATTATCAAAATGAATTACAAAATTTTGTGTTTTACAACAGATATGCTGGAGGGTGGAAAGACAACAGGAGAGGCAGTTAGACTGGTGTTTACACCGTACAGACGACGTAAACCCGAGGAGGATAAACCTACAGAGGAGACGGAAGAGAGTCACAGAACAGAGGAACGAGACTTCAGTGATCGTGACTTTGGTGCCAAGGAGGAAATGCCTGAACCAGAAATGTCCTGGTATAACACTGTCTGTTACGGACTTCCAAACATTGTGGTGACCCAGCTCTCAGGAACATAATCAACATCACTAGAACTCTTGTCAGGAATTTCCAACAATGTAATCAAGAGGATTTTTCGCCAGTGCTAAAAATATCGTCAAAATTGAGATCAAATATGAATATGATATAATGTCCAAAAAGATTACAATTTTATACACGACTGTTTAAAAAGTGATGAAATATGGATTATGTTATTATCTCTGAAAGATATTAATGACCATGCTGCTCCTTATCTCAAACCTTTTTGTTTTTTGTACTCTGTGATATCTAGAATGACAGTTTTATGAAATAGAGATCTGAGCATTAGTCTGTTACATTGTGTTTAATCTACAAAGTATCTGACTTTGAACTGATAACCATGCTATGATAAGCTAACATTAGTTTGGATACACATTTTGAATGTTAAATTGTTTTGAAAGAAAAACAATAGACATGTATATTTATATTCTAATTTATATTGATATACATGCTTTCCGTCCCTACTAAATATTTATTTTCCATGTGATAACAACTGTGATATAAGTATTTGACTACATTCCAATATTATTTACACATATAGTTTATTTAATGAAATTCTTTTATTGTTTTAATTGAGGATACCAATTAAATGCTTTGCATCAACCATTCTAATCTTCAGTTTGATCCTTTATGATGACAATTGTAAAGTGAAGGTTTTAACCACAGGTTTTTTTTTTAATTGCTTTACAACTACGCAAGCTGTATATAATCAATTCATCTCAATTTCAATATTACCGACAAAATACAACAAGTGTTGGTAACGGCCGTGACCTATCAACTGGTGTCGCAGCTCAGTAGCACCGTGATAGGTGAGCGAACCAATATAGCAATTAGGCAATTGAAGTATGTAATCTTGGCTCTGATTGGTTGGGATAGCTCCATGGGCGTAGCAACGATACAATGAACAATCTTTCACGAGAGATAAATTCAGACAAGAGGCCCATGGGCCTTAACGGTCATCTGAGTACCTTGGCAATAATCATATAGGAAATTAATTAGATATAGTGTCATGGTTGCCATCTTCGATTGGGGATCAACCAGAGATGTAACAACACTTTGTTGGAACCATGTCAGGCTCCTTTCATGCAAGTTTCAGCCAAATCGCACAGGTAGAACTTGAGAAGAAGTTCAAAATGTGTTTTCAAGATGGCGGCTGTGGCGGCCATCTTTGATTTTGATCGACCCGAAAAATAAGAATATTTTGTCGGGACCATGTCAGGATCATTTCATGCAAGTTTCAGCTAAATCGCGCACCGGTTGAACTTGAGAAGAAGTTCAAAATGTGTTTTCAAGATGGCGGCTGTGGCGGCCATCTTGGATTTTTGATCGACCCGAAAAATAAGAATACTTTGTCGGGACCATGTCAGGATCATTTCATGCAAGTTTCAGCCAAATCGCACCGGTTGAACTTGAGAAGAAGTTCAAAATGTGTTTTCAAGATGGCGGCTGTGGCGGCCATCTTGGATTTTTGATCGACCCGAAAAATAAGAACACTTTGTCGGGACCATGTCAGGATCATTTCATGCAAGTCTCAGCCAAATCGCACCGGTAGAACTTGAGAAGAAGTTCAAAATGTGTTTTCAAGATGGCGGCTGTGGCGGCCATCTTGGATTTCGGATCGACCCGAAAAATAAGAACACTTTGTCGGGACCATGTCAGGATCATTTCATGCAAGTCTCAGCCAAATCGCACAGGTAGAACTTGAGAAGAAGTTCAAAATGTGTTTTCAAGATGGCGGCTGTGGCGGCCATCTTGGATTTCGGATCGACCCGAAAAATAAGAACACTTTGTCGGGACCATGTCAGGATCATTTCATGCAAGTTTCAGCCAAATCGCACCGGTAGAACTTGAGAAGAAGTTCAAAATGTGAAAAGTTTACGGACGGCGCACGGCGCACGACGACGGACGAAGCATGATGGCTATAGGTCATCTGACCCGAAGAGGGTCAGATGACCTAAAAATAGCAACAACATACAACAATGCCACATTTTAATCGGTATTATCAAACATACATGTATCTATATAAGTCTCAGTCACAACAGTCTTGTCCACAGTAAATAAATTCACACATATCATCTCCCAACAGATTAAGATGAAATGAATCTTTGATTTGTAAAGTTGTAATTGCATTAATTATTCATTAAAGTCGTACGTTAGCCACATGTTTTCCTGTAATTCGTGCCTCATTTATATATATATGAGTCGAAATATATATTCCGCTACATTAAATCTGGAGACTGATATTTATATAAAACCTGGCTGCAACAACGTAGCTCTGAACGACGAACGGAGGATTTCTGACAGATGTTCATCGTCAGAGCTACGATTCCATCTCATTGACCGTAGTGTTGAAAAAACATCCAGCGGTGAAAATGATATATTCACGTGTGTCATGCAAGTTTGCAATTAAATTCAACAATATCCAACATTTCTTAAATTACTGATTATACCTTGTACTTTTACCCACCTTCATGTCTAAATTATGTTTGTAAGCACATTTTGACTCGCATCTCCGACACGGTTCACTTGTCCGCCATGATGATTCTCGTTAGCCTACTTTATCATATTTGGAATAACTTAACTTACTTGCACACAATTTTTAATATGAAAGATGATTTCACAGATTTTTTAACTCGAGTTTGAAAAATTATTCTGGGTAAAATCCAAATGACTCTGGTGTTTCACAAAGTTTATTTTAAGTTTGTTGACTTTTATTAACTTCAAAACTTTGTCGATTGTTTCATTTGTAACACATCTTCGTGGTTCTTCTCGGCTTCCGGTAAATCATGGCGGTGTATTTGAAAAGAATTATGTGTGTGTTATGCAAGGACGTATATGTATTATAAATTCTTGGTGTTGTTTGCCTTGGATATTGACACTTATACAGATATGTATAGTTGACGAAACATTATTATCAGCAGATTTGTTATTTGTAAATTGATCATAGTTGTTAGTACAATAGATTTACATATGGGTATTATACGAGAAATGTATTTGTATCAGCCTGACACTTGATCGGACTAAGGTAAAGTGAAGAGCAAGGTAACATATATGCCCCGCCTTTCAGTCGCCGCGATAGCCAATGAGAGACCCTGTTTCATCTATCTGCTACTGTCCCAGCCAGCGAGCTATTACATCAGTTATACCCCAACACTTGTTGTATTTTGTCAGTAAAATCATCTGTTCATAGTTGGTTCGTTACACAAGTATAAACCCAACACATTTGTTGTTAATTACTACATATTAATAACCATTGTTTATTTATACTCCCGCAACGAAGTAAAGGGGTATACTGGAATGGGGTTGAACAAATGAATCTGCATAAAAACATACAAACATTGGGAATATTTTATTGGTTTTAAAAAATAATCAACAATATCACATATATGTTTGTAAAACTATATTCTTCTGGCATCAGGACACGTGATAAAACCATTAAATTTTAAAATATGCCACCAGCATTTTAATATGGAATCCAGCCATAAGGTAAGAGGCAAATGAATCTGCATATGAAAATACAAACATGAGTAATATTTAGTTGGTTTTTAAAATGATAAACTGTAGTAGCTATGGTTTCAAGGAAGACACCAATGCTGTTGTCGGGTTCACTTCATTTATTCATTAAAATAATACCCTGTAACATGAATTACATCATATTACCATTTAATATACAGTTATCTATATACATACAATTATACGGCTATACCCATATGTTCAATATTACTTTACATGTTCTAACGGATAGTTAACCAGTTCGTTATCAGAACATATATAATAGCAATTAACAACATCTATATGTATAGATGGCAACTATTACATAACTATAGCATATATAAAAATACCCACCTCTTCAGTGTGAAGAGGGTTTCACCGGACCGTCGTCCGACGAGCTCAAACCACTCGTTTTATAAATTATGTATTGGGCTAATTTCCTATGAGTCTGCAATCAGTTCATCTACTAGAGATCGATGTTGCCTCTTGGTCATCCAAACCCCAAGTGACCAATACCCCAGATAAACTACCCAACATTCACTCGACGTAGACAATAGACTAATACCATATAAGGACACAAATATGATTGACATACACATTACGTCACATTCACATAACTCATCGCTCTCACTTACACGTGCCTTTTCCGCGCGCGCGCCAACGATCTTGTCGCATTGCGTATCCGCGACCCGCGACTATCGCTATACGGACCATACGCGAACGCGCACTAAAATATAACGTATACAAAATAAAAGTAGTAAAATAACACTACTACATTCTCCCCTCCTTAGATGGAAGCTGTCCCCATCTATATGTCAAGGACAAACTATAAACAAAATAAATGAAATTACAATACGAAAAAAGAATATACAACAAAAATCTTAATTTCAGCCACAAAATTCATCCCGTACTCCCCCGCTCGTAAAGAAGATGCCCTCATCTTCCGCAAGGGTTTCCAAAATAACATTACAACATGGTTACAAGTATCCAATGACAAAAGAAAAAAAAACTAAGTGCTTAAAATTTTTAGCATTGCCTGTTGAGCAGCCGAAGGCATATCCCGAAAGGACGCTGAAGATACCATGTCCACCAGAAATAAAGCCTTCATTTTCCAGTCCGGCACCGTTTCAACAGGTTGCTGTGAACATACAAACTCGCCAGAGGTCATCCAATTAGGCGGTCGTCTGTTCCTTGTCGATCTCCTTGGCCCTAGAATCTCCGGTTCAGGCAAATTAACATTTCCCTGTACTGCATCAGCAGCTGCATTCTCCGGTTCAGATTCCGACGTTTCCACATCAACGAAACCAGTGCGAGGTCCAGGAATATGTACCGTGTCATTGCTCGACCGGATACTATCCTGCGTGGGTGGCCGCTGAACATCGGAATTAATATCCATGCCCACAACATCCTCATCGGAACTGTCGCTACTATCGTTCCCGGACAGTGGTTCGACGAGTTCCGCCACAGATTCCTTTCGAAGTGGTTCACGTTCCAGCCTCGACCTCCTTATACGTGGAACTGGTCGAGGTGGAAGTTCAGGAAGTGGTTCCTTATCTATTTCCACAGGTATCGCTCCAATGGGAAGTAGATGGTTCCGATGGAGGGTTTTTGATTTCCCCTTCCCGTCTTCCCTCTGTATTGTGTATACAGGAATGTCTCCATTGGGCTGACTCTTTACGATGTACACGTCAGGTTCCCATCGATCCGCTAGCTTATGTCGTCCCTCAAAGGCCAGTACTTTGACAAGAACTCGGTCTCCCGGTTCCAAAACGGCTTCCCTACTACGAAGATCGTAGTCTGCCTTCTGTCGACTCTGCGATTCCCGAGCCTTCTTACTTGCCAAGCTAAACGAATGAGACATCCTGTTCCTTAAATTCTTAATATAATCCGGTAAAGAACGTGAAGTAGGTTCCTCAACAAATCCACACAAAAGATCAACTGGTAAACGCGGTTGTCGTCCGAACATTAGATGGAATGGCGAATATCCAGTAGTCTTGTGCCTTGTGCAGTTATAAGCTAACGTTAGAGATCCTACGTAGCTTTTCCAATCCTTTTTTTGATGAGGCTCCAGTGTGCCCAACATGTCAATAAGGGTCCGATTAAATCGCTCACACATCCCATTCCCACTAGGGTGGTATGGCGTCGTCCTTGATTTGGCGATGTGTAGTGTGTCACATAAGCTCTCGATTACCTTCCCCTCAAAGTTAGCGCCTTGGTCGGAATGTAACCTCCGTGGAATTCCGTAATGCTCAATAAATCCTTGAAGCGCCTCAGCAGTCGCTTTAGCAGACTGGCTACGGGTAGGTATCGCTTTAGCGTACCGCGTGAAGTGATCAGTAATTACCAACACATCCTGGAACCCGCCTTTGGAAACTTCCAATTTCAAGAAATCCATACACACCAAGTCCATGGGCTGGGTGGTGACAATGCTTACCAACGGTGCCTTGACATCAATCTTAGACTTCCTGAAGAGACATCTTTGACATTCCTTTAGCCACTTCTCCACGTCTTTGGTCATGCCAGGCCAAAAAAATCTATCCCGCAGCAATGATAACGTTCTATCGCGTCCTGGGTGGCCCGTATCATTATGTAACGACGTCAACACTTGCTCGCGCATGGAAGCCGGCAGTACAAGTTGGTCTACTTCGCCCTCTTCATCAGACATGTGTCTATACAGCACACCACGTTTCAATTTCCAGCTATCCCAGCATCTCTTAAGGGTGGCGCTCTCTGGAATAGCGGATAACCTCTTTCGTGACGGCTTCAGGTTCTGCCTTATGACTGGCAACCATTCCCCAATGACATCATCATCTGCCTGTAACTTTCTCCATTCACGTGCTGTCATCGTGCGGAAACCATGTTCGTCTTCAACTTCAAATGTATCCAATGCCTCTGCTGACAAACTCAAACATTCTACCAAGGGTCCACTACAGGTAACTGCTCCCTTACACACTGCTTGCACAGACTCTGCCGAAATGCTACATCCCGGAAGTCGTGACAAAGCATCCGCATCGGCATTGTTCCTTCCTGGTCGATACTTTATCTCGAAGTTGTATGCTGATAAAGCGGACAGCCATCTATGCCCCGTCGCATCAAGCTTAGCCTTAGATAGGACGTAGGTCAAAGGGTTGTTGTCCGTTAAAACTGTAAATTTCTGTCCATATAAATGATCATGAAACTTCTCCGTAATAGCCCATTTCAACGCCAAGAACTCCAGTTTATGAGCTGGGTAATTCCTTTCCGATTTACCTAATCCTCGGCTGGCGTAGCAAATAGGTCTCAAATGTCCATCCTGCTCTTGATAAAGAACAGCTCCTAGTCCCTGGGTACTCGCATCCGTGTGCAGCTCAAACGGCCGGCTGTAATTAGCATAACCAAGGACAGGTGGGTTGCACAGTGCATCCTTCAGACTCTGAAATGCAGTAGCCTGTTCAGACGTCCACATCCATTTAACGGTACCCACATCGGACTTCACTCTACCCTTTTTCTTCTTATCTCTTGTTGGTGGCAATAAGTTGGTTAAAGGCCGCGCAATCTTTGCAAAATCCTTTACGAACTTTCTGTAATATCCCGCGAACCCTAAAAACTGACGTAATTCCTCAGGATTAGTTGGTGTCGGCCAATCTCGTACCTTCTCAATCTTCTTTGGGTCAGCCTCAATTCCATCAGGTGTAACAATATGTCCCACGTAGGCAACTCTGTTCATGAAGAACTGACATTTCTTAGATGCAAGTTTCAATCCGTTGTCTCGTAATCTCTGAAAAACCTTTCCTAACCTCCAAATGCTCATCATAGGTCCTTGAGAAGATAATTAAATCATCAAGATATATCAAACAAATGGCAAGGTGTAGGTCTCCCATACATCGTTCCATTAAGCGCTGAAACGTCGCAGGAGCATTTGTAAGTCCAAATGGCATCCTTGTAAACTCGTAAAATCCTAATGGGCCAACAGAAAACGCAGTACGCTCCTTGTGTTCATCCTCAAGCTCGATCTGATGATAACCCGATTTTAAATCCAACACGGTAAAGTAATGCGATCCAGCTAAACAATCCAGAATATCCTCCACTCGTGGTAAAGCATATGAATCCCGTATGGTTCTCTGATTCAACTGACGGAAATCTACACACATTCTCAATGATCCGTCTTTCTTTCTTACCAAAACAACGTTCGAAGACCAAGGACTGTGTGATGGCTTAATGACTCCTGCAGATAGCAATTGTTGAAGATGAGTCTTGACTTCATCGTACATAGAAGGCGGTATCCTCCTGTGACGTTGTTTAAAAGCAACTGCATCCGTCAAATCGATTCGATGTTTCACGAGACCAGTACATCCAAGATCAGTGTCCCCATGTGAGAATATATCCTCGTAGTCCTTAATGAGTTTCTTTCCAATACGCAATTCATCTTCGGTAACAGCTGAATTTGAAAAGTCTATCTTGTCCATAAACGACTGAAGTATTCCCATCTCGTCATCAGATTTAGGCAACTCTTGTACAACCACCGGCTGTATTTCACACAAAACGGCCTTAGGAGGAATTACAAATGTCCTTGTGGTTAAATTTGAAAGCTGGATATCTAGCGGTTGTGTGTTATCACAATCGTAGGAGAATACAGTAGGCGTAACGTCTATATCCTTCGACAGTTTAGAACGTTCCGTAGGCTGAATGATAGCGCAAGTAGTCGGATAAGCACTTCGCTGATCTATGTATCCCTTTAGAGTAACCGTAGAATTGGGCTTCAAAATACAATCCATGTTTCCTGCATTCTTAACAAGACCAATGCTGTTACGATTCCTCGCTAAATCCCGGTCCCTCAACGTCATACAACGAAACGCTAAAAACCATGGCGTATCCAACCCCTTCTGTAGATACTTCGGTCCTTTCTTCCTTCGACAATCTCCTAATAATACATCCAAAACATTTGTCCCGAACAAAACTGGTACCTTCGAGTTATAATTGCTGTTAGGAACAACCAACAATAAACAGCTCTGCTCAGCTGATCCAGGTAATCCTTCAAACTTGACATTCGTCTCAATCAATCCCGAATACGGCAACTGTTGTCCATCTGCACACTCAATAGCAAGTAGTTCACCAACAGACTGTCCAGATGACTCAAATGGCTTTCATAAAATCGTTGACTCACCGTAGACACCGTCGCGCCTGTATCCAGTAAAGCTCTGGTTCCAGTGCCATCTACTGTGACATTCTGTAGTAGTGTTATTTTACTACTTTTATTTTGTATACGTTATATTTTAGTGCGCGTTCGCGTATGGTCCGTATAGCGATAGTCGCGGGTCGCGGATACGCAATGCGACAAGATCGTTGGCGCGCGCGCGGAAAAGGCACGTGTAAGTGAGAGCGATGAGTTATGTGAATGTGACGTAATGTGTATGTCAATCATATTTGTGTCCTTATATGGTATTAGTCTATTGTCTACGTCGAGTGAATGTTGGGTAGTTTATCTGGGGTATTGGTCACTTGGGGTTTGGATGACCAAGAGGCAACATCGATCTCTAGTAGATGAACTGATTGCAGACTCATAGGAAATTAGCCCAATACATAATTTATAAAACGAGTGGTTTGAGCTCGTCGGACGACGGTCCGGTGAAACCCTCTTCACACTGAAGAGGTGGGTATTTTTATATATGCTATAGTTATGTAATAGTTGCCATCTATACATATAGATGTTGTTAATTGCTATTATATATGTTCTGATAACGAACTGGTTAACTATCCGTTAGAACATGTAAAGTAATATTGAACATATGAGTATAGCCGTATAATTGTATGTATATAGATAACTGTATATTAAATGGTAATATGATGTAATTCATGTTACAGGGTATTATTTTAATGAATAAATGAAGTGAACCCGACAACAGCATTGGTGTCTTCCTTGAAACCATAGCTACTACATTGGCGCCCATGTATCGTTGGATTGATGACCTTTGTGTACTGCCAGTCGACACGCATGACGGGATACGTTGTGATTCCTACCAAGTAGAATAGCGACCTTGAAGGCCCGACAGGTAAAGTCACCTGTGTATACCTATCGACGATTCACCTGGTGAATGAATGAATGGATTTCCATTGTGTATGTTTGTGTATCGGAAAGACACGCGTCTACGTTTGAACGACCTACAGATGACCTTGACCAGCGAGTGCGCGTGTACGGCACGTTTCCTATATGTGCGTATCTATAGTGAATTCTAAGCTGAAAGTGAATGGATAAGAACTGGACGAAGGAATATCCGGAGGAGACCGTACACGGTAAATGACATTTGTGTACCACTGACTTTTCATATATCTTGCTATAAATCTTGTGCTTCTTCTGTGATCTTCAGTTAAAAAGTGTAAATTGACATTCTGTATTTCACAAAAGTTTTTTTTCTCTTGATAACGTTGTTCTAAAATTTGTGAATATTTACTTGATTTCAACTACCGATTCAGTATTTTTATTATTTTCGTTCGTTGTCATAAGATGTGTATTTTCTAAATTTGTATTTCCGGTTGTGAACTTCCTGTTTATGTACTTCCGGTTATTCTGTACTTGTGGCATATTAGTTCCGGTAACTTTTTGACATTTTTTTTTTTTAGATATAAAAAAATACTTGCTTTCAGAATCTTGTTTATTTTCACGATAGTGTATTAGTATGGAGTAATTGATTATTTTTTTTTGCTGTTACACGAGTTTATTGGATACTTATTTAATTTAGATTTTTGTTGCTACAATTACTTGGTTTTGTTTGCGAGCGAATTAATTATTTTTTTTGCATTGAAGTTTCGATACTTTTGTTTTGTTGGTACATTTATATTTTGGTTGTCGCTGTGTACTTTGCTAAAAATCACTCGTCTCTGATATTTGTTTTTTTTCTTTTTGCCGCATTTTTTTTTTTACTTTAACATTTGTTAGGATTGTTTGCTTCTAAACTTAGTTTTTTTATTTTAATCTTTTCGGACCATTTGTGCCATAGGTGTACTTGTTTTTTTCTCTGCCGCTTTTCGCTAGTTTATTTTTTTTTTACACTTAGGAGTTAGCATGTAGGATAGTTTGTTGTTGTTTTTTTTTTCAGTGGAATTTATAATTTTTTTTTTTTCTTTTGTGGGAACTTACTGGGTCAATGTTGGTGTGTTCTATGTTATATGTACGGAGTGAATCTTTCTGCATTTATGTTGAGTATATGAGTGTGCGTTAGGTGCTATTTTTGCTATTTTGGATTGACGCTTCGGTCTCGTACGCGTGTTGCATATATATTGACTGCGCGCGATCGTGTATATATGTTTTTTTTTAGTTGCTTTGGATGTTGCTGACTTGGCTGGATATATTCAGTAAGTGTTTACATCTATGAGGACAAGAGTAGAATACTTGTTCCGTGTTTGGTAAGGACACGTAGATGATACTGGTGTTTGTTTGCTTTAGCATTTTATTATTTTGTTTATGTTGTAACCCTTGCTTTGTTATGTCGGATTCAAAAGAGAAACTCGCTCAGGCGGAAGCGATACCTCCACCCGAGGATAGCGATCCTGTTGCGGAGGCGACGAAGTTATTTTCTCAGCTTGGTGCTAGGCCCAAGGGTGAAAGTTTACTTACTTTGAGGAGTCAGATGATGGATTTTCTCAGCAATACTGGAGGAGTGGATACTGCGGACCCATCGTTACGTGGTCATGGGGTAAGTAATACTCAAAGTACTAGCTCTTCTACTTTGGACACGAGGTTCTATAAGATACCTATATTCTCCGGAGATGATGGGAAAGGCGAGGCTTCGTTTGATTTATGGAAGTATGAGGTACAATGTCTCATCGATACGGGTAAGTCTCAGGATATCATTGGACAGTCGATTCGGAGGTCGTTGAAGGGAACTGCAGCTAAGGTAGCTATGAGACTTGGAGCTCATGCGACGCCAGCCCAGCTGATCGCCAAATTGAGAAGCTTGTATGGTATTGTTGATGATCAGGAGACTTTGCTGGAGAACTTCTATGCAGCGCATCAACAACCTAAAGAGACCGTGACAGAGTGGGCTTGTAGGCTTGAGGACTTGTTGCTGAGGGCTGATGCTGCTATAGGACCCACAGAGCGTAATAAGAGGTTACACAACAAGTTCTGGTCAGGATTGAGACAGGAGTTGAGAGACATAACCGGCCACAAACATGATTCTATTTCTGACTTTGAGGAATTGTGCATTGCAGTCAGGTCTATGGAGAGGTCAAGAGATGGTGGTAAATCTGCGATGGCGACAGCTACTGTTCATTCTGTGGTTGAAGGAGAGACGAAGGATGAGAAGGATGACTTGAAATCTATGGTAAACCAGTTGTCTGCCGCTATTCAGAGGTTAGAGAAACAGATGTCTGACGGAGGCGCGGTATCTTGGAAGAACAGCCGAGATCATCGTAACCGGAATAGAGGGAATTCAAACAATTATGGAAAAGGATCTGTTTACCATTCTAGGCCATCTCAGGATAAGCCTGATGGGGATGATGAGTCATTAGGAAAGAAACCTGATGTTATCTGCTGGAGATGCAGGCAGCCGGGACATATTAGAGCGCGATGCCGAGTAATATTGGATCACTCGCGGAGTTCGGTAAAAGGGAAGGAGTCTATGAAGACGGACCGCTCATAGATTTCCGAATACAAGGTCCGGACGGACGGAAGAGGACTACTGGTGCACGGATGATTGGCAATGCTAATGAGGTAGATGTCACAGTAGATGGCACTGGAACCAGAGCTTTACTGGATACAGGCGCGACGGTGTCTACGGTGAGTCAACGATTTTATGAAAGCCATTTGAGTCATCATGAGTAATATTTAGTTGGTTTTTAAAATGATAAACAACATTACACAAATATTAGATATAATATATTCTTCTGGCTATATGTTATAACAGTTTTCAATATGCCACTGTTTCATGGAATTACTTCCAGTTCAATACTTTAGGAATGCTACAAGGCATTAGATAAGAGGCACAGTTCAATACTTTAGGAATGCTACAAGGCATTAGATAAGAGGCACAGTTCAATACTTTAGGAATGCTACAAGGCATTAGATAAGAGGCACAGTTCAATACTTTAGGAATGCTACAAGGCATTAGATAAGAGGCACAGTTCAATACTTTAGGAATGCTACAAGGCATTAGATAAGAGGCACAGTTCAATACTTTAGGAATGCTACAAGGCATTAGATAAGAGGCACAGTTCAATACTTTAGGAATGCTACAAGGCATTAGATAAGAGGCACAGTTCAATACTTTAGGAATGCTACAAGGCATTAGATAAGAGGCACATCAAATCATTTTCATTAACAATCTTAGCTGAAACTTATACATAACTGTAAGCTTCTGTTTATCATTAAAACTAAAATTAATGTAAAAATAAACAAAAATCAATAACTGACAAAATGAGAAAAGACTGAGACAGTTTAACCATTTAATTTTATATTAAACTGGTGAATTTCTAATAGTGACAATCATTTGGTGTCCCATACACTAGAAGTCCTCATGATTCAGCCATGTTTCTCTTATGGCATGGCTGCATGTCATGGCAACACAAAACGAGACATACATGTACATAGCAGTTTTCAATATGCCACTATTATTTATGAAACATAAATCACAATCAAAACATGTTTGTCATAAGTATATAGACAAAAAATAAGTCAACATTTGTAGATTGTCTACATGTTTGGAAACAGAAGCGCTGAAATTAACTTGATAGAAAAGGAGTTCTATCATAATTAGCATAAATTATAAATAAGTGATTTGAACACATACAATATTAACAATAAATTAAGTCATGAAAGATTCATAATGTCTTTAATTTGTCATGGTAAAATTATTACCAGGTGGCTAATGAAAATAGAAATACCCTAGTACCTAATTAAAGGGACAATTCAGTGAGGCTAATTCTGTTGCATAACCACAAAGCAAAATATGATATAAATGTATTGTTCTTCATTCCTTATGAACCATATAACGAGAAATATTGATAAATTTCACGACGTTGTGTTGTATTTTGATTGATATCGTTGAATTTCCAAATCGTTGATCAATATGTTTAAGCAGGTACAACATGTACGCTGTATCCATACCAGAGCCAAAGTCACGCACGTTAAACAAATGCAATACATAACCACTGAGAAGTTGATGAAATTATTTTTAGACAAGAACATGTATCTAATAAGGTAAACACACTACTGTAAGAGCGATATGAGTAGCTCTAGACAAAAAAATCTTTACTACACTGACAATGGCCAGCGTTCGGCATAAAGACATCTGACTATTATGTGTAATGGCAGACAGTAAAGGAGTTTGAGCATTTCACATACATTTCACTACAGTGGGCTTTTCTGGCTTATCACAGTAAAAAACCAACTAATCTTATTTCTATCAGAACTGGTTTATTTCTGAAATATGTGCAAATTTTAATGTACTTTTAAACTGAATTGTCCCTTTAAGTATGAAGGCAAGTTCTTGAATCAATCAAAATCATAAAATTTGATCATTGTTTGAACACATTTGCAAATTTGAGCACAATTTTTTTGTCTACAGTAAATATTGCAATCATAAAGGGGAGATAACTCCAACTCAGTCAACATCATAGACCACTCCGAGCTGTTTACGGACCTCGTCGCTAATGCTCATTACCATCTCACTATGGCGATGGGTCATGGCTGCACACTCCAGTTTACCTAGAACATCAAATATTCAGTTATTGTTATATGTCATTATAGCATTGCAAAATAACCCAATACATCTTCGACATTCCAGGGGTTACTATCACTCGTAATATCCACCCGGGAGAAGCAAGAATATTGCAAGATAACTCAATATTATTCAATTTTGCTTGTTATATGCATTTTCATTGGCTTTCAAATTTACTTTATCAGCCCATAAAGGAAAAAATGGCGCCGCCGTTTGTGACGTTGCTTCTGATTGGCTGAGATGACGGCGTAATGATTTCATAGACAAAAGAGTCCCAAAATGAATTTTGAGTATTGAAGAGATTATCTTTAGTAAATTGAAATATAAGGATTAATTTGAATATATTTGTTATGTTATGGAGATATAACACGAAAATCTGAGTGTACTCTCACCATGAACCGCTTCGCAGTTTGTTTAGAGTACACTCAGATTTTTGTGTTATATCTCCATAACATAAAAAATATATTCAAGTTAATCCTTAAATATATTTGTTAAATAAATGTATAGCCAAAGAAGAAGTCTCATATTGTAGATGCTAATTAAATGTACATAATTTACAAATTAAGTCATCATATAGATATTTCTTCCAATAATAAGTAGTTCTACCCTTGTAAATTGGCTGAGAACAAATATACCTATGTCCACTTTATGAAAATTATTTCAGTAACAGATATAAACTTGAAATACAAAGATATTTCAGTAACAGATATAAACTTGAAATACAAAGATATTTAAACAGCAATTTGCACAAAGTTTATAAATGAAAGTAATTTGAAAAACAAACCACAATCTATATTAATACATAGTTGCTGATAAATACCATACCATATTGCCGATTATTTACGAGGTTCAAAATAAATCGTGATTTTACCTAAAAGCTATCAAATTTTATCTGTTTTATGAATCGATTATTTCTTAATATTTCGAGGATTAAATTTACAGAATCATATTAATGTTTTACAAAATCCGAAAATGATCAGTTATATAGTATTCTAACTTGTGGTTATGTAACAGAATTAGCCTTTGACGATAATTCATTCCTTTATTATTGACATATTATATAAGAGTTCAAGCTACCTTCCATGATGGCCTTGCGTGCATGATCTGCCTCATATCTCATCCCTCCACTATTGTTGAAGTTATAGGGATGTCGCCCCTCTGGAACCTCGTTAGTGACCTCACCGGATGGAAACATGGCCTTCTCTGGGCACCAAAACCGATCTGGTATCTTATCAAAACATAAAGGTTTAATTGTACACAAAGTAAAAATAGACGTTAAAATTCTAAATTATTTCTAAAACAACAGATACAAATTCCTCCTTTATTGTAAGGCCAATGATAAAATTAGTAAAATATCATCCAGGTCTCTGGACAACTTCGCTAGCCCAGGGTATTCAGTAAGACACTCTCCCTGACACCCTTGGCAGATACTGTGCCACCTGCTAGATTACCATAATTACGCCCCTTTAATAGACAGAGCCCTGAGTAGGGGAAATAGAGTTATATCCTTTAAATCGCTTCTAGTCATAGAGTTCTGCTTGGAATGTAACCAAATTTGGCCAGAAACATCCTTGGCAGAAGGGGAACTGAGTTTGTATAAAACTTGGCTCTGACCCATCCACGGGGTAGGAGGGGTGGGACCCAATAGGGGAAATAAAGGTAAATCCTTTAAATTGCTACTATATAAGTCTTCACTAGAGTTCTGTATGCTTTAGATTATAACCAAATTTTGTATAAATTTTTGCTCTGAACCCCTGGGGCAGTAAGAGTGGGTCCCAATAGGGAAATTAGAGGTAAATCTTTAAATTCCTTTAGAAAAGAAACAATGATCCTGAATTCAGAACATTACTTGGCATTACAATAACCTGGTGAGTGATACAGGCCCTCTGGTCTTCTTGTGCTTAAGTGCCAATTTTGTCACGATATGGAAATCTCTCTTATATCTCTTGCATAATTTGTTTTTACCAACTTTTGAAACGGTAACCATGTATGTGTTTTCTTTTCCTATCTGTTTGGAGCAAAATATATCCAATTACATGACTTTTTATTTTGTACATGTACTTCATTTATTAACTGGTCTAAAAAATTTAATAATTGACTAAATAGTTAATATGACTATGCTATGAGTTGTTGACAGACATGGCATGTCTCCATGGTCACTGCCATCACTTCTGTTCAATGTTTTTGACATTAAGAAAATGCATTTTCATTGGTCTCCTGAACCTAGCTGCATCCAATCAGAATTTGAAAGCACAAACTTTGTTTTTGACATTTAGAAATTGCATTTTCATTGGTCTTCTGAACCTAGCTGCATCCAATCAGAATTTGAAAGCACAAACTTTGTTTTTGACATTTAGAAAATGCATTTTCATTGGTCTTCTGAACCTAGCTGCATCCAATCAGAATTTGAAAGCACAAACTTTACTTTTGACGCGAGGAACGCCAAGAGTTGCAGGGAGAGTATCAAAGCTGGTCTCTGGATAAAAGGGGGGGGGGAGGGGTTGGCGGGGACCAATAGTCATTGAAGTCTACCTGGTCTGTATGATAGTTAACAGCTGAGTACTGCAATCAATTTTCTAGAGTAATCCTTAGTTTACAAAAATATCAATTTCTTTTATTTTACATTGATTGTGAAACAAGTTATACAGCTTATACAAATCACTTCACTTTTGATGACCAATATGAAAACGTGCGAGGGGTCTTAGAGTGGGAGGAAACTGCAGTGCCTGGAGAAAACCCACATGATCAGATCTGTGTGAAGGATCAAACCCTGGCCAGCTAGGTGAAAGACCAGTGGCTTAACCAGTTCACCACCTGATCAATCCTTAGATTGAAACAAATTACAGGGTACCTATATTTATGAATATAAAGGATTCTCAACATCAAAAATATTGGACAGTTTCAAACCATCGAGTCATCCACAATTTTGACTACTATGCAGGTCATGTTCAGATCATTAAATAAAACCTGTGATGTCCCTTTAACCTTGGGCTTATACACAGGTCTATCTTCGATACTCTAGGGGTTACTATCACTGTCATCATATCCATCCCTTAAATATGTCATAGTAAAATTGAAGGTTCTGTGTGCAAAAACTAATAAGCAGGCAGTTTATGATGTCAACTGATATTTTCATCTCTGGCAAATGTGTATGTGTATGTATATCTTCATTGTTTATTTGAATAAAATATTGTTTAGACTATAAGGAATTTACTGTTGTTGACTGTGTGGCTTTGAAGTTGGGCATCACTGTCTGGAATTTTCAAAGGGAGTCTCTGCAGGCCTGTGATAGGTCAGTTTTTTCCTGAACTGTCTTCAGTTTTACTACGAAATAGTCACGGGTGGATATGGTCGTTAGGACAGGTTTCACTGTAACTGGTTTATTAGCTATAATCATTTGCATATTAAGTTTTATTACAAAAGAACTGTGGTGTTGAAAAATGTTCTGCGTAATACTCATTGCATGTCTATTTTAAAAAAGAACAAAACCAATGTATAAACAATGATGGAATGTTTCCTAGTATTCATACACACCTCAATGCTGGCTTTTGTGCCATGGATACTTGCAGAACATTGGGTAAAACATGTCCGGCCTGAATAGGTTAGGTTAGCCATCTTACCGCCCTTATACTTCAGGATAACACAGCCTCCTTCGTCCACTCCTGTCCAAAGAAAGATGTCAACTTGTTACAATCTCTTATTTCATAGTCATCAATTCATAGCTTGGACAAGTAACATAACCACCAGACAACAGTAATACTGGCTTAGTGCCTATGTTGAAAAAAAAAAATCTTCATCATGAAGTTCATCTTTAGCTTAAACGAGTATTGGTAAATCAAATGGGGAGAACATATACAGTCAAACCTCGATGATTCGAACTTCGATGAATCAAATTCCTCGCTGTATCGAACTTTTTGTCTGGTCCTGAATTTCTTCACTATATAACATTACTAACTAACCCATGTATGAATCAAAGTTTTATGAATCGAAGTTCTCGATGTATCGAACTTTTTTCATGGACCATTTGTAATAGAATCATAGGTAACTGACACTCGATGATTCAAATTAAAATTTACCTGTACAGATCAGGTGTTCGCCGATACCCCGCGGCATGCTGTCACACCTAGCTGTCTCGCGACGGCCCATCGCCGGATGATAGGGATTATGACAGCTTGTGTTTCTAGCTTGATATCATCAAGATAATTAATACCACTAATCAGACCGATACCCGGTGCTTTGTTTTTACAAGCTGCGTTATTAAATCATTAGTACGGCAAAGATACAGTTAACACGTTAGTCGTTTTTGATGTTCGCCGCCGCCATTGGTAGCGGTTTGTAGAATTTTACAGAATGGTAAACAGCGAGCCACATTATTAGTAACTCATACTCAAAACTGTTACATTGCACAACTTTGGCATAAATACTGGAGCAAATCGATCATTCTAAATCGAAGTATTTTTTTTACAACGTGTTTTCGTTTTTATATTAATTCCGTAATATCAACCATCGCTTAAATAGTCACCAAACGAACGCTTGTACATGGGTTAGGCCTAGTACACGTAAGTCTTGTTTATAATATACGTATGTATTGCTAACGATAGCAATACATGTGATTAATTGCATACTTCGTCTTTATTTTGTTTTGCTTGTGGTAAATACAATGATTATAAAGTTTACGGAACGGAGACGACATGTACACAACTACCACAGTTGGTCATGGTAAAAAAAAACATCGGTCTAATTTCAACCACGAATAATTCGAAGTCTCGATGTTTCGAAGTTTTTCTGACGGTCCCTTGAACTTCGATACATCGAGGTTTGACTGTATATCGTATTTGCCATAATTAGCGCCCATGGTGCTTACATAATTGTATCAAAGGGGGGTGCTAAGTAATAAACCAATGTGTAAGTTGTGGATGAAAAAAGTCAGCAATATTTCAATTTTTTCTGTACTCATGGTACATTAATCTCTTGCAGTAAACATGTATATGCCTTTTATCCTTTGAAACAAATTATCATATCGTGATTCACATCTAAAAGACTCGCAAATACATGTAAGATGGGATACAATGCTGATGTTAGCGGCATTACATGGGCATGTTAATACAACTTAAACTCCTCAAGAAAAGGGAAGGGGCGCTTATAGGGGGAGGGGCGCTAATTATACAGAAAACAGGAAAAGTTACTTTATTTGTTAGATACAATGTATCTAAAATTGAAAAGCATCAGTATCAATAAAGAGATCAACGACAAAAAGAAAACTTGTACATATGTATAGGTGATTACAGACTTAAAGCTTTGCTTTAATGGTCTCATTTACTTGGTTTAATATCCCAGGGTCAACTACCTGTACGCAATGTGTTGTGTGTTTAAATCTGTGTATGTTCTGGAAGGCTGCAGTATATATTTGTGTTGTTATATGTGCCTCATTTTAATAGTGGAACTCTTTTTATAGTGACTATGGTGTGTAAGGGGACAGAACTAAGGCTCTCTCACAGGGGCGAACACTGAACTCAAGCTAAAATGAAGTGGTGCCAAGGGAAATGTTAGGAAGAATGAAAGTTTAACTTTTAAAAAGATCTTCATATTTCCAAAGGCTGAGTAAACATAATGAAAGTGAAAGAGTCAAATTGACATCGTTTCAGATTGAGAGGTGTAATAACATCAGACAGGTGAATAAATATGCCTCCTCTTTTCTAACTCAAAATAATGACAAAATCAGCATACCTTCCTCATTCAGAACTCCATCAGCTGTTATTTTTTCAGGCATCTCATCATAAACCATACAGGCCAGCTGTACAGGGTAGATACCGATATCCAACAAACAGCCACCACCCAAAGCCTTCTCTTTAACCCTCGGCACATCCTTGATTGGAATCGAAAATTTCGCTGTAACAAGCTCTACGTCCCCAAGGTTACCAGATGCAACTTCTGCTTTGATCTTCTCATAGATAGGAAAGCACCTACTCCATGTAGCCTGGGAAATAAGATTGAGCCAAAAATATTATCAAACTCTACAACATGAAGTTTTGTTTTCATTATAATAGAAAAGGTGGAAATAATACAAGATTCTAATTACAGTGTTATGCTGCTTGCAACTTTTGAAAACTATTTAATTATTCTGTCTTGGCATATTACAGAGTTGCCTCCCTTGTGGGTATTGAGGTATCCGTTGTGAAGTCATTGTTTTATGAGCGAAACTTCTGTCATTTTTCTGAAAAAATATGTTTCTGGAAAAAATATGACGCTACACTAGCAAACAAATGACGTCATATTCAATACCTACCTGCAAGGGCAGATAACTCTATCATATGCAATGACGGTATATAAGCTGGTGAAATACATTGTTCCTATAACATCTGCACATTTTGGTCAGAAGTGATCATTTCATTTGTATTATCATATAAAGTAGTACAATAAGTTTGGATATTCATATTTAGCAAAGCCCACCATCATTTTCTTTTAGCAAATAACAAAATCAAATCAGTGACAGTTCCTAACTTGTGTTTTGGGTAAGACACTTTTAGTAACTACTGGTATACTGTAAATGTACTTATTTTAGTGCAGTCAAATTTTAGCATAAATGTGACAAACTGTAAATTATGAATTCTTAGTGCGGATAAAGATTAGAGGAAATCAATGGTTCAATACGGGAAATACCCTTTTTACAAAATTTAGCGCTGTAAATGAATTAGCACTTCAAAGATAGCGCAAAAACACTAAAGTAAAACTACCCCTTACATAAGTATACTTAAAGTATACAAAATAACATTAGATTTAAGGAGTATAAATTTACCTCCATAAAGAAGAGTTTCTTTTCCTTGGCCAGCTTAAGTACACTTTGAACCTGCTTCAAATTCAGACCCATGGGTTTCTCACATAACACATGCTTCCCAGCGTTTAGCATCATCATACTCAACTCCATGTGGCTGATGTGGATGGTTCCAATATAGACAATATCTGTATAATCAAGGAAAGGTCCAAATACCAATATAGACAATATCTATACAATCAAAGGTCCAATACCAATATAGACAACATCTATACAATCAAGGGTCCAATACCAATATAGACAATATCTGTACAATCAAGGAGAGGCCCAATACCAATATAGACAATATTTGTACAATCAATGGTCCCAATACCAATATAGACAATATTTGTACAATCAATGGTCCCAATACCAATATAAACAATATCTGTACAATCAAGGAGAGTCCCCAATACCAATATAGACAATATTTGTACAATCAAGGAGAGGCCCAATACCAATATAGACAATATTTGTACAATCAAGGAGAGTCCCCAATACCAATATAGACAATATTTGTACAATCAATGGTCCCAATACCAATATAAACAATATCTGTACAATCAAGGAGAGTCCCCAATACCAATATAGACAATATTTGTACAATCAAGGAGAGGCCAAATACCAATATAGACAATATTTGTACAATCAAGGAGAGTCCCCAATACCAATATAGACAATATTTGTACAATCAATGGTCCCAATACCAATATAAACAATATCTGTACAATCAAGGAGAGTCCCCAATACCAATATAGACAATATTTGTACAATCAAGGAGAGGCCCAATACCAATATAGACAATATTTGTACAATCAAGGAGAGGCCCAATACCAATATAGACAATATTTGTACAATCAAGGAGAGGCCCAATACCAATATAAACAATATCTGTACAATCTAGGAGAGTCCCCAATACCAATATAAACAATATCTGTACAATCAAGGAGAGTCCCCAATACCAATATAGACAATATTTGTACAATCAATGGTCCCAATACCAATATAAACAATATCTGTACAATCAAGGAGAGTCCCCAATACCCATATAGACTATATTTGTACAATCAAGGAGAGGCCCAATACCAATATAAACAATATCTGTACAATCAAGGAGAGTCCCCAATACCAATATAGACAATATTTGTACAAACAAAGTTCCTAATATCAATACAGACAATATCTGTACAATCAAGGGTCCAATACCAATATAGACAATATCTGTACAAACAAAGGTATCAATATAGACAATATCTGTACAATCAAGGGTCCAATATCAATGTAGACAATATCTGTGCAATCAAGGAGAGGTCCCAATAGCAGTGTAGACAATATTTGCACAATCAAGAAAAGGTCCAAATACCAATATAGACAATATCTGTACAAACAAAGGTCCCAATATCAATATAGACAATATCTGTACAATCAAAACAGGTCCAATACCAATATAGACAATATTTGTACAATCAATGGTCCAAATGTGAATGGTACTATAAGACTCTTTTATATGTGGATATGAAAAATAGAGATACTGTATTCGACCCAATAAGCGACGAGGGTGTTTCGAAAATTGGGGCAAATCAGGGGCACTTAATAGAAACAAAGGACTTCATTTCATTTTTTTTAAATTATTCTGCAAAGTTGCCTTAAATCGATTTTCAAAAGAAAGTGATTTTCAAAGTGAAATTGAAGTCTGAAAAAGGGGAAGAGCGCTTATAGAAATGTGGGCACTTAAAGTGTCAAATACAGCATTCTACATGTGAGACAGTCACTGTCAAAAATTTTTTTTAAAACCCAAAGCTTGCCAATTAAAGAAATTTACAACATTTTGTAATCACAAGGGTAGAATATCCTTTATGTCCACAAATGAAAGGGTATTTTTTTTCTCTTATACCTCTTTGTTAAAAGGTTTCATTTGAACATTTACTCAAAATTTTGTTTTCACAAAGTAATAAATTATCATTAAAAAGGGGTATAATTGGGTAACTTATTAAGTTATTGTCCAAAAATTTCTTTGTTGAAACTCGTCCAAGATATGTAATAAAAAAAGTTCCAATAAGATCAATGTCCCAATGTGACTCATTATGATTTGTAACAAAGACTAAAATTCCTGTATAATATATTCTCAGTATGGTTTAACATACCAACGTTTGGATCTTTTGACACTGCTTCATATGAATTGTAAGCGACCTTCCCTCCAAACTTGTCAGCAAACTCTTGGGCACTCTCCTGTTTTCTTGCAGCCACAGCAACTATCTATCAAACAAGATGATGTATTTACAGAAAAAATAATTCTCATGTTTTCGGAAAATATTTTAATATCATACATCAGCACTTTATATGGTTTTTTTCTTCTTACATTGCTTATGCCAGGTATGAAAGTCAGAACTCAAACTGAAAACTGACTTTTGCAAATTTCACCATGAACTTCAGTAGTTTGAACTCACATTTGTTTCCTAAAGCTGAATTTTGGCTAATTTGAACTGATCCAATATCTAATTTTGTTTAAACTTAACAAAGTTTTATTGCATTACATTAATTTGAATTCTCTGAAGAAATTTTTTTTCTTATTGTCTTTCCATTTTTAGTAAAAAAGGTTGGATTGTGAGTGTGATTATGTGATAAGATGAGTTAATTGTATAAAAGTTCTGGATCAATTTGTTTGCCAGTGCACACAAAGCTCAATAGGTAGAGTATCTGGAAAGTGTTCCTAGGGTCCCGGGTTCAATTTTTACACTCTTACTACATGCGTTTTAAACAATATCCCCAGATTGACATTACTATCAACTACATGTATACATACCTCATGTTCCCCACTTGGTAGTGTAGTCATGGCTGAGCAGAAATCGTTGGAGATTTTCCCTGCACCACAGATCCCCCATCTCAAACATTTGGTGGCCATGACTCGATCAGTCTGCATTAACATGAAAAGGAAATAAAAATTAAACTAATAGAACATACCCTGGTAATGCATTTACCTTATGGTTATGCATTCATGTGACCATCTGCGATACTCCAGGGGCTCCTATCACTTACGATCACTACAACCCTGGACTATCTCATAGTTAAACTGGAGGCAACAGAACAGAACTGAAGTTTTTTGATATACGTCAAAAGAGACCTATAATGGTATACTGTGGTTGACTGTGTGCCTTTAAAGATGCTCCACCGCTGACAAATGATATTTTTTCACTATCCAAAATAGGAGCAGACAATTCAGTATATTTCTTCAGCTACAAAAGTTACATACTTTACACCATTACCACCATTGAAAAGTTTGAGCTTTTAATTTTACTTCAAGGTAAAAATATGAAAAATAATTAATTGCATCCCGAAAAAATTCTGTTGCACTATATCCTATATGGAATGAAGTACTGACTGCGCATGCACCAAAGGCAAAACATATTATTTTATATTAGTTTTTGTGTTAATTAGACAGATATATACACGATTACACACGAATTATTGTTCAAATGATGAATATCATTTATGCTATGTCGGCGGTGGAGCATCTTTAACAGTGGCTGTGAGATTGGGCATCACTGAGTCTCTCTGTAGTCTTCAAAGAAAACTTTTTAAGGCCAGTGATTGGTTTAGATCTGTTCCCCCGACCTGCCTTTAGTTTTACTATATAGTCCAGGAGTGTTGAGATCGTATTTAATTGGAGCCTATGGAGTATCGAGGATGTCATGACGTGACTTGCATGGTGGAGGCAGCTCAGAAGAAAAATTCTGAACCACTCACAGGCTAGCAAAATTTCCTTTCAAGACTACAGAGAGAGATTTTAACACCCAACTTCAAAACCACACAGTGAACGGTAATACAGCACTTTTGATGTGCATCAGAGGACTAAATTTAATGAAGTTTCTGTTCATTAATTATACAGTCGAATCTGTACTATAGTATAAATATTTTAACTCTTTTAAACGACCATCTCTCTAACCGATCAGCGACCACAAAATTTCAAATAGTACACAATGTCATGAAAATCTAATTTCCAAGATGGTTTAATCCAGTGATGAAAACAATGAAAAATGTCTTAAATATTCAAAGCATGGTAAACCATGGTTAGCTTATTCAAATTTATGACAATAGGAACTTTTTCAAAATTCTTAACATTTTTTCCCTTTGAGACGGTCCCTCTGATGGAGAGCACCTGCTATCAAAGAGTTTTGAGATCGTCCCTGTGAAATTAAATCAAATGTCTTCTCCAAATGTTTAGATTACATTTCAAGCAATTATCATATTCTATTAAATACAATCAAACTAAATCAAATGTGCATAGGATATAACAAAATTGTATGCGATCACGTTTTCCTCTTATCTGCACTTCATACAGTTGTCACTCCTCTTTACCTTTTGTAGTCAATGTCATAGGGAAGCTTGAAAAAGATCTCGTTTGCAACCGTTATTTTGGCGTGAGTTACGAAAATTAAAGATGGCGACGAGCCGTCGCTCCATGCTCCAAAATGAACCAAGTTCTCCGTCTCACAACGATCCTGGTCGGGATTTATTCGAAGCTTGTCGAAATGGAGATTTGAACAAAGTTAAGAAACTAGTGAATCATCATAACGTGAACGCGAAAGATACTGCTGGAAGAAAATCGACCCCTCTTCATTTCGCAGCAGGTTTGTCTCCTTTCCCACCTTGAATGATGTTATTGTTTACATGTAAATATTTTTGACCCCCATAAGATTACATTTACTCCATTTCAAATGTTTATATCATGTAATGATAAAACAAATGTATTATTTCTTTATAAAACAAAAGGGACTAGTTAAAATTGTCCTTATAAACAAACAAACTGAAACAAAAGATCTGAAACAGCTGACACGTACGATCTGAATCGAAACCTGACACGACTGTAATGTACAGACAAGCACTCATAGATATAACCGTTTAGATGAAAAACGGACGAATGTCTTCACACATTTGATGTTTTTATGATGTATTTCCTCCATTTAGACATGCTCTTTATAGGATACTGTCTCTCTTTTTTATTTGTTTGCAACTTTAGGTTTTCGTGATAGTGTGTAGTCAAGTCTGATATTACAGTAATATGACTTAAGTGCAGAATCACTTTCTGCATCACATTTGTATGTAGTGATATGACTTTTTGACAATAAGAAACCTCTGTAACAAAATTTGATGATACTTTAAATTAAAATCAGTGGAACTTATGTGAAATTTGTTTCACTTATACTGTATGTCTATGGCTAGCGTAAGGATTTACCAGATCAAGGCTGCAGAAGTGTCTAGGGCATAATGTTATTCTCTGGTCTTGAGCTGACCATATATTAAATCCCATGGATATTGATTTTAACTGACTCTGCTTGTCACGTCCTAGATCCAGTGAACCAGTTGTTGTTGGACAGAGAGAGGAATGAAAATCTGCAGTCCTCCTTGGTTTTTGGCTGCATCTATATACCAATTGATATTAACATTCTCCCCTTTTTCTCCTCTCCCTTTAATAGGTGACAGGTCATATGTGTAACGCTGCTACTTTTCAGGGTCATGCGCATCGTTTAGGTCTTTTGATCTTAAAGATGAGACTGTGTTTAATTGACGTTTAAAATTAGTTGGAGGGAAGTCTGTCTGTCTGATCCTAGTTGAACGAGCTAAGCTAGAGCTCGAGTAAGTTGGTGACAAAGCCCATGCAATGTCTCACTCAGTGAATTGGTTAAAGATAATTTTATGAGCAGAATAAAATGATCGGAGAAAATACATGATAACTTTTATTTTGAGTGCTCCTAACCAGCACTTTAACCAGCTCTACCAAATGAATCAAAGAAGGATAAAGATACATATATATATAAATACTCTATCAACTAGGGCTGGGTATTGGAAGGTCTAAAACGATACAATAAGTATTGACAATATACTGAGACAATACATGATGCATATTGATGATACAGTGGACCTCTTTTTCAAATTCAGTTGACCATTGTGTTTTGAATATTGTGACAATTTGATTCGGTTTATCATCTGTGTTAATAAATTTTTGTCAATTTGTATTCTTAGTTATGAAAAGGCATTTCTAATCCATCTAGGTGACACAGATGCTTTAAACACTTCCTTTTGATTGAAATGCTCTTACTTGAATGATGTTTAAGAATAAATTTTGTTTGAAATTTCCTATTTCTATAACAAAAACAGTAGGTTGAGTTGTTAAAACAATACAGCGATATACAGCATGTTTGCGTATCATTATTCGATACACTGCTGAAAACCGATACATATCGGTCTATCGATATATTGATCCAACCCTACTATCAACTGAGTTTCCAACAGCAGCAGCAACATCAACATTCAACTTCACTTTTAAAGTTTTGTGTTTAAATGATGATCAGTCCATCAAACCAACTACATGGTATTCCATATTTGCATATTATAGGGTTAGCTTCCTTGCGGGTAGCGTAGGTATCAATTGTAACATCATTATTTTGTGGGTGAAATTCATGCTGTTTTCTCCAAAACGTATGACATTCGCTCGCAAACACACGACGTCATAATTATATAATCAATACTTACCTACAAGGGGGTAACTCAGATAACTGCACAATATGCAAATTCAGATCATGATGCAGTGACTGATGCCTTGTATCACTGAGGTATATTCAAATCAAGAAGTGTGTATGTACGTAGGATTCAGAAGTTGTGAAACTAAATTAGACGATGCTGAATTACAGACTTAAACATTTTGTCCATCTAAAAACATATTTACATTCAGGCAGTCCAATCTAATTAACCCATATTAAAGTTGGAATGTAGTTAGATCTCATCAGTACCCCAACATAACTAATATATATATATACCATGCAATAATGAAATTCAACACTGAATATATGGATTCAGAGCTTGTACAAACTAGGAATCATACATTTAAAGTTTGACATTGACATACATGTGTTACTGTGGCAATTTGACATTCACACACGTCACATTTGGAGTTAGTTAGAATTCAATTACATATATTCATACAAGTTCCAGTTCTTTATACAGGATTCAGCAGCTGCAGTCTGCAGGTTGTCTGTCTGATAAAGTGTCTGTATCTACTATCTATAGACACAACAATCAACAAACTTTAAGTACAGTCCTTCTTAACTACTTGAGAGATTTCATTGAAACTTGGTGGCAGCAATCCTTATACAGTAAGATGTGTGTAATTAATATTTGAATGAGTTATGCCCCCTTGTTGTTAAATATATGATTTGGCCTGGTGAACAACAGTTCTAGTTACTTTCAGAAAAAAGATAGAATACAAAAAGTGCTTGATACCATATATTGTGGTATGTTGTCATGATCAATTCCTGTATATGTATTTAAGGCAATCTTTTTATTAATTTACAGGTTTTGGTAGAAAGGACGTTGTTGAGCATTTATTGGAGTGTGGAGCAAACGTCCACGCAAAGGACGATGGCGGACTAATTTCTCTTCACAATGCATGCTCCTTTGGACATGCTGAAGTTGTGCAGCTTCTGTTACGGAATGGCGGAGATGCCAACGCTCGCGACAACTGGAACTATACACCACTACATGAAGCTGCCATCAAAGGAAAAATAGATGTTTGTATCGGTAAGCCTAAACTCATCATCTAATCTGGTATTCACGCTAATATCATGGAATTATATGTTATTTTGATAATTTTTCTAATAAATATTTAAAAAGTGTTCTGAAAGGTTTGTTTTGAAATGATTACATACAAATTTTCTTTGAAAGAAAGAAATTTTGATCACAATTGAACAATTTTAAAAGAATTACTACTGTCCCACTTTATGGTTGAGTGAAGATTTGTTATCATATACTATCTTGTGATGTCATTGTAGTATATATTATTTCAAACTTCATTTTGTTCCATATTATGATAAACTTTGATACTTAACATTCATATCTTATTTCAAGACAATTTGATTTGTCATATTAAATATATATATTTGATATTGAAATATTAATTATATTGCATGCATGTACATGTACTTGTAATTTAAATTAGTAACTGTCTATTTCAACATTTCCATCATTTTGTTTTAACCGCAATTAAAAACTGTTAATTTATTTACTGTTATTTATGAATTGACAAACGATTATTTGCATGATTCAATTCTGCGTCATTTCCATTGAAACTCTTAAAACATGTGTCAAATTATAAAGTTAGAAGACTCAGAAGAAAGATATCAAAGCCTTAAAGTGGATCAATATAAATGTCAAAACCATATTTAGATTTACACAACCTTATCGATTGGATTTGATAAGAGGAGTGAGGCTGTCTGTTGAGTAATATACGTCACTGCCGAATACAGGAACTAATCACAGCCTTTGGCCATGTAGGGGTGGGTGTTTTAGTACATGGTCACTCACACTAGCCTACCACTTGACACTGGTCATCACTGGTCCTTGGGCCAGGATATATGTATCATGTAGGTCCATTTAACTCTGATGTCACCAGGCTGAGTTGAAGGTGTCTCAATAGACAGGACACAGAAATGGTGGCCCCGGGGGTCTGTGAAACAGAGATGTCAACAAGTTCTCAACAATGATTTGTAGGAAAACATGGCAGTGATTACAATCTGGTACTAGCTAATGGCATTGTCACTTAGCTGACACTCACTTCTTTTGGAGATTTATATATAAGATTAATAGATTAAAATTGGATAAGATAACTTTCGATATTAAAAGCAATGAATGTAATTATTATACACATTTCTCAGCTTAAGTTATGAATTATGAAACCAGGAAAGAATAACTGAATAAAACCATGAATATAAGGAACAAAAATGACTGGATGGTAATAAATTATAACCAGGTTGCTTATTTGGCACATTTCTTTCAGTGATTTTTCAGGGTATTTTGGGGGGGAAAGTTTTTGACACCAATTGAGAATTTTCAATCGCGAAAAGAGCGGTTTAAGGGGAAAGTTACCCATTACTGAACATGGTTATAGGTATTTAAATATTGGATAACTGTTTTATTTTATGTTACATGCTGTTTTTACAAAGACCTGTATTGCATCAACAACAACAAAAAATGTTTGGGACATCTTTTTTTCTCAGCAATTTTATTTGGGAATTTTTCATCCTAATTGGGGAAAATATTGGGGGGTTCGGCATTGGGAATGGGGTCGTTTACCGACCCCTGTTATAACAAGGAGAAAAATCACATTTTTTTTTTAAATTGTATTAAAGAATTTATTATGTATGTTAATTTCAAAATTCTTTAAAATTCATTTTAGCTTAAAATATCGGAATAACAGTTTGATTCTATTTTGAAACAGTTTGGTTTCTATGGATAATAACTATCTGATGTTTTTAGTTTGACATTCTGATTTTAGCTTTCATTTGAATTATTTAAGTTAATCTTACACTAGATTAACAAAAACTAGGTGATTTGTCATATGTACAATAATTAATTAATCTAAAGACATTATATGATAAATACATGTATGAAATGTTGAGTAATATTATACAGTTGACATGGTGTGATTAAGTTTCCATGCAGACTTGATTATAATCTGATTAACACTATACAAGATATATCATCTTGGTCAGACCATGAAATGTCAACCAAGAATAGTCCAAATTGGATTGGGTCATCATGCTAATTTCATTTCCACCTGGCACCTGTTCAGCTCCAGCGGTGTGCATTGAAGCGTGAAAGCATTTGTTTACCTGGAATTAGTGACACTTGTCATGGCCCTGTATGTACTATTTTCTCCAGGGTTCTGTGTACATGTACTAACTTAGGTATTCTATCTCTGTCCTACAACTGTTTTAACCATTGTCTTTGGTAGTTGGAGTCCAAATTAGGGAAGCAGTTAGTAGTTAAGGGTCCCTGTAGGGCTATAGTTTAGGTCAGGTGACTAAGGGGTCAGTCTTCACTGACCAGCAGCTGGCATTGTGTTCAGTGAGTAGATTAGCCCCCTGGTGAGCTGTGTTATGGTTTTCACACTGACCACATGTGACAGGACTATATACCAGAGTAGATCTCAAGTCAGACTATTTCGGCAGGGGGAGTCTAGTACATGGCTCCAAACTGGTGACTTCATATAAGCATAAATCTGTTGATAAGTGTGCTACTCTTCTGGATATACATGTACATTGTACTATTGTGTTATTCTTGGATTAATATACTTGTGTGCGATATTATTTATAAAGTGTGCTGTGGAATTTTAAAATTTGTGCAATATTCTGATAAGGCAGAATTTATTAGTTTCTAAATGTAAAATTGAGAAGCCTACACAGAAGATGAAGATTCCATGGATACTTCAATGAGATGTGCTTTATTGTGATATTTGAATGGTACTATAGAAGAATTATCTGAAAACATGCGATCGCGACGAGAGAAACATTATAAGAGTGGGAGGCCAGATACCCAGGGTTACAGTCTGTACGATGTCGGTCTGTCGGACATCTCGTCTATACACCCAGTAAACTATGATAACTATGACACTGTCTCCTCCACAGTATTACTACAACACTTCGCTGACCCCAACATCCGAAACACCGATGGCAAAATGGCAGTGGACCTCGCTGACCCTTCAGCCAAAGCTGTACTCACTGGTGAGCAGACTTTTATTCATATATATTTTAAAGAAATTGATTTAAATTCAGTTTGCATGCTGATATACATGTATTTGTTTGTTAATTAGGAAGGTTTTGTTAGTATATTATATACTTAAACAATATAAAGTTTATTTTCTCTTTATTATTGGTATTTTTTTTTGTATTATGGTTATTTGTCATGAAAAAGAAGAAAAAAATGCACTGTATAAAACCCCCTCCCCCATGCCACTGAGCCATATCGCCTTGCCTATAATCGTCACTATGACGGATGGGGAAAAAAACTAAAGAAAAAGATGAAAATTTCTTGACTGGAAAAAACCCACCTCTCATTACTTATCTGTTTATTTTGGCGTGACTTTATTATACATTGTAAGTATTGTATGTTGATGTCTTTCATATCATAACTAGTTCCCAATTTACATGCGCAACGTGATTGTATTTTTTTGTAAAAAGTGTGGCCACCTTGGATGGTTGATACACAGTGACTGTATCATTAGCTCGCCTATTCGAAGAATAGGGGGAGCTAATGTTGTCACCCGGCGTCGGCGTCAGCGTTGGCGTCCCATTTAACGTTAAAGTTTTTGAGCAAGTTTCTGTTTCGTCAATTGTTTAAGCTTAAGTCATCATAAATGTTTATGATTTTATTTTCCTAATGTGTATGGATGCTGAACGTGATAATACAACCAATTTTGGGCCCTTTAGGGTGTTTTTGAGTCTGTTAATTTGTCATATTTCCATGTTTGAATAGTAAATACTTGAACATCAACTTCTTCTGAATAGGCGAGCTTTGCTGTTCTCCAACAGCTCTTGGGGTTTTTTAGGAATTAATTTTGTACTTGTATGGTAATTTATCGTCACATTTCAAGGAATTTATTCCTGAACGTTTTGAAATTAATTATAACTGTTCATTCATGAAAGTTAATTGGTTCACAGCTAGAGGTAAGAGCTATGACAGCATTTCCCATATTTTTGGCATTGATATATGACATGTGACACCTAGCTCAGCTGTAAGCGAGTTAAGTCTTTAAGAAGGATGTATACCCGTAAATGAAGGATTTGGTTTATTAGCCAGGTAAGGTACACAGTACTAAGATATATACTGTAAAGGTGTCTACAAGTGTATTACAACCAAATCTATCAAGTTAAAGGAGATTTTTGAAATAAATTGGTTCATGCAATCGTTGAGTTTATATATAATTACTAATATAGGAGACTTTATAGTTACACTTAGAACTACAAGGAAGTGGAAAGAAAATGTGGGAACAATTTATATGTCATTTGCAAAAAAAACAAAAAGATAGATTAGAAAATGAAAACAGCATTTTTGACTAGCAACCCTGAAAATCCAACTTAATATTATATAATAACTATGCATGAAGGTGCCCTTTAGTTATTAATTTCGTTAATTGAATATTGCCCGCGAGTACATTCATTGTATCCTGCTTTCATGTGTGGCGTTTAATTTCTGGTACTAGTCCACAGGGAAATGGTTGACACTTTATTTCACTTTTCATTACACAATTGTCAGGTTGCCAGATATATTTAGCCTAAGTCAATTTTATCAGTTATTTAGCGAAACAGAAAATTTGAAATTTATATCACAGTCAGCAAACGTAAGACGGGTTCAATTAAAAGTGAGCAGCTGGTTTACTGAGAAAATAGCTTCAATCTTTGGTTTCCGGGTGTGAAGTTTTGAGGTAAAGGTAGCAATGATAGGTTTTGCCTTGCTAACTTTTGCTGTAAGGTAATTGTTTCTCGGGCTACAGAAGGTATTGTTTTGTGGCTCTACAGACATTGGCTGTTTTACAAATTACACACGTGAAGCATACCACAGAACCAATAAACAATGGTATTGATCACCTGCTAATTATGTTACCCTGCCATTTTTATCCGGAGTTGAGGAATGCTGTTTGCGTGTGCAATCTTTGGTGACTGTCTTAGGTCTAGTCGGTTGATCCAACTGTCCCAGACTTTTACAGAACATCAGGATATTGACCTCCGAATCCTTACATGTGATGACACACGTACAGACATATGTGTTCACTGCGAACTTTGTTGGTGCATTGCTCGGGACAGTACAACCTTACCTGTAGGTATATACTGCAGCATGTTACTGGAATTTACAGTCAATATCAGCTAGGCACTGTTGTGTGCTGCCAATATAGGTTCCATATAGCTTTCTGGGTTTGTGGCTAATACGACAACTTGTCGCTTGTGGTACAGTAAACATCCTTCTTATTTTTAAGGCTATTGATTATTAAATGTTAGCTTCAGGATGGCCAGGTAGAATTCCCTAACACAGCTATGGGACTATTGTAGGTATTGAGGCTAGATCACATGGCATTACAGAGGTATTGGATAAGATTAGCTTTACTAGAGTTTTTACGTCATATCATTTAGATTTGTTGTGTAATGTGTAATCATACATTCACAAAATGTTGTATTAGACAGAAATGAATTATATATATCTGGTCTGCAGTAGCTGAGTCTTTTCAAGGGTTTCTGGCATTCTACCCAGGCCAGCACATATACATTGTACCTCTATAGCCCTGTTCTCGACTTTTTTGTTATAATTAAGACACCAACATGGGGAAGTTGTGATGGATAGGTTTATTAATTTTCTCCTGGTAGTCAAGTTTTGTTCCAAATCTTAAATCCATGATGCAGCATGCTCTTCAATGAACTTGGCTATAATAGAACAAAAATCAAAACGAAAAGAAATATCTTTAATCACAGGGTGTTGAATTAATCACAGGGTGTTGAATAAACAACTTTTATTGTGAATTACAAGGCATCAGATAAGACAGGTTTACAGTGAATTACAGGGTGTCAGATAAGACAGGTTTACAGTGAATTACAGGGTGTCAGATAAGACAGGTTTACAGTGAATTACAGGGTGTCAGATAAGACAGGTTTTATTGTGAATTACAGGGTGTCAGATAAGACAGGTTTACAGTGAATTACAGGGTGTCAGATAAGACAGGTTTATTGTGAATTACAGGGTGTCAGATAAGACAGGTTTACAGTGAATTACAGGGTGTCAGATAAGACAGGTTTACAGTGAATTACAGGGTGTCAGATAAGACAGGTTTTATTGTGAATTACAAGGCATCAGATAAGACAGGTTTACAGTGAATTACAGGGTGTCAGATAAGACAGGTTTACAGTGAATTACAGGGTGTCAGATAAGACAGGTTTTATTGTGAATTACAGGGTGTCAGATAAGACAGGTTTTATTGTGAGTTACAGGGTGTTACAGTATTTGAAAAATAAATTTGTTTATGTTATAAATAACCAAGTGTTGGAATAGAGAGGTTTGTTTGTTGAAAGCATCAATATACTATTAACATAGTGGTAAATGTCACATGAAATATCACATGTTTTGAAAGAACCGCCACAGTCAACGCCATGTTTCAAAATTTTCGGGTAATATCGGAATACTGAGTTGCATCATGTGACCAACATCAGCGATACCCGTATAGATCGAACTTCCCAAGTTGTATCACATGGTCAATATCGGCAATACCTGATACTTTGGAGCTATTTGAAACATGCGCATGTTAAAAATTGATATTTTAATTTAATTGTTTAATGTCTTTGCAATTAAGAACTTTACATAAGTCGGTAAATATGGAAAGTTTAAAACTTAGAGAAACGGAGAAAAGTATGTAGAAGACTCTAAATACTTTTTCTATGCCAAAAATACAAGTCCCAGACCATACAACATATATACAAATACTAGTATGATAGATTTGTCGTGAAACAAAGTCAGAATGAGAGGTTAGGCATATGAAACAATGTCACATTTATATATAATTATTTGAGTGTCGAATAAAATTTCCGGATTTTGTTTGTTTTAGGTGAGTATAAAAAGGATGAATTACTTGAGGCAGCTCGCAGTGGAAATGAGGACAAACTCATGTCACTCCTCACCCCGCTTAACGTCAACTGTCACGCCAGTGACGGACGTAAGGTAAGCCATATGTTATAACCAAATACAAATGAATGAAAGTATAGATTGTCTATATTATATATATTGGAAAGGGATCCTATTTTGAGAACCAGCAAAATTAACATGGCAATCTTTCCCAGAACGTTGAAAGGCTATATTAAACCAATATATGTACCCCGGTAGTGACATCTTAAACTCTATCTGTTCACCATTGTGTTATTGACCAAGTTGACCATCATGTTGATGAAAGGTTAGTATATGTTCCATGTTTTCTTTACAAAACACCACACATATGTACAAAGCACAAAGAAAAAGTGGTCTCCCTATATATTATACAACTCACATTGTGTTAAAATTGACCATTAAAAAAGTAGTCTTTTTTTCAGATGGCCATTATTGTAAACTATTTAATATTCGCAGTTACAAAATTTCAGAATTTCCATTTCAAAACAAATTTGCGAAGATTAACATTCACCAATCTAGAATTTAATAGAAAGGATGTTTGTTTGTTTGTTTGTTTGGTTTATTAACGTCCTATTAACAGATGAGTGTCAATTTGGGCCCTGTGGTGGCCATGACCGATAAGCATTTTTTTTGTGAATGAATTATAATGCATTTATATGTTGAAAAACATTTTGGAAAATATATTTATTAGGGCCCCGCATCGAGATGCGGGTGCCCTATAGTAATCAGGTTGTCCGTCTGTCCGTCCGTCCGTCTGTCCGTTTTTTTTCTTTTGCACATTAATGATGGAAGGGATTGGAGTATTTTCCCCATATTTTACATGATGATTCCCCATCCATCCTAGATCTGCTTGGTAATTTTTCAGGCTGAAATTAAATTAAAAAATCGGCCATCTTGGATTTTAACATTTAAAAAAATCACAATGTTGTTGCTCTTAACTGATAAACATTTTGTTATAATATTATGATGCAAAGTTGTTCAGAATTAAACAAGGAGTTGACTGTCCAAAGGTAAGGTCATGGCCCAAGGTTACTAAGTCAAAGGTCAAGGTCAAATTTATTTGAGTTAATTGTATGCTCTTAATGTAATATTAGCTTGGAATCAGGATTCAAGTTAAATACTTGGAAGACTTTTTCCAAAGAATTATAATAATGTACCATCATCGGTTTCCCAATTAATGTTGACATTAATTATTTATTAGCAACATATAGCTAACACGGAAGAATTCGTTGTCAAAATACTACTTTTCTACTTAAGCACGTCAGACACATAGCGGGGCCCTTTCTGACGTATATTTATTGGTGTTTTAAAGTTTAAAACAATAAATATATTGTTATGTTTAGAATTAAGATAAACTGGCTCAAATATTACTATTTTTCTGTAATGAATGGCATTTGAGAGAATGTAATTATATCTAATACAATGCACATTTAAAACAATACATAATCATTGTTGCATTTAAAAATTTTATAGCAAAGTATTTGAGCACATATACGACCTTCTGAACATATCAAAAAACATTTATTGGTGTTTTAAAGTTTCAAAAATAAAAATTTTCCTCACTCCCCCTGCTCCTCCTCCTCAATCCTATCTCATTCATAAAATTCTTTGCTACAGTTTATAATATGCAAATACGTTGCTCAATACAATCTCATATAATATAATTATTTAACATTTTTTCTGGTATATTATGGCACCAGATGAACTTTATTCTTGAATAATTGACATTTAACAAAATTAGGTCACAGTGACCTATTTTTTGACCCCAAGTTATATTTTCCAAATTTTTTTTGTTTTCAATATATAAATGCATTATAATTAATGAAAAATCATTCAAAATATCATTTAGATCCAACAAAACGGGACAAAACAGAAAATTGCCCCTCCTGTTTAACCCCCCAAAACTCACAAGGGACTCCGACCTAACCTTAATCATGCGTCATATCATGATGTCCTAACCCCTGGGTATCTGTAAACAAAAAATAATGCTTATCGGTCATGGCCACCAGAGGGCCCAAATTGACACTCTTCCTTTTCATCAATATAGTTAGTATTTGAATGTAGGTATTAATTCTCTGAATTACACATTAGTGAATTTATTTGTTCACAAATTTTGCGAAAGTGGATTTACAATATACAGAGATGGTCTCTATGTCAGGTTTTACTACGATATATTGTATTATTGTTTTAGTCTACACCCCTACACCTAGTGGCGGGGTATAACAGGACCCGTATCGTAGCAGGTTTTACTATGATATATTGTAGCAGGTTTTACTATGATATATTGTGTTATTGTTTCAGTCTACACCCCTACACCTAGCGGCAGGGTATAACAGGACCCGTATTGTAGCCCTATTACTACAGCATGGTGCTGATGTCCACGCCAAAGACAAAGGGTATGTGTCTCCTAATCACAGGGTCAATGTCACCAAGATCTCAGAATCATCACATTTCTTGTTGAAAATTAATATTTATCACTCTTTCTAAGCTCTAATTCTTTTTTTCTGAATATTGATATTTCTAGCTCCGTCTTGGCTCTTCTTTCGAATACATATATTTGCTTTTCTCTTATATATTTCCGTTTAACATTTATATTTGTTTCTCTCTGCATTTTATTCTTACATCTGAATATTGACACAGCTTATGCTTCTGATAAAATGAATACCGTAGATCAAAGTATATTGTTTTTTAAAAATTTGTATTTTACAGTTCAATAGTCATATTTGCTTGTTTTCATATGAAATGACAGAATGTCATCTGAGATTGTAAATCTTGTGTAATGAAAATTTCATAGAAAAAAATCTTTATTGCTGAATATTAGATTTATTGACAGCAATATTTCAAAATACTATAGTTATGATTGCAATAGTCTATTTTCCAATATTCCTTAGCATTTCACTATATATATGAATTTCATCCTTATATACATGTTTAAAAAAGACAATGATCAAACCAAGTACAAACTGGCAATACAAAATACATTGTACATGTTGTTACTAAATAACAATCTTACTGTTGTGGTTTTTCAGAGGCCTTGTACCACTACACAATGCCTGTTCATACGGCCATTTTGAAGTCACAGAAACACTGCTTAAAGTGAGTACTGCATCTCTTGGGAGTCTTGTTTTAAAAATGGACCATTGAATGTGGAATTAAGTAATATACCTATAAGTCAACTTTCACTTGATTTTGACTTTATTGGAGTTTTTTTCGAGAAATTCAAATTCTCAAGAATTTAAATTCCGAGATCTAGTTATAAGAGTACATATCATTCAACCATTACCTTTTTTCAGTGAATTAATTTTTCTGCATAACTAATAGAGGTCACTGTTGAAACAGAAAATTTTGGAATTTCTGAATTATCATTAATGTTTAGTACAAACTTGTATGATCTTGTTTTGAAGGCTGGAGCCAGTGTCAATGCTATGGACCTATGGCAGTTTACCCCCCTCCATGAGGCTGCATCTAAGTCTCGTGTGGAGGTGTGCTCCCTCCTCCTGGCCCATGGGGCTGACCCCACCCTTGTCAACTGTCACTCCAAAAGTGCTATAGATGTAGCCCCTACTAGGGAGCTACAGGAGAGACTACAGTGTAAGTAGTTTTCTTTTAACTGAAAAATGCTGAGTGGACATATAATGTTATACATTATAACTTGTCTAAACTGGAGGTCATCAGTAAGAACATATTTGGCTGATATAAACAGGTGTCTGGATTATACAGGTTTTAGTTACTATCACTAAGAGGGAAACTGACATGCAGTATTTAACCAGAATAGACAGGGATCCGAATTAGACAATGGTTGGATTTGATTGGTTACACTGTATAAACAAACATTATACCTCTCTAAGAAGTTTTGTAAAGGGGCAACTTCTATAGATTTCTTTAGCTTATTTAATTGCATGGTCTCATCATCAGGAGAAGATGCATTGCCATTGATTGAAGAAAACAAGTGTGTTACCCTTGGGTCAGATTGATGTGTTGATTTTGTGACCCTTTCAAAATGATATAACTGTTCTTCTTTTTTTCCAGATGAGTTCAAAGGTCATTCGTTATTAGAAGGTTGTCGCCAAGCAGATCTCACACGAGTGAAAAAATACATGGAAGTTGTAAACATAAAGCACCCATACTCAGGAGACACAGCACTGGTAAGGGAGATAAATCATATTTAACCATATGGATTTTAACGGTATAATAAGTGTGGTGTTGAAAAATATCAGCTGAAAGATGATAAATGTAATCCAGAAATTCATAAAATGAATTGTAAATTACACAGACAAAACTGTGTTTATACAATATACATAGTATATATATGATAAGTAACTTTGTCACATAACAATAATCCTCAAATGCAGGTTTTTTTTGAAGTAAAATAAAAAGTAGGCATGGAATTTAGGATGGCATCTATAGCCACAATTCAATAAGTTTCAATAAGGTAGAAAAGAATGAATGTGTTGGTAATGAGTCTGATTCACACACTACATACTACACACATAGGAGGCCATCCTTATATGGCTCTAACAGTTAATGGGATGTAGATAAACAAAGCTAATATGGGATGTTAAACAAACTCAATCCTCTGTTTTCTGTAGCATTGTGCGGCCTCCTCTCCCTTCCCCAAGAGGAAACAAGTTGTGGAGCTCCTCATCCGCAAGGGTGCTAACCTCAATGACAAAAACAAAGAGTAAGTATATACATCAACTGACTATTAGTCTGTTATTGGATGAAATATTGGATTCAAACCATTTATAACATTCATTCAATATAAATATTTTGAAATTGATAATTTCCAAAAATAGCTTTGATACATAAGAAGGTTGCTGTTTTTCAGACTTGTGACCCGACCAGATCAAAAATTAATTGAGTGTTTGGATATTATTATAGAATATACATATTTATATGTACTGTAAATTTGATGGTTTACATCTTGATTTAAGTTCTGAATTATGTATTGTGCGTTACAGATATGTTACCCCATTACACATAGCCGCTGACAAGGCACATTACGATGTCATGGATGTCCTACTGAAACATGGAGCAAAGGTAAAGAGGATGTGGTATTCTGTTCTAATATATCATATAAAGAGAAACTTATATTCTGTTGTAATGTATTCTATAAAGAAGAATTAGTTTTGTTTAATGTATTCTATAAAGAGGAATTGTTGTAAATGTATTCTATAAAAGAGGAATGAGGAATTAGTATTCTGTTGTAATGTATTCTATAAAGAGGAATAAGAATTAGTATTCTGTTGTAATGTATTCTATAAAGAGGAATAAGAATTAGTATTCTGTTGTAATGTATTCTATAAAGAGGAATAAGAATTAGTATTCTGTTGTAATGTATTCTATAAAGAGGAATAAGAATTAGTATTCTGTTGTCATGTATTCTGTAAAGAGGAATAAGAATTAGTATTCTGTTGTATGTATTCTGTAAAGAGAATAAGAATAGTATTCTGTTGTAATGTATTCTGTAAAAGGAATAAGAATTAGTATTCTGTTGTAATGTATTCTGTAAAAGGAATAAGAATTAGTATTCTGTTGTAATGTATTCTAAAAGAGGAATAAGAATTAGTATTCTGTTGTCATGTATTCTATAAAGAGGAATAAGAATTGGTATTTTGTTGTAATGTATTCTATAAAGAGGAATAAGAATTAGTATTCTGTTGTCATGTATTCTGTAAAGAGGAATAAGAATTAGTATTCTGTTGTCAATGTATTCTGTAAAGAGGAATAGATTATGTTTAATGTAGTATCGTAAAGAGAATAAGAATTAGTATTCTGTTGTAATGTATTCTGAGATAAAGAGGTTAGTATAAAGAATTAGTATTCTGTTGTAATGTATTCTGTTGTAAAGAGGAATAAGAATTAGTATTCTGTTGTAATGTATTCTATAAAGAGGAATAAGAATTAGTATTCTGTTGTCATGTATTCTGTAAAGAGGAATAAGAATTTCTGTTGTAATGTATTCTGTAAAGAGGAATAAGAATTAGTATTCTGTGTATTCTGTATATGTTGTGATGTATCTTAAAGAGAATAAATTAGTATTCTGTTGTATGTTTCTTAAAGAGGAATAAGAATTAGTATTCTGTTGTAATGTATTCTATAAAGAGGAATAAAAATTAGTATTCTGTTGTCATGTATTCTATAAAGAGGAATTAGTATTCTGTTGTCATGTATTCTGTAAAGAGGAATAAGAATTAGTATTCTGTTGTAATGTATTCTATAAAGAGGAATAAGAATTAGTATTCTGTTGTAATGTATTCTGTAAAGAGGAATAAGAATTAGTATTCTGTTGTCATGTATTCTATAAAGAGGAATCAGTATTCTGTTGTAATTTATTCTGTAAAGAGGAAATAGAATATTCTGTTGTCAATGTATAAGAGGAATATTGTATTCTGTAAAGAGGAATAAGAATTAGTATTCTGTTGTAATGTATTCTATAAAGAGGAATAAGATTAGTATTCTGTTGTAAAGTATTCTATAAAGAGGAATAAGAATTAGTATTCTGTTGTCATGTATTCTATAAAGAGGAATAAGTATTCTGTTGTAATTTATTCTGTAAAGTGAAATAAGAATTAGTATTCTGTTGTCATGTATTCTGTAAAGAGGAATAAGAATTAGTATTCTGTTGTCATGTATTCTGTAAAGAGGAATAAGAATTAGTATCCTGTAAAGAGGAATAAGAATTAGTATTCTGTTGTAATGTATTCTATAAAGAGGAATAGTATTCTGTGTAATGTATTCTATAAAGAGGAATTTAGTATTCTGTTGTCATGTATTCTAAAGAGGAATAAGAATTAGTATTCTGTTGTCATGTATTCTATAAAGAGGAATAGTATTCTGTTGTAGTATTCTGTTGTAATGTATTCTGTAAAGAGGAATAAGAATTAGTATTCTGTTGTAATGTATTCTATAAAGAGGAATTAGTATTCTGTTGTAATGTATTCTATAAAGAGGAATTAGTATTCTGTTGTAATGTATTCTATGAAGAAGAACATATATCCTGTTGTTATCTATTCTATAAAGAGGAATTTGAAATCTGTTATAATATGTATCATATATCTTATGAATGTGACAAATAATTCAATACCTACAACTACAATGTTGTTACAAAAAGATAGAAACAATGTTCATCTTTCTTTGTCTGCACATTTGACATGAAAAACATGACCATGGTACACTAAAGAAAATATTTGACTAACAACACATTTCTATACTTATGGTCGTTCTTAAAGATTTCTTATGGTTGTGATACATGTTTAACTGTTATCAGGTAAATGCCCTTGACAGCCTAGGACAGACAGCTTTACATCGAGTGGCTCAGCAGGGCAACATGCAGGCCTGTCGCCTACTTATGTCGTACGGCGTAGACCCTGCAATTGTCTCACTACAAGGTTATATGGCTGCTCAGCTGGCCACGGAAAACATACAGAAGATGCTAAAAGGTAATGTAGCATATAGTAATAATTTAAGACTTTTGACTGAAAATTTGAAACATGAAACTAGACATGTATGCATTTTACTAAAGCTTTTTGACTGTAATGTTAATGTAAGCTGATCATTTGATTTATATCATATGAAGAGAAGTAATTAATAGGTTCACACAATTAAAATTCAGTTTTGAAGTGAAATTATTTCATATCTACCAAGGATTTCTTCAAAACAACATGATTTATATCAGATAATAATTTTGAATCTGTTTGTTCGAATTAAAAGTTTTTAGTTGTAGTTAAAAATAATCACAGAAATGTGAAATAATTAATTCTGTAATTTTTGCATAGCTGATGGTCTTGATTTAGTCCAAATTGTTAAAATAATAAACATACTTTAGATAAGATTGCAGATTTACTATTTCTTCATATATTCAGCCACATACATTTTGCCGAGAACAGAATAAGGATGTTTTGTAAATAAAGACGTGTGATATATTGATTACAGAGGACCCCCCGGTAGGTGGTACAGATGTGGACATCCAGCTACTGGAGGCCGCTAAAGCTGGGGATATAGAAGTCATCAAGGTTCGTAAGCCTGTCTATCTCTTTGTAATAACCATGTTTTAATATGGAGTTATTCTCCATGAAGTGTTGGTACAATCATAATTCAGATGTGACTTTCGAAGGCTCTGTTTTGTATAACATAAATAATATCTATATCACCATTGTTTTGGGTTGCCTTTTTCTTTTCCCTTTTGTTTTTTTTAGAAATAAGAAATGTGAAAGTTAATTATAAAAAAAACAAGATATTTTTATATGAATGATACTCTTTTTTCCTACTGTTAGAACAATGTTTTCTGTTATTTGCAATGCTAGAATAACAATCATCTTCTATTTTTCATATTTATATAGAAACTGGTGTCGGCTAATCCTCAGTCCGTGAACTGCCGAGACCTTGACGGCCGACACTCGACGCCACTCCACTTTGCTGCGGGATACAACAGAGTCGGTGTGGTAGAGTTCTTTCTACAGCACGGTGCTGATGTTCACGCCAAAGACAAAGGGTTGGTTTAATTATTCACAGACACATAAGCCTAATTCTAACGGTTGTTAGGGCACACATGTCCTAGAAATATATGTAGTCAATTATCATACTTTGTCTTTTGTTATTTTTGTAGACTTGTTAAATGTAAGTTGGTGTGATATTTTAAAGAAATCCCAGTGTTATGTTTAATGAAAAAGCTTTATAAAACCAATTTTGTCGTTTCTTTTGAACTTCCAAGCTTTCACTTGCTACATCAGTTTCAATCCACAAATAAAATGCATCTCAAAATGTATCTATATACACATGTATTTCAGACATTTTATACGATATCATAAACATATAATTCCTATAGGTACCTCACAGGTATTGATTATATATTGTTCAGATACTTATGTTTTTTGACATAAACAGATCTTAATCTAAAATGAATTTTGAATCTTTCAGAGGACTGGTACCATTACATAATGCTTGCAGTTACGGACATTTTGAAGTCACAGAACTTTTAATCAATGTAAGTTATTATTTAAGCATAACTGTTAAAAAAAAACAAAGAATAATTCCATTCAAATATGGCTTGTAAAAATATTCCTTAAATAGAAATATTTTACAAATCAATATTTCTGTTCTCTTTAAAATAATGATTAAACAATAAATATAAGTTTCATCCTGATTAATTTGATATAATTGAATATTGTCTTGAACTCAGGTTCTTAATCAACTATCTATTATGGTCTATTCCATGTATTTAACTTATTGGGGGGGGGATATGGTTCAACTAAAATAACCACAGATATAATTATTGTTTTGCATTGATGTAGACAAAGAACTGTTTCTAGTTTGTTTAGAGTCATGCCACAAAAGGACTTATTTGCATCCTGTCAGTATTGTGTTTGCCATATAACGATGATAAAATATCAACTGTTGTTTCTCTCTATACAGCATGGTGCTTGTGTGAATGTGGCTGATCTTTGGAAGTTTACCCCTTTACATGAAGCCGCGGCCAAGGGCAAATTTGAGATTTGTAAACTCCTTCTCAAGGTATTTACCACTATAAAGTTCATATTGTAACTGCATTCAAAAAATTTTAACTGATATACAAGACTATAGATAGCTGTTTATTGAAGAGAATCAAGATCTTATTGAAGAAAAAGCTTAAAGTAAGAACTTTTTTACAGCGCCGTTACAATAAGTGTACATGTGACGACCAGTCTAGTAGTTGTTTCCGTTGATTGGTAGCTAGTCAGTTAGCCAACCACATTCAATAAGCTGTGTAAGTACGGCTCTCATTGGCTGTCGCTTCAATGTAGGGACGGAGCTAAACAGTCGGAAACATCTGTCGGCGATTACCAAGATCAGAAATGTGTTCTGTACCAGTAGGCAGTATACATAAGATGATCGGCATCGTAAGCTTCATTATGTCAAAAAGATTACACAAATAGCATTTTAATTACCTCATGTATAGACTCTGAATCAGCGCTACTCGGTAAAGCATGTATGAAAAAAGCTACTGTTGTAGTGGAAAAGCCAGTCAGAAGTTGTACGGAAAATCTAATCTACTGCATCAGTTACCAGCATACTACATCAGCTACCAGCCAACGTGTCTATCGAGTGAATGAATGTAAACAGGAACACTTGTCGTAACAGTGCTGTAATTAAGGAAATATATACTGTAAAGATGGGTGTGTTTGTTTTTGTGTTTAGTTTCAGGATTTGTTATTATTTTTGCAACAAACAGCAAATTATAGGCTAAATTGAAATTGAAGGGATTTTTTTTCAAAAAAGTGCTTCATATTTTAAGCATGAATTTAGCACACATGTTAATTTCCACGTGTATGATGTATTCCCTTGAGATTGAAGCATATTGTTGAACCCATGTCTGTCCTTAATTTGTTCAAAGTTAGGAGAATATATATGTCCTACAGATATTTCTAACTCATCACATTGTTACAGCATGGGGCTGATGCCAACAAGAAGAATCGAGATGGAAACACACCACTAGATCTTGTCAAGGATGGAGATCAGGATGTGGCTGACCTGCTAAGAGGTATGTATAGAAATTCTCACCATGGAGATACACAAAACTCTTCTGAAGGAGATACAGTGATCAACGTTTGCTAACAAAAAGGTTGCTAGGTCAATTTCTGCATAACCATTAATTATTTATTATTAATTTATTATTACATTATACTTGACTCAGTTTGTTCCTGTTGACCCAGCTTTTATTTAAAATTGATTAAGACCTAAATGGCAGCTCTGACTCTGTTCTGCAAAGTGTTGAGAAATATGATGGTATGTTTTCAAAGACTCAAAAAATGTTGTTTTCAAAATGTGAAGATAGCATCATTCTAAAGATCTCTTATCTATAAAGGCTCTAAAAATCGATAAACATTTTGTCAATATTTAGTTCTCTTTTAACAATCTGAAGATATATCAATCTCAATGTTTTCTAATTGAACAGGTGATGCAGCCTTACTAGAGGCAGCCAAGAAGGGTAATCTGGCTCGTGTACAGAAGTTAGCCTCACAAGAAAACATAAACTGTCGGGACACACAGGGACGCAATTCAACACCTCTGCATCTTGCAGGTAGGTCATTTTGTGTTTAAAAAAAAAGTTTAGATATATATAGTAAATACATAATTAGAGTTAAAACAGAAAAATAACAGAAAATCTGCGAATATGCAAAGTTCCTCTTGCAAATCAACAGTAAACATAAATAACCAGGATACAATTGAAATGAAATTTAAAGCTTTTTGTTAGATCACTACAGAATTTCATCACTAGTTTATCTGTTCATGTGTGAATATCATAAGTAAACAAATCTAAACTTTTACCTTAAAGTCTCAGTATATTTTGCATTTTCACAACATTCCAAATTTCTAATTACTATATATAAATGCTTGTGTTATTTTAGCTGGCTACAACAATGTAGAGGTAGCTGAATTTTTACTGGAGAATGGTGCTGATGTCAACGCACAAGATAAAGGTGGACTTATACCCCTTCATAACGCCTCTTCATATGGGGTAAGTGCAATGAAAAATAATTTATAAATAACTGTTAATTTCCTCTAATCTTATTAAAACTAGAAATTGCTGTCCTTTTGATTATTTGTCTAAAGCTTTATCAAGATATGATATTGTACATCATATTAGTCGCTGTCAAGCTAAATTGTACATCATATTAGTCACTAGTCAAGCTAACCTTTCGTGGTTTTAGTCAGTCTTAGAATGTTTGCATGTGTGTTTCTGCTCTTGTTAATTTGAATTTGTTTTCTGCATCATACATGGTCTTGATACAAAGTATTGAGATCACTTTGGTATGATATGATTTGACCTTAACTCTTTTACCCCTGAAGAACCATTTAGGCTCTTCTAAATCAAACACTAGACCAGCCCATTATAAAATTTCAGGGTGAATGTGGTTAACTGTTTTAACAATATTGTTAACAACATTGCTTAAGTCGTTCATTAAGCAATGTGTACAATTGTATAATAAGCTATGTTTCTCCTTTACTTTACAGCATGTAGATATTGCAGCCTTGCTGATCAAGTTTAACACATGTGTGAATGCTGTAGATCGATGGGGCTTCACTCCTCTTCACGAGGCGGCACAGAAAGGCCGCACACAACTCTGTGCCTTGTTGGTGAGTACAAAAAAATGGTATTATTACTAGGGAAAAAATTTGTTCTTTCTTTTATATGAAATGAGAAACACTTTTATAGAAACAATTTCAGAAGAATTACAGATTTGTAGTATTCACAGTTTTCTCTTACTTGACGATTGTAGAATATTTCTGTAAAATTTGTTTCACATTTTCTTTTGTGCAGAATTACAATATTCAGACAGTAGCCTTAAAATCATTCACAAAGAAATATCTTGTTAAGGGTATTCAGACTTACAATATTTCTACATGATGCACCTATGGATTTCTATTTAATTGAATTTCTTTAGACTCAAATCATCAGAGAATTTTAATACATTTTGCTCTTACACTTGAAGCTGGCGCATGGAGCAGATCCAACAATGAAAAACCAGGAAGGTCAGACACCGCTAGATCTAGCAACTGTAAGTAGGAGTTTACACTTAGTACTCTGAGGGCCTTGTGTTGGTTGTCTATAAGTTTAAAACAGGATCACAATAAAATTTCTTTCTTCAGATAAGTTAGCATGATTAGCTTGATTAACTGTTTATGGATGTTATAATTGTAACAAATCATTTCTGAATTACAAGCTTCCGTTTTAGATAATGTTCTTATAAAAACACAGTAGCTAGAATTGTCAAATCTTAGCAAGAGCTAAAACTGAAAATAGTTCTTAGTGTGTTAGTAAAACAAGATCTTATACCATATTTGTTGAAGATTGATAGGAAATGGCTCAAAATGAGTTGGAACCTAAAATATTGTCATTGTTACAGGCGGATGACGTGAATGCCCTGATACAGGACGCCATGCCTCCCACCATCCAGCCTCCGACCCTACCCAAGTCCCAGGTGACCAGTGTGAACACCACCGCCAACACAAACACAAGTAGTGCTAGTAGTTCGTCTAACAACAGGTAAGCGCATTGATAATCGGTTTTATAGGTAAAATAGATGTATAGTAGAAGTAATTATCTAGAAATACCTGCACAGGTATTCCTACAAGTATGCAGGAATTGTTATTTGATTTACAAAATTCCAATTTGTTAATAATAAATGGTTTTAGATGCAGAATCTATCTTTATTTCAAATTATCCAAGATTTCCTGATGATGAGATTAGATGTTACATGACAGTGATTCCAGATTTGACTGTATTTACCATGATAGGTAATATCTTGTATTTCCTGACATATAATACATTGTATGAACTTGATACAGTACTAGACTGTCAGTTTACATGAATTAACTTAAGCCTGACTTTTGTTTTTCAGTTCAATGTTTAACGGTACCAATGACAACGGGACGGGGATGTCGTCACAGCTTGGAGCGACGGGAGGAATAACATTGCCGGTATCACCCCAGGTGGGGGATGGTGCAATGGAGCGTACCATGGCAGAGGGAGAACGAAGTATAGAAGGAGTTAGTGTGTCCTCATTCTTAACCTCAATTGGACTCGATCAGTTACGAGATATATTTGATAAAGAACAAATTACAATGGACATTCTTGTAGAAATGGGCCACGATGAACTAAAAGACATTGGTATTAATGCATACGGTCATCGGCACAAGATCCTCAAAGGTGTGGAGAAGCTCATCTCTGGAAATAAAGGTTGGTTGGTGGTTACACATGGCTTTTACTGTAAAAGTACTCAATCCAAAGTGAGACTGAAGTAATTTCAGGATCGATGCATTAGATCATTTGTTATACATAAAGAGAGAAAATTGTCTATAGAGCCAAATGCCTGTGGTTAAGCTATGTGACGTGGTTATCAAAATCATAGATGTCTGATTGAAAATCCCTTCCATTGGTGGTTTGTGTTTTCTTGGATCAAGATTTCTGATTGGACAAGGCTTTTTGGAGTGTAGTTTGTGTTATCATAAAAGTGAAAGAAGATATCTGATTGGACCTGCTCTTTTATTGGTGGTTTTTGTTTCCTTGAAACAAGATATCTGATTGGACAGGCTCCTCCATTAGTGGTTTGTGTTTTCATGAAACAAGATTCCTGATTGGACAGGCTCTTCCATTGGTGGTTTGTGTTTCCTTTAAACTTGATTGTTGATTGGCCAAGCCTTTTCAAAGTGGAGTTTGTGTTAACATACAAGAAGATATCTGATTGGACCTGGCCTTTTATTGGTGGTTTGTGTTTCCCTGAAACAAGATTTGTGATTAGACAGTTCTTTTTATTAAAGATTAATATTTCCATGTAACAAGACATTTGCATGGATAGTCCCTTTACTTAGTTGTTTTTTTTTTTTTACCCCTAAAGGACCAGATGTATTATTGTTGTGGTTGAGCCAGTTGGTAAGGGCCTGTTCTGACAATTAATACATACTTCCTCTATCCCCCCCCCCCCCCCCCCCCCCCAAAAAAAAAAAAAAACTACTATTGTTTATAGCTTTTAACACTGTGGAAAGATGTGAATAAAGATAAAGGAATGACTGTTTTTCTCAACAATTTTAGGATTGTCCCAAATAGCACCACTCCTTGAAAGGTTGTAGAAATAATATCTGAATATGAGAAAGACGTTGTTGATCATGACATGTGTCAGAATTAAGGCCACTCTTGAGCATGTTGCTAGGCTGTTACTTACATATTTGATTTTTCCCTTAAGGTCAGTCTTCCATATTAGCAACGGTTCCACACCAAGGAACAGTCCTAGTGGATTTACTGCCAGATGATCCTGAGTATATTTCAGTAGACGAACAGGTAAGGCATAATACATTTACACCAAACAAAATTGTTGCCAAGGTCATAAATTTACAACTGTAGACCAACCAGTTCTCTTTTGGCTTTAAGGCCATGATTTTGAAAAGGAAAAAAATTAGTTTACTACCTAAATTAACATAGGTTTCTTCTGTGTGGATCACATGTGCAGTAACAAAAAAAAACCTTTTGGTGGTAAATGGCTATACAGTAGGGTCACAAGACAAACAGAAATGGAAGTGCAAACATAGCAAAAGATACGATTCCTAAGATATAATCTCTTAATAAATATAAATATGGATTATCTGAGGAGAAAATACAGTCAGTCAAATAGATATGATATCATCTGACCTGACTTGATGTGTATATCTATATGTGTGTGTGGATTTATTTATTTACAGATGCAAAGTACGATACGAGAACATAAAGAAAATGTAGGGGGAATTTTTAATCGGTACAATATAAATAAGGTAAGCAATCAGAAAATTGATATGTTAGAAAAATTGTGATGAAGGAAAAAGTCTTTGAAAAAAAAAATGTGGACCAAATTCTGATAAAGGAAATGTAGGAAGTATTTTTATATTGATGAAAATTTATATCCATGTGCCTAATATGACAATGTTTGTGGTTTATTGTTGTGACAGACACAAATTTTTTTTGAAAATTATAACTGATGGATTCCAGATATTTTCATTAAAAGGAATAGCATTGTAAATTTTAAACTAAAATTTATTTACGGAAGTAGATATAGACTTATGTTTCTTTATGATATCATATATCTAACACACAGATCCAGAAGATCAGTAATAAGCGACTTTGGGGTAGATATTGTCACCGGCGGAAAGAAGTATCAGAGGAAAATCATGGCCATGAGAATGAACGCTTATTATTCCATGGCTCCCCTTTCATCAACGCTATTGTACACAAAGGTTTTGATGAGCGACATGCTTACATTGGCGGCATGTTTGGGGCTGGTAAGTGATTGTAGATATCTAAATCGTCTTACAAAATTTTTTGGGTTTCGTTGAGAGTTTAGCTCTGTCAAACCTGACTGTAAAGACCACCCAAGGGACAAATATAAAAGGGTTTATATTACAAAGTCAAATTGTGTTTAATTTGGTTATCTGGAAACCCAAGAAGAAGGTCTTATTAAGCAGGTGGTGAGGTACAGAGATGGTTCCACTTTCAGGTTTCACTTTATATTCCATTCCCCATTTCTCTGTTGTCATGATTAAAGTATGTGACGTCTAATTTTACGCCTTTTCGCCTTTTCCCTCAAGCATCTAAAACCTCGGCTTGTGAATGGTTGCTTAAAATTTGAGGCATTTTCAATTTTAGAAAGTCTTACATGGAAATCTATTATATTATTAAGATAAACCATTAACCCTATGATTTTTCTAAATTGAAGCAGGAGTTGTCCCCCTTTTAGTTAAATAAATATAAAATCATAATATTTTTGTATAGATACTGGTATATTATATTAATGTAATGAATGCAGAATGGATATATGTGAATACCCGGTAGCTAAGTTGTCCAATCCATTTTATGTATACAAAATCAATAAACTCTTGTTGAAATTGAAATCTATTTGAATACAACTCTACAGAAGGTTGGCACTCTTTTACATCAGTTGTTAAAATTGTGTGTGTTTTACAGGTATCTTTTACATCAGTTGTTAACATAGCGTGTGTGTTTACAGGTATCTACTTTGCTGAGAACTCGTCTAAAAGTAACCAGTATGTGTACGGTATAGGTGGAGGAACTGGCTGTCCTCTTCACAAGGATCGGTCCTGTTACATCTGTCACAGGTACAATTCTCATTGATTCTTAAAACACATTCCACATAAAGGAATCAGTTACTACACTCAATCGTACATTTATCATTTTTTCATTTAATCATTAATATATTTACAAGAATTAAAATCTTCGAGTATGTTATGACTTCACATCTCATAAATGAAAAATAAACTCCTTGGAGAGATTTAAAATTTCATTATTTTTACCAAGGCAAAGACAAATATCGAATTATTTTTAGCTTGCCTATTCGAAGAATAGGGGGAGCTAATGTTGTCACCCCGGCGTCGGCGTCAGCGTTGGCGTCCCATTTCACGTTAAAGTTTTTGAGCAAGTTTCTGTTTCGTCAATAGTTTAAGCTTTAGTAATCATAAATGTTTATGATTTTATTTTCCTAATGTGTTTGGATGCTGAACGTGATAATACAACCAATTTGTGGCCCTTTAAGGGGTTTTTGAGTCTGTTAATTTGTCATATTTCCATGTTTAAATAGTAAATACTTGAACATCAACTTCTTCTGAATAGGCGAGCTTTGCTGTTCTCCAACAGCTCTTGTTTTATTTCAAATAAAGTATTGAATATATAAACACATTTGTCAAAACTTTTTCAGACAATTACTGCTGTGCCGAGTAACCCTTGGGAAGTCTTTCCTACAGTTTAGTGCAATAAAGATGGCCCACTCTCCGCCAGGTCATCACTCGATCATCGGTCGACCCAGCAGTGGGGGCCTCATGTACCCGGAATATGTTGTGTACAGGGGAGAACAGGTAGGTAGCCTACAATGTGTAAACTCATTCTTAATCTCCAGAGGTTACTATCACTGTCCTCATATCCACCCCTCGACCATGATTGATCCTCCAGGGGTTACAATCAGGTTGTGTTTTATTAGTTTAAAGTCCTATTAACAGCCAGGGTCATGTAGGGACCTGCCAGGTTTGTTGGTGGAGGAAAGCCAGAGTAACCAGAGAAAAATCACCAACCAGAAGTCAGTACCTGGCAACTGGACTACATGGAATTTAAACTTGCAACCCAGAGGTGAAGGGCTTATGGTAATATGTCTAAATACTTAACTACTTGGTCACTGCGGTCCCAATCACTGTCGTCATATCCATCCCTGGACTCTGTTATGGTAAAACATATCAGAAGCAAAAGACAAAACAAAAAAAAACAAAAAAAATCAGCTGACTAGAGACAAGGACCAGAGGACTTGAAGATTTGACGAATACAAAGCTGTGATATACTACCTCAAAACAATACAATGTACCGTTATACAATCAGCCAAAGGACCAAATTAGCCTGTTTCATTTGATATACACCAGTTGCTGCACAGGGCTGTGGTGGCCGAGTGGTTAAGATGCTCCGACATATTAACACAAGCCCTCCACCTCTGGGATGCTGGTTCGAATCCCATGCCGGGCAGTTGCCATGTACTGACCGCTGGTCGGTGGTTTTCTCCAGGTACTCCAGCTTTCCTCCTCCAACAAACCTGGCACGTCCTTACATGACCCTGACTGTTAATAGGACGTTAAACTAATAAAACCAAACTGCACAGAGAGATTTCGGTTTTGCCATGATGTAGTCCAGAGGTTGGGAGATAGAGAATATAATGACAGTGATAGTATCCCCTGGAGATCAGGGAAACTAGAATAACTGTTTTGTTGTTCTATTCCTATAACGCAGTGTTAGTATGGGAAGGAAGGTGTTCTGTATTTTAAATATTTATATTCAGAACCTTGACAACAACATGTTGTGTTGCCTTGTGCACCACTGTCACTTATAATAAAGATAATGCATTTCTTGCTTATAAACGGTAAACTTGTACATGAAGTTGACTATACTAAATTTGTGAGAATAGTAAGCTTTACATTTAATCACACATGTTCATGTACAAGGAGAAAGCTATATGAATATTATGTACTGGTAATGTTATCGTTAGGGTGATATACATTGTAAAACAATTGGTATTCTTGTTAGGGTGATATACATTGTAAAACAATTGGTATTCTTGTAAGGGAAATAAATGCTTAACAAAAATCATTTACATGTTGCCTGTAAAAAGGACAAGAGTTCCACTATACAAGAAAATACATCATGAATATACTGCAGCCTCCCAAAACATGCACCTCACATTTCACACATGCTACACACCACATACATGGGAAGCCGTCCTAGCATGACCCTGGCTGTTAATTGGATATAAATATAATTACCAAACCATTATATCCGTTAATGTTGTTTTGGTTCCTTTTTAGGCCTACCCTGAGTATCTCATCAGCTTCCAGATCTTAAAACCAGACAGTCCAGAATCATCAGCGACAGCAACTCCAAAGAAACCGTAGACTTAAATATATAGAATCATCAGCAACCGCAACTCCTAAAAAACCATTGACTTAGAAATATAGAATCATCAATGATAGCAACTCCTAAAAAACCATTGACTTAAAAATATAGAATCATCAATGATAGCATCTCCTAAAAAACCATATTATCAGCAACAGCAACTCCAAAGAAAATATCAGATTTACACGACAAAATCATCAATTATGACAACTTTGTAGAAGTGATACAATTACAAAGATGGCATCGTCAACGGCAACTCCAAAGACACCATAGACTTACACCAATAGAATCAACGACGCCAACTCCAATAGAATCAACGACGTCACCTCCAAATAATTTGTAAACATGGAAATGAAGAAGCAACTCCAAAGAAGATATAGACTTACACAGACAAAATCACCAATAGAGACAATACTGAATAAATCATGGACTCACAATTACAGTGTTTAGAATCATCAGTGACAGAAGCACCAAAGAAGCCATGTGCTTTACTAACTGTCCAGTATGGACAACAACAGTGACTTTAAAGAAATCATAAGCTTAAAAGTCTAAGAGTGGACATTATCATGCTTTTCTTAGAGAGTGAACCTGCCTTTGCTATGACCAGTATTCATTTAGTTTAAGCTAGCTACATATGTAGTGGAAAAAAAAAACTAATTGGAAACTAGAAACAAAAATCATATTGATTTGTGTTGAATGAGTCATGCATGTTTGCATTTTATTGAGCTAACGTGAGAAATTTTTCATGTTAGAAATTCCAGAATTTACTCAAGATATATTAAATATATCTTATCTTCTTTTACTTCTTTATTGGAAAACACTAAATTGATAAACAATACCCCGGTGTGAGTTTATTTCTATTTGTCATCAGCTAGTAAGACTAAAGGAATGTCTCCACTTCCTCAGACAAAGGGTTTTACTTCATTTTTGAAAGCTTTATTTTTTTAAGATGACACCAAGTTACATTTTTAAGCCTAGTTTTCCATTTGTGTTGCATGACAAGTGTATGAATATGCAAAACATCGCTTTGACTAAACTTGGCTGTATTAATATCGGTTTTAATTTAAATTATTATTAATTTAATTCTTGATGTTGAATTCTCATTAATCATGTATCTTTGCCTAGGGACCTACTACATTTTAGTAGTGTTTTTAAAAAGAATTATTCACTCATACATAAGAAATATGTCTTTTCTGCTTAGAATAAGGTGTTAAAATGGAAAATCTGTTTATTTAAGTTTGATACAGTGTTACTTGTGCCATTTTTGTCAAATATAGCAATCTTTGTTATGTACAAGTATTCTATTTTTGAATCTACAGAGATACATTATAGGGCATTCAACGAGAAAAACTTCATATTTACATCCTCATTCAGTGAAATAAATTGTCTAAAATGTATATAGAGCCCTCTGTATATATTGTAAATATGTACATTGCAGAATTTGCACCATTTTCCCAATAGCGCCTGCTCTTTGGAAATGCATAACTTTCTTCATCTTGCCAAATGTGTCTGTATGGTCATATGACATGAATGGGCCGTACAGAGTGAATACCGAATCTCGTGAAATTGATAAAACATGTACTTTAGCTCTTGATTTTGCTCTTCCTACAACAGTATGGTCATCTCATTGTTTAAATTAAAACATGCACATTGTATGACATAAAGTGGATTAAAATCAACATTGTGAGATGTGTGTGAGTATGTGTGTGTGTGTGTGTGTGTGTGTATTTTTCTCACATTAACAAATTAGTCCCACTTAGAATGTATAATTTATAGCACCACCACTGTAGAAAGAATATCTTCTTATTGTGACCACCTTTTTTCCATGTGAACCATTTCAACACAATTTAACCTGCATATTAAAACAGCTAGCCATAAGGACTATTTTATATTGTCTCTTTGATGTTCTTTATTGATAGGTTTGCCTGTACAGCAATCCGTCTATGTAAGACCACTCTTATAAATTGCCTGTACAGCAATCCGTCTATGTAAGACCACTGTTATAAACGACCACTCTTTTTTTTCTTTCTCAAACACAGATACTAGTCAACAGTAAATTTAACTCCCCCCTCTCAATGACCACACTCCAAAACCGGACCAACTGCCACTAAAATATGGCCCAAAGTCGGAATATTCGTTCTAACATCCCTCTCACCAACAACCAATATGTTTCCCTGTACTGTAATTATATATATAATATACATATGATGTATGTACAATCTTGAATTTCACTTCCTTGTATAAATAGATTCTTCAAAATAAAAATTATGCTTTATGTAATTTCACTTCCTTGTAATAAATAGATTCTTCAAAATAAAAATTATGCTTTATGTAGCCTAACTTTTTATCATAGCTACAGAAAATGCTTTATTGTTCCATCAAAAAACAAGTGGATATCATTTATTTGGGTTTGGTACATAGTAGCCTCTTTCTGGATTTCGAAATAGCCTATTAGGATAGAAATTAGCTTTTGGCCCATTAATATCAGACGGTGGACTATTCAAACTGCCTTTTTCTTCATCTGTCCATAAACAATTCTTATCAGTATGTCTCAGAAAGTACATTGTCGGAAACCCATTAGTTTTATTTGGCAATTGAATAAAAATAAAAAATGATACAAATAAAGGTATATACATATACCTTTATAAGCATAATATGCAGTTTCTCTTAATATTCAAATTAAAAAAAAAATATATATAAATAGTAAAAGACTTAGAAATTTATCTTTCATTTGATTGATGCTGAATATTCAATCATGGGCAACCTAGTTCCATTCATTGCAGTAAAGTTAGTCGATAACTTTGCCATTTTGTAATACTGTAAAACAAGTGTGGACTTTCAAACATGTGACTTTGGCTTTTAGTGCATTAAATTAAAGACCATATACATTCTACTTAAATCTTAGTAATAACATCCTACACTGCTAGTCTACACTGCTAGTAGTACTTATCATAATTAACCATTAAAGGAAATATGGTTTGCAAGGAAAATTATCAAAATAAGCTACCTTTATATTTATAAAGAATGCATTCTTTAGAGGGAAAGGAAGATATGAATAGGTATTGTATGTTTGTCGTTATGAAACTCAAGTGTTTTTGCTAATGATTCAAAACCGTCTTCTTCTTTTTTCTTCTTTTTTTTTTTTTTGTCAAAGATTTCAAGTAGTGTGTGAATGTGTTTGCATGTATCTGACATAGAGAAATGATTTGCATAGATGCATAAAAAACAGAGTATTAGTTTGTAAAGGTGTATTAGGTGTATGAAATAGAGTATGGATTTGTATAGATTTATGAAACAGAATATGTTTATGTAAAGATATGTTTAGTATGGATGGATTTGTATAGGTGTATGAAATAGAGTATGGATTTGTAGATTTATGAAACAGTATAAATTTGTATGGGTGTTTAGTAGGGATTTGTATGGGTGTATAAAACAGACACGAATTCGTATAGATGTATGTAACAAGGTACGGATCTGTATGAAACGCAAGAGGAACAAATCAATTTTTCCTGACATATTGTACATTTGAGTGTAGAAAGTAGACATGTGAACGATCACGAGTGTGGGCTGTTAAGCTGTATGTAGGTTGTACAGTAACTTAATTTTGTATTGTATATAATCCTTTGTATCGTTGTGTCTCTCTCTGCCGTTTTAAATCTCTCCTTATCTATCTTAACTTTAAAAATACGCTTCCCATTTTGTCAGTGACATGTTTTAATGTAACTACTCAATAATAAACACACTTCGTTGAAGTCCATTAATTTTCTGTTGCTGTTATCTGTTTAACAGGTAAGTTAGTATACCCAAACTACAACAAGGTTAGGGGTATACTAGGTTCAGGTTAGCCATCTGTGAATTATTGGTACAGAACAATTAAACAGCTACTCCTCATAAACTACTGGAGCGATATCAGTGAAAGTTGGTAGCAATAATCCTTATACAGTGTAGATTTACATAATCTATGTCAGAACAAGATAACCCACCTTTTATAAGAGTTATGCCTCTTTGTTACAGAAGATATTAGAGGTATAAGTTGGCCTTATAGCCGACAGATCTAGTTCTACAGTTGACCCTCAAGATCCAAACACTCGGATTGCGAATTTTCTAGACTATCGAATTCCATCTGGATTTATATTTATCTGGATTGCCGAATATTACTGTAAATTAATAGTAACAAATCTGATTGGCCGATCTGTTTCCACATTCATTCCTTCTAAATGTTGACCAATTTAAACGTAAAATTCTCCATATATAAAGGAAAGCATATCAGGAGTTAAGGAAAGCTGCTTAAGATTTTTTTCCATAACTACTGTAAATACTTTTCAATGGAAAATTCTTAAAATTTAAGGAATATTGTGTCATATGATCAGTGAGGCCATATGGTTAGTGAATGTGTTGTATAATACTTGAGGGCAAGTTCTACCACGGTCATTCTTTTTGTATCAGTACAAATAACAATGTAAATATGACTTTTAGTGTCGTATATAAGTATATACATTGTGTGTATGACCCTATTTATTCTTTGAAGTTGCTGTATATATACAAGTCTCCCATTCTGAGACCAATCAGAGGCCTGTATCGCTAATCTGGTTTTCTATGCCAAGAAATGGTCTAAATGCATACAGTTCATTGTTTATTTCTAAAACCCCACCCCTGCCTCATATTAGGTACATACGAAATGTAGATGTAAGTATAGTATTAGTACATTGTATCACTCTACATTTGCAGCAGGACAAACACACGAGAAGGCCAATCAAGGTTTAGGGGAGCTTTGATTACACCTTGGTGTAGCATGCACCTGTTTGAAAGAAGAGAGAAGCGTACTAATAGAATTAAATTTCATTATATATAACGACTAAAATCGATCGTTCTATATATTCATAATTTCAATACATATATTTGCATCTCTGTCCAAAATTAACATTTAACAATTTAATAGAACACCAGAAGTAAGTTTAGAGCATATAGTAAATTAATTTTATATCGGTACTAGTTAAGTAGAGTTCGGCTGTTTTTCGTTTTATATTATTTCTCTGTGAAGGCAATCCCTGTAACTCTGATTACTTTTCTATTATACCTGTATACCCTTGTGATACTAGTGTTTACTATTACTTACCCCTGTAATTATCACCACCGATAACTGACATGGTTAACAGGTCCATGATAGTTTGGCTTTTTACAATGTTTACATGGTAATATTTTCTTGTACTTATATACCCTGATTTATATATTCATGCTTTATGTTTTGGATAACGTGATGAGATTGTGACTATTACGTGGCAAAGCGGTTTCATCTTGTGAATGTTCTCGAAAACCTATTTTATATGTTACCGAGCTATTTATGTTTCCTAACGACAAACTGCAATATATTTGATAAATAAAACCCTTCCCTTCTGGTTATTTAGTACTTGTAGATTTCTCAATCTCTTTAATTTAGCTCACTTTTTTTCTAAAGGGTCGGCGTGCTTAAACGCAATGGCGCGGCGTCCGTCAACATTTCTTTTCAATCGCTACTTGTCATGAATTACTGCATAAAATTGAACCAAATTCATCCGGAAATTTGTATAAATGATGACTCCGATTTTCAAGGGCGGGTCTAATAAGAGGAATAGAGACAATTGAAATTGCTACTAGTCATAAAGCACTAAGTAGATATTAGATAAAATTTAGTTTGACAAATCCGACAGGGAAGAGGACCGTATTTTAAGATTTTGTATACAAAAATATAGTGAATTTGACTACCGTTGGACAATAGAGATGGGATGCAATAGAAAAAATAGACATTGCCAAAAGAAAACTATTTTGATCGTTTAACTACATGAAGTTCTGACTATACAATGTAACTTTTTATATACTATCAGCAATTTACAAAATAACTGTAAGTAAAAGAAATATGTTTATTTTAAACTTGAATTAATGTGTGTGTATACATTTTTAGTGAAGGATCTGGCAAAGGAAGGCTGAATTCGGAAATATGACGTTAACATATCTAGTATAGATAAGTTTCCTATGAAATAGAAAAATAAAATTTCCCGTCAAAATAGCTCTTTATGCGAAGAAATCAATTTACTATATAGAAATCCTAAAATGTACTCCCGGTTGGCTATGTCATTGGTTACATTTCCACGCAGCATTGCTTTCAAAGAGTTAGACGAATTTATCTTTTTAATAATTTCAATGTCAAAACTGGACAACAAAAGCAGAACTTGAACGTCGTTTTGGGATGTAAATTTTTTTGGAAGGCCAATGAACGCATTATGACTGGTTTCGAACAACAAACAAAAATAATCTGAATGCATGAAGTTTATTTACATAGGCAATAAATAATTATCAATATTCAACTTTCAATAATAAATAATTTTTCATCATAAAAGATAACTTTCTTCTACATTTGAGGGATAAATGTTTCACATTACAACGGGTTGCGAAATCGTTCTATCTAATAGCACTATTGGTGAATATTTGGATTTCATGAAGACGTTTATTGTCTTTTTCAAAAGATTTTGCGCTGGGTTCTTCTACTCTTCGAGCCTGCGCACCAGGACTTGGACTTGGAGCGGAAGTGACGTAAGTCATCGGCATGATTTTCATGAAGCATTGGCTTGTAGCTCATTGGTTCACAGAGATCCTTGTGGTTTTGATAGAAACTTTTATAACCATTATGCAACAGATACACTTCCGGGAAGTCCAAATATGGGTATCGATCCTTGTTCAGTTCCCGGTCTTTGCTTCGGAGGAATCGGGACCTGGAAAAATGTAAATATATCTATAAATGTCATATTCCAGGAAAAATGATATTTATAAGTTTATAATTGATGAACGTACACGGACAATCGGAGCGATAATTGAAGTTTTAAGAGAGAGTTGGAAACTTTACTTACATTTTTGGGCCTCTTTCTGATGAAAATTCACAGTGGAATATGAGTATATGTTTTCCATCGTCTGAGCATGTGCGAGAAGTTAAAAGGTCATGGATGTCGTCGCGCGTGAACAGATTCTCTGCCTCCTAAAAAGTTTTAAAGATATACATTATTGATTTTCTAAAGCAATCATATAATCTTGAAAGTGGTTCTTTTTATATTTAAATGAAACAAATGTCAAAAATGATCAAATTGGATGGAAAATGAGTCAGGCTACCAAGTTCTTGAATATAACTAGATCATTAAGCATTAATTAATTAAAGTTATGATGACATTATGTGTCGTATGTAGGTTCAGAAAAGTCGTTTGACCTACCTTGATATGGCCGCCTTCATACTCGTAAGGGTATCTACAATCGATGATGCGATAGCTACTGATGACGTCATCATATCGTCCCGCCAAAACATCAGCCATGGTTTCTGGTGTGATGCTTTTAAGATCGGAGTGTTTACCGGGAATTGTGGGTAAACTGTATGTCGTTTCACCATTTCCTGTCAAATTGTCTTCCTCGACCAATCGCTCCACGGCGGAAATGACATCATTGCAAGAGTTTCCAATCGGTCGATCCTGAAAAGAATGAAAAGTGTTAAATGGTGTAATTGACTTTTAAAGATCAATAATTATGCCAATTAAATACGGTGGCTGGGAGCGGACATGAAATAAATAAAATTATTGCGTGGGAACGAAATATTATTGCGTTCGAACGAAATATTATTGCGTGGGAACGAAATATTATTGCGTTCGAACGAAATATTATTGCGTGCGAACGAAATATTATTGCGTGGGAACGAAATATTATTGCGTTCGAACGAAATATTATTGCGTGCGAACGAAATACTATTGCGTGGGAACGAAATAATTATTGCGTTCGAACGAAATACTATTGCGTGGGAACGAAATAATTATTGCGTTCGAACGAAATATTATTGCGTTCGAACGAAATATTATTGCGTTCGAACGAAATAATTATTGCGTGCGAACGAAATAATTATTGCGTGCGAACGAAATAATTATTGCGTGCGAACGAAATAACTATTGAACTCATTATCATACATGGATGATATGACAGTAATCATGCCACCGTAGTAATATGATTAAGATATGGCCTACAACTTATGAAACGGCACCTTATCTAAAAAAGATGTTTTCCTTATTTTTAACGATTTAAAGTCTTGTTTATTGTATTATACTTTATATATCTAATGAAATACACGTACCTATGATGGCGTACAGGGGACACTATACATGTCTATAATTGTATCTATCTTGTACGTACAGCATATATATATATATAGTATATTGTACATATGAACAACTTAGTGTATAAACTTGTACGTACAAGATACTACGTTGTGCGTGCAAATGTACTATATCATAATTTGTACGTACAAGATACTGTAATAATTTGTAAGATATGAAGTTGTACGTACAAGATAATAATTTGTAGGTACAAGATACTAGTTTGTACGTACATGATACAACGATGTACGTACAGACGTACAAGATAAGTGTTTGTACATACGTACGTACAAATGTACACGATACTGTAACAATAGATACTAAAAAGATACTAAGTTAAACGTACAAGATAATAATCTGTATGGACATGATAAAACAATATATTAGACCTAACACGCTGCCGTAAATAAAAGCATTATATGTGCTTTTATATTACTGTGTATATGACTTTAATACATTATGCTTCAATATTTCCATTTGAATGTGTGCAATTGTGTTACAACGAAAGTTGTTTTGTATCAATACTTAGTCAACTATTTTAAAAAGTAAAACAATGAATTTACATGACTTTCTCTAAAATTTTAATGCAAATCATTGAAAGCAAATGCTGAAATAGAATACAAATCCAAATAATACATGCAAAAAACTTTAAATTAATGGTTTCGAAGCAAAATATACTTTATAAAATATACCTTATTAAGATTACACAAAACCACATTAAATGACCAATTACAAAGAATATTGATATGAAATTGCAGACTTCCACATTTGAAATAGCCAAAGGTAAACCGTTGATATTTCGTTCCCACGCAATAATTATTTCGTTCCCACGAAATAATTATTTCGTTCGCACGCAATAATATTTCGTTCGCACGCAATAATATTTCGTTCGAACGCAATAGTATTTCGTTCCCACGCAATAATATTTCGTTCGAACGCAATAATATTTCGTTCGAACGCAATAATATTTCGTTCGCACGCAATAGTATTTCGTTCCCACGCAATAGTATTTCGTTCCCACGCAATAATATTTCGTTCGAACGCAATAGTATTTCGTTCCCACGCAATAGTATTTCGTTCCCACGCAATAATATTTCGTTCGAACGCAATAGTATTTCGTTCCCACGCAATAATATTTCGTTCCCACGCAATAATTTTATTTATTTCATGTCCGCTCCCAGCCACCGTACAATTAAATACAAAATACCGAGAAGATAAGATTTTTAAATGTTGTTTTTTTTTAATTTTAATTTTACTATCCTTTAATTAAGAAACAAATGCATGCTTACCCCGAATGAGAGCGACTTGCTCAGAACACGTGATGATGACGTAGTTGGTTTCTGTGAATATTTTGGTTTCTTAGTGATGGACCCGTCATCATCTCCGTCAAATAGACGCTTGGACTTCTCGAATAAAGACCTTCGGACACTGTAGGACTGAAAAAGATAATAGGGTGTTACAAACATCGTCATGATGCGGACCAACTGGTATTGCGAATATTCTAGGGAGTATGGATTGTATGGCGACATGTATATATCAATTCAACTTGCGACGCCAAAAAATAAAAATGGGGAGGGAAGCCAAACCATGCATTGCTAAGATATATTTAAATGATATCTAAGAGATTTTGTTTAGTTTGTTGGGTTTTTTTTTTTTTTGACATCAGAGTAAATTGTATTGCAATAGATCTATATAATATGCGTACATTCAAAATCTGACTAAACGTTTAAGCACGAAACATTAAATCGAATGAAGAAAATGTCTAAAATGTGTGTCCTACCTGTTTCACATTTGGAGTTTGAGGTAAGCATTCGTCTTGTATCAAATAATCATGTATTTCTTCATCCTAAAATTAGAACCAACCATTTGCTAAGCATGTCGTCGATTTGTGGGAGAAATATTTGCAATAACTTTGCAATCAGAACACATTTAGTCCGGCTATCACAACGAAAATAATTCTGTACTAAGAACGATTACTGTAACCTAGTTTTCTTTCGCGTGCGATTTATTATCACGATCAAGGTAAGTTAGGGAAATTTTATCTCCGCCAATTCATTTTACGAGAATTCTTGAACAATGAAATTCAAAGATATCTTCATTCAATTTTAAATCCGCGAAATTTAATCTCCGCGAAAATGTTTTATTATTACTTACAATCTCCATGCCTAGTCCGGAGTCTTCATCATTCAAGTTCGGAGGAGGTAGGGATTTGGTCCGGAAGAGAGCTCGAGGTGTCTTAGCCCGTGGGGTCAGGATCTCTGTTAAGTCCATGGACTCATCATCATCATCGCCAAACTTCAGTAAGGCTATGGGGTTAAACTGTAATGAAATAACATCCATTTTAGGGCAAGTCAGAAAATATTATGTGTTTGTAATAAAAGAAATCGCGCAGATCTTTCCCGTAGCTTAATCCGTCGGAAACGTGAGAACACGCGGTATCAGTGGTGAAAACAATATCGTCTTTTACTTATTTTAAGATAAAATTTTATTTACTTATAACAACCGTGCAAGAATCGTATGAATACAAAGTTTAGTCTATTCGTTAATTCTCTTATAATTACAACATTATCTTGGGAGAAGACCTATACATGTATACGAATGCTGTCTAATCACATTGACTTTTGTCGATAAAATTGTCTGAAATCAACTTACCCCAAAACTGTTCTGAGAGTTTTCCATGTTGTGAATTTCTGGAAATAAAAGAGAAAAAAAAATAGTTATCAATCTACAAAACAAATGAATAAGATAATTTCGTTATTACTTTCTTTTTAGAGTTTTTTTTCGATGAAGCATTTACTAAACTTATCTCAAAGAATTGAACAATGATAACACATTAATCATTAGTTGATATTACTAGAGCAAAAATTGACCAGTACCTTTCAGGTCCGAGGTATGATCTACACTGACCACTACAAGGTCACAGCGTCCTTTATAATACTGGCCAGATTGCCCTAATCTAACTGACCAGGCCGTACAATACTGTCCGTGACATTATAATCCATGTACAGTATGGCCCCACCCCCGGGAATCGTATTGTTCCTTCCAATGTAGTATTATCATCGCTGTCATCTACCAGATTATCGATTCTATTGACCACGGCTAATGTCCATCGGTACGGACAAATAGCCCCACCCCCGGGATCAGTCTGGTAAATAGCCACGCCAATATCCCATTACAATCGCTCCCTGCTGCCCGTGGGTCAGCGCTGTGATCGACTTTGATACCAAACCAGTTATATGGTTAAGAGTTTGAATCAGATTAGCTGTATCTAGTATCATCAGCGATTATATATCACAGGCCCACGGGTAGTAGGAACTTGTTTGTTTGTTATTTTTTCAAGTTTTTATCTTAATTATAATTAAAGGTCTATCTAAGAGATGTTAACAGCGGCATATACAAGCGCCGTCTGAATTACCTACAATGCTGTAATTTACCATCTTTTAAACTGAGAAAACAACGCATTCAGGAATTTTAATTTCGCCACTCGGCGCTCGATCTGCTTATATGTTGTTTTTTTGTGGGGTTTTTTAAAGATAAAAATATCGGCAAAAAAAAATTATACACTAAGACCCGAAAAATAGCAGTACGTACATTATTGATTTTACCAAAAGAAGTAATACATGTATTGTTGTTATGTACATTCTGGAATCTTCTTTACTGGTATTTGTGATTTTTAAACATCCTCCAAGTTCCCTATTTGATTACAAGTTATTACACTAAAATTATCGTTATCCTCATCTTATGATCGCCAGCACCATCTCGCCCTCTTTCAGACGGTCTGGTTTGTACTTAATATATGGAAAAGGAAAGTAAAAGTAATACATCACGCTGTAAATACTTGCAAAATGTTCGGATATACATTGTTTTAATTTTAGTTGTGGGTTCTAGAAGGTATCAAATTTTCGTGTGTAAGTAAATGCGGCGAAACTGGGAAGCCGAACAGTGATAAAAAACCATTTCATTTTTTACAAAATTGTCAGTAATTGTAAAGTGACTTATTTAACATCTTTTCATCCAAACATACTTGTACATAGAAAATAGTTTATTGTGATCCTATATGCTGTTTGCATTCGGAATAAAAGGAATTGAATAGAACATCAGAATCGAGGGTTTTTATGTTATATACATATATTTACAATTGCCACTGTTTCTGCGTTTACGTAATTTACCTCGTGCTCCATTTGGTTTATCATCTCATAAACTAAACAAAGTAATGGGTTAAGTAAAGTCTATATTATCATTTATGCTTATAAACTGACACACATGTAAGCCATTGACTTCACATATTTTGTACAGATTATTTCAACCGACAGATTTCTGAATAAATTACAATAAATCAAACTATTCGATCATTTATGACAATTTAGTTAAGGTCCTTCAGTTTTACACTCACGTGAATTAAAGACGCGTCTAGTTTAGATGGCGGAAAAAAACTCCGATCTATAGCCAGTAATTATCAACAGCCATATAAGTTCATATGGTCATCGATTAGTGGCAAATAATAAACGGAGTTTTCTGAGTAGAAACATCGGCATACAGTAAGTTTATCACAGCTGACACATGTAAGCCATAAAATCATAATATGAAGGTGGAGATTTTTTTTTATGAAAGTCAGAACAACATTGAATCACGTCTCCCTTTCTGGAACTGTCAACGCTCTGACCCAGGAAAAAAAGAGAGAATGCTTATATATATAGCATATCAATGAAAGTCAATGTTGGATATATATAGCGATCATTTTACTCCTTGCCTTGCTATCACGTACAATATATATCAAACCATATTAGTCCACGGTTATTAACATTGGGGAGATTTCTGTAAATATCCGGCAGGTGTTATCTTATTATTAATGTAACGGAAACGGATTGGAAATCTCAAGAAAAACTAAAGATTTACATGCATATCTTAAGTACAAAAATTAAGAGGTTAGAAAGGTTAATTAAGCCTAATTAGAATGGTTGACACCACACTAGCGCGTGTTTCAACAGCCCGTGTGCCAGGGGCTAGAACAGCCCGGGTACCCGGGGATATTCAGTTATTGTCTTGGTTTGTGATTCCCACACCAGATGATCGGCCTAGGTGTCAACATCCATGTTTATAAGTACAATACTTGTATGTGCCTATAGGCCATTTTAATACATTACATTAAATTTCATTACACTACATTACAATACATACAATACAATATTTCATCAATTTGATTTTATTAAAGTGTCTCATGTCGATTTACATAATTTTAATTACTTAAGTATTGGAAATCAAACTCTAAAATGAAACATACATTAAAACATTTATATGTCATCAAATAGGCACTCCACATCTTAATACCATTTCTGGATTATCCCTGTATTTTATCCTGAATGATTATGAACAAGATTATCGTTTATAGATTCACAACTTGTACTAGGTATTAGTAAACAACGATAATTAACTTCCGTGAATACGTTTTGTATAGGAAATCGATAAATATTCACCACGCGATTTTGAAGCACTTTAAGTAATTAAATAAAATTTTACGAACTTATTCAAGATTTTTATTACGCTCAAACACAAATTTTATGTGGAACAAGAGGTAACTAATTTTACGGCCAATTTGACTTTTACAAAAATAATATTCATTGTTTGCTAAATGCTACTGTTTGTAAACTATTAAAGAAAAATCCACAGATTGACTACACGTACACATGTTTACCGAGTTATAATTAAAGTATGATATCTTAAAAGACGAAGAAATCAGTTTGTTGTTGTAGTCTTTGGAGTTAGCTCCCTTGAAACACACTCTTGTAATAGTTATGGAAACGATCGATGCATACTTTATATAAATCATAAAATTACATTATAATTATTTCAACAAGTTGTCTAACACGCTACATAATAAAGGATGTGGATGGTTAATTTAGGTAAACATAGACATGGACTAATTTACTTTTTAAATGAATGGTAAGAAGTGCATCAATTCATAAAAAATAGTTTTAAAAACTCGGTAATTTTTACCTTTTTTCTGCTGCAATAGTGTCTAGCTGTGAGATTGTAGGTTACTGATGTATAAGTGGGGGCGATCCCTATATATATATACACCCCTTGTAAAGACGACAGAGGGAGCTGTGTCAAAATTTGAGCAAAATTTAATAAAATTGCAATTTTCTTAAAGTTGTTTTATCGAATTGGTCTGTCTGAAAACATTATCTACGTTTTAAAAACACTTACGGAGACGCTTGTAGTTAAAGGGTAATTAAACAGAAGTGACCAGTTGTTTGGACCACTTGACCACCTGAAGGTGTTTTTCTGTTAGCAGTAATTAATATAGAGTATGAGATGATAAGTGGACTTACTCCGGTCTGTTTGTCTAAGGGACAGTGAGAGGCGGGATATGGAGTGATTGGTCCCGGGGGTAGGGGACGTCTGAATAAGAAAGAAAAGAAAAAAAGAAAATAAAGAAAGAAAGAAAGTCAGAAGATAAAGAAAGAAAGAAAGAAAGAAAGAAAGAAAGAAAGAAAGAAAGAAAGAAAGAAAGAAAGAGGGAACGTCACAATATAATAAAGATAGGAAGGAAGAAAGAGATTCTTAGCCGTATTGAAACATGATACAACTCTACGCTTTCAAACTTGCATTTCAAATATAGCATTCTTAAAAAGCAATGGCCGAATAACGTAACCTTATATTTAAATCACTTTAACGCAAATTCAATTATCTAATTCATTAAGCACCAAATTACCTCTCTATTTACAGAAACTCAACATTTTAAGAATTCTATACTCAAAAGATATGGTTTAAGTGGTTTCCTTAAACAGATGAAGTAGGGTAGGTGTTAATTTCACTATTTAAGTAACTCGTCGTGTGAGTAAATATATCCTATATCTCTTCCTCAGAATTATTTCAAACCCATATTAGATGTATAAGGATTATTGAATAAAGAATTATGCAACGAGTTAGTTTACCAAAGCCTGTATGTGATATTAACGCAGAAGCTTTGAAGCTTAAACAACTACAATACAAGAACCGAAATCTGTTTTCAAAGAACGGAAATTAAGCGCTAATATGTGTAAACACATCTTAAATTAGTTTACTGTACAACTTCTATAAAATTTACTTCAGATTCACAGTTGAACCTGACACGCTGGTGAAATGGATCCTTTCTTCGATATCATTTTTGTTACAAGCGATACAAACTGGCTTCCTCTGGGAACAGCATTACAACATACCGATTCGATGTTAAGACATTCTGAAGGCTATAGTCACCAAATATTTGTCTTGTTTTGAAATAATATTGGATTTCAAAGTTATCAGCAAGGTATTTATTTTGACATATTAAAGAATTATCAAATGTAGTACGTAAGTGATGCATTCAATTTTGTATATATTTTTGTACTTGGTTACAACTATACATATTTGATATATTATGCTTCATCTCGTACACGCACTTTTATTTGCAATTTGGTTTCCTGAAAATTTTATTTTGAACTTTTTTAAGGTTTTACTTATTGTTGTTTTCTTATATTCAGCTATGTTAACATATCAAATAGTGATGATAATATTGCAGTGGACAAGCGACCTGTAATGTCTTGAAAAGGTCATACATATTTCTGCCTCTCGTAATTAATTTATTGCTATTGTGAGTCTTGTACTAACTTATGACGCATTTCTTCCTTCTTATACTATTTCATTGCTTAATTAAAGGCCCACTACCTTTCGAAAACGGCTTTTGATTTTTAAGATGTGAATATAAAATGAGATTGATACATTTTTAAAGTAGCAAAAGTTATTAGCTGCACGTTAATACTAATCGTGTCATAATCTTCTGAATAATTTAATAAAAATAAATTAAATATTAATTTTCTTAACGCGGGTCGTATTATATTTCACGCCGTCGTACTAATTACCGCGCGTTAGTTGACTATCACTGCGCCTTCATAGTTAATATAGGTTACTCAGAGAAACTTGAGTTAGTTTGGAGTTGTAACATCATCTTCGGCCATCGATACACATTTTCATATGTTTTTATTATTTCGAGGAACTTTCATTATTTGTTCCGGAAGGAAATGGGCCTTTAAGTCTTGTTTCAAGTAAAACAGATATATCAACTATACGTATATAGCTTTCTTTAACATTACAAATATCCATTGGGTAGTAAAAGATTGAAGAAAAAAAAAAGAAAAAAATAACAACAAATCACAGACAAACATACACAAGCTTCTTGAATTATATGCAATTACGTAGTTTGAAGATTATTAGTATATTAGTATTTTCTGTTAATAAAATTGTGCTAAGGGGATGGTATTGATGTAAGACTTTATAATGATCGGAAAATACAGTATCGAAGTTCTCCTAATTACACTCTATGATTTTAGTTAGACCGTTACCATTAGTAACACTATCTTCAATAAAGCGATATTATCTGTTATAAAGTATTTGTTATCAAAATACTTTAAAATTATTAATACTGCATCACTAGTAGCTATGGATTTTATTCGGAAACTCCGGTTTAATGTCTGTGTGAATGTCTGTATATTTTGGGAGACTGAGGTATATAGTATTGTGGTGTGGATGTCTGTATATTTTGGGAGACTGCGGTATATCGTGTTGTGGTGTGGATGTCTGTATATTTTGGGAGACTGTGGTATATATTGTTATGGTGTGGATGTCTGTATATTTTGGGAGACTGTGGTATAGTGTTGTGGTGTGGATGTCTGTATATTTTGGGAGACTGTGGTATATAGTGTTGCGGTGTGGATGTCTGTATATTTTGGGAGACTGTGGTATATATTGTTATGGTGTGGATGTCTGTATATTTTGGGAGACTGTGGTATAGTGTTGTGGTGTGGATGTCTGTATATTTTGGGAGACTGTGGTATATAGTGTTGCGGTGTAATGTCTGTATATTTTGAGAGACTGTGGTATATAGTGTTGCGGTGTGATGTCTGTATATTTTGGGAGACTGAGGTATATTCATGTTGTGTCTCCTTGTAGTGAAACTCTTGCCCTTTCTATAGTGTTACCTCTTTGAGGTATGCCACCGAAGATACTGAACAACACACCTTACCCGCACACATACTAGTATTATACTGACAACGGGTTGACAAGTCGTCCCACTCCCTTTATGATGAGCGCTGAGCAAGAGCATGAACTACCACTTTGAAAGAATATGGTGTGTCCCGGCCAGTGGACAGACTCTCAACTCGAAGTACAAAAGTGGGGCGATATCAAGGGAGACGTTATGACGAATAAAGTAAGTTACGGTTATTCTAGCACCCAAACTGTTTGTCAAGATATCCTTTGTGATTCTGTAATTTTGGTGAAGAGAAAAACATTAATAATCTTATTTACTCTCTGAATAATAATAAGTAGGCTGTGTGTATTCCCAGTCAACGTAATGTGGTTTGTTGCCTGATTGGTCTTTCGTCCTATGAAGAAATGAGGTCAATTAAACTTAACATTTATGTGAAATGGCTGTATGTAAGAACCTCTTCCATGAAATGTTTTATAGAACTATGGAACTAAGGCGTCTCCCTGTGGCACGACAAACAATGAGGCTGGTACACTAGCACTGAAGTAATGAAACAAAATAATGGTGAATTACTGGAAAAAAACCTATGTAACTAAGGTTTTCCCTCTCGAAATCCCTTCTTAAACAATATACATGTTAAAACAGTCTCTGTTCCAAATTTTCCTTCTTAAACATGAATATAACTCCAAACATCACGCTCGATCGTTTTAATTCTCTACTATATTTCCGCTATAAAACAAATATCCTTACGGAGTTAACACATACGAAAATGAGTGAAATATTTTAACGAAAAAGAAAATGTTTGTAAACGTACAAGACTGTAAAATTGTGTAGGCCAAGCCAACAACCCATCCTTACCCGTCTTCATTATTTTTTTCAAATTTTCTAACAATATTTTAGGTATAAAAATAAATACAACACGGAAATCTAAAATTTAGGACTTCAGTTTGACAACTTTGTGGACTATAGGACCAAATAATATCTGAATTTCAGGCCAAAATAATATAGCGTTGATCCTTACTTGGACTCAAATCCAGCCATGGCACCTTTCCTTGAGCTGTGTCATTTCATATCTATGAATTTGAATATGAAATGAGTGGTAGTATAATTTCAGATAATAAATGTTAAATCGTTTTAACACTCTAAACACATGTGTGATCCATTTCATATTGTTCTCGCTATAAATCCACTAGCCCCTCTTACTGATTTTCACAACTACAATAGAATAAATAAAACGTAGCGATTTTGCTGTAGGATTTGTCAAATAATATCATGAAAGTTCGCTGGCACTAGGATACTGAGATGGTAATCCAACTTTTCCACACACAGTTGGGTTTAGTCATTGTAAGGAATCTGCAAGAGCACTGCAGCTCTGTTCTTAGACGTATCATCAGGGAGAGTAGATTCCATACTTGATTGTAAAGGCGACAGATTACTGAAAATAAATATATTACAAATAATAATAAATAAAATAATGATAATAATAAAATGTAATCAATACTAAAATCTTATCTGTTTTTCACCTTCAGATATTCAACATCTACATGTAACCAGACAACAATGTTTTTGCCTTGGCCAAATGCTTGATTTCGACAATGTCAGTTTCCCAACGTTAAAGAAATACGCCAAGATGACATTATATTTTCCTCACTTATCCATAAATATTTAAAAAATAAAGCCCAAAATGCTTATAAAACAACAACAAATAACCCAAACAAATAAACAAATGAAAATCTACACATTATTTGACTGCATAATTTTTTTTTTTAGGTTTCGACAACACATGTTGACAGGAAGAAGTAGGACTTCATGAGTCACTTGCTTGAAATATGTAACTAGACAAACCAAAGGTGTTTATATATCACAACACAGAAACGAAATTCGAAAGTCATTGTGGCTAATTTAGATCAAAAATCTCTTTTGCATCGTCTTAAGTATTAAAACAAATAAATATGACCACTATCAAATACTTCAGATCAAGATGGAAGTTTCCGCCGATTTTTAGTAGGGCGGAACCATATGGAAATTCCGTACAAATTACAAATAATCTTATCTTTTTGCGATTTGGCATAAAGTTTTAATTACATATTTTGCATCTCAAGTGTGGTCCGTTTCTTGTCCTATACCTGAGCACGTGCGCACATAGTCCCGGGTTTAATGCACGCCAGGATCCTATTTGGGTTCATTTTGTTCTACGGACGCTATCTCCACCAGTATATAATATCTATGTCACTGTTCCAATACTTACATGTTGATCTTGTGTTTAGGAATGTGGAAGGGATAACTTATTAGTTAATAGCGTTTACTTTTATTGCCATTTAATATGATTACCCCGCGGTTAATCCAATCTTGTCCTGTCTAAATAGGCCGTTTTTTCAGTTGCAAAAAACCTCAATTTTCTGCATCAGGTGGCGCAGCAACTAGCTCTGAATAAACACAGAACATTCCTACCTAATTCTTCAGTGAAAAAAACTGCAATCGTCCTAAAAGTTAATTGATTACTAACACAGATAATAGAATAAAAAACAGTAGTAATAGCTGCAGAGCCAATCCAACTGCAGATAACAAATGCGCGTGCAAACGATATGGTTCATTACACAGCGATTGACCTTTGACATGTGACACGCATACTTTGGAAATCGTTTTAAGTAGCAACACCTGTTCATTCTTATCTTAATTTGCTTTTAATTACGACGTTATTTCATGAGCGTCTGGGGGAACACGAGGTGACACTTTTAGCCCTTCATTTGCATAACTGTTAGATAAGAACTACTATCGCCTCCCTCAGAGATTCGCGGTTCTGCCAGCCTGAGATAAAATGGCCGATGTTTTTCGTCCTGGAAAATGTTCAGTTCATCGCCCGACCATCTGTTACGGGATGTTACGCTGGCTGATAATAGGGCTTCATCGCCGAATTCTTACTTTAATGACCAAACTGTCCTGGTGTGGACGAACAAGTTATGCTCTTTCCCCACTAACGAAGACATTCTGTGGTGACCGTGAACGGCGATAACCTCTCTGTCTACATCTGTGCTCAGTGCGATCAGGTTTTAATGGATGCCCATAATAATGATTTCGATAAATAACATCATTTGTATAACTTAATTGTGTACTTATTAGTTAACTTTCTCTGATTGCGATAAACATAGAATCAATATAGAATATGAAACAAATATTGTAATTTTTAGAAAGCAAAAAAAGACGAATTTTGCAATGCAATACATATATCTACATATGGGACTGAGTTTCATCCTAGTACGTAAATTCAGAAAATATCTTTATGATGCTCAAAAATGTTTACTGAAGTGTATTTTGTCGCAGAGCATGAATTTTTCACTTTAAAAGAATGCCTACTGATGATAAAAACCAATGCATTATAAAATACTAAATACTATAAGTGAGAAAGTGAGAGTGAAAGAAATGTTTCTTTTGTATTTGTCTTTGTATACTGTAGAAAAGTAATAATGTTTTTCAAATAAAAACACACATTTTAGCCAAAATGGATTGATATTCAAATAAAAATTAATGATACGATATCATGAATCTTTCAGAGTTAGAAGATCGCTTTTCAATAACATATTTGCTAAACTTTTAAAATTGATACTCAGCTCAAAAGACACAATTGATCACAAAAAGGTATCAACATTTTTCGAACAGCAACAAAATGAAACGTTATTACAGGGTTTGACTTTAGGGAGGAAAAATAATTATGAATCATCAATTCAAATGTTGGAGGTCAATACCAACACCGTATGAATACACAATTTAATGGAATATTTACATCAAATATATAACAGGTTAGTTAAGACATTTATATTTTTTGCAGATGCTTTATCTGACGTTGAGATAAATGTCTACAATAGCACTGTTATTCAATTTTATTCAATACCATGAATTCTTTAATACAGGTCTAAAATATCGCATGTGTTCTTAAAATAATCTTAAAATAAAGATAATCTATTTCGTTTTACTTTAAGTTGGATATCATTTTATTACATTATTATTTGTTCACTATTTTGTAATATCGACAAGCATATTAGATGATAGTAGTATTATAATTATTTTAACTACATTTGTATGATATTTTGTTTTAATAATCTACTGTTTTAATACTATAGTGAATACGTAATGATGTGCAATAATCAACCTACTTTTAGATGGATACGGTGAGTTATCAAATCGAAGAAGAATTATAGTCCGAATATATATATAAATATATATGTATATTGTTTTTTGTGATATTGGTGATAATTTACATGCCGCAAGGATAGCTAGTTTTCACCCTACTTTTTTAGAAATGGTGTCCATATGGCACTAGATTAGGGACCTATGCGACAAAATGAAATTTTGGGAACAATAGGAATGTGAATTCAACCATAACGGTTAAGGTAATTAAAGCAGTTAAAGCTTTCCGAAGTAAAAACAGAAAGTCTCATCTGACTTAGTTAATAACAAATACCTGATTTTCTGAGATTTTTGGAAATTAAAATTTGAATTGGGAAACCATTGATAATAAGAACATTTGCAATTTGGAATAAAACATAATAACCTTGATCGCGTTACACTGCTGCTGTAACGTTATTTTCAAAATACGACGTAAAATGAAATTCATTGAATATTGAAATAAAAACAACCAATTACCATTCCACAGTATTATTTAGGAATCGCTAGTCCGCTCACAAAAGTTTTTTGTTACTTTCAGAAATCCCATTTCTACTCTCGATGACACGAACCTTTGATATGTTCTTTTAAATGCTAGGTAAATCCCTGTTCTCATTATATAGAATTGTACCTGCTTCCCCTATTGCATGATCGTAAAAGGCGACTAAATTTAAGATATTATCTTTTCTCTTCTTCCTAACTAAGTTTCTTCTTTCTAACATCTCCCTTGACACCGCCTCACTTTTGGCCTTCTGTTGAACGCTCGTCCCTTTAAGGTAGGCTCTACATACACGCTACAGACCACAAATGGAAGGCTGTCTTTACATGACCCTGGCTGTTAAAAGGACATTAATTGATAAAAAAAAGTTCATCATGTACCATCAACATCTGTTTCGCCGCGAAAAAAGTATATCATACAGTAATAGAATACGCAACAATCTTAAACAAAGAAATGAAGAAAAAAAATCGTAAAAAAGTCATACCATATTTGACTATCGCTAAAATACTCTCGGAAGTTAGCCAATTCGAAAAGAAATACTTCTCCTGTTTTTGATAGTGACAGAAGACAAAATACCATGCGTCAGCGGTGTAGCATCTTTAACGAACACTGAATGCAAGTTAGGTCCCCTGAAATTCGATCCACAGTAACGCTAAACAGACAACATTAGGAAGACATTATCAGTGTGACCGTGCCGGCCGCCAATTACAGTATTATCGTCAGGCTGCCAAGTGCCAAACGGTTCAGACCTGGCCTAATCTCCAGTGGACTACATTAACGAAGACTAGGATAGCACGATTACTATGTTTCTCCATTGACGGTACTGGGATCGCAGACTAATTGTCATGTCCCAAAACCATTATAGCTATTACAACCAACCTCTAGTTTGACAAAATATTCTAAATTCCTTCTCTCAAAGGGACACAAAACACCCCACCAAACGATTTCAATTAATGGCCGAGGAAACAAACCGTCCAGTCATTTTCCCTCATGGAACTACAGGACTAGACCGGATATACTAGCAAAGTGGTTTTCATCGTATAGTTTGCTCATTGAAATGCCCATAGCTTCCTTCTAAGACTATCGTAAAAAATACTGATTGATTGGTGATTGGTTGTTTGGTTGCTTAGATTAACGTCCTATTAATAACAGCCAAGGTAATTTAAGGATGACCAAGGTCATTTAAGGATGACCTCCTGTGTCTCTATGTTTGGGAGGCTGTGGCATGTTGTGTCTCCTTGTAATAGCGGAACGCTTTCCCTTTTTATAGTGTTATCTCGCTGAAACATGTCGCCGAAGATTCCGAACAACACACATCACGCGGTCATATTATATAACGACGACGGACAAACCAGTCGTCCACTCCCTTTGTGCTGAGCGCTAAGCAGGAACACTAACTACTTCTTTTATAGACTATGGTATTCTCGGCCAAGTCACAGAACCCAGAGCCGTCCTTGCAAAGACGAGTCCTAAACCAATCACCAAAAGTGAGACGGTATCAAGGGAAACATGAAGAAGCCAAGATAAGAAAAGATAAGATCCTAAATTTAGATGCATTTTTTACGATCATACAATGGTAAAAACAGGTGCAACACCATACCTGTTTGTGATTAAGTCAGCTTAACCAATCTAAAAAAAAAATCAACATTAATAACACGTTCTGTTTAGTTAACCGTTCCGTTTGTGACATCTTGGAACTGGTTCGGTAAATGGTATACTACATGCTAATCCAATTGCATTAAAGCACTCAACGACTATTATGGCAAACATCGTTCCTACTTCAGGTAGAAATGTATATATTAATATTTTAAACGATATTACTTTCAAAATGAACTTTAATCTTTGAACCAGGGTAACGAAACCAACCGGAATCAGCTGATGCGTTACTAGGGCTACGGGTGATCACATGTCCAGTCCAAGTTTTCGTCACGCCCACCAATCAATTGACTCTAGATCTGCCGAGGGTTAATTCAATGAAGTCATTATTGTAAGTCACCGTCACAAAATGCAGCGTTGTTTTGATAACAAATTAGCACAGAATCTCTCACTGATTAAGCTGTTCTGTAGCCTCCCCAATCATAGTTAACCATCACGATGGACTAGATCTTACCATAACAGAACGTTTGTTAAATATATCATATATTCTGTAACCATTAATGTGGTATCCGAACATCGTTTGTATATACATGTAGTATAATTGAAAACAAAACAATGCTCAGTGAAAGCACAAAAATAACGAATTCCCGATATCACATTGATGGGTACAAATTATACATATGGTATAAAATCCAGACCGATGTATTGGGTGATAATCATATTATATATGATAATAAATATTTTTAGAGGAGGAAAAGTACCCTTTTTCAATATTAAATGACTACGAAAAAGTATTATAGTATTTGAGAACTTAATAAACTTTCTAATGATATATTCATAATGATGCCTATCATTACAATAAAATCTAGCTCTGTAAATAGGGCGTAAAATTGCACCAGTGCTGCCCATTCCATATGATTGTAAAGGGCGACTATTTTTGGGTTTTCATCTTTTGTATAATTCATAACTGACATTATTTTTCTTAACGTCTCCTTCGTCATTGCTTCACGTTTGACACACTATAATCTATGCAATGGTAGTTTCTTAACTTTCCGCTTATGCTTAGCGCTCAGCATAAACGGATAAGAAATATAAAGACATTTTTCGAATCAGTAGTCATTTTTGAAAAGTAGGGACTAAGGCCAAAGAATCACCCCAAAATAATTTCAGCAGGGCCTTGCTGTCCTTAATATAGGGCGTTATATTTGTTCTTGCGCAAAGGCGACTGGATTGGGGATCTTAGTTTATCTTCTTCCTAACGCAGCTTCTTTCTCCAACGTTTCCCTTGACACTGCTTCATTTTTGGCTAGAGTTGAGCGTTCGCCTTTGTGTGTGAGTCTCTGGGTTCTACTCTACGTTTTGTCCCCTGGCCAGGTCAGGAGACACAATTGTGTATGAAAAGCCAGCCAATGAAACTTTGCAGATGGTGTGGAAACAAAAGTAGCCTGTATAGCTGAATACAACATATTCCTTATCATTATGGCCGTATGGCCGACTATATTGGAATCAATCAAAGCTTTCTTTCCTCTCTTATTCTGAATGTCTATTTTGATATCTCGCCAAGTATGTAGGGCGTTAGAATTTACCTGCTACCCCTAGCTATAGCACGATCTTGAAAGGATTTCTTCTTGCTAACTAACTTTTGGCCTTCTGTTGAGCGCTCTGCGGAGCGGCTGCTTTAATGATATAGCACTATAAAAAGGACAAGAGTTCCACAATACAAGAAGACATAACATGAATATACCGCAGTCGCTCAAAAATACGTACCACGCACTTCTTATACGCAACACACCTGCATACATGGGAGGCCATTCTTACAGTATTTGGCTCTTCATAGGACGTTAATTAATCAATCAAACAAACAAACAAACAAACAAATGTACCTGCTGCCCCTATTGCATGATCGTAAATGGCGACTAAATTTAGGATCTTATATTTTTTCCTTCTTCCTAGCTAACTTTCTTCTTCCTAACGTCTCCCTTGACACCGCCTCACTTTTGGCCTTCTGTTAACTGCTCGCCCCTATGAATTAGGCTCTCGGTTCTGTCCCCTGGTCGAGACACTCCATAGTCTATAAAAGTGGCAGTTTCTGCTCCTACTTAGCGCTCAGTATTAAGGGATTGGAGCGACTGGTTCTCCCATTGTCAGAATAATATGATCATGTGAAGTCTGTTGCTTGGTGTCTTCGTTGGCATGCTTCAGTGATATTGCACTATAAAAAGCGTTTCACGTTACAAGAAGACATAACATGAATATATCGCAGTCTCTAAAACACACACCACGCACTTCATACACACTACACACCGCATACATGAGAAACTGTCCTAACATTACCCTTACTCTTCATAGGACGTAAGTTAATCAAACAAACAAACAAATGTACCTGCTGCCGAAATCGCATGGGCGTAAAAGGCAACTAAAGGATCTAATCTTTTCCTTCTTTCTAGCTTATTTTCTTCTTCCTAACGTCTCCCATGATAGCGCTTCACTTTTGGCCTTCTATTGACCGCTCGCCCCTATTAGGTAGCCTCTGGGTTCTGTCCCCTGGCCAGTACGCACCATAGTCTATAAAAGTGGCAGTTTCTTCTCCTACTTAGCGATCAGCATTAAGGGATTGGAGCGACTGGTTCTCCCATTGTCAGAATAGTATGATCATGTGGGGTATGTTGCTTGGTGTCTTCGGTGGCATTCTTTGGTGATATGGCACTTTTGAAAGAGTTTAACTTTTCAAGAAGACATAACATGGATATACCGCAGTCTCCCAAAACACACACCACGCACTTCAGACCCACTACAGGACGCATACACGGAGGACTGTCCTTACATGACCCTGGCCGTTAATAGGACGTTAATTAATCAAACAAATAGACAAACAAACTATCTTGGTATCGCCGCACGTGCTCCCCTCTGAGATTGGTTGATTAGCTCTAACGTCCTAAAAGCAGTTGAAGTATTTAAGCACGGCCACCCGTAAATACGATGGCGGTTGGTTGGTTGGATTTTACGTCATATTGACAGCTGGGGCGATGTATGAAATTAAAATTATTGAATTGTTCAGAGTGAATGATATAAACGAGTATATCTATGATGCGATAACATAAAGAAATAATTAAGATATCAATTGATGTTTAGTGATTGTATTTTATTTATATGTAGTAATTATAGTATACGCCATTTATCCCATTCTCTGTATAGTATATTTATTTTATAAGTCATGTTGAAAATATTGTATAACTGATAGGCCTAAAGGCCATAAGTAATAAAACAATGAAGAACGGCCTCTTTATATGCAGTGTGTTCGCGTGTGTGAATGTTTTAGGAGGCTGCGGTATATTCTTCTCCATTTTATAAATGCAATTTCACACATGGTACATGTTGATGTTTCGGGGCCGCGGTGTCCGATTGGTTAAGATGTCTCGACATATTACCACAAGCCCTACACTCTGGGTCGGGAGTTCTTAATCCCAAGTGGGACAGTTGCTAGGTACTGACAATTGGCCAGTGGTTTTTTTCAGGTACTCCAGCTTTCCTCAACCAACAAACCTGGCACGTCCTTAAATGACCCTGGCTGATAATAGGACGTTAAACTAATAAAACCCCGGTACATGTTTTAAGTGCTTTTGTTTTAGGCTGCTGTTATCACACGGTATGTTCATGTGTCTCTTTGTGATAGTGAAATTCGTGTCATATTTATAGCGCTGTAAAACTGGGCGCTTATTGGGTCAAATACGGCGTGTCTCCAAAAGCTCACAAAATTCATCATTTATATTATATGAATATTCAGAGGAAGACATCGTTAAATTAATATTTTGTTCTTCATAAAATATAATTATTTGTTAAATAATATACGTTTGCAATACTGGACAATAATTTCTTATAAATGTGATTCAAATTGTGAAAAGTTACTTGTTTTCTTTATCAAGTTTTTTAGAATAAATGAATGACGACCGACCGAATGAGCAGTTAAATGAATTAAAAAAACGAAAGAATAAATTAAAATGGATAAATGATTGAATAGGTAATGGAAAGTATTTTTGAAATATTTGCATAACAATCATAATGCAAAAAGAAGAATACATAAACGACAAAACTGATATTATTGACAAAAATCAATAATGTAAAAGAAAAAAAACAAATCTTGTATATATTTCTCGAAAAGGACACTTCACTTGTATCTGAATACTTTTTTATCACTTATCTTCTATTCCACTACTGATAAGACATCTTACGTTAGACAAACATGATAAAAATGCAGCATGCACGATATCGGCTTTTGATGGTTTTAACATGCAAAAACTCGAAAGTACATAGACATGAAAAGGAGTTTAAGAGCAGCTAAGTATTTTGGGGGATTTAACTCTTTAGCAGAATGTCAAATCGCTGGTTCAACGGTTGTTGGCAGTTCAACGCAATTGAAATCGAGTCGAGTATGAATATTTTATGGAGGCGATATGGCAGGCCAATGGCAAGAGATAACAACTTCTTTGGCAGATTGGCACTTGTAACTTGTATGAAACTATGCAAAAAGGTAATGTTCTGACATTAAAGACACTGAATCTAGCTATCCAAGTGTCATGTATCCTTTTTATGTAGTGTTAAGTAATTTGGAGCGTTTGTAGAATATCTTACTAAGTGTAGACAGGGGATCTGGTAAGGGGTGTACAAACTCGGGGCTCTGAAGTAATGTAACGTAGCTAATTCCCAAGATTAATTTCTAGATACTTTAATATTACTATCATCAATCGCGACTACTTAATTTGTGATTTGTTGGATTGTTTCATTCCTTTACATTATATTCTAACGTCAGAGCTTGTTCGTAGGTATGCTTCAGTGAGATATTGCTTTAAAAAGGCAGAGTTCCTCTTTCACAAGGAGACACAAAATTGATATACCACAGCCTCTCAAAACATATAGACATTCACACCCCGGAACACTTTGCTCTAAAGGGTGCGGTCGATGAGCTACTATGGAGGGCTTCACACATCGCTTCTCTTCCTGAATGTTTCTGGTCCGCAAGACGTCCGGAGCTTGGATTCCAATCATAGATCTATGCGACTTCAACACGCACGTAGATTCTCCTCACCTCAAGACACGTTATACCCTATATGGTATTAAATTTACCTAAAATAAGAAAATCAAATTCAAGCGTTTTAGGTGCTCGCGATCTATCTTATAAGGTATTCCGTATTTGCATATTACAGAGTTAGCTGCCCTTATGGGTACGTTTTGATTGTGACGTCATGTGTTTTCGAGCGTAACGTCATACTTTTCAGAGAAAATGACGTGGATTGCGCTCACAAAAAATGACGTAACAATCGAGACCTACCCGCAAGGGAGCTAACTCTGTAATATGCAAAGACGGAATACATGATTCAACCATTTCTAAATATTTCGCGGATCACATTTTCGCGATCATAGGCTTCATAGCAATATCCCGTGAAATCGCGAAAATACCCGATTATGTAGTATATCATTCTACTTTCCTGTTACGAGAAAAAAACCCATATGGGTTTGCGTAGATGAGGATGTTAAAAATGTGTTAATACGTTGATTCGAAGCAGACATATTCTATTATACACCATGCTTGCAGAAGAGCATCATCTCTGAATAAATCACTTGTAAAAAGGGAGTAAAAAGTCAATCTTGTAAATTACCGTGCCTTAGACACGACGTTAGGTATTTGTAGTTAAATTTGATAGTTGTATTGAATACAGTCGACATTTTACCAATGTAAAAACCATCAAAGAAATGCAGCAATTCAATCATCACAAATGACTTATACGGATCTCTGAGGGCTTGTTGGTGGCCCACTGACGGCCCATCGCACAGCAAATGACATGTCATAGACAGAAAAAGCAGCAGCCTAATTGGTAGTTTGTATGCCGGGAACAGTAATTGGAGTCGAACATTGCATAATGACTAGGTTTCGTTCATCAAGCTACAGATGAGAAATACCAAATGGTTTTCTTCTAGAGCTTGATCACTTATAATTCAGGTCTAGATGCGGCGGAGTTTGTCACGAGCTTTAATCACCAGAGTCGAATGTGCTATCAATTAATCCTGACGATGGATGCCATGTCCATCTTTTCCCTTACCCAATAATCAAGCAGAAACACACACTTTGACAATGGGATTAATTTGAAAGCAATAACGCCAAAATGTAAATTCTGGAGAAGTGTAGCGAGTTAGGAAATCGACCGCGCGGGACAACTTAAGATAGAGCAGATTCCTGCTATAATAGCTGGAAGAACATCACTTCTAATGGCAGAGAAGCGATTTTTAAAATTGGCAATGAATCTTGTACGCCAGGCACAGAAAGAGTTCGTTCAACCTTCCATCATGGCGGGAAAACGGTTAGATCGTCAATAGAGGAAGGTTAGAACTAAATCCATTTCGTATATGATGTAACAAGTGGGGTTATAGTAGTTTTTGCGAGTAACAGAATCAGTTGTTCTGTCACCGACTCTGAGAACAGCAATACATCACGTGACAAGCGAATAATGGTCGTGCGTGGCGTGCATCTGGCTAGCGTCAACAGACTGTACAAGTGCACTTTCCCCCTCGAACTACAAGTAATGCGCATCGGTATATCTATCACATGAAAAACGTCAGAAAGTTAATATTTATGACACAAATAAACTACTTTCTTTTAACATTGATGAACATTTATTGAGGAGATATAATGTTTTATAACCTAAAGATTTTATGTACTTGTGAACATTACTGAGATTAAAGTTTACTACCAGAGATAGCTATCACTATTCACTATGGTGGTAGAATGTTAATATTTATAGCGCATATATTTTTGTTACAGCTATTGACATGTATTTAGGTACATATACGGATTTTATCTCCTCAATATCAGGGCCACGTTACCACTCTTTACTATATATGACAGTTCGTATTTTTATGTTGATGCATCGTTGCTTGGCAGCTAATAGATATAAATATCTCCATTATAAATTAGGTGTCGGTTGCCACTTGTGAAGATTTTTTTCATTTGACTTTTCATGTGATGCAAACGATATATAATGTATACAGATTGGTTGCAGGCGGCAGAAAAATCAACCATATCGAGAAAAGAACAAGAAAATTTGTTATGAAATAAATCAATTCGTTTTGATATTTTGCTGTATACAAGTGGATCTTTAACATATTTATCAACTTTCAATATCTCTGAAATGGCTATAAATCTGGTGATGTTTTTCATCGTTATACATACTAACAAAATCATCATAATACAACAAATATGTCCCTTTTTCAGGCAAAAACAACACTTTATTTTATAAATTACTGTTGATTATTGTTCAATAAAAACAATTATTATTTTTTCCCATCTGGAAGTATGATTAATGATTGAAGCGTTTTGATTTTGTCAAAACAAGGAGCTTTCCATCGTGTCTTCAATACTTAAGTTTTATTGTCTTTGAGGATTACAATTATCAGGATACTAATGTAATATGCAGAATGGATATCAGTGGTAATTATATTTCCTTACTAATTAGAATTATCAATACATATCAATTATAAAGATATTAGTGATCTATTTTTTTTACATTTTGCTTGAGTTATGATTAATTGGATTTGGTCTTTGTAAATTGACTTGTATGTAAGAGTGTGGGAAGCGTAAGGCTTGTTATCTGCGAGAATCAGCTAATATGTAACCTCAAGGAAGAGTGGTCAGCGAGTTAATGGACACAAGCGTCCAGTGAACTGGTACAAATGGTACGACATGTACTGTTAAGTGCTAAGTACCCGACACACGTGACCAATAGTACACGATCCCTAGAATACCCCTGGGTAGGACACGACACACGGCATGACGTCACGCAACAAAACATTGGATTTTTTTTCATAATTTGTATGATTAAATGATGTAAATTAATATGTTTTTGCCCATTAAATGAAAGTAAAATTGGCTCTATACAGCCGAGTGGAATCTCACATGATCACTCTTTAGGTTATATACTACGTGAATATTTTGTAAAGGTGCTACTTCCCCGACAAATGTTTTTTATCTCTTAAATACATGAGCAGACAAATTAGTATTTGTCTTCAGTAACAAAGTAACGTATTTACACTTTTACCACAATTGAATAGATTGAGCGTCCCACTTTACTCTTAATAAATAATAATAAAAGTATCCAAAATTGTTAATTGCATCCCAAAAAATCCATGGCACTATGCCCTTTATGGAATGAGGTACTGAATGCGTAAACAACAAAAATTAACTATTTTATACGCATTTTCTGTTAATGTATGGTGGCTGATTACGGCCATCTCGTGTTGTTGTGTTGTCGCCTTGTCGTGTTGTCGCCTTGTCGAGTTGTCGCGGTCTCAAACTGCGACAACCCGAGATTTAACAGTTAAAATGTCGACTTGTCGCGTTTTCGAACCGCGACAAGTCGACAACACGACAAGACGACAAGTCGACAACACGACAAGTCGACATTTCAAACACGCTAATTAGCGCGTACAGAATATCGTGTTGTCGCGGTAAAATGTCGACTTGTCGTGTTGTCGAGTTGTCGTGTTGTCGACTTGTCGTGTTGTCGAGTTGTCGACTTGTCGCCTTCCTGTTACTCATGCGCAAATCATATGAAATAGCCACTACTTTGAATATAGAAAACTGAAGTCAGTGCTTGTACCATAGACCATATTGGTGGCATATTTCTGCCATCGAGTTGCCGACTTACGACTTAATGATGTCGACATAATTAAGGCATTAAGTCGACATCATATCGGAAGATGTCGACATAAACAGAAGAATATGTCGACTTACCACATGAACCTGCCCACATAATGATTCCAAGATAATTATGTAGAAAGTCGGTAACTCGGCGATTAATCGTGTTTATGCTCGGGTGTGACACCGACTTGTCAGTTATTGATGTCGACATCTAAACTAAAAGATGTCGACATCTGGTCATGAAAGTGGAATTCAAAGGCCATCCTTTCATAGGGCACTGTGTATATGCAGCAAGGCGCCATACAGCAGAGTTCGACGTTGATTTTGTTAATTCAGAAAAGTTTTTATATATTTGATTACAAAATTAAAAATTGTGATCCTGCATATCCCGGCCATGCAGCTGTAGCCTGCGTGTACGTACACATTCTAGCTGTTAGTCCGAGCTGAGGAAGTTACAGTGCAAAAGGACTCTGCTTTGTACAACGAATTTCCATCCTCTTGGCCATAATCATTTATTAATATATATAACCGTGGGTTGAAAATTCGTTTAAAAGCTGTGTGTGTGCTTTGTGGATTAGCATTCGTACTAAGTCCATGTAGTACATACCGTACTATACTATATTACAATTATTTTTTCAAGATTTCATTTTTTTGAATCACGAAAAATACCAGTTATGTAATTTAAAAGCCAAAAAGGTCACAGTACAGATACTGTACGCAATACCCATTTGGAAACCAGCTTTACTTGTTAGCTTGCCCTGTCCATATATATACATAAATATTTACATCCCTCGATACACTTTTATAAAGGCACAACGAATTTTTGTTACGGTCTTAATTGCCAGATTCAACCTTTGGGCTAAAAATCCTCCCGCGGGACGCGGTTTTAGCTCCAAACTCGGGATATATCTGCATCTATTTTTTGTAGTAAAAACGTAGTAAAAAATGTCACGTGCTTATACCTCATTCATGCCATTGGCCGGAATATACAATTGTATTATGGGTAACTAGTGATCACGTGATTGTGTGTTTACTTCCAAATATGGTGATAGTTTGCTTGCCATTTCTTCGGAGAAATTGATTTATTTGAAAATATTTAGACTCCAAAATGTTATTAATATTGCATGCATATCATTTTGACTTGCACATATGTATTATTTTACTATAAATAATGATCTGAAATGAGTTATAAAACTGTCATTTTCACGTTTTGTAAATAAATGATATAATGCGAATTGACCAATTCAATAGGTCTAACCGTCTAATCTAGGATCAGCGAAGATCGGCTACTCCCGGCTAAATTCGTAGAATTCTAAATTTATATTTATATATATTATTACCTGCTTTAGGTTTCAGAACATATACATGTACATATAACACAGAGAAAATAAGATCTTCTTCAAAAGGCCTAATTATGTATAAATACCAGGTCAGAGAAATCACTCTATTTGGAAGTAAACACACACTCATGTGACCACTAGTTACCCACTAATACAATTCCATATTTATTTCGGCCAATGGCATGAATGAGGTATAATCACGTGACTTGTTTTACTACGTTTGACTACAAAGAACGCGTGTTTTGTGCCATTATTGGGAAAATCCCCCGCGGATCGTGGTTTCATTTCCACCATTTGAAACAGAAGGCTTAGAGTAGACTTAGATTGTGAAACATTGATAAATTGAAGATTACATGTTGTGCCATGGCAGATGTCAAGGTTCATGTATATATACTCGACAATTACTTGAAACATCATCTAATAAATTTGTGTTGAAATTATAATTGATGTTGATCAGGAAATGTACCAGTCTAAATTTTGGTTGAATAATGCATGGAAAGTGAATTATTCAAACACTCTGGATATCGAATTTTTAATCATTAATTTCTTTTGAACTCGGGACTTTTTTGGGTGTGTAATTAGAGGAAAGTTGATAACTTTTTATAATATATGTACCTTAATTTTCTTTTGTTGATTTACGGACCCTGAAAGATACGGATTATGCGGCTTTAACTTTTCCACTTTGTGGAAAATCCTTCAAATCGGATTTATCTCCCTTGATTAAAATGACAAACCATGTACCTTTGCTATGTTATAAAGTTTTAAAAAAAAATTTTTTTAAATTCAATAATGAATGCAGATCAAATATATTAATCAAATATGTGTATTAATTTAATTTGAAACATGTTTGTTTTGCTGAAAATTTGCAAAAAAAAATAATATCAATACAAAATATTCATGATTGTAATTTGATTGTTGTTGTTTTTGTACTTGCTGTAAAATGAGAAAAACCGTGTTGTGGAGAAGAAGTTTGTTAAAATTTGAATTTTTTACAAATGGATGAGAGTTGAGAATGTCTAACAGTCACCTGAATTCCGATATGCACAGTTATTAATAATGTTTTGCTTTTAAACAAACAAATAAATATGTCTCCTATATAAACTATGGTAAAGACCCTATCCCCTGGGGAAAATTCCGAGACCCCAGGGCCATTAAATTCACAATATTGGTAGAGGGCCTTGAGACCTGCCATGTAAGAACATAAGCCCGTGTTTCTTAGTATATGTGTACATATGTATTAGATTCCTCAAAAAGCTAAGTGTGCTATGCGGAAGCTTATAACTATTTGTTTGGAAATAATATGGAAAGTAACTATGATATGATAGCATTGCTAACAATTTCAAATGGTGGAAATGAAACCACGATCCGCGGAGGATTTTCCCCATAATTGTACAAAACATGCGTTCTTTGTAGTAAAACGTAGTAAAACAAGTCACGTGATTATACCTCATTCATGCCATTGGCCGAAATAAATATGGAATTGTATTAGTGGGTAACTAGTGATCACATGAGTGTGTGTTTACTTCCAAATAGAGTGATTTCTCTGACCTGGTATTTATACATACTTTGGCCTTATTTTCTCTGTGTTATATGTATATGTTCTGAGCCCTAAAGCAGGTAATAATATATATAAATATAAATTTAGAATTCTACGAATTTAGCCGGGAGTAGCCGATCTTCGCTGATTTTAGATTAGACGGTTAGACCTATTGAATTGGTCAATTCGTATTATATCATTTATTTACAAAACGTGAAAATGGCAGTTTTACAACTCATTTCAGTTCATTATTTATAGTAAAACAGTGCATATGTGCAAGTCAAATGATAAGCATGCAATATTAATAATATTTTGGAGTCTAAATATTTTCAAATAAATCAATTTCTCCGAAGAAATGGCAAGCAAACCATCACCATATTTGGAAGTAAACACAAAATCACGTGATCACTAGTTACCCATAATACAATTGTATATTCCGGCCAATGGCATGAATGAGGTATAAGCACGTGACTTTTTTACTACGTTTGACTACAAAGAACGCATGTTTTTACTACGAAAAATAGATGCAGATGTATCGCGAGTTGGGAGTTTAAAACCGCGTCCCTGGAGGATTTTTAGCCCAAAGTTTGAATCTGACCATTAAGACCGTAACAAAAATTCGTTGTGCCTTTATATAAGTGTATCGAGGCAGAGATTTACATTTAAATCTCTGATCGAGGGATGTAAATATTTATGTAGGCCAAGCTAACAAGTAAAGCTGGTTTCCCAACGTGTATTGTGTACCTGTACTGTGACCTTTATGGCTTTTAAATTACGTAACTGGTTTTTTTCGGGATTCACAAGAAAATACAATATAAAAAAATCTTTTTTTATTTTATTTTTTATTTTTATTTTCATTCATTCTTTTTATATAGTATAGTACGGTATGTACTACATGGACTTGGTACGAATGCCAATCAACAAAACACACACACACAGCTTTGAAACGAATTTTCAACCCACAGTTATATATATTAATAATTCGTTGTACACTTCCTTAGCTCGGGCTAACAGCTACGTACACGCAGGCTACAGTTTCATGGCCGGGATGTGCAGGATCACATTTTTTTTTTGAAATCAAATGAATAAAAACTTGAATTAACAAAATCAACGTCGATCTCTGCTGTATGGCTTTTGCTGCATATACACAGTGCTCTATGAAAGGATGGCATTTGATTTCCACTTTCAAGACCAGATGTCGACATCTTTTAGTTTAGATGTCGACATCAATAACTGACAAGTCGGTGTCACACCCGAGCATAAACACATTAATCGCCGAGTTACCGACTATCTACATAAATATCTTGGATTCATTATGTGTGCATGTACATGTGGTAAGTCGACATATTCTTCTGTTTATGTCGACATATTCCGATATGATTTCGACTTAATGCCTTAACGATGTCGACATTATTAAGTCGTAAGTCGGCAAATCGATGGCAGAAATATGCCACCATAAAATTGCAATATTTTCTAATTTTCCGATTAACGGGCCTTCGAACTATTAGGCCTTAGCGGTTCAAGTGACCTTAAAATTAACAGATGACGATTACTGCGTACTAATCAGACGGCGTGACCAGACCATTATTACACGATTATCATATAATAAACAAATTATTGAAATTCATAGTTCAGAGAAAAATACTTTGACAACTCTCGGTAAAGAAATTGCTATCAAATTTCTTCATCTAGGTACAAACACATGCACACAATTATTTTCATTAGCAATCCAATATGGCGAGTGTTATCATTGGTTTGCGCATGTGTACAGGAAGGCGACAAGTCGACAACTCGACAACACGACAAGGCGACAACACGACAAGTCGACAACTCGACAACACGACAAGTCGACATTTTACCGCGACAACACGAGATTCTGTACGCGCTAATTAGCGTGTTTGAAATGTCGACTTGTCGTGTTGTCGACTTGTCGTCTTGTCGTGTTGTCGCCTTGTCGCGATTCGAAAACACGACAAGTCGACATTTTAACTGTTAAATCTCGGGTTGTCGCAGTTTGAGACCGCGACAACTCGACAAGGCGACAACACGACAAGGCGACAACACAACAACACGAGATGGCCGTAATCAGCCACCATAGTTAATGAGTCATATGTATATGTGATTAAACAACAATGATTGTCCAAATGATAAACAATGTTTTCGCTCTGTCAGTAGTGGAGCATCTTTAAATATCCATATTCTGTTATATATGAAAGGAGGAAAAATGTAAAGAAAAAAAACTAAACAGGTTGAAGTAGATGGGTATGAAGAGTAAATTGGTGATTTTGTGTAAGGTTGCTTGTGTTTATTATTGCATGTTATCTGGATTTTATAAGTTGAAATATTGAGTGAGTGAAAATGCCTGATTCAAGAATGAGAGTTGGTTAGTGAGCTAGTGAGTACCGTAAACATATTTGGGATCTGGTTATAGTTTGGCTAATTTAGGACTTGGCAAAAGTCGTCAAAATCAGTAACACATCAACAATTATCTACGCCGGAATCAAAATGTCAACGGAGGTTTTTTCTGTATTGATTTGATTAAATGGGATCCACCAACAATGGAAATACAATGTATGACGTTTTACAACAGATTTACAGACAGTTGAGCTGTTGAAGTGCATTAAAAGACTGGAAACTAGGACGAGTCTAATTTGGCAAAAAACACATTTAAACACACCAAAATAAATCCACACTATTTTGATACCAAACCGCAAAAACACCACGACACCAAATTAACACGGTAGGCAATGCGACGTGCTAGCAAGTCAGTGACCTGATACCTTACGTTGGAAAGTGAATCATCCGAGGGCAAATCCTCCCCTTCGCTATGAAATTTCCCCTCTGAATTGAAATGATAAAGTGTTATTGCACCAAAATATAAATTCTTTGTACAATAGTGTAGACCAAATTGTAGCGCAGGTGAACGCAATGGCGACTTCGCGATATCGTCAGCGTGCCTATAGAATAATATACAGAAACTGAGAGTAGCACAGCCTTGTTTTATCGCAGCTGTTCTAGCGCGAAATCATTCAATAAAATAATCGCTAAAATATGTACGTATATAGTATATTCGTCTTACTAAAAATATTGTAATTTTTATATAAACCATGTTTAATCATCAAATGTTTTTCTTTATTTTTACTTATTAATTTTTTAATTTACTTTAAATCTCACGAAATTTATTTAATATACCTTAGAAACGAGGAAAGAATCGTCATCACTAAAGCGTTTCGACACGCAATTGAATCAGAGAAAAAACAACAGAAAAAAAAAACAATAAAAAAGACAACATATTAATTAGTGTTAGTTACTGACGTAAGGGCGATGGGAATACCGAAGATATACTTTCTCACACTCTTTCACCTGTTAATGCTTGACCCATCAATTTTATTACAGAGATCAAAAGAGCATTAAGTATATTGGCTATGTCCGAATGCTATATAACACTGTATTCCGTGCTCTACTCCTGTGCCTGATAAAATCAAATGACGCTTGGAACACTGCCGAGGAGACTTCCTTCGTCTTGTCGATGTTTTTCTAGCCTTAAGACACATCAGCTCCACTAATTGCTCGTTCATTTTTCCCAACCATTTCAGGTAATCGTTTGCAAACGACACGAGGCAAATCACATTTCGCCCTTTTCCCATGAGACCGTCATTAATAGGAAGCGCGTGTCAGCACACAGACCGATTGGAAACGCTGAGAGGTCACGCGAGTAGTAACGATGTAGTAGTTGTCATAGTTAGGTCTAACTCGTCATATTAATTAACAAAAGACATCACTTTTATCGCTTTAATTTACATGAATAATTAAGCAGTATGGTGATTTTATAAACTGTGAGAAAAGATTGAAATCATTGTGTTTTAATTTCAAAAGTACTATTAAAGCGGATCAGTTTTAATTAAAACACAGATTTACGGATTTTAAATTACAAAATATGAGAACGTTTTTGGAGACATAATCGAATTTTAATCTTCTTTATTGTTTTTACCGATGGAGCACGCAACAGCTTGTGGTGAAAGTGTTGAGAAGTTATGTTACCAACTATACACACTGGTGCAGGGTTATGGCAATTCTCATTGATTTAAAATTATGACATTTTAAAATTTAGTTTCAAATTAAATTTGCTATTTTGATTTTCAAGTGTTCCGGAGTGGATCATCCTAGATTAAGACTTTGAGTAAAATTGGTTAAAATAGAATAACATATTTTCGTTAGGGTTGAGTGGAGTTGATTCTAACATAATTTTGATTGATTTAGAAGTTGAAATGTACGATATACAATCAAAGATATCAAAAAAGTCAATGGATTGAAAAACTGAGAAGATTGATTCATATATCTTTTCTCATCTAAATTAACATTTGAAAATGTTGTTAATCTCAATCTGTAATACCTTCAAATTCATTTCAGCAAGAAAGCATAATTTGATTTATCGGATTATTCATTTTACCACGTGTTATGATGCATACTGCTCAATTTCTTATTAATTTGCCAACTCATTTTTAAAAATCCATGAATCCAAGCCATCACATGATGGCTGCTGTTGAATATAAATTAATGCTTTCTCTCGCGGAACTCTGAGACATTTTAAAGGCTTTCTTTGGTTTTCTTTATCTTCTTTGTTTATATTTTACCATTTTGTAATCCATTTGAGTTTGAATTATATAATCAATTCTGTTGTTAATTATCATGGTAAGTTAGCCTGGGGTCGTTGACTCGTTTGTCCGTTTTCCGTAAAATGTCACAAGATGGTGCGTGCTTTTCGGCATAGGTCATTGATAAAGTACTACAAAAAGGACCAAGTTCCACAATTGCAAGGAGAAACAACATTAATATACCGTAGCCTCCTCAATTTTACTGTGAAATAGTCCAGAGGTGTAGGGACCGTAAGTGATCGGAACCCCTGCAGTATCGAGGATGCCTATAACATACAGACACACATGGCAGACCGTCCGTAAACAACCTGGCCTGTTAATGGGAAGTTAAGGTCAATCAAGCATTTCATTGCAACCTTTTCCAATTGAGGATATTTTTTCAATTATTTGATCTATGATTAGGAACTACTGTTATTATCATTATTTTTTTTGCATTAGCATGTTTCATCTATATAATTACAAGTTAATTACAAATAATGATTTTGTATATTAATTCCATTTTAAAACCTGATATTATTAAATTGAAAAATTATTCTAAAAGGCATGTTTTTTTAAAAGGAGTTTGATAATTAAACGACACATGGGATTTAAATTGTATTTCGCGTCTCACGTCAAACGTTTACCGGTTAAGTATGTTGCTGTAGGCTGACACACAAGGCTGTGAACTCATGGTTCATATCAAGATGTTGTTGGTCGGGGTAATATAATAGATTTATAATCCCTTCGTCAGGACGCGATGTGATCGTCTATTGTCTCCCTCATTATAGAACAGACTCCTATCGCTAACCCTATCAACCACACTTCTTACATGCTTGAAACTGAGGCGAAATTGTCGGGAAAGAAATTATGATAAATAATTGCACATCGTAATTCCCGTACGTTGACGCGCAATACGAAACACATGTTTAGTCTATCGTGTTTCGATCTCGGAGCGTTTTAAACATCACCTCTAGAACAGCGTTAGTTGTTGTCTGTCAACACTGTTAGGCTAGGCTACCGTCAACGGAGAACGTTTATTACCTCAGCTAGCCGACTGCGGGGAACAAAATACCCTTTAAATGAACATGACTGTCAGATTAAATGATCAGATTCATATCACCGACCCAATCACACATACGTCGAGTAGGGCCTTTCTTCGCCCATCATCGACAATGCCAAAACATCTCCATTATCTACAGCCACCACGGGGCGCCAAAGGGGCTCGTGTTCAAGTAAGGATGTAGAACATTTAAAGAGCGAGAAATTGTTTTATGGGATCGACTTATTTTATAAAGGCGATAAAATATATATTATTTTCTCTCTAAAGAAACGAGTGGTGCGAGGTCCTCAGTATAATTTTCATAACTTCATATAATGTATGTCATTGTAACAATTTTCGACGTTGCAATTATTCAGGATTCAACAACTTTGGTTTTTTAAGACTGTCTTTGTCAAATATGGCATTTAATTTTTACCATACAAATTTAGTTATCCATTTTTTTTATTGTTTCACTAATATAAACATTTTAATGAGAAATATTTATAGCAAGCATATATTAATTTTACTTAGGATAAATCATGGAATCAACCCAGAAATGTAGTATTTGGTAAATATATATTTAATATTCATACTTTTTTTTTTTACATATATTGTGTTCTTATGATCAGAGAAAAAGACAGCAATATTAAATCTCTGTTTTTATTTATTTTGTGTTTTGACTTTAGTTACCTAGCAACAGAAATAGTGTGACCCCTAGCATCATTGATTAGTCTGTAAGGACGAAACTCACTATCATTCTTCAAACGGTGGCTATAAGTGTGTCTTTTACGCAATTCTTCGAACGGACTATTACTATTTTACCCATATCTATATGATATCCTAATGCTAATGTTTACATTGAATTAGCGGATTTAGCCCTCACCGTAATTACGTTCACATGGACCAGACATACTCATTATCCAAGCCTAGTGATATTACGTATAATCAAATCAGCTGCCAACACGAAGCAAAAGACCGTAAACAATACATCATTTATATTTTAATAGCAAAATGTGTTGCTAATTCATTCAAAGGCAATTCTCGTAAATAAGGATAAGATCAGACTTAGCTAAATTCATTACGATCTTGTATGACAAAATAAGGAATGGATAATAAGATATGAAATACATGACAGTATAAATACTGTCGACTATGGTTGACCTCAATTACTGCTTTTTTACGAAATATCTGTTCGGCAGATTAGATTTTCTACTGAAGAAATAGCATGTGATTTGGTTTCCATAACAAAATCAAATCTTTCATTCTCGTCTTACGCGATAACATAATTATTATTTTTAGCTTAGTTCTTGGTGATCTCTTTACTGATAAAGATTATCTATAATATGCGATAAAAACCCTAATGTTTTGATTTAAAAATATTTGAAGGTAAACATTTCTATCCTGTCTATACACATGTATTTACTATATACATTGTTCACCTCATCTTCTTTCCTCTTAGATAAAACGCATGAAAAAACCGTTAATAATGAGAATCGTATCACACCACTTTAGTGCCTCAAACCGATATTGAATAATAACATTACGTCATCCATTCAAGTTATTGAATGAAATGGAATTTTTAATTTGCCACGAGGACAGAAGTTTAAATTGATAAATCTTTGGTGGGTGTACATAGGCCGTAAAACCTCTAACAGAAAATAGTGCGGTCCACGTGTTTTCTGTATGTTATCATAGTCTGATACCTTCTACAATTAAATCCGAATTAGACATTCACTGATTACTAACTTCATTCATTAACAGAGCCTACTTATTTCCAGTAAATTAAGAATGATCACCCGACCATGCCAAAAGTTTGTAGATATGTAGGAACTGCAGATAGCACATGTTTGACACGCGCGATTTGGGATGATAGCGGCCAGTTTGTGCTTGCCCGCTGTGTGTAAGTTTTGATAGCACCTCTTGCCACAGACGGGACGATGTACTAATATTGATTGAAACAATTAGGTGTTCTGTTCCTCTGATAATGACCCGCAATATTGGAGTCATTAAGAATATTATAATCCGAAACTGACACCAGGGGTTAGAGGTATTTGTTTATCGCTATAGGTTTATGATCATTAATTCCTAGATTGACAGCACAGTTCCTAGGCCGATTGGCCGAGTAACGCTACTAATCTTGAGGCGAGAGCCCCTCGCCTATAGGCTGTACGACTGGTATGCCGATTCTCTCCACACGGCAAGATTGATCCAGCCCTCCCGTGTATCGCTACTAACTTTAGGGCTCATTAACAGCATAATAGATTCCTATCACCCCCTCCTCAGCCCTCACCCTCCCTCCTAAGACGTTTCATTACGATAACGATTCTTGCGGTGTTTGGTTGTTCTTGTCGCTGTACAAATCACCCTGTCTTAATTGAAGAGAATTTATTCATTAAGTGGTAAGGCATTAGACAAGGCACGGACTACAGACGCACTGGTAGATAGAATTGCTATTGACTTGTCAAGAGACAGTCTGTATCACTTTAACGGCTGATGATGCTGTGTCAAAGTGTTAGAAACAGGTAATATTGTCACCATGGACCAGCGAGAGTCGGAGCTCTGTTTACCGTTTTAGAATATGTAATAGCTACTAAACCTATTACAGACAGTTTGACGCAAGTGCTTCCGGCCGTTTGGAAACCCCTTACTCGTATTGGTGTACTAGTATGTGAAAGTCGGAACTTCTTGTTTGGATTCACTTGGTGATTTTTGCTTATTTGCCAAAGGACATTTTACATAAATTTGATGGACATTGACATTTCTATGAATATCCAGTGGTGAACTTGCTACTCAACATCACAAACGGATCATTGTCACTTAGATTTATTTTAAGAAATTGACAATATCATTTCAAATGGTTTGTATTGTTATTTCACTTGGGACATTCTCTTAACTTCAGAAGTTGCTCAATTAAAACTTTATACGCATTGTCTACAAGGAATGGATTGTAGTATGAATTCCAGACATCACAACTCGCTAACTTCATCCTGTTATCCAAGAGACAGTGCTTTCTTCACCGCCCCAAGGACATGGCATCCCCACATTTACGAGAAAACACCAAAACAACCGACACCTCATTTCATTTCAAACATTCTTGGTACCTGCTTTGATAAGGACAATGTGAAAATCGAAGAGAAAAGGACAATGCACGTGCGTGGGGATGAGCGCAGACACCGTGGTTATGGGTACGATTCCAGCGATGGAAAGGAAGGCTACACTAAACATCGAAATTCGGACTTGGACGGATACATATCCGGACCGGAAAATTTGGAAAATAGACATCATGGTTCAAGTCTTGAAAGTAAGCATTATTTTAAATATATTCCTTTGTTTTGCTTATTTTGTAATCAATGCTTGTTATATTTGGTTTGTATTTTTGTTGTTTTCCCCAATTAAGTGAACATTATTTGGCATTTTTAAGAGATTTGTAAATGATGACCTGTTTAATGTTTTGTGTCTGATGCCATTTTGAAGCAATATTTCAAAATTAAGGTGATGTTTTTGCAATCATATGATAGAAAGAAATAATTTTTGTTTTCTTTAAATGGATTTATTTTCTTCACAAAGTCAACCCTTACAATCAAAGAAGAATTTTAATATAACTTTTACATGTCCGCCATATAGAGAGGAGTTGGTTTTTCCGTAATAATTAAAATTCTTTAATTAAATCATGAACTGATATGAAGGCGTTGCTTAAAATATGAGAAGAAATCTGAATTTGTTAATGAACGGAAATTAATTTATCTAATTTGTATGTTTTATATTAAGAAATATGTTATCATTCATGTTTTCTTATCTGATAACATTATTTTCATGTGTGTGGGAAAGTGTTTGGAAGGAAGATTGGAAGCATTACTTTTTTTGAATGGTTACATCCATTTTTTTATCTGTAACTATTTACGTGCACTTTAGCATGAGTTTGTATCAAAAAGTGTAATTTGAGAATCGTAAATCTATAAAGCAGTATCAGCAGAAGTAAAAATAAAGGAATCGTATAACATGTATTTAAACCTTTATCTCATACTTTGAGTATAACTGATTCGGTCATCGTGCTGCTAAATAGGATATTTCACAAATGTATTTCATTATGTAAGCTGCGAATATGTTATTTTTATTATATAGAATTATATTAAATTAATTCCATTTCGATATTATTGTCAAATGATTTGTTCACATAAGCACGTGTCTAAATTGTTAATTTGCAATTTAGCAAAAACCTGTACGAGGATGGCAGTTTGTATGGAAAAATGGGAGTTAAAATTGGTAAATACCGATAAGCACATCTGAAAAATCATGTATACAGAGAAAAAAATATATAAAAAAATTCTTTCAACAAATTGTGCAACACATAGGCTTATATAAACAGCAGGATGGATCCTAACAACTACAAATTGACATTATAATCTATTCTGGAAAAGCTCATGACAGGTTAAAACATTTTATTTTAAGCATTTTTCCTTTGAAGTAAATTATGAAAATCTAGCGATGAGTTTAGTTAAATAGTTTTTACGTCTCAATGTCAACATGGTGATGTTTAATTGATGCAGTAGCTAAACTATTTTAGTAACTATTTCTGATAACATTTATGTCAAATGACATAGACTTTTGAAATTTCCTAATATTTACTTTGAAGAACGTCTTTCCGTTTTTTGTCTTTGACGTCACAAACCACAAAATATTAGAACAATGCTTAATAGGTAAGAAATGCATACGGTATTACTATTATATGGAACATATAGCGAATAAGATTTGAAAATTTTGTAAAAATCTATATTTATCTGAAATATAGTATGATCATTTTAAATCTGAATTTGGACGTTTTATAACTATTTAATTTGAATAAAACCATACTTGTCAAATGCTTTGAATACGTGTCTTAAAAATGAAAAGCAATCTTTGACAGGAAATCTAAAACAAATACTATGTATTTGTCAATATTAAGCACTTCCCAACAGAAGTTCAACATGAAAATAACTCGCGTGTATTTTCGTATGAAAAATAAAATTAAAATAAAGCACATATTTTTTTGTTAAACATTAAACAATAAACAAATCAATTCAAAATTGCGATATAAAAACATATCAAAATAGTTAAGACATTTACAACACCTATCCTTACATAAAGTCAAATGAGATTTATGTAAAAGAAATCATGTATATTTCCACTTTGATATTGTAAATGGCATCATTGTCGGTTAACGGTCATACTTATGCGAGAACCCTCAGTCTCCTTGTTTTGATTTCAGCTTGTCATTTGTATGTATCAAGTATCATAGATGTAAAGACGAACTGCTAGTTTATCTCGGAATACATTTAATATGTTGATCAGGGAAAGAATTGCTAGTATATAATTTGTATGTTTTGTGATAAGCTGTTAATAAGACGTTCCGCGTGATCAACCAAGCATTTAAAGTAGTTTGTTGATGCGTCTCATCAACAATTAGTGAAACTTTGTAGAGCAACACATAATTTGTTTAAACACAGTTGTTTATTCTAACATTTTGAAGCTTTCATTTCCATTCTGTTTCCATTCCTCTTGATAAGACGTTTATTTAGTGATACAATGTTGTGTTATGTAGTACACGATTATGATACAATGATATGATGAGACAGTTTGAAACAATATTCAGCAATTCAGCAAAACGTATTTTGATAAGATATATAATGTTCAGGGCAATACCATGCATTATATGGATTGAGATTAACCCAAACATATATAGTAATAAACAACTATACAATACACATATAGAAAAAAATTAACCCATTAACACAAAATTATGCATGATGAAGTACCCTACAGCAATGTATGATTGACACACAAATAATATAGTAACTCTAAACGATGATTATCTGCTATAATATATTTTAATTGAAATCTTATTTGCAAAATATTCAAGAATCAAGAGAGTTGCTGTCTACAACGTCTACAACGTTTTAATAAGATTTTTTAAAATGATAAAATTGATTAAACACAAAGCCCGTTATTTGTTAATAGCCTTTTTACAAATTTATTACAACACGACGATAATGGTTTCAAAGATTTCTTTTAAGGTTCGGTAGAAATTTAAAAGAAATTATTTAAAAGCCAATATTATCTTTAAGGTTAAAAGCTGAAAATAAAAATTAATTTATTAGAATGGTTTTTTCCGCTCAAAACAATTCATTTAAACTACTCTAGAATGAAAAACGAACATCATATCACAATTTAAATGTTCATTAATTTAATGAGGAATGTGTGGACGTGTGATCAGTGCCGGAAATAATGTTATAATTATTACTGATGTAACACGACTTAAAACATTATTGCTAACTATTAATTAACAGAAAGGATATTGAATTATCTTCCGCGGAGGCTGGCAAAGATTGGGAATTCACGGCACCAATCACAGCCAATCAATCTGAGGGATTGTGGTGGGGGGAGGGGGAGGGGTACCAACCATAGTCATCAACACTCTTGTTTTGAGTGATTACTTCTATGTTGGCTCGGCTGATGGAGAAATGGATATTGTCATACACGGATGGAATCTGTTGTCACTGTAATAGAGGCTGGATATCTCCAATTAATGAAATGATTGTTTTTTATCACGATCAAGATGTGACGACTTTCGCAGTTATTAATATAGATGAAATTCATTATGTTGAATAAATGTGTAGTCATACTATTCATTTAATTGTAGCATCGTCGTTTAAATTGTCATACAATAGTTTGTATATAGTTTTTCTGTGTGTGATATTTAAGGCTTATTTTTTTAATTTGGGCCATATATCTCCGACATCAACCTTTCAGTAGTACATATATGTATAGAAAAGGTATGAGTGTTCTAATTAACAGCAGGATGGAGTCTGGCCAAGTTTACATTGTTTTATCTTTTGAATTCTGCAACATCTTCTAACATTTTTAAAATCTTGTAATTTACAAATGGTTTGGTCTAAAATATGCATTTAATGTACTATTTAAAATTATTTTAGTGTGGTTTAAAGTAAATTAGTTAACGATCGGGTTTTAGTCGTAGCTTCATTTCAAATGACTGATTTACGGTGCTTTTAGTATGTATATATTTATAAATCATTGAATCATCATTGAAAGGCGATTGTTAGCAGCAGTAATATTTACACATTTAAACAGAGTCTGTTACATAAATGTAATTTGCATTAACTACCATTACGTTTAATAATATTCTTTCAGTAGCGTTTCTCAAACACCAGTATCTTTACGTAAACATAGATTACATATTTATGACATCCTAAAGAAATAAGACAGTTATGCAGACAATAGGAAAGTGTAAGCGTTAATGTACTAATTAATAGAAGTGATATTGGCGTAATTGTCGCATTAGGATTATCATTTATGTAACATAGTGGCATTTGTATACGAGAGTATTTAGAATAGTAAATCGTTATGACTGGCGTAGGGTCGCGTTGGCCAGAGACTGCGTATGCATAACGCTGTGTAATAGTCTGTTAACAATTACGGCACAGCTTCCCAGACAAGTGAACTATAACATCGTATCAAATATCGCTACAATTACTGGTAATAAGCCCAGCACGAGATAGATGTATTAATGTAGAATGCGATACAATGTGTGAGGAAGAACTCGACACATGTGTAACGCACACCTCGTAGTTGCTATGACGATTACGTAAATATATAATTAATTTCGTATATCAGAGTACATTTAGGTTGTCACCTTACATGTATAACGTGAATATCAATGTTCTGCGCTTATCATCATTATGTATCGTATGGCTATTCCCAGCCAAAGTAGCAGGAACAAATTTGCCTGAACTTCGATAAAGTGATGATTTTGATGTGACTTTTCTTATTATCCTAATTAAACCCACCTGGATACTGAAACTTAACCCGGTCATTTTTTATGTGCTCTTACATGTTTTCCGATTTCAATGTTGCCAAAATGTATAATGTATGATGTATATATGTATAGATAATAATATAAGATATATTGTAATTACATCTACACGCATTTAGTATCATTATAATATTTCATTTCATTTACAAAATTGTCAAATGATTCTCAACTTATTGAAAAATTTTGAATTCATATATTACAATAATAGCAAAAACGTTAATAGAGAAGTGGTGTTACGTCGGTAAGTAAAATAAATAATTAAAGATGAATTTCACCAGATGACAATGTATTTTTTTATGTAATGTCGCTTAGTAAAATTTTAAATTTTTTATTTAATAAAGATAAATTTCACCTATTGACAATGCGATTTTTTTATGTAACGTCGGTAAGTCAAATAACTAATTGAAGATACATTTCACCAGATAACAATGCGATTTTTTTTCAAAATGGATCCTGTAAACCAACTGTCTATCGTGTGCGATTCATTTTCGAGAGCTTCGATATCAAGGTAAATTCGTGAAATTTGATCTCCGCTAATTAATATCTTCCACAGTTTTTGCACATTGAATGTCAACCTTATTTCCATTCAATGTCAAATCCGCGAAAGTTTTATCTCCACAAAAATGCTTTAAAATGGAAATAGCGAAAATTTGTTAGCCGCGAATTAAAGTTGGTTTGCAGTAAGTTATATAAGTTATATCACATATCGAACATCATATCAATATGTCTTGTGCATGTACAATGTAAATAGATGACTACTGATATAAGTAATAAGATGTAAGGGAAAAGAGCAGTAAAGAGAATTATATTGGAGGATGTGGCTTTTCCCACACAATTAAGGTGTATGTAGGACGAAAGAGGCTATGGGTGGGGGCGGTTTTATATCCATAAGTCTGTTCTCACCATTTACCTTGGTCATACTAATCACGCCGATATCTGTCAATCTACACACCAGCGATAAGGCATTAGTTACCTATCGACGTACTAGATACTGTCTGCTAGAACGACTTGACATATCTATCATAATTAGACGGCTGTTGAGGTCTGTATGGTAGACCAGGTAAATAAACAAATGATGACCAGTCAGATTCGGACATGTCGATAGGTTATAAAACTAGCGAACATGCCTTCAAAAATTTGTAAATTTCTGCGTAGGTATATAAAATATTCACAATATAGCTATTTTTATTCATTTAACGCGCTAAATGAATTTACAAAAGAAAAAAATACTGTAACGTTGTTTTTTAATCGCGGGGAACCAATTTCGTTGTATTTACGGTCCAATTAATCCCGCGATATTGAAAATCACCGCTAACATGATAATAATGACAAGAACGATAAGTTGTATTCCCGATGTTTTATAGTTTGACAATGCATGGATATAGTCTCTGCGTTAATTAGTATGAAGAAAAAATTATCACGAAATTTTCTCCTAGCGAAATTTAACAACTACCGAGAACAAATGACACATCATTGATGGTAAGACTATTTTTTATTGAAAAGAAACCTATGATATCCAAAGGTATACGAACCCATCGATCGTTATGACGATAAGAATTATTTTATTAATACATCTTTTAAAACTGTATGGGTAAGGTTGTCTGCAAAGTAAATAAAGAGGAAGAGATTAAATATTTAATCTGGAAGTGTAGATTAATACAACAAACATTTAATGCTGTCAAGACGTATGCTATGACAAAATTAACATATAAATATTATTTAAAAAAGGAGAAAACTCGTCTCAATACCACGTCGTTTTATTATATCTGTATGATGGAGACAATTTGTAGTATTTAAAAATTAGAATGAATATTTTCTATTTATGGAAATATAACACAAAAGTCAGAGTGTACTTTAAATAGAGGTTACACAACGAGTGGTTGTTGAATATGGAATTTATTCCACACGAGTTAGTTATTTTTTTTAAAGTTACAAAAGACACCAGCTTTAGCGAGTGTCTTTTGTAACTTTAAAAAAATAACTTACGAGTGTGGAATAAATTCCATATGCAATAACAACGAGTTGTGTGACCTGTTTCTACCACAATTATATCCGATATTTTTAGCCGATATAAATACGACGAGGATAAGGTAACGTGTGCAAATATGCAAATAAGATGTAGTGATATTTACATAGGCAAAAAAGGCGCTAATTAATATTCAAAAGTCATATTTTGAATCCATTCATATAAAAGCCTTCGAATTGGGAACAACCTTCCCCCCCAAATAATCTTCAAGCCATTGTAATCAAGTTCAAGTTCGTTTCAGACTAATCTACTCTACCAAACTCACCAGTATTAACGTCCAAACGAGTTACACAAATTATTCAACTTCACATAAAACGTCACGTTTTTGAGACATGCGACGACCTCGACGCATACTGTAAACTTTCCAACGGCAGTTTTGATGTCAGGCGGCGATCACAACATCCATTGTAGTGTGACGTCACTCGATTATTAATGACGTTGACAAATGACGATGTTGCACTGAAAAATAAGTTATTCGGTCAAAGTTCACCGTGTCAGCAAATCAGAATACGTACAGAGTTATACCACGTGTGGTAAATAATCAAGTTTGGCTTAATTTCATACAGTTGTATAGTGCAGTTCAATTCTAACGATGTTTAAAATCTCGAGTTCTTTTTATGCAAATCTACTCTTATACGGACTGAGAAGTATTTATTCGTCAATCAAATATCACCAATTTTCTTTTATCAAGGTGATGGCGACACGAAACAGAAGAGGAAGAGCGAGGACGAGGACTCCAACCCTGACAACCAAGCTAAGAAGAAGAAAGCTAGAACAACTTTCACGGGCAGACAAATCTTTGAGTTAGAAAAGCAATTCGAACAAAAGAAATACCTCTCGTCGGCGGAACGAGCAGAAATGGCGGCCCTGTTAAATGTTACGGAAACACAGGTAAGAAAATTCCTTGTTAATTTAAGTTTAATTAATTTTTACTAATGGATTTTTTGAAATAAATAAATAAATAAATAAATAAAAATAGAAAAAAAAATAAACAATACAAACATGTAAAGGAAGTCAAAATTCAATCGGCAAATATCAATGAAAGCAACGAAAATAAAATAAAATTCAACAAGAGTAAACGAATATAATGTGGAGACGAATTAAGATCTATTTTTGATTAGCGATACTCGTGCGTCATGCAAATGGTGGTCACAATCTAAAAAGATATATTCAAATAGATTGAGGTGATTTTCGCGAATCAATGTCAAACGACATGGCGGCGATAGTTAAATACAAAAACCATACATCTTTATACCTAAATGACATCGTACGATATCTATTCTGACAAAGGACAATTGCAAAACCTATTGACATAGGAATTTGGAACTTTTTGTTTCAATTTACTTAGAGAGTCAGCGGTATTTATTGTCTGGGACAGAGATAAGAATTTGGTTTCTTACATTGAGAGAAATAATGACACGTGGTCCTCATTGTCAACAGAAAATACTAAATTTCGTTTTATTTTTGGATTTTCAATAAAGAGCAAAAACTAAGTAGAAATATAGAAACAATAAGAATAAATGAGTTCGTCTTGAGATATAGGATGCCAGACGTTACCTTCTATGTACTAGTGGATTTACCATTGTAGCAAAGATTCGTGTTGTATCTATTTTGAATAGCTATTTGTGCTTTGTTTTCGTTAGAGATGTCACTTTGAAATTCTGATGTGTTTTCCACTCGATGATGATTAGACTTGTGATGTACCTTTGAGTCTTTTGCTCCGTGATGTATCGCGGGTCGGTGATTAACAACGCATGATGTACGGGGCCAATCTATTCTTCGTTTACATGTCTGTGCATCTTTTATTTCTAGGTGAAGATCTGGTTTCAAAACAGACGAACAAAATGGAAGAAACAGGAAAATATTTCAAACGCTGAAGCAGCTGAACATAAAGTGCACGTGGACAAGACGCACGACATGGCACGTGCGTCTGTCAACACTAAGACGGGAAAATCGGAATCCCTGTCCGTACCCGTCGTCCAAATCTCTTTAAAACAAACAGTTTTTACCCAGCAAATAAACATGGAAGGAGATATCGTGAAACAGTCAAATGACTCCCCCATTCCAAGCAACCATTCTGATGATTCCTGTCCCAGACATGACCTTTTAACAGAGTGTGAAAACTCAAAAGACTCCAATGTTCATATGGATCATGACACTTCGGAACCTTGTGTAGATGTTGATGTCACCGAAACTCGTGTACCCGAAAGTAATGACGTTTTAGACGACGAGTCATCGAAAGATGTCCCATCAACAATTTGTTCACAACCGTTCCAATGACGTCATTGATATGGCACCTTTGTTTAAATTATAACCGTTGTCAATTTGTATTTATTTAAATATTCTATCATCACAACAGGTAATGTGTGACACGGAAAGCTAAATCATTTTTTTATGTTTTACATCATATGCTTTACTTTCACATAGTAATGTTTCCTTACAATGATGACTTAACGTTTGTACCAAATATACGTTACATGGACTAATTATCTTTGATTGACAATTTGGTTTTTACAAAACATGGAAGTTTTATTACTTTACTGAAATTTCTTGATAGAATGTTACCTAGTTGATGGTTTTGCAACAAAAATCTAGTATTAATTTTGCAGTAAAATATATTGTAAGCTTCCTTTGAATATAGAGTAAAAACTTATTCCTATACATAATACAGATCGTCATTAAATATACGATCTGTAAAAAGGCCATTAAGTAATGAAGGAAGTCAAAACATTAGAAACGAAGATTGGTATGCAGAATGTTTATATCCCAATATTCATGAATTCACGAAGTTTCTCAAACATGGTGTACTATAGATAAGAGCTATCGCCGGTCCCCTCATCAATATATACTGTAACCCCGTCTACAAGTGTCTCTGGAGAATTTTTCGGAGTCTGGCCATTTTTTCTGAAAAAGACTTTTTATCGGAAAATGAAGAGTGCTAACGTCAACCGATATGTACGCATGTGATAGCCTTTGTTGGTCAGTTAATTGACCACACAACTATATGGCACTGCACCAATCATTGAATGGTTAACAGGTGCTGAACCAATCGCTGAACGGTACACAAATGACGCAGTAGACGTATTTGTAAACAGGTGATCAAACTTAAATGGTAGTTACTTAAGGGTCACGACTTGGTCTGGCTAAGGTGGATGTGTAACGGAACGGAAGCCATTTACACTGGTGGTCTGAAACGTTTTTCATTGTAAAATGATGTGTATTCAGTGTTTCTTGATGTTTATTATGTATATGTGGTGACTATTGTTATATTCCGTAACATATTGATAACACTACAGAAAATAAAAGAACTCAATTAATTAATCGACTGGTTTTCTATTTAACTTTAATTCTTGTACACATTTCAAAACCTTTACATGAAAGATATCTTCAACAATGACATGGACCTAATTAAATGAAAAATCATGTGGATACTGTTACACAAAGTTTAATAATCTTCCAATATTATTTACATTGAGTTGGACAAAAACAGGGGTTCTGATACCATTACAGACAACAAAAGTACTCGAAGATTTAATCAACTGGTTTTCTATTTTGACTTTATTTCTTGTACACATTTCATTACCTTTGTATGAAAAATACCATCTACTCTAGTGCATACTTCTCTTTATTTTATTTCTGAATCTGAAGTTTTCTTATTTTGATTATGATAATGACTATTCACTAACATTTAGATCTACAAACAAAATAGCTTGAAAGTTCCAAACCGGGAAAAATACCTGCGAATAGTTTATACTATAAAACATCCTCAATACTCTAGGGGTTAATATCACTGACGTAATATCAACCCCAGGACAATATCATAGTAAAACTGAAAGCAGTTTCCGGAGAAAAAATCTGAACCAATCATAGGCCCGCAAAAATTCCCTTTGAAGAGCGACGCCCAACTTCAATGTCACACATTCAACCACAGTGTACTGTTATACGACTCTTTCGATGTACATCAAAGGACGAAATACCTGTTCCATTCCGTTGCCTCCAGTTTTGCTATGAGATAGTCCAGGGGTTAATATAACGTCAGATATAGTAACCCCTGGAGTATTGGAAATGACTATAAAGTAAATATTTCATTGTGTGCTTCTGCTTATACAGCGAAATCAAACCTTTGACCTTTGGAGAAATAAAATATTCAAAATAGATTGGAATATGCTGGGTAGGCCAAATATTTTGGGGATTTTTTTTGTTATTGGTTAAAAATACCAGTTTGAAATGACCTGTTTTGTTTTTTGTCTAGGAGCTTATTTATGATTTGGAGGTCAAAATAATTCATGAAAGGTGATTATGTACAAAATGTCCTGAATTCAGTACTAAAAATTATCACACACAATTTATATCATACTTTCTACAATTGGCTTTCACTCAATGATTCAAGCTTCGCTTTGTCTATGTCTTTCTTTCAATATGATTAGAAAATAAAATCGGTAATATTTAAAAATTCATCATCCGGAATTTGAAGTTTATTTTTATTCTCTGGAGAGGGTGGAAATAGAACATGAATGTAATAACGACGGGTAGACTCTTCATTTCACAGCAATTTTAGAAAAATGTATTCACTGAAGACAATACATTTTCTTCAAAGATATCTGATGATCGCTCCTACTTGTTGCCGCTAATCCTTTCAATCAATGTGACAATTCTCCTCTGTAAGATATAAGCCATTAAAATACAATTTTAGAAATCGCTATAGGCTAAAATTGATTAAGATATGCTGTTATAATATAAATAAACTCAATAGATGACATAGATGTATTCGTATTCAGGGGAAAATTATTTCCTTTTAACCATTCGTATGTCCATGCTAACATATAGTTATAATAGAAATACAGAAAAATCAAAAAGTAGAAATTGAGAAAGTCAGTTACACTGAAACAATTATTCACACACTATATCAGTCGTACAAGAACCCATTATTACAAATGTACATTGAGTATTTGATCAGGAAAATACATGAACGAAGAAAATACTAAGCATCTTTGAAAAAATTTAATCCATCAAACCGTTATTCCGTTTTTCTAGAGCTCAGTATTAGTACGAGGCGTTGACAACCGATGATGAATAAAGGCGACTAAAATCGAAAGTTGACGTAATCATATCAATGTCAATGATGCGGATCGAAAACCACTTGAAGAAAGAGTGAACGAGTTTATGTGTTATGTGCCAAAATAACATTGCATATAATTGCCTGGAATAGCCACAAGACCCTAGGTTATTGACACAATTTACTCGGTAGAATTTCAAATACCAGATTAAAAGACATGTTGTAGGATAATAATCACAAAAAACACACACACACAAATTTTAATGATGTTTTTGATATTCCAGAGACTTTCTAGAGACTAGTGGCCAGTCTACTATTTTCCCGTTCTGTACTATAATATCTCTGATCGAGTGAATTGCAGCATGTCATACAAAAAGGAAGAATGGTACTCTTTAAGTTGATAGTGCTATACTGGACAGCGATAGAACTGTTCTGTACACTACACTATAGTTAACATCTTCTTTCCATTGATATTTAGATAAAATGTATCTAAATATTTATAAACGTCAATAGCAACTATGAAAACAACTAACGTTTCTACAAAGCAAAAATCGCTTGCTATGAGATGTTCTGTATTTGCATATCACATAATCTCCTTTTGAGGGTAGATATTGATAATAATGTCATGTTTTGCTGAGATTACATCATTTTATTATATTTAAGAATAACCGGCAAATTTCAATGCTTACCCGCAATAGCAGAAAACTCTCTAACTATAAAAAGTGTATGATTTGTGAAAGCGTCACTGTGTAATGAAAAACACTGATTATATCACTAGCCAAAATATTCCATCTTTTCATATTTCATAGTTACCTCCCTTGTGAAAAGGTATCTATTGTGACGTCATTATTTTGTGAGTGAAATTCACGTTGTTTTCTCTGAAAAGTATGACGTTGCGTTTGCAAACACATGGCGATACAATCAATACCTACCAGCAAGGGCAGATAACTCAGACTAATCGTTTACATTGTATATCATTTTTAAAGCAATTGTTGATACTTTCAAACTTTCACCTCTGTTGTCAGGAGATGTAGCACTTTGAATACATTGCATAACTTTAACTGTCAACAACCCGACAGGACACATTTTTTATTTCCAACTTTAACAATGTTTTAGAGTTCGAGTTAGAATTCCAACACATTCATTACTGCTATTCATGCCTAATGTTACGAATGTATTTTTATGTCTCGTCATTTTAAGTTCAAGCATTAAGATTAGTTGCTATTCCTGCCGAGAGTCAACAAATTTAATTGGCAACTAAACAGATATATATAGCATGATAAATGTTTAAAGTGGGGTAAAAATTGAAATATGACTGAACTGATAAGATAATAAAAACATTGCTCGCTACTTGTCCCTCAAAGAACGAAATTGAGAAGTTAGTATTCTCTTTAACAACACAAAAAGAATTGCACTTAAACTCATTTTCTCTCGTCTAAAACGTTTTCCCCTCCTTAGCAAATTTAAAGCATTTTAAGCATTGATTTTAAAGGAAAACTTAATGTCACTAACGATTTGATTTCTGTGGGGATGCGTTGTAAAATGATCGCAAAAATGGGGGGGGGGGGAGGAGGAGGAGGATGGAAAGTGATAAATGCCTCCGCTTGGGTTCTGATAAGCCAGGAACAACAAAAGGGCATTAGGAGACTCTTTGGAAATAAACGGTTTAAAAACGAGAAATCAATTACACATTCAATACTTTTGAGCTAAGTATAATGTCTTGATTGAATGACTTTTTTTCTAAAATAAAATTTTACGAAAACGAAATAATAATAACCTTATAGCCATATTCAGATATTTACTATTGTATGTTTTTGCGATGAGTATGTGGATATAAAAGTAATGTTGTTTTTGGTTTTCACAACATCTGACGGTGCTATATCTCTAACAAATATATTTAAAACAAGAGCAGAAAAATATATTTTCTTAAAATGCAAAAACAAATGCTTAAGTCAATTATCATACTTACTGATCGTATGTTCGTAATATTTGGCTGGTTTTCAACACGATCTCTTATAAATACTATACAATATATACTGTTGATCTTAATATCTAAAGAATATGACCAAATATGGAAATATGGCGGAAATTTTCAATTAAAATTTTGCAATATGAGACATTGGTATTGATGATGACCCTGGTACACTTCTGTAACTGAATGCATAAATCCTAATGGTATGTCTCTATCTATAAATAGATTTATTATTCCATAACTATACATATTTCCCAATGAAAGAAATCATTTCATAAACTCTATATCAGTTTATTATCGTGTATGTTTATAGATCAGTGTGTAAACACCTATAGTGACTATCATTGGTAATTTCCATCTTATCTTGATTTGTTTTTAATAATTGTTCACATTCAATCTGTCATATTTTGTTTTCGTTTCGTTTAATTTATCAGTTTTGGATTCGGCGCCTCGATATTTTGACAAACAACATCAAGTGTCCCTAAGCTACACATTTCACGGCCTTTTCTGCAAACAGGTTACTTACTAAATGTGTACAATACTTATCAATCATACTTATCTAACGCAATTTAAGCTCATGCTCTTACTATATTCTTGTAAGTGAAATATTTAGCCGTAAGTGTTTTCCTTTTTTCTTTCCATTATTCTAAAAAATCTATATTAATTAGATTAACAAATTGCCAGTGTATGGCTTCAATGGCATAAGAACTTTTAAATCTATAGCTAGAAAATTTGCAAATATATGCATATAAATTTTCCAGATATTGAGTTTTATATCCTTTATTTCCATTTACCATCAAATACCTAGTATGCACTCCATAAACCATAAGGGGAAAGTTACATTGATAAACTGTATGTAGTTGTTTTGTATCATCATGTAAAATAATAGTAAAACGGTATGTAATTCTTACATTTTATTGGCATATTTTGTTATTACATACTTTGGTTCAGTGTCAGTATTTGCATCAACAGTATTTTTGTACTTGATTTTTATAGAAGGGAATATTTTGGAATGTTTAACATGTGGTTATGATTTCTGATCACGTAAGAAGACAGGTAAATATCAAAAATTAATTTCAAACCTATATTTAGAATGGAACGATATGAAACATGTTGAGTTACAACTTGTTTTAAATATTTGTTCTCACAATTAAAACCGAAAACGACTATGACGATGTTATGTGTTCTGATCGCTAAACGAGACTGGTAAATAGTAAAAAAAAATGTCTTAACATTTTTGATAAAACTGGTGGTTAATTTTAAACCTATTTGAAAGAGTGCTACGATATGACATTTATTTTGAATATTCGTTCTCATAATAAAAGCCCAAAAAACACCATTGAATACGATTAAGGGTTCCTCTACAGGACTAGACGTTATTTTAAGAGTCATGATCTGCCTTAAATGTGTTCAGATACCGAGGTATTTACAACCAATGGTTTAGTAACTAATGCAGGATAATAGTTTTGCCTACAACAAACATTTTCAATAGTTTAAAAATATTTTAATGTTTTAGTAACTAATGCAATATAATATTATTAGAAGTTTTGCTACAACAAACATTTTCAATGGTTTGACAAACACATATTGCAACATAATTGCGTTGCCATTTGTAACTTCGCTGATAAAGTGGCAGATTATAATTCCTCAGAGACCATCACAAATGGGGCGTTTTACCAGAAAGATTAATATATATATGAATGAACTTGAATATAAGGTAAGATTTGAAGCTATACACACAAAACAACCTGATTATTGTGCTCTTATCAGATTCTGTTTCGTTACACCTACATTCCTGCCTATAAATGGACAATTTTGAGTTAATTGTCAGAAAGAGACAATTGTCATTCATTGCTTTATTATGCAGGTTTGTGTCTATCACGAAAGCTCGAGATAAAACAAGATAACAAAAGGAACATAACTGATTTCCTTAGACAATGTTTTATATTTTAATTGCGATGGTAACTTGCAGACTGTATCAACTACAACACTAAGCTTTTTACCTGAGAAAGTCATTACCTATTTCATCGACTGTAAAAGACAAGACAGCATCGCTATCATAGACTGAAATCTGTCACAATACTAAAAGCTGGTTATAATCAATATCATTCGCCTAAGCGGGTTAATTAAAGGGTAATAATTGGAATCACTTTCATCATAACAAATCAATGAAAACTTTAGGGACTGCCCCGCGTTCGTGTCACACACAATACATAACCACATTTAGACTATCGGTTACCCTTTCTCTTATATCGTGCATTTGATTTCATTAGATTTCACAGATAGCAATTAGTAGCTAATTTGCCGCTGAAGCTTTTAATTCTGTGCCATAATTCATGTTTCATTAAAAGTGATTCAATTGAGCGAGCTAAATCGTTTACCATTAAACGGAGAAGATAAAGTGACATTGAATCAGATCGGATTCCCTTCTTCATGTCTAACGTTACTCGCTAAGTGTGAAAATTTACGTGTTAGTTTCGTATTGCGTGTCCTAGAACGGTAATACCATTCAAAGAAGGGAAACTGATCAGGGTGAAGAAATGAAGCAGAAAGAAAAGTCAGTCAGTAGATCGTGGCTAGTCTGGGCTGAAAATGTAAAACTTAGCTATGTGCCCATTTACAGCTATTATAGTGAAGAGAAATCTATCGACCGGCCATTGTGTCTACAGCCATTTAGGCAAAGCGACACCATGCAATTCGTGCTAAATGTTTTCTGGTGTTAAAAACATCTGCACACCGATTTATCTTTTGCACGTATGCCGGATACGGCTTGCGGGAGCAGTCACCATTAGAATGAATCCGGCGATATCTGGTGGTCGTTAAACCCAGCCCAAAAATAAATGGCGATAGAGGTACCAAGACGTAGAGCCTTCCAATATAAAGCAAATTATGCGTGTCGACAAAATCCCGAGTCTGTATTAGCTGGTCGTTAGCGGATAGGCGATAACTGGATACAAGTCTCTACCTCCAGAGTAGTCTCAAGTTATCCATCAACGACTTGTTTATATGTAATATTTATTGAGTAATAGACATGCAATTAGGATATCGGATACTGTAGTATCTGATTAGCGCAATGAAATTCTGTTTATAGCATCACGTGACGTACTTATATATACAATCGCGCACCTGTACATGATACAAGCGATGTACCCTACACAGTCAGCCATAAAACTCCTGACGGTTCAACCACATGTTCCCGTACCTGATGTGGTGTGAATATTTTGGCATGCGATTGATCTTAATTTCATTCGAAAACTTTGGGTTCCAAATATTGTTAAATTGAATTACTGTTTAATATACTGTATCTTGATTTACTCCTAACGAATACATTTTATTTGTTACAATGCAGTCTCTCTTCTTTTCTTGTTGTCTGATTTTCTTCTTCTACTTTTTTCTCTTTTGCCTGATTATCTTTTTTCGTTTCTTTTCAATGTCATGATCTATGTTTCTTAATTGGATAGTTTTCTTCGTTATCTTTTCATGATTTCATTCTTAATCGTTTTTCATACTTATTGTGCGTGGTTTTATATATTTTGGTATTTGTTTTTCCATTGTGCTATCTCGGATCTAATTAATACTGGTCATGGTGTACACATTTCTCCTATCTGAACGAATCCCTATTACCTCACAAATGATCGTATTCCAACAACTCTTACCCGAACTAGTTCACTATCTATAATTCGTTGGCTGCACATGCGCTGCTCTGACCCTCACAGATCCAGGGGTTACATTCTGGTGTGGTTCATTCGTTGACTAACACCAAACTAGATAAATCTAATAATAATCCGAGGAAAACCTGCTGCACCTGCAGAAGAACCAAACACGTTATCTTTTAATTCAATTAATAAATTATTGTTTATCAACAAAAGAAATTCCATCTAGCCAAGGTGAACGTACTACACAAAAGAATGAAAGTACACTTTGGCAAACGTGTATATAGGTTTACGTAGAAATATCGGTTTCGAGTTGATGTTTGGCGATATTCTGTCCATTTGAATAAATATATTGTTCTGAATATGATATACCTTAATATCTTTCTCCAACAAATATTGAAAAAAATCTGACATTTTTTCTTTCATATTCTCTAAGTTGTTATATTGTGTGAACTATAATCACGAGATCGTGCGGTGTGTTTAATAAATCTTTTTGCATATTTGCATATAATGGTTAATTAAGCAGTGTTTACATCAGAAGCTTGTTTCGAACAGCCAAAATTTTGAACGGTTCAGTAATTCAATTGAAAATTCATCAATTCATAATCTGGTTTTTGAGAATATTTTTAAAACGCTGTTTGTATATGTGTAGCATTCTATGTGGTGTGGTGTGTGTCCTTCCCAATCTGAGTTATCTCCCCCTCCTTTTAATTTTGATATTAGTATTATTTAATCAGACTGACAGTCAAGGGGCACAAGTGTCAGATCTGGTATTGTCATTATTTACATATATATACAGGTATGTAATATGTATTTTTAGCCTGGCCTTATGCTTGGTAATTGTTTTGCAATATTTCACAAAGATAGTGCAATTATCTGTTGCTTACTTTGATTTTTTTTAAACAAATTCTGTTAATTTTGAAAGTTTTTTTTTTAAATTTCAGATTATATATTTGGTAAGGATAATGGAGTACAAATGGTGACTCAACTGTTTACGCGTAAGAATAAAAACAAAGTTCACAAAATTGAGACTACGAATAATTATGAAAATTCTGTCGTAAAAATTGAAATCATAAGGTATGATAGCAAAATATAGACTAAAATCAATGATTTTTATATTTACACAATGACGAATACTTATTCCCTTGACAGTACAGTACCAGCGGTTGGCTTACACGAGAATTCCGTGAATATATGAAATCAAAAGTTGTCATCAAAGGCATGAAAATTATTGACATATTCACATGGTATGTTAAAACCCTAAACAACTTCCCATTTCGTTTTAAAAAGGATGTCGTGTCGCAAAGTATTGAATTACACTGCACTTTACTTTTTACAGTATACAATTACAGCTTATAAACCAATAGAAAATATTCTAAGATGTAATTATTGGGAACTAGGTAACCGTAAGATATACATGTACATATTCATATCAGAAAAAAAATGTTTGTTTTTGAAAATCTTGCAAACAAATTAGAAACACATTACAGGAGAATAGTACTAAAAAGTAAATAGTAAAAAGTACTTTATTCACAAATATGACAGAGCAAGCACAAACGGATAATTTTATACATATTTTAGATTACCATCATGTAATAAATGTTAAGTCCAATATGTAAAATGGTGGTCCAGCTAAAACGTTTCTCATTATAAATGATAATATCTCCCTCGTCATAATTCCAATTCACAATCATGTCAGCATTGAACAAAAAGGAAACCAAATAAATGTTAACAATAGGTGTTTTGTATTTGTATGAGATATATTGGATATTTCTGTTAGAATATATAACTCTATTGGTTATAATGATATATGTATGGTAAAGAGTACATGTATTATAGAAATAATGATTGCTAATGAATCAAAAATTAAAAGTGATATTCTAGATACTAGTAATATTGTAAACCAACTCATTTTCGCGGCGACTTTATTTCGCGTTTTCGGAATCTCACTTTTTCATCTCCAGTTTTTGTCTCGGACGTAATCTCGCGTTTCTATCTCCAATGATTTTTTGCCTGTGACGTTATCTGAAATTTTCATGTTTGATATTTTCCATGGCGACGTTATCTCGCGTTTTCATCTCCAGTATTTTCTTTCGCGTTGACGTAATCTCACGTTTTCATATCCAATATTTTTTTTCGTGGTGACGTAATTATGCGTTTTCATGTCCAATATTTTTTTCGTGGTGAGGTAATCTCGTGTTTTCGTCTCCAATATTTTTTCGTGGTGACGTAATCTCGCGTTTTCATCTCCAATATTTCTAGCGCGGTGACGTAGTCTTGCGTTTTCATGTCCAATATTTTTTTCGTTGGGACGTTATTTCGCGTTTTCATCTCCAATAATTTTTTCGCTGTGACGTAATCTCGCGTTTTCATGTCAAATATTTTTTTAGTGGTGACGTAGTTTCGCGCTTTCATTTCAAATATTTTTTTCCTTGTGACGTAATCTCGTGTTTTCATCTCTAATATCTTTTCGTGGTGACGTAATTTTGCGTTTTCATGTCCAATATTTTTTGCCCTATGACGCAAATTCGCGTTTTCATGTCCAATAATTTTTCACGGTGACGTAATTTCGCGTTTTTATCACCAATAACTTTTTCACAACGATTTAATTATGCGATTCTAACTCAAACCTATTTATTTTGGGAATTATTTAAATTGGTTAAATCGTCCGAAAAGTTTGTGGTAATGATTTAAGATGGTAATATTATGCATCTTTTATTATTGTTACAAAAATGTGTAAATATTTGAAAAGGAGATCATAACACGAGAACTAAGACATCAAAGCTTAAATGCCAGTGTATCTAACTACATTACCTGCTTTTAATTAAAGTACAAAAATATCTAATTGGAAAAAAAAATGAAAAAAATCAATTGATAAACATTAAACATTAAACAAAATTACATGCTAAAATGTGTTTTTTTTCTTGAGAGAACAGAAAATATCTACACAATCACTGTAAACCGCAACATTATTTATTACGGTGTATTCCTAACGAAATAGTAGTAATGAACATTATCGGGTGGCGTAATGTTTTGTAATTAACTTTTCTTAATTGGTCAAATCAATTCATTAGACTGATATTAAATTGATATTAAAGTCCATCTCACGAAATGAAACCACAAGAGTGCCTTGCGGCTGACTATTAGATAGACGAGATGATAAATGTACAACGGCATTAACAGCCAAGATCACAATGGAACTACATCATTAGAGAAAGAGGAAGCGCTGAAAAGGAAAGAAATAAGGAAACGTAGAGAAGTGATCCGGCTTCTTTACACATGACAAATGTGTTTAATTAAGATTGAGGGATACCGCGGTTTTTACAATGAACAAGTAAATGTTATCAATTTTGCCCTTCATAAAACCGCAAACGTGTCGCGTTTAGAACCACAATGGAGTATCGAGTCACATGCGGGATTCAATTAATGTAGAAACAATAATAAAAATGCCTTCACCCTCTAAATCAAAGCTCATGTTAATCTACAAGAGTAGGAGGGAAATGGAGCAACCGTTTTGTTGTGTTTGATTGGTATTTTCACGCCTCGTCAGCGAATCTACGCCATCTTGATGAACACCATGAGGTTACAAGGGTGAGGGTGGAGGGATGGGGGTGCACGTTGTAGATTTTATTGGCGAGGCGTATTTGATGAAAAGACAATAAAGGGTTTTGTTTGTTAATGTTAAGACTCTGTACAATAAACCTTATATGGCTTATTGAATACCGAACATCAATTTGTATTATAAAAATCTGTGTCGTTTCAAACGCTTTTTGTTTTTCAGTCATGTTTTTACAATTTTTAAACATTTGTAATCATGAATTTGTTTGTTTTCTGCAATTTAAGAATAAAGCACTCTTAATATTTCTTTTTAAAGTATGTTATTCGCCATCAGTTTTTTTTTGTTCGGTAAAAAGGGTTGAAACTTACTAAATAGTTCTTAAAACTTCTTCCCATATCAACGCATTCAACTAAAAAACAAGCACTATCGATAATCATGCATGGGTTACAAACCGGTTCTAAAAGGGTAATTCTTGGATAGCTTATAATGGAGAAAATTATTTAATTTTTTAATATCTGACAACTGTAATCAAACTTGCTTTCGCGTTCAAATAAACTTCCCGGATTTCGCAGGCGATAAGAAATCGCGAAATTTCCGTGAAAATGTTTTAAATACAGGTTAATTAGATCTCCAGAGGTCTATATCGCAAAATTAAAACTCCGCGTCCTGGGGTATAAAACGCAAAATGAAAACTCCACGAAAACGTCCTTAGGTATAAAAACGCAACAGTAAATCTCCACGAAAACGCCCTTAGGTATAAAAATGCGAAATTAAATCTCCACGAAAACATCCTTAGGTTAAAAAAATGCAACATTAAATCCCCGCGAAAACGTCCTTAGGTATAAAAACGCGACATCAAATCTCCACGAAAACGTCTTGGGTAAAAAAAACGTGAAATTAAATCTCCACTTAAACGTAAAGGTAAAAGGTAAAAAAAACGTAGAATTAAATATGTACGAAAATATCCTTAGGTATAAAAACGCAAAGTTAAATTTCCGCGAAAATAAGTTAGTTTACAATATTATTTGACTTAATTTCCATCTATATATATGTTTAATACAACCCAGTCACCCCTGAAAACGCATTGAGACTTCATCAAAGACTAGACCAGTCAACTATGAAATTTCAGGGATGAAAGAATTAAGTCAAGGACAACCAAAACCATACTGTTCAATGATGAATGTCCTTTTAATTTTTCTATATTTAGATGAAGATTTTATAGTTAATGGAGGTTGAAATGTACAGTAGTCGCCATTGTGGTACAGTGTGTTTGGACTGTCCAACTGTTAGACAGATGTTTCGATGTCTTGTGTTTTCTTCCACTGGGGTATTAGGTTAGACGAGGGGATAGTGTTGCAGACAAAACGATGGAAACCTATTATTTAATGTCATTGTTCACTTTCACAAAATAAATCAAGCTAAACATAATTTTGAAACACTTGTAAAAAATTATAGTTTATACAACTCACTTTGCGTAATTGAAATGTAAAATACTTCATTGTTTTCCCCGATTAACCATCAGATTGATTAAAAACTGTTCAGATTTCTTAGAATTAAACTATACAATTCCATCTTTGAATATCTAAAAAGTTGCCTACTACTCATTATCACGTGTTTTCGAGAAAAAAACAAACACACACACAAAAAACTCTGTAATATACAAAGTAGGAATACACAACATCACCAGTAAAATTAAAAAAAAAACAAAAAACCTTTAAAGGACTTCAATATTCATTATTCAAAACTATTCATGTATCTTTATATTTGTTTTTATCGGCTATTTACCTATTTTCTCCGAATCTTTTTTTAACTTCACGCGACACAGATTTGGTAAGAGACCGACCAAGTATTAATATGTCTGGACAGTCTATATGTGTAATCATGTCCTGTAGTTTTAATGGCCGACAGTAAATGGTTCAACACAGACTGTTTTAAACTGAATCTTATTTAAGGTGACATGGGGTGGAAATCATTTGTACAAGACAGTTTGATAATGACTTCATGTGGCGTTAGGAGCCCGACATTGTAATTAGACTAGGACAGATTGTGTTGAATAGATTATATAAAGTCTATTGCACTATATGCCTTTTGGTCCGCCACCATTTTTGTAGACGTTATTTTTATGTCCATAATTGAGTTTACATTATGTATTATCTTGTAACAAAATTTTGTGAATTGTTCAGATGGCCAGTTGTTCCGTATATTCTGGTCAATTACTAAATTGAAAATCATTCTCAATTATGGTTTCTGTTAAACATGTTAATCTTACACATCTGTAAAAACGGAGCGTCAACCCCACCCAGTAAACGGAAGAAAACGAGCTTAAACAACAGCCAGATTATTTGGTAAGTCATAGCATAGCGAACACATATGACATTTAAAATCACTATTGTCATTTCTGCTTGTCTATTAAAGCGACATGCCAATTAACTGATTGAAATAAACTAATTATTGGCTTACTTCTTTGTCTAAATAATAATTTCATTCCATCTCAAGAAATTTAATTGATAAGATGTTAGTCAAAAGGTTTGAATAGCAAGCAAAGCTTATGTGAATTCTCTCCTTACTCTAAATTATACAATAACAACGAATTGTCTTTTGCTATCTACTCAAACTACTTGTTGAGTTGTTGAGTTATTGTTGTTTGCTCCTTCCAATTCAACCAAGATGCTTTGTTAGCAAAATATATTTTAAGTATTCCATAAGTAAAGCATTTCAGTTTTTATTGTTAAAGCGACTTAATAGTCCGACATACCATCTTCTATAATTGTTTTTGTTATGTTAGATGTATAAGCACTCAAGAAACCAGTCATTTGTTGAAAGATCTCATTGAATTCATTGAATTCTGGAATGAAACCCAATTTCTCTGAACGTCTTTGAAAATAATGACACGTTTGTATTACCAAATAATCCATATAAACGATTTATGATGATATGTTCGAGCTCTCCTATTTAGAAGTCAAAAAGAGCTCAAAGAATAGAATACTTCCGGTTATTAGACGCCGTAGATCGTGTTTCCTTGTGTTCGTTGCATTCATCACGATATGATATCATTAAGCGTAACTCTTTGTTTCGTTTGTTAAAGAGAAGATCAAGCTATTCCACCGATGTAACTGCTCTGCGCAGCCTCTGTAAATTACCGATACATATATATAAGCCGACGAGATAGATGTCAAAAGAATAATTTCATCTCTTTTATTTTCAATTTTCATGCAAAATCCTATTTCAAAACTTGATTAATGAACTGTTCCAGCATGCGTATTATCGCATTGCGGTTATACCTGATTGAAGTAGCCTTTAGCATGCACGCATTTCCGTTTATTAAGAATCGTTTTAAATTACTTACTACATTTGTTTCGTGGGAAGCGAAATGTTAGCGAGAAAATCCCTCGGGGAACAATTAAGAAACCAAAGGAAAATACTTCTCATTAACAAAAGCTCTGTGTTTTGATAAGGGATTACTGATTCTTGGAGTAACAAATTGCCACTTGTCTCTCAAGCATGATTCATCAGAGGAAAATTATATTTCTCAGTCTCTCAACATTGTGATTTCATTATTACTAATTAGCGTTTGAGGACATTGATATCGTGACGGATGGGTTGATACAATAGGGCCACATCCGCATAATTGCCGCTAGCCTAGCGGTTAGAGATAGAATCAATTTGTGTAGGTCATTTTGGTCGATCGTTTACATCCGCCTTCACGATATTAAGACAATAATTGTCTTAGCAACATTGAGGAAAGTGAAATAGTTAAGATTTTATGAGGTGTTTCAATTAACTCTAAAATCAATCAAATGTTTGACCTCACGATTATTATTGAAAGGGTTTTATAATGTGTTAATGTTTTACAACTAGGGTGGGTGTGCTATTCGGTATCTTTAGTGACATACTTCAGTGAGATTGTACTATAAAACGGACAAATTTGACTATTATTACAGAGAGAAACATCATGAATATACATCAGCCTCCCAATACATACAGACATCCACATACACTACGCATTGCCTACAGGGGAGACCGTCCTTAAAAACTCTGGCTGATAATAGGACGTTAAGTTAATTAACAACCCAACCAAATTAAATGTTTCGGAGTATCTGTAAATAATTTTATACCAATGAACACAAAACTTCTATCTTATTATCACCTACCAATATAATTTTTCCTTTTTAGATGAAAGACAGTAAAACGTCTTATTTATCAATACGATACGCGTTATTCAAAATCATAAAGGTCATTATATATTTTGGATCGCAAACATTAACCGTGAATAACCTCCGATAAAATAGCGAACATCTAATGCAAACTATCAATCAATTAAACGATACCGTATCACAAAAACAACCTAGTTTTACACCAGTGTTATTAAAACACACCAGATGTTCCTGAATACCACGCGTCTTCTGTTTTATCGATCTCTTATCAATCTCGGATTGGATATGTTACTATCCTTCTAGGAATTGATTGATTGTGTCGATCGTTCTGTAATACGTTAGTGTCATTTATCCTTTTACAACTACGAATGAACTTTTTTATAGGAACCATTGTTATACTTCAAATTCAGTTCCGGACGTGAAATCAAGGAAAACGAACGTCATATGTATTCAAACATCTATGTAACAACAAACAAATGTCTTCCAATTGATTTTAGTCGTTCACTGTCCTGAAAAATACAGGCCGCTTACATTAGTACAAAATATCAATTTGTTTTGAAACTGTATTACGTAGACCATTTAACGACCATGTTTGCGAGCCTTATCCCGAGTAAAAGCCCTTTCAAAGTTGCCAAAAGATAACAGTTTAAAGGTTGGTGTTTAAAAAGCATCTTTTAATCGTCATTACGAACAAAATGGCTGCCATGGTGACAAACACTATATCCAAATGGCGTCGATAAAGGTTCAGTTTCCTTTTTATAGCTCCCATTGTCTGTGGAACACCTCTCTCTGTCCATCCCAAAACAGATTCGTTCGTGATAAGTCAGCTTGATGTGTTTTCTTTTCATAATTTATCGGTTTTAAAATTTAACACTTTAAGCATTTATATCATATCTTGGATACAATTAAAGGGGGTTTCATTCAAACGCTTACATTACTATAGTTATAATGATAAATTGAGAGTTTTCATAAGTTACACAAGATTACAATGTGCATTATGCTGATTTTACCATAGTACGGACAGCCGAGTTGTTATCGATAGAGTTTGTCAGCGGGGACAGATAAAATGGCAGTTCTATCTACTGACCAGACTAGCACGAGAGATAAGTCAGCAGCCAGATAAAATATCACTTCTAACAACAATAAAGACATGACACTGAAAAACTGATACATGTTGAATAACTCCAAAATTTTAACACTTTTCCTCATAGTTGTCTGTCTCCGGTAATTATTGACATCTCCAGCTCGATGGAAATGAGTTAAAAGTCATAATTTTCCCTTTTAGTTTGTTGTTTATGTACTGTTAATTGTGCCTATCGCAGTTTGCTGTTGTAAATCCCATATTGATAAATATACAAGCAAATCGTCCCAAGGGACACACCGCACAAACTTCACCGAGATCTAAAACAAAAACTGAATACATCAGGACAATTAGGCTACATTTCGTGTGGGAAGCAGACAGACTTCGCGCGTTATATAATAATTGCTTGGTCATTAACACAGTTCGAATAGACAAATACATCAAGTTTCGGAATGATTTATAAATCCTTGTTTATAAGATAATTATGTAACGTACTAGTTTTGTCGTACTAATTATTTGCTATATCTTATATGGTAATATCATATTGGAAAAACACAATTGGATAAATCTGGATCCACCGTCAAAAATATATTTATCGTATTTGGTAAATCGAATTAAGGGAGACCCTTTCTTTTGACCAAAGTGTTTATTACGTCTTTGCATATTACAGGGTTAGCTCCCTTGCGAAACGTCTGACGTTAGACGTCTGACGTTACGCTATTACAGGGTTAGCTCCCTTGCGAAACGTCTGACGTTACGCTCGCAAACACATGACGTCACAAACAATACCTACCGAGTGCAGATGACTCTGTAATATGCAAATTGGGAATAAGTTAGACAGGGGTATAAGAGATATTTTCAGGCATAGAGTACTGAAAGCGTTTAAAATTAGGTAACACGTTAAATCTAAAAGAAATGTCTTGACGCCGTCATGTTTCAAAGTTCGTTCTTCGACACATAATCTGCCAACTTCAACATAAGAAATTATAAAATGTTAGATATGTGATTTTCAAAGAGTCTTCATCTCATATGAAATGTGATGAAGCGTATTTGATGTGTTTTATTACTGTACAACATGACATTTTCATCTCCGTTTTTTTTCGTGGTTGATATCGAACGACAAAAATAAGAAAAAGCAATTGAATATATATAATCATTGTTACAAAGACAAACCACAAATATATCTACCCATGAAAGAATAAGTCCTTTTCGAGATACCAAAACGACGTGGGTAAAGTACGATTTACCGTCAATTCGTGCCTACTTCTACGTCATTGTGATGTCATCTGTTGACGTGATTTTTTCCAATTTTAGTGTTAACCATTTTGATAATTTCATAATGTTTCGAAGAAATGCCATCCAATATTGGATAGATTTAGAATCAGTCTAGACTGGCCACCAGGACATATAGGTTGTTTTAATACGAGTTCCCCAGGCAAATTCTTAGACTGGATTATCTCCACTAGTTTAAAAATAGAATCATACATTGGCCCCTTTATTCAATGTGATTATTTATTTAAGTTTGTACAATATCTTTTTTATTCTCGTCTTTAAAAGTTTTGTTTTTGTATTCAATAATCAAATTAATAAATTCTTAGTCGGCCTAACTTATGTTGGTCTTGTTCATTCACATTAATTGCTATGTTCAGGGCATGCCATTGACCCTTGACTCTTAGCAGATTCAGGAGTCAAATCATCATTTCTCAGAAACTGAAGAATCAAAACATATGACAAATATACATGTAATTCAAACCAAGAGTCGAATTGAATTTTTGACGTCAAAACAGACTTTCAGGGGTCTATTGGACGCCCTGGCGGTATTTTTGCTCCAGTGTCTAGATGCAAAAATAAATTTATATTCAAGAGATCTATGTCGAGTTTATATTCAGCCGTTCTCTCGGCTTTTTACATTGGTGTTTAGCCATCCATTGGTTCAAGACAAGTACAAAAAGCAGAGAACACTGCAGAAAGTAAGGATAGCCTACTTCTTTCCTCGGTACCTATCTCGGAACGGCCTTTATAAAACTTCAGACCCGAGACTCCCCACGATGTACAACACGAGGCAGTCAGTGCAAATCAGTTGACACTACCTCTGTGAATGCACCTCTCGTTGAGGCCCCTGGGTTACACAATAATTAGCTGCCTGTGTGTGGAGATACTGATGAACAATACGATTAGACTTACATCACTACCGAGTACGTCAGTTAGCAGATAATTCCTGATGAAATACCCATTTAATAGTTTTCACCTGTGTACTGATTGTGGGGGTATTAATTCTCCCAACACCCATTGCCTGTCAAAACATCATATACACATAAATATGTGATTATCATACTATCTAATGCCAATGGTGTTGCATAATTACTTAAAGAGACAATTAACGCTCCTGGTGGAACAACAATTTGGCAGACGGTAACAGATATACTGGAATGTACATAGATCAGCGTGCAAACACTGTGGAACGGCTTCTACATTGGTATCAGGTCAAATGCACCGCAAGCTGGGATGGTTTTGGACGAGAGCATGAAGAAATAGAGATAGCATACGATTATCAGTAGAATTTTTGAGACCTTACTACATCTCGCAGATGTGTTGGACATTTGAACCATTCTTACCCTATGAGTTATCTGCTTTATATGAAGGCAAACGGAATTTAATGAGTGCACATGGAAGATATTTGTAACTTAATACCCAAATTTATGCAGTGTAAAGAACTCTTAAGAAAATCCAATACTGTTCTTCGCTATGTATACTGACTGCTGAAATCGGTATGCGATGGCCTGATGACAAAATTGAAATATGAGTTTATTTGGAAAATGGAATTTGGGGAAAAGAGTATCAGTTACTTTTTTTTTACTAAGGATGAAATATATTTATCGCAGAAATATATTAACATAATAAAATAAGCACTGCGATGATGTTCGCACACGCTAAAAAACATAATCATAAATTCCATTTTTTAGATAATACTGCGAGCTATAGATGTAACAGATTTAAAATTGGTTTAGGTATATTTTATATTAAAAGTGAAAGTATTATCGAGAGTTAATCTCATTCAAAGACTCAAATAAATGCGCTATGTAAGCGTAGGTAAATGTTGGTTGCGTTTTGGGAGACTGTGGTATTGCAATTGCGAGGGTTCTTGTCTACTATAGCCATGGCACTAACGCGCACTACTCATGACAGCAAGCAGAAAACTTTACACCGAGAACGGACAGACCAGGCGTTCCAATTGATTAAGTACTGAGCACTAAGAAAGAGGAAAATGTTTTGATAATTACTGCCATGTCCTGGCCAGGAGACTGAACCCAATGCCGCCATCATGGGGAGAATGCTCAAACCGCAAGGCCAAAAATGATGGGGTACAAAGGCAAACGTATAAAGAAGAAACCTTTTATGAATAAAGATATCTGTTCCTGCAAGCTTGGGCAAAAAAATAATCCTTATGACCTGATGATATGTGAATTTAATTCGGGTAGCAATAGCTAAGTGATCAGTGTTTGAAACATTCTACAACCAGACAAACATATTGAAGCCCATACAAGGTGGCTGTTCTTATCGGAGTTCATCCATGCAAACCAGCTTTCTAGCGCATACGGATTTTCTGATATCACAAAATTTGGGAAAAATCATAAAAATTAACAGACATCAACCAGATATATCATTACAAAAACAAATGGACTGTGGAATGTTTATTTTCAAAAAATAGTCAAATGTGACCCATCTTTACACTGGATGAAATGGGGTTAGGGTTGTGAATTGGAAACTTCAAGCTTACAAAATTGTGAAAATTTGATCGAGGACCCCATGTTTTATATGATATTTGAAACATATACTAAATTGGGCATATCATATTCAAATGTTGTGAACTTGAGATTGGTTTTTCAGTTCCTTTTTTTGACTAATCATTGATTTTTTAGGGGCGAAAATATGACAAAACATGATAATTACGTACAGAAACTGTCCCGGGAAAATTAGTAAAAATATTGTTCTATCGTTAGAAATTTAGGACAAAAAATCAACAGTATTGTGACTACATTTACCCTAATATTATGGAAAACGTAATTTTATGAATTTTTCTATTTTTGGCCAGCAAATTTGCACGGATGTTATATCATAAGCTAAAATATCTCAAAATATACAAGAAAATAAGACATGATAGAAAATGACATGGGTTTTCCCAAAAGTATGGGACTACTTTAATACGGTTGTGATAGAAAGTAACACCGTTCGGTACATTCTTAAACGGTTTTGTAGGGACATACTACGGTGTTTGAATCGTAGTCAAATTTTGAAAACTTGCCATGAATATAAAATACTTCCGAGTGTAACTACATAGGACAACGTCTACTATACGGAAATCTGCTGACCATTACTGATACCGCGAACAGTGAGGTGAATGTGTCTGTTATTTCATCAACGATGCCCTTTGAACAAATATAAAACATAGTTTAGTTTTCGTCATTTCATCAACATTGTCCTTTATACAAATCTAAAACAAAGTTTAGTTTCTGTTATTTCATCAACAATGCCCTTTGTACAAATCTAAAACAGAGTTTAGTTTTCGTCATTTCATCAACATTCTCATTTTGTACAAATTTTTTATTTATTTTTATTTATTTCATCAACATTAAATTGTCATTTGTACAAATCTAAAACAGAGTTTAGTTTCTGTTATTTCATCAACGATGCCCTTTGTACAAATCTAAAACAGAGTTTAGTTTTAGTTATTTTATCAACATTGTCATTTGTACAAATCTACAATAGTTTAGTGTCGGTTATTTTATCCATATTGTCCAATTCTAACACAAAGTTTGCGATGACTGTATCAATAGTGTCCATCTTTACTTGTCTAAACAGTGTTTAATTGTGATTACCTCAACTATGATTTAAAGACGATAATGATACGACCCAGTCAAACGGTTTACAATTCCAGACTGTTCTTACTGCTGTTTAACCGTGTTTTTGTTTCCTATTATTTCTGAGCCGTTTGTAGCCAGGCTGATACGTATAACAGCCAGTGTTTGTGGCTCTTAATCGTCACAGTGTATCCATAGATCAAGAAAATGGCCATTATTGAGCTTCGTGTTTCGCGAACGTCTTCATAAGTCTGTAATTACATTAGTTCGGATCAGTATTATTCCCAAACATTGTAAATCGACTCATTAAATCTGCCTGGCAATAAAAACGGCATTCAAAGCTTTCGACCACAGAGGACACTGCTTCCGGTCAACCGGAAGTAGTTGGATTAACTTCCGTCTGCAAAAGAAACGTTTTAATGTACGTAATTAGCATCGCATTTAACAGATAGTGGTAGTGAAGACGTATTAATCAAAGTCGCCCGGACGCTTGTAAAGGCGTATGACGACCCATTACACCTAAATTGGGTGTTTGATTACTGAACAGACTTGATAAATTGTTGTCTTACTATTGTCAGTAATAAAATCTAGGGTGTTTAAGCATTAAAGTACATTATTTGATTTCATAAATGTTTCGTTTATATTGTCTCCAACGCCAAATCTTCAAAACGCTCAAGCAACAAAAAAAAACAAAAGAGAAACAGAAACAAAAATAAAAAAGGAACAAAATAAATGATAAAAACTAATAAATAGATAAATAAATAAATGGATAGATAAATAAATAAGTGAACTCAATTAATCAAATGAACAAAACAAAATACCTATATTAAGAATATAAAAGTATGATGATATAGATGGTTAAATGTAGTTTTTCTACACAAGCAAAATGTAATTTCAGATCAATTTCAATTAAATGATTTGCTCTTATAAGGTAATACAATTTCTTTAAACAAAAGTAACAACTTCGGGTTTTTTCTCCACGTTGTAATTTATGTGATTGTTTAAAAACTTCAGCCAGTTTTGACTTTAGTTTGTTTCGAGAAATCGGGACAAGATAGTAAGGTAACTAATTTTCACATGAAAAAAGGTGCAGGCCAATTTCAGGTAAAATTCATATCAGTTTCTTTTTAGTTCAAGATATTTGACGTTCAGATCTTGACTTATTTTGTTGATTTAGTAATATTAGAGAATGTCCGCAGTGTCAGAGAACCGCTTTTAACACGTAATGTTATGAAAATCACGGTATATAGGATCGGCCATGTTGATACTAAGAATAAATACCTTTTTCTTGGGACATTAAATCAGTAACAAAGAGTGATGGCCATATCACCTGACAAGACACGGCAGTTTGGAACGGATCGTACCCTTAATTGAGGACTGGATAGTTAAAAAGAAGCTAATGTCGTAACGATAAAACGCATACGTCTACTGTCAAAGAGATATCAACGTTGAGTTTGTTTTAATGATTATCCAGTGTCTATTAGCCCAGCTTAATGAACACTAGTGGTAAGAACTTCCTGCAATCGGAAATTAAATGAAATTTCGACACCGATCTGAAGCCCTATAGAGAAGGTGTCGGACATAAAAACAACACTTTCGTGACAGCAGCAGATTGTTACTCTAGACTCACTTATTTGTCATTTAAATTAAAAAGGTCGATTCTTAATGGTCGATAGATAAAGACATCACTTTGTACTGGTGATGGGTCAGCGTCCGTAGTGCGTGAACTGCAGTGACGATGCGCATTGTCTTTAGAGTATATCGACAACTAGGGATATTATACCGTTGATCTTAAGTAGATAAACCGTTAGGCTTTGATGTGTTCTTGCAGGAGACACAATTTGTTGTCTTAATTGGAGAGATGTTGTCCAACACTGGATGAGGTCGAAGATCTATCGGCGCGCCGTGCTAAACGACTTTTAATTTCTGAGATCAGATATAGCGGCTTTGTGATAGTCTAAGTCGACTTATCGATTAAATAGAAACAGGGAAGCATTAATCGATTTCCACGTCAAATGATAGCCTGGATTATGGTGTTAGGGCCTCTATATCCCGGCACAGCTCCTCGTTTGCAACAATCAAAAGCCATCCCGAGTGATTAGGGAAACACGGCCCTAGCGACAGGTACCCAACGAAGAAATGTCCTTTGTTTTTGACAGACATAGAACGCTTTAAGATTTGTTAGTTTGATAAACAAATCAAAATAAACAAAAATGTAAAATTTTATATTTTCAACACTCTTGTTCAAATAGATGTGCAATGTTAATAAGAACGTGTTTATTTTTAGTAAATAGAAAAAATATTTATTATACGAGATATTTTCTGAAATTGTTTTTTATCCGGTAGATAAGTTGAATGTCTCCCGTGTAACAGCCTTTTGTCTTTCCTTTACGGAATGTGTGGCCTCTGACAAATGCCTTATCATAGCCCCGTGATGATCTGTCACCAAAGTGGTGGTAGCGTCCTACAACGTCACAGCTGATGAATGTCGTGGCCTGGTAATGATACAGCGAGACTAGGCTTATCACCCTAAGTGCTTGTTTTATATACAATAATTGCCTATCAATGTACTGATCAGCCCAGTAATGAGGCAGAAACGTTTATGAAAAAGACAAAAGTGAGAGGTTTGACGAGCAAAAGTCATCAGACTTTGTCTCTAAAAGGTATTGTACTCGTCAGAAGGTAAGAATAAAAGAGAGAAAAAACCACAGTATACGTCTACATTCGCAAATTAGCATTTCGTGTCTTTTAGATATCAATTAAAAATCTAGAATAGTTGTTTGTTTTTTTTTGTTTTTTTTTTTTTTTTCAATAGCCTATCTCATTCACATTTCGGTGTGCGACAATGAAAAATCATTTTCCGTAATATACAGACGAGCAGAAACATTGCCACCTTCGCAATCTCTATAACACATACCTGTGGTAGTTAGACCTAAGGCTGATTTAAAGATATCTTCAAAAATTATTTTAAAAACCAGTTGTAGAAAAGACAGGTAAAATCCTTTTGAAACATTTTTTTTATGTTCATTTCTTTTAAACAAACGCACTGGTGATTCTAAGTGTCAAATTAGCATTGATGATTTGAACCATCTGACAGCACTATGTGTATTTGATATATATCACATCCTCGATCCTCAGCACTGTTTCTACATATTTATCACTGTCGTTATACTGTTGTGGTGGATATAGCGACAATAACCCTGGAATATCGAGTATGATATTAAGTGAAAACTAGAGACCACAACTAGAAAAAATAAAATCCTAATAACATGACTTTGAGAATTTTCAGCAAAAAAAACCCATGTCTTTCCACAAATTAGGATATTTCAGCTAGCTGTCTGTAAGGTTTGTCATGACTTACGAAACGCAGTCCACTTTGAATGAAGTAGCTCTATCTTACAGCTTATCCTGTATCTAGACTGGCCACCAAATCCCAACTTATTAATAACATTTCTTTCTTAGCAGAGTTCCAATACTAGGTGATCACACCGTAGTTTGAGACCTGGGTGTTGCAGAGACAAAAATTATCAAGAAAAAACATTAGTAATGTTTTAAATATTCTGGTGACCGTCTATCTTGAATCCTTTATTTTTGTCCACTTTTTGTCGTCAAGCTTTATTCAATGATACAAAGGACAAAACTATTGATAATAAAAGCAATAATAATAAATCAAACCACATGCCAAAACTTTGAAAGGAATTTTAATTTTGGCAACTTCAATAAGGCCTTTTTTTCTTATTTCTGTTTCCTTTGTTGTAATACGGAAACCTGGATATACCGGCCAGATATGCTGGTCCCTAGTGATGTCCGATATACTGATCACTGATTTCGCCTCAAGTTAAAAAATAATGGGATCATGAAAGCGCTAGATATTGAAGCTTAGCATTATTCAGCTATTTGGTCGTTTAAATGTGCAATAAATTGAGGGAGCAAAGTTCGAGTCAATACCATCGATATGATACGAGGACCTTTAATAGTTTTGACACTTGAAATAATCCCTTTATAAAGCGGTCTCACCTGCATAGCATGGTATCACCTGAAAGGTATTTTATCTTTCGGCTAATAATGTTGACATAGATTGGTCTCTAAATAGCACCAGTTTCATTGTTTTTCCTGCCTATGTCATTTGTCGTCTGCCGCGAACACTTGCAACGTTTCCCAGACTTTGAAGGACCGATACGACAATATCGATATCTTTAGCAAGCTTACATGGTGTTATAACAGGATCCTTTGACCACTGTTGATTCGGTAGATTGGTGTGAAGATATTTGCATTATTGATTTTAAAGGACTCGGTAAATCTGCATAGCTTGAAAAGGCGTTAGTAGAATTATCGCCGCGGGAGCGCAGTATACCCCTCCTGAACTTATTTGGGTAAGAATCAGTCTGGACATTAGTAAGGGCAAATCGAGGCTAAACGCTTTGGTGACACACCGGGGTGTGTTAACACGCGGCTGACAGTAATTTAATTAATAATAGATTTAAGATAATCGTAGTCAAATGCCCTTATCTCGTATACATTTCTTAAACACCTACGACCGGATAAGGAACGAACACAGAAAAACACATTGGACACTTTTTCCAACGAAAAAAAAAATCTGTTGACTCCATTGGAAAGAATGTGTCTATAACTACCACATTTATTATTTTATTTAGTGTTTTTCGTTGAGGCAGTATTGACAGTGTACAAATGTGTCTTATATACTGTAAATTGTTTTTTCGCGGTGACTTAATTTCGCGTTTTCATGTGAAACGATTTTTATGACGATTTTTATTCCGCGATTTACAGTTAAAAAGCGATATAATATTGTTCTGACAGCTGAATCATTTTCGCGTCGAAAATGTATGTGGACTTTTACAATACATCAGTTGATTTTGTTGACCGATATTTAAACTAACAAATTAAAGATTGTCTAATTAATAGCAAAACCAAACGCCGAACTAATGATCGAATAAACGACAATATACTGTAAACCACTTCATTTTCGAGTAGCAAGATGCAAACTTCGTGTAGATAGATAGAGAGAATTTTTTCTCGAATTATTATATACAACGTAGGTCGGCGGTGGCCGAGTGGTTGAGATATCCCGACATATTACCGCATTCCCTCCAACTCTGGGTCTCGAGTTCGAATCCCATGTGGCGTAATCGCCAGGTACTGACCCCTAGTCAGTGTTTTTTTCTCATGGTACTCCGGCTTTCCTACATCTATAAACCAAACACATCTTTAAATGGCCGTGCCTAATAATAAGACGCTAGACTAATGAAACATAAGTGTATTTATAAATTTATGTATTTACGAATATGTTGAAAACAACGATGACGACAAATATAAGAAAAATCAATCTCCCTGGACCGATTTTCATTGGCTGGAAATTCATTGACGTCATGACAGAAACAATAAAATACCATCAGGAAAAATGACATGAAAAAATGACGTGACGTCAGGATTTCGAGGCTGACGGGACAAAATGACGGCCTCCTCTGGATTTTTGCAATACATTTTAACGTGAAATTCTTTGTGTCAATTTCATACGAGATTTTATGAAACTCGTAACCAAGTTTTAATTAGGTCCTATATATACATATATTTGTTTCTTTACTATTTTCAGAATTCGTACAGTTAGCAGTTACACACGTTTGATATATTGTAAACCAAAGAGCTACGAAACTGATGAGATAGACGACATCTTGATTTAAACATATTTTATTTCCAAATGTACAATAGGATTGGGCACAAGTTGTACAACTTATATAAAGCCCGTTACTAAAAAAATTTAAACATTCAAATTACAAAAACAAGATGCCATTTACAATATTGGAAATACATAATATACAAAGTTGTATTTGAGACACAGAGAGAGAGGGAGAGAGAGAGAGAGAGGGAAGAGAGAGAAAGATAGAGAAGAGGAAGAGAGCTATTTCATAACCAGTATGCTCCTCAAGGTGATATTTTCACCTCCTAATATATTTTTATTTTAAAATCTATCTCTCCAATAAGGACGACAGAAGTTCTAAACCACTTTTCATAACTTTCAACTTCTCAATGTTCATATCACCCTGTCTTCGGTTTGTGTTTCTCCAGGTCACTCAAGGCTTCCTTTGATTATAAGTTTCTCTTTGTCGTCAGTATCGGAGGATTTTACAAATTTACGTGTAAATACAAAACCCGAAAGATGTTGGGAGTTAAACAGATAGGGAAATATGACACTAATAGTAGGACGAAGTTAAAATCTATGAGTATCTTTGATATATAGCTGAGTGTGCATGAAGATTAATTCGTTTTCTTGTGTATTTATGTTCATATCTCCAAAAAGTAATAAATTGACAGAGAGTGGAATATATGATTAAGCTGTCGAAATGGAATGATTCTTTTGTCAATTTATAAATTAAAATTTAAAAAAAATCATGTGTATGTTCAACTGGGAAGCCACAATGTCATTTTTTATCTGTAACAATATTTGCTCTGAATAAATCACTACGTAAGAAACTTGAACGATTTCTTGACTTTGTATGTATTATGTTTAATTTAAGGCTTCAAAAAAAAAAAAAAATAAGAAGAAGAAGAAGATAAAAAGGACTACATCTTCTTTGGAACACCTCCCAAGTTATTGGAAATGACGTACCTGCCTTTATACCATTTTTATAGAATTTGGTTTCCCATGTCTCTTTATGTTTTGAATTTTCATTTGGGGGACATATCACTTCACTACATTGAAAGTGTGCAGTTCTGTACAGTTTGGTTATCAAAGAAGGGTACTTCATGTGCATGCGTCTTCATCGGTAGCCATTTAATTAAACACTCAAAAAGTTAGTTAATATTATATAAACCAATGCATGCATTATAAAGTGTTTATATGTCAATTTGTTACAATGTCAGGAATCAATTATTCCCCAGCAAAGAAGATTGTACAAACTCGATCTGTATACTCAAAGTATAACACATTGTATATCTATTCTCTATATTCAATAAATTTGTTTAGAATTTTCCAGGGAGTGACAATAATAAATATATAGGTATTACCTGTATTTATTGTACCTCTATATCCACAGAGTCAAAGAATCAAATCATTATTACTTGTTATTCAAATTACTTCTACCATCAATTGTTCTAAACAATAAATGTTTAACTTTCTAGAATATTTATTTCATACAAAAAATGTATTCACTTACAGAGTACCTGAAAATATCAAAGTATGGATTTTAGTTCCTTGATTGGCACATCAAGGTTCGTACTAAAGCTCGTGTCATGATATTGCCTAACCTTCAACTCAACATTTAATAAAATGCGACAACAATTTCCGTCGACTAATCTAGCCCACCTGTGCGGAATCTACTTTTTGATAAAAAGATGAGAAATTAAAGTGTTTTAAATGGTTTACCATAGATTATGTATATCTCATCTTGTGCCGTATTTCGTGGATATCTTTCTGGTGACATCATACTATGATTTTGCGCTTATTGAAATCGTCACGTAAGACCTGAAACGGTATGTTATGTAGTATTTTCATGTAGACGAAACAGTTTTCCCCTTTAAAATAATTACTTATAAATATCATATGATAAAACGCTTTTGGTTTGTATGATATCAATATTTTTTGCGAACAAATGAATAATTTGTAGAAATGCAATCTAGTAAGCAAGTAACTTAGCTTAACTTAATGAAAAAAATGACATAATTATTATAGAAATGAATGTAAAAAAATATTACGGATGAAAATATTGATCATAATTAAATAAAAAAGCACACCTCAACATGTAATAAAAAGAATAAATGGTGAAAATAAATATGTATAAAGATTAAATAATAAATAAAATATTTTTAGCTAACATATAATAAGATTATTGTCTTCAGAATAATTGGAGTCTAAGATTTTAGAACTTCAGAAACATACCATGAGGTAAACAAAAAATAGAAAATTAGAAAATTGAATAAAATTAATCACCGTGTGTGTTTTGGTTTTATTCTTTATCACCATTTTTGTGAAATTCTGTTTTATTTTGGGATTACAAATATTTTTTCTAGATACATGGCTATTAATTAGTACCGTTTGGAAATTAAACAGTAATGGCGATAAATAAAAGGATGATACATATTATTAAGAAAGAATGTGTTGATCTTTTTATGATTTAAAGTGTGCAGGGATAAAAGTAAATAGACTCAAGTCTTTTCCTCATTAGATTCACCGTGACATTTGGGTTTCACTTAACCGTCCAATTGCAGGGGAATTCATCAGTTACCTCACAGCATTTGTTTGTGTAAATTTATCTTTTCTGACGGAGTGAAACCATTGCGTTGTTCGACACTTCAGCTCAATCAAGAAACACGTCTAACAATTTATGTGGGAAGTGGAGTACCGTGAACTCACACAGCAGCCATGTGACCACATAATATGAATGAATGATTAAACCCTGACAAAAGTACAAATTATCTCAACCTGTCTTTTCATTGATTACAACTTTAGTTTTTAAACTGCTGTGAAAAGAATGGCTTTGGTATGTTGATGAGATTAGAGAATACAAACCAAAAACGAATTTAAATAGAACGGAGTGGAATAAAATAATGCGTTCAAAAACACCACTAATTCCTTACATGTAGCAAATTATAATGCATCTTGATCAACTCTAGATTTATTTCATTGAGTTCCATGTCTGCAGAAAATTTCTTACAGCAATGGGTAATCAGTAAAATAAAGAAATTCTTATTTTCTACAATTCTATATGATTAATCTAATGCTTGGATAGTTGGAATTAAACATTATGTATTGAATACATTGTAAGAACAATGTGGGTAAACAAGCGCTCGTCCTTTTTGAACGTTTGGTCCGTCTAAATTTTTGTATGTGTTCTGTCCCCCAAAAGTTAAGATCATAGGACATATCATTGAAGGATAAAGTGCAGAAAGGGCGTGTTGTGGTAAAGAATGTAAAAGTAACAGAACAAATAAAGATATAAATTGACATTTATTTTTAAATAATTTATTTTTATCAAAATATTTGGCGTGAAGAAACCTAATGGTCACCTACATATTGTTTCCTATTCGAAACATCCTATTTGTTCAGGGCTCAAGAAAGTTACAGACGTCAAATATCAGAGTGAAAATTCCGACTTTTATTATATATTTTTTTCGTAGAAAAGTGGGGGAAAAATTAGGGTCAGGGTTACCAATAAGGGTCAGTCGGGTAACCCTAAAGACATATTATTGTTTTTTGGCCTAAGCAGTTGTTCTATTTTGGCATTTAAACGTTAACTACGTTTTGCTGAATACTTTCATTTTCAACCATTTGATAAATTGATGTTGATAATTAGTACTGCATGTGGATCTTGACAGGACCTGCTTAAGATAATTACATCCAAGGGTCACATTGACTGGGTGACGAGGATAAATTAGGTCATCATATTCTATTAATGGTATCGCCTGTCAACTAAGCATCTACTAGGTACGCATGTTTAAAGTAGAGATATAAATAGTACAGCGTCTAAAGTCACTAATATGGAAAATACCTATTTGATCCATTTTTGTTGTTGAAATAAAATTAGATAAAACTGATCATTTTAAAGGGAATCCGTATAACATTAAAATACAAAATCTGTGTGTACACAGTCTAAAAACATAACTTTATTAATATACTAAAAGTAACTTTTCTTTCTAAATAAAATTTTGTGTGAAAAGTCTACAATAAGAACAATTGTATATAACTACATAAGTACCAGTACATGTAAATATACAGATAAAACGCTCTAGCTCTCTATATAACTTCACCCTAGAAAAGTTAATGTGTACATCGCCGAAAGAGGACGCCATTGGATCTATATAACTCTATCTAAATGCAGCAAATGCTTACCAAGGTAGTTTACTTCGGCTTAATTGGCCTTTCTGAACCGTTTATCAGCATTTGTGAACGCCATCCAACCCCTTCCCAATAAATAAAATCTCTAGATCTCATCTTAAAAGACCCGAGAAGAATTTTATCCTTGTAATATGGTCCTCATCATCTAAAACTGCATTAACTAATTCACCACTGGAGACATATTTGGATTTATCTAGTTTAAAGGCTGGAAAAGTCCATTATACAAATTCAGGGGGGGGGGGATGAGTTATAAACAACCGAGCATTCTTAAACACTTCAATGAGTTTCTACACGTGTAATCGTCGAGAACGGACGACGGAGAGAAAAACAGAAAGAAAAAGTATCAAACAAGGCTAAATATTTCAATAAATTTTGCACTGTGCCTCCTGGCCATTTTCACGCGCTGGGAAGGGTTTAGAAGGCACGGAACATTAGTTTGATGTTTAATGGCAGCAATTATTCAAAGTCGAAGAGCCAATGTGATTATACGAATGGGATGTTCTGAACAATGTTTCTCTATATCTAAAGGGTGATTGATAACCAGCGATTGTAATAGATTTAACACGCGGTGTTTTAATTTGATAAAGTTTATCCTGATTGTCCAATCGCTCTATCCTCATTTCTGCTTGAATTAAATCGTGAGAGTGGAAATGAATGGGCCTGGAAGTGCTGTGTACTCGCGTACTGTATTAATTTCCGTGTTCAAGACGTGCGTTTTCTCCACTAACGAGATGCGTAGAGATAGCTCCCCGGGACATGTAGACAATAATATAGAGCCAACTTTCAAATAAACCATAATGATTCACTAAAGGAATCAATTACAGACATCTTACACATGCAATTACTTAATTGTCATCCAAATAGTTTTATAAAAAGGGGCAACTGAAAAACGTTTGCACATTAGATTTTCGGTAAAAAATACCACTCATTTTACATTTTCGGTTCTTTTCGTCTGTAACAGAATTTTTGTTTTGCAAGACTTTACCGAAACAGATGAACAGCTTATGGAAAAGCCTACAGAACGTTTCCTCGTGACATTGGAAATGACGTCACAATAAATAGACAAAAAGTTTAACATTACCACTCACTTTCATATTAATTTACCGGTGTTGTTATACAAATAGTATTAGTAACGTGCAGGACAATTGCAGACGATATGTAAATAGTAACCTTTAAAATAGATAATATGACTTAATATGTATATCTAAATACACCACAAATTCCATAGCATGCCAATCAGTATATGATGCATCACGTTGACCTGCAAAATAGTTGAAATCTGCCTTGTAAAGACATTTGATTTTTTATCTTACATTCTTATATTCTTTATAAGACAATCGGTTGTATATTCGTTCACATGTTTAGCAGCTGTCAGGTTATGACCGTATGTTGGTGGTTTTTCTTTTCCTTTTATAATGAACATGTCCTAAAATGACCTTGACTTTACTACCTTGACTGGACGTAAGGTCCAACAAGTCGCCGTAAAGTAATGTTGGAGGGACGGGGATAGGTTGATGGCATATCCTTGACAAAAACTTGAATTTGATTTCCATTTATGTTCTAGTTCTGTTTTGTTTTGAATGTTTATTTGATAGACCAGGAAAACTTGTACTTACAAAAGTACATCGCGCGTGCTGTCAAAATTAATTTCAATCTATGATACCGCTTTTATCTTAATTCAAATTTAAATACCTACGTCCGTCGTGGATTAACGTCAACCAAGTAAATCGGGTTGCCTTCCAATAAATTAAAATGCAATTAGGCCTCAAATTCTCAAGGTTTTGATAAGTTGTTTTCGTTAATATCTTTGACGCAGCTAAGAAAACAAAGATTATATTGTTAAGATGAAATTTATTGCGTCATTGTCTGATACACATTTATGATAATCGATTCATTAATACTTATCTCATTTACCCATGAATGGATATTAAATCAAATTTTAATGTAATCTAGCTGATTTCTGATAAATTGGTAATTAAAGTTGAAATTTATGTGTCTGTTACATAGATTAATTAATAGCATTGTTGGTCGTAGTAACACGATGTTTTCTTTTGAAGAAACGGACCAGTCTTTGTGTTCGTGATAATATTATTTGACGACACTTTGTCTTTAGAGCACTGGAAGACATGGCCGCTGTCGGTGTTCTTTTCTCCGGGTACTCCATCCATCTTACTATGGGCTGTTTCGCTAACATAACCACAATTACAAGGCGACTCCGTCACAAATTATTCAAAGAAACCAAAAGCATGGTTTAATATTGCTTTAGACTACTCCTTTTAATCCTCCTTTTGTTAAGGATGTTTTGTTCGTACACCAGAGACGAAAACCTCAGAGGAAATAAAGTTCAATCAATGAATATCTTAGGTCCTTAAATAGTCCTCCTAGTTACATTTCTCTCAGAGAAACCCTGATGTACAAACACTATTAGCTGAAGATGGAAACTTGCATATATTGTATAATTATTAAATTTCGCCGATGTAAAGATTTCACGATTTACTGTTTTGGCCTTTTTCCATAGGCGGGGGATGTTATTTTCGCGAATTACAATGTATCTTTCTAGCATTTTAAAGTTCCATTTTTACGACAGACAATTATACGAGAAACCGTGATATTGATGAATTTCGCGTGGCATTTAATTTCGCAAATTTGGATGGACCCGCGAATTTAGAGAATTTAAAACTCTCGCGAATAGTAGCAAGTATACAGTATCATTCTTAGACTAGCCAGATTATAAAAACTGAATTTAACTACATCGAACAAATGCTGGCCCGATTTCTCTTATCAAACTTAAATGAAGAACTGATCAAAGTAATTGTTTCACATATGTCACATAAGGAGAAATTAGCTTTAGTTTTTACTTAAGTTTGCACTTTTGTTTCGAGAAATCGGAGCCTAAGGATATTATAAACAATATTTCTTCCAAGGCTACTAAATTTCAGGATTTCCATTGAAAAAGTTCGTTAAAAATTAAAACAATGACCAGCAAGTTATACAGTGTTAAAATAAAGGCAACCAAGTCAATAAGTGTTAAAATATGGCAAGTTCGGCAAGTCATGAAATGTTAAGATTAGGTTCGGCAAGTCATGAAATGTTAAGTTTAGGTTCGGCAAGTCATGAAATGTTAAGTTTAGGTTCGGCAAGTCGTAAAATGTTAAAATACCGACCGGCAAGTCATAAAGTGTTAAAATAAGGCAAGTTCGGCAAGTCATGAAATGTTAAGATTAGGTTCGGCAAGTCATAAAATGTTAAAATACCGACCGGCAAGTCATTAGGTGTTAAAATAAAATTCGGCAAGTCAGGAAGTGTTAAAATAAGGTTCGGCAAGTCATGAAATGTTAAAAAACCCACCGGCAAGTCATAAAGTGTTAAAATAAAATTCGGCAAGTCAGAAAGTGTTAAAATAAGGTTCGGCAAGTCATGAAATGTTAATAAAACTTTTGGCAAGTAAAAAAATATCAAATACCGACCGCGAAGTCGTAAAGCGTTAAAATAAGGCAAGCAAAATAGGCTGGACAAAGTCCATAACAGAATACAATGTTTTAATAAGCTCAGTGATTATCTAGTGGACCAACTCGAAAAGTGTTAAAATAAAGCGCCACCAAAATACAAAACTTTACAGTAGAACATTCACACCACAGCCCTTGATATCTATTGGGGTTTAGTGTTGGATGAGGGGAGATGTTTAGTAGACTTGAAGCGTATTTCCTTTACAGATAAGTTAGAAGGTGGGGAGAGGAAACCTGCGCCCAAATTTACGAGCACCACCAGTTACTTACATAGATCACGGCCATTTAATATGTAGAGTATCGTTTGGCAAAGTTGACTCCTCTCCTGATAAATTCCGGAGTAATAGTGTATCGATTGGTTTTAGGTTTAGTGTTTTATTGCATTTTAATGATGCAGTGTATGTGAAGATATGTTAATTGGATGTTTATCAGCTCACTTATACAGGCTGTGACCACGACACCGCGGATCTAGCCTTGGATTGTATTGCCATCAAAAGAAAACACTTTTGGTGCGATACTCTTGCTGATAAACTGAGTAGGATACACCGACTAGATCCCGCACCTGTACATCACACAAGGATATCCGCACTCAAACAAGGTTTTGTCAGTACTAATTGTGCTATTTTTAATGATTTTGTCAAATATCTAATTTTACTTAGTCCACATGTATGGCGTTTTCTATTGATGTAGCATTATTTCAAGTTGATACGCTGATGCTACAATAAATTGTGGTGTTGCTGAAAATAATACAACATGCGTTTTTTTCTCTCTAAAAATGTTGTCTCGTGGTACATATTTTTTCATTTTTCATTTGGCATAATTTCTTTGATTGACACATTTTGCACCCATAAAGTCTTGACGTTATGTAAAATTTATTATCATTACTGTGAAATCATAATGGTGGTGGGAGTTTTCGTTTTTTTTTCACTAAAATATTTTTTTTTCGTTTGTGTTGATATTTTCCTTATAAATGTACAGTATATGTGTATCATCGATCATAAAAAAAACTCAAGCAAAGTCAATCCATCAATCCTAGTCTCTAACCACGCCTTACATTGCCAACACACGACAGTACATGGTAAATGGAGCCAACGACACCAAATGAATTACAAGACACGTAAAGAACATAGATATTAATGGTGAGCAACTCCTCTATGAAATACTCACTTTTAACATTTCACTCGAAAACTATAATTAAATAAGTAAATAAGAGAATGAGTACAAGCAGTATGATGTAGGATATCATTGTACTTCTGCAGAGAGGTGTGATGATCCTACCGCAGTGTCAAATTGTCGTCTATCATCACACTAATAAGAAATTTAAGATGGCGTAATTCGATCATACCTTCATACCCTTATAATTGTGACACATTATTATTTAATATATCTATAAATATCATGCTATTTTATTTAAAAAAGATGGTAGTAAGTTTTTTTAAAAATGAATATAACAATAGTAACAATTGTTTTGGGGAATGAACATGATGTACATATTAGGAATAAGCATAATGTGAGGAAAGTATTTAAAAGAGTTATAGAATGAATGTGATACGTACTAGGAATAATTACTTTATAGAATGTATGTGGTGATATCAAATATTATTCAAAAATGTATTTACCATATATGGCAACAAGAAACATTTTATGGAGTGATTGTGACAATAGTAAGAAATATTATGTTGAGTGAATTCAAAAATAAAAAACAAATAGAAGATTGAATATGATTGATTTGTAGAATTAGTGCACTTTGTAAAGAATCAGGTTAGAGTGAATACCTGTGTCCTTCTAAAGTCATTCAGGGAAGTATGATGCTACATCTTTAATGGCCGAATGTTTAAATAAACCGAATAACATGTCCTTGTTCCAAATTCTCTCCGCTAGGCTGCGCTCATAACTACTACATGTATATCAATATTAGCCAATCAAATTGGCAACTAAATCGATAGCCCTGACCTGTCGTTTTTTTCGGTGCGCAGACTAGCGGAGAGAAGAAAAACTACAACAGGCTCTACCATTGCACCACCTACCATCAACCTGTTTGGCACGAGTTCATGGAGCAGATTCCAGTTGCTGTCCGTCAAGTTTTCCTGATACATTTCCATATGATCATCAAATAGGAAATTGATTATTTTTCAATTATTTGCTTCTTCAATAAGAATTGGTTTTATTTTTTGTAAAGAAATTCAAATATTATTAATGTACCTATCATTGTAAAAGGCCCCGGTATACAGAGTTTCAGACAACTCAATTTGGTAGTTGGAAATAAAAGTTATAACGTAAAGCACATGGTTTTAAATGTTTTATCATTTCTTAAACTTAATAATTTGATATTTGACATTAAGATTAATGTTACACTTTTGTATGACATTTGAAATAATAAGTCGCCTTCTGTAAAATTTCATAGAAACATTTTTGGATATCCCAAGTCAGTACATACATAGATTACCAACAAAACAAAACAAACGTCTGCCACGTCACACAGCTTAAAAAGAATCCTTGATGTAGCCGAGATCGACTACCTGGTATATCTAAAATAGTTAAAATAGTTTATAAAAAAACGACTACTTTATGCTGAGCAGTATGTAGAGCAGAAACTACATTTTTTTTCATAGAATATGCTGTGAGCCGGCCTGTGGGCACAACTTTTCAGAAGGACGTCGTATTTTAAGTAAGCATATAGTTTTGCATAACTCTAATAAAATGGGCCCTGTTGAACGAACCAAAATCCCCTTCAATTTCATTTTACATTATTTTTCCAATACATATGGTTGTTTCACAATAACCCTAGTTGGTTTTGATCTCAGAGAATTGGATTAGACATTATAAGCCTGTGTGTTACAACCAGATCGATATACAAAATTACGCTTTTGTTCCAAAAAAATAATTTGAGAAGATATGAAGATATGATTTTAATGAGCTATATGTTTCAAAGTTATAAATAACTGAACTGAAAAACGATATTTCATTATTAGAATAACCCCACCCCATTTATATACATGTACTTAACAATCGGCTTTTCTTCGACTTCTTCTTTGTTTATTGATTTTGATATCAAATATGAAATAAGATTATGTAACTTACTAAATCCAAGAAGACTTTAAAAGTGTTTTTCATATCTCTCATCACTTCAGTTCTATGTTACTTTGAATCATTTGGTTCATTAGTGGTTCACACATATATATATATATAGTGTAAACAATGACAAAAAAGTACTCAAACAAACACACTCACACCTTCGTATTGTAGAGACAACTCACATAACTACTAAAATCATCCTTCATGGATACAGATACTAATTGTACATGAAATCTAAACAGCAAAAACGTTATACTATATGCTTTCATATTAACTTTGTCATAAACACTCTCTTGGATAAATAATAAATGTGTTTAGCACTACAAACAACACACTCGTACCTTACGTAATGTGTAGAAATACATCTTACATAACTACTAAAACTACTCATAAATTAAAATGCTAATATATTAAACAGAAACGTGATATAATATACGCTATCATATCAACTTTGTCATAAACACTTTCTCAGATAGAAAGTAAATGTGTTTAGCACTACAAACACTTGAATAGACAGCAGATAGCAGGATCAGTGTACTTAAGAAGCCTGATGTAGTTATTTGATGGTGAATCTGATATGTATCTGTGAGGCAGATCTGCTGTAAGTAGTTCGGGATCTGTTTCTCTGGGACCACACCAGCTCTCCACGCCTCATTGGTTTCGTAAATCGACCGTGACAGTGTGTAAGTCATTCTCACCCAGCTAACGCCGTATTTTCTTACAGTACTTAAAATGTCCGAGTCATCATTCTAATATATACTCGGCATCGTCTTACTATAAGTCTATTTGTTTCTACTTAACTCGATATGACTCATGTTATCGTTGTCTCCTTTTCACCGGTCCTGCTAGTCTGACCATTGCTCTCAATGTCTCATTGTTATTGGTCCTGCTAGTCTGACCATTGCTCTCAATGTCTCATTGTTATTGGTCCTGCTAGTCTGACCATTGCTCTCAATGTCTCATTGTTATTGGTCCTGCTAGTCTGACCATTGCTCTCAATGTCTCATTGTTATTGGTCCTGCTAGTCAGACCATTGCTCTCAATGTCTCATTGTTATTGGTCCTGCTAGTCTGACCATTGCTCTCAATGTCTCATTGTTATTGGTCCTGCTAGTCTGACCATTCAATCTCATTCTCAATGTCTCATTGTTATGGTCCTGCTAGTCTGACCATTGCTCTCAATGTCTCATTGTTATTGGTCCTGCTAGTCAGACCATTGCTCTCAATGTCTCATTGTTATTGGTCCTCCATTGCTCTCAATGTCTCATTGTTATTGGTCCTGCTAGTCTGACCATTGCTCTCAATGTCTCATTGTTATTGGTCCTGCTAGTCTGACCATTGCTCTCAATGTCTCATTGTTATTGGTCCTGCTAGTCTGACCATTGCTCTCAATGTCTCATTGTTATTGGTCCTGCTAGTCTGACCATTGCTCTCAATGTCTCATTGTTATTGGTCCTGCTAGTCTGACCATTGCTCTCAATGTCTCATTGTTATTGGTCCTGCTAGTCTGACCATTGCTCTCAATGTCTCATTGTTATTGGTCCTGCTAGTCTGACCATTGCTCTCAATGTCTCATTGTTATTGGTCCTGCTAGTCTGACCATTGCTCTCAATGTCTCATTGTTATTGGTCCTGCTAGTCTGACCATTGCTCTCAATGTCTCATTGTTATTGGTCCTGCTAGTTGACCATTGCTCTCAATGTCTCATTGTTATTGGTCCTGCTAGTCTGACCATTGCTCTCAATGTCTCATTGTTATTGGTCCTGCTAGTCTGACCATTGCTCTCAATGTCTCATTGTTATTGGTCCTGCTAGTCTGACCATTGCTCTCAATGTCTCATTGTTATTGGTCCTGCTAGTCTGACCATTGCTCTCAATGTCTCATTGTTATTGGTCCTGCTAGTCTGACCATTGCTCTCAATGTCTCATTGTTATTGGTCCTGCTAGTCTGACCATTGCTCTCAATGTCTCATTGTTATTGGTCCTGCTAGTCTGACCATTACTCTCAATGTCTCATTGTTATTGGTCCTGCTAGTCAGACCATTGCTCTCAATGTCTCATTGTTATTGGTCCTGCTAGTCTGACCATTGCTCTCAATGTCTCAGTGTTATTGGTCCTGCTAGTCTGACCATTGCTCTCAATGTCTCATTGTTATTGGTCCTGCTAGTCTGACCGTTGCTCTCAATGTCTCCTTTTATTGGTCCGGTCCTGTTAGTCTGACCATTACTCTCAATGTCTCATTGTTACTCAGTCCTGCTAGTCTGACCATTGCTCTCAATGTCTCATTGTTATTGGTCCTTCTAGTCTGACCATTGCTTTCAATGTCTTATTGTCATTGGTCCTGCTAGTCTGACCATTGCTCTCAATGTCTCATTGTTATTGGTCCTGCTAGTCAGACCATTGCTCTTCAATGTCTCATTGTTATTGGTCCTGCTAGTCTGACCATTGCTCTCAATGTCTCATTGTTATTGGTCCTGCTAGTCAGACCAATGTTCTCAATGTCTCATTGTTATTGGTCCTGCTAGTCTGACCATTGCTCTCAATGTCTCATTGTTATTGGTCCTGCTAGTCAGACCAATTATCTCAATGTCTCATTGTTATTGGTCCTGCTAGTCTGACCATTGCTCCCAATGTCTCATTGTTATTGGTCCTTCTAGTCTGACCATTGCTCTCAATGTTTCGTTAATGGTCCTGCTAGTCTGACCATTGATCTCAATGTCTCATTAATTCAAGGTCCAACAGGCTGTTGACTCCTTGGCAAGGGTTCCAATTTAAACCTTGCTGTTGTTGTCTTTTCGGTACATCTTCAAAACAAATTACCTCCACTGTTTTGTTCTCAACACATGCCTAAGTATAGCCCTTATAACTACTTATCATATTATGTCTCTGGCGGTGGGAAGGTTATAATAAAACACTCTTGCTTTTTGTGTCTTTACCAACCTGTCCTAATATGACCCTTGCTTTTGGTGTCTTTACCAACCTATCCTAATATGACCCTTGCTTTTGGTGTCTTTACCAACCTGTCCTAATATGACCCTTGCTTTTGTGTCTTTACCAACCTGTCCTAATATGACCCTTGCTTTTGGTGTTTTTACCAACCCGTCCTAATATGACCCTTTCTGTTGGAACCTTTACCAACCTATCCTAATATGACACTTACCTATGGTATCTTTACCATCCTTTCAAAATATGACCCTTGCTTTTGGTGTCTTTACCAAACTGTCCAAATATGACCATTGTTTTTGGTGCCTTAAGCAAATTGTCCTAATATGTCCCTTTCTTTTGGTGTCTCCTATGTTAACGAACGACCTAATATGATCCTTGCTGCTGGTGTCTCCTAGGTTACCAAACGTCCCAATATGACTCTTGCTGCTGGTGTTTCCTAGGTTAACAAACGTCCTAATATGACCCTTGCTGTTGGTGTCTCCTAGGTTAACAATCGCCCTAATATGATCCTAGCTGCTGGTGTCTCCTAGGTTAACAAACGTCTTAATATGACTCTTGCTGCTGGTGTTTCCAAGGTTAACAAACGTCCTAGCATGACCCTTGCTGTTGGTGTCTCCTAGGTTAACAAACGTCCTAATATGATCCTAGCTGCTGATGTCTCCTAGGTTAACAAACAAACGTCCTAATATGATCCTAGCTGCTGATGTCTCCTAGGTTAACAAACGTCTTAATATGATCCTTGCTGCTGGTGTTTCCAAGGTTAACAAACGTCCTAATATGACCCTTGCTGTAGGTGTCGCCTAGGTTAACAAACGTCCTAGCATGACCCTTGCTGTTGGTGTCTCCTAGGTTAACAAACGTCCTAATATGATCCTAGCTGCTGATGTCTCCTAGGTTAACAAACATTCTAATATGATCCTTGCTGTTGGTGTCTCCTAGGTTAACGAACGTCCTAATATGTTGTTGGTGTCTCCTAGGTTAACAAACGACCTAATATGACCATTGCTGCAGTATCCCCTAGGTTAACAAACGTCTTAATATGATCCTTCTGTTGGTGTTTCCAAGGTTAACAAACGTCCTAATATGACTCTTGCTGATGGTGTCTCCTAGGTTAACAAACGTCCTAATATGATCCTAGCTGCTGGTGTCTCCTAGGTTAACAGACGTCCTAATACGAACCTTGCTGTTGGTGTCTTCTAGGTTAACAGACGTCCTAATATGACCCTTGCTGTTGGTGTCTCCTAGGTTAACAAACGTCCCAATATGATCCTAGCTGCTGGTGTCTCCTAGGTTAACAGACGTCCTAGTATGACCCTTTCTGCTGGTGTCTCCTAGGTTAACAAACGTCCCAATATGATCCTTGCTGTTGGTGTCTCCTAGGTTAACAAACGTCCTAACATGACCCTTGATGTTGGTGTCTCCTAGGTTAACAAACGTCCTAACAAACGTCCCAATATGATCCTTGCTGTTGGTGTCTCCTAGGTTAACAAACGTCCTAACATGACCCTTGATGTAGGTGTCGCCTAGGTTAACAAACGTCCTAAAGTTAACAGACGTCCTAGCATGACCCTTGCTGTTGGTGTCTCCTAGGTTAACAAACGTCCTAATATGATCCTAGCTGCTGATGTCTCCTACGTTAACAAACATTCTAATATGATCCTTGCTGTTGGTGTCTCCTAGGTTAACGAACGTCCTAATATGTTGTTGGTGTCTCCTAGGTTAACAAACGACCTAATATGACCATTGCTGCAGTATCCCCTAGGTTAACAAACGTCTTAATATGATCCTTCTGTTGGTGTTTCCAAGGTTAACAAACGTCCTAATATGACTCTTGCTGTTGGTGTCTCCTAGGTTAACAAACGTCCTAATATGATCCTTGCTGCTAGTGTCTCCTAGGTTAACAAACGTCCTAACATGACCCTTGCTGTTGGTGTCTCCTAGGTTAACAAACGTCCTAAAGTTAACAAACGTCCTAATATGACCCTTGCTGTTGGTTTCTCCTTGACTTTTGTCTTTATATAGCATTGGCTGTCGGTATTTCCAAAGACTAATGCCATCAATGTAGTCTTGCTATTTGGTGTCTCCTTGTCTCCCCATGGACATCAATCTCCACAAATTTTACACCCATCCCTGGTTTTTGGTGTCACTTTTGACAAAGTGAATGGTACTGAGTCTGCAAAAGATGCCAAACTGCTTCATGAATATATATAGATACAGGTTCTTACATGAGTGTTCATTTCATATGAGATTTTATGAAACGAGTCTAAGAAGTTTTCATTTTTGCGAGCCTTGGCGAGCAAAAATTAAAACTTCGAGACGAGTTTCATAAAATGAAATGAACACAAGTTTATGACACTTTTTATCACATATTTAAACTACACTTACCTATATGACAATTTCACGTCAAAAAGTATTCCGAAAATCGAGCAGAGGCCGCCATTTTGTCCTGCCGTCATCGTAAATCTGACGTCACGTCATTTTCCTGACGTCATATTATTGTTTCTGTGTGATGTCACAATGAATTTTCAGCCAATGAAAATCGATATAAAAATTATTTAAAAAATCGGGATATTTACTATAAAACAGTATAGTAAATATCCCGATTCTTCAAATATTTTTTTCAAATTTCATATTTTCTGAAAAAAATCACATAACTATCATATATACTCATCAGTCCATCCACTAAATACAAAAAATGTATGACAACATCCATTTTCATTGAGTTGGCCAACTCAATGAAAATGGATGTTGTCACACATGTTTTTTTTATTCCTGTGGGAATAACACCAGGGATCCCTTGTATTTCAAAGACAATTAAGAAATTGATCACTAATTTGTTATATTCAACACTGTAAAAAGTAAAATAATTCATCAATATATTTACCAACGACAGTGCTTAAATTCCGTTGGACTGCAGTCACTGGAGATCAACATGATGTAAGCCAATAATGAATGTACGGTATATTTTACGAATTCCTGTTGTTTTGTATGGCATATATGTCGTAAAAAAACCAACGGACATATTTGCCATTTTGACTGATGTTGCAAACGACGTCCACTTCCGGTCACTTTCGGAATTCAACAGGTACGGGTATAACCTCTCACCTTCCAATGTTATGTGTTAAAGTTTAATAAATTAAATAAGTATATTAATCTTACTTTTAACTGGTTTAGTTAATCTTATACACTTGAACACACACTATCAATGTTTGCCAGATTGGTCAAATTGACGGAAATATGTAGCAGTTCGTGTCAACTCATATCAATCCAAAACGGTACGTGTTTACTCATCCTTTCGTAAAACCAAAGAATTAACAATTACGGTACTTTGAATCAGTGTTGATACTAAATTTTTGCTTTCTATAAGCCAGTGCTTACAGGTTCCTCAATCGGTTGACACAATAAAAATGTAATTTCTAATGCCGATTTTTAAAACGTCTATGGACACGAATGCCGATTTTTAACGTCTATGGACGATTTCACATATTTTCAATGCTTTGCAACGCGCCAGGTTCTATGTAGCAAATGTATACGTATTATACATTTGACAGGATTAAAACTATTTTTCGCGCACCTTGCCGTTTAGAAAACTATATTCAATGCATACATAGTTAAACATTCTTATGAAGAATTTAATTTGTTTATGTTTATCATGATGTCCTTGCTTTAATTATGCCCATCAATATATCCTTTTTAATCAAAATATTTTGCCGATCAAAATATCTCTTGGGCGACGATTTGCTAACACTGAAAATCTTACTCCCTGCAAGGTTCATCAATTTATATGCGTTCGAAAAAGAATTTCATCTTTAAACTACATATCACTAGCTAAGAAAAAATAGTTTTTACTGGGAAAATGCGGACTTGAACTATCCATTGATGAGACATAACCAGTACGTGGTTTACCGTGGTTTACCGTACGCAGTTAATTTGCTTTTATAACTTCTAATAAACGTCCTTATTTATAAATTAAATTGTATGATAATATATATTGATACATTTTACTTTATATGTATCTATTCAAATAAACATTACAGTACGAATGATTTCCAGTAATTAACGGCAATTTTTAATGTTGCAATAAATATCATGTTTCTGATCGCAATAAATATTTCTATCTGTCAAAGGTCCATATAGACTGCAGAATAAATACATATTTTCTCATATCTCTGTGGCACATCATCTAGTCTTGTCTGTGGTCTTGATGTAGTGGACATTTTACCTGGACACGATGTCCACCTGTAGTGGACACCGTGTTCACACGTAGTGCACTCCGTGTCTACCTGTAGTCTAAACGTAGTGCACTCCGTGTCTACCTGTAGTCTAAACCTCGTGCACTCCGTGTCCACTCGTAGTTCACAACCCGTGTGCACAATGTGTAACCTTTAGTCTACTACCAACTGTACAACGTAAGTGTTGAACTGTTCTATGACTAAATCTATGAAATAATGGGTGAAGAAGGTCAAGAGGTTTTCCTTCCCGCAGCCGAGGCAATGGCCGTACCGGCAACCCAGCATATCAACACAAATTTACGTTTTACCCCCCGAATTAAACATTCATTCAGGAAATGTGTCGGAGAATTTCAAAACATGGAAACGGCATATCGAAATATACTTAACCGCGAGTGGAATCTCACGGATGGGCGGCGAAATACAAACCGCAACAATAATTAATTGTGGAGGGGAGGCCCTATTGAAGGCATACGATCACTTTACGTGGGAAGACGGGATGGATAAGAATAAACCCCGTAGATGTTTTCAACAAAATTAGAGATTACTGTAATCCTAGACAAAACGAGGTCGCCGAGTCCCACAAATTTTGGACTGTACAGTATTTTGAGCCTTTTGATCAATTCTTGACTGAATTGAGATCACGCGCAGCATCCTGTAATTTTGGGACACCACGGAAGATAGGATGATAAGGGACAAAATAGTTTTTTCAGCGCTACTGGAAAAAAGTACAGCAACTGCTACTACGTGATGACGACCTTACCCTCAAGAGAGCAATCAAAATATGTCAATCTTATGAACAAGCAAATAGACAGGTGAGTCAAATGAAAGAACCTGCCTATAAAGACTCTAAAATACACAAACTGAAAGCCACTACCAAGCCCAATGTTAAGGGAAAACAAAAACAACCGATGAACAGTAGGCCTAATTACAGGGAATCAAATGCTAGTGTAACTGTCAGAGAGTGTAAATTTTGCGGACGGACACACACTATGAAAAAGGAGGCATGCCCAGCATGGGGAAAGACATGTACCCAGTGTAATGGACGAAACCACTTCAAAGTTAAATGCAAAAAGAAAAATCTTCATGTCGTCGGTGTGGAGGGAGAAAAACTCTGATTTCGACGAAGATGGATTGACGAACCAGTGGTTACACTCTGTCGCGATTAAACAGAGTAAGAACATAATTACTGCCTCCATGACTGTTAAATGAGAATTCAGTGAAATTTCAGCTAGACAGTGGAGCTGATGTAAATACCATCAACCAAAGATATGTTCGGAGAGAACAAGTTCAGCCAACAACTCTCACCCTACACATGTTTAATGAGAGCACACTCAAACCATTGGGAGAGACGGAACTCATGGTCACGAATCCTAAAACAGGAGAGGGACAGTCTGTGAAATTTGTTGTAGTCAATAATAGATTACAGAACATTCTTGGGTTTAAGATCCATACAAGAATTGGGTCTAGTCACTATAAACAATGAACGGTTCATTGGAAAAGTGGAATCATCAACTGTTAACAAACTGGGTGACCTAGGGGAGGCAACTCTTACTCTTGACCCTGAGGTAAAACCTAAAGTTCTACCTTGTAGAAAACTACCAATCTCACTCCAAGATCAAGTGTCAAGGCTGAATTAGACAGTCTGGTGGAGAGACAGATTTTGATACCAATTACCAAACCTACACCTTGGGTAAGTCAAATGGCGGTGGCCCATAAGGCAAACGGAAAACTTAGGATCTGTTTGGACCCCCAAGTACTAAACACAGCCCTTCAAAGAGAGCACTTCAAACTACCGACAATTGACGATGTTTTGCCAAAGTTGAACAATGCCCGCGTATTTAGTAAACTAGACGTAAAGGAGGCTTTTTGGCATATACGCCTGGACGAAGAATCCAGTGAATATACAACCATGATTACTCCATTTGGACGATATAGATGGGCTCGACTACCTTTTGGACTGAAGGTATCTAGTGAAATCTTCCAGAGGAAATTAAACGAAGCCCTAGAAGGACTAGATGGTATTTTCGCCATAGCTGACGATATCATTGTTGTAGGAAAAGGCGCATCAGACGCAATCGCTCTGGAGGACAACAAAGAGAAACTAGAGATTCTTTATCAGCGATGTGAAAGAAAGAAACATAGTCCTTAATGAAGAGAAGAAAGCTACAGGTCTCAGGGAAATACTCTTTCATGGACATACCATTACCGCCAATGGTATTAAAGCAGACCCTCTGAAAGTTGAGGCCATTCTGAAAATGGCCAGTCCTACTGATGCTCCAGGAGTGCGAAGATTTTGTGGTATGGTTCAATACATGGCTAGGTTCTTACCTTCTCTCTCGACAATGATAGAACCACTTCGTGAACTTACACGTAAAGATGTAGATTTCAAGTGGACAAAGACACATGATGCATGTTTCTCTACTGTAAAACAGGCACTCACATCTACACCAGTCTTAGCATACTATGATCCCAACAAGGAGTTAGTAATCCAGGTTGACAGTAGCAAAGATGGTATCGGTGCTGTTATGTTGCAGGATGGAAAACCATTGGAGTATGCATCCCGAGCACTTACTTCCTCAGAAAGGAAGTGGGCACAAATCGAAAAGGAAGCACTCGCTACCCTATATGGTGCAGAACGGTTTGACCAGTATACATATGGCCGGAAAATAGTAATTGAAAATGATCACAAGCCGTTGGAGTCAATACTGAAGAAACCACTTAGCAGTGCCCCAAGGAGGCTTCAGGATATCATCATGAAACTCTACCGGTATGATGTAGAATTCCGTTTCCTTAAAGGGACATCACTTGTCATTGCTGATACTCTGAGCAGAGCATATCTTGACGAAGCTAGACCTCGCATCATGAACATAGAGGTCAATGAGGACATTTCAGACAAATGGCTAAGAGAAATATGTAACGCCACATCATCAGACCCTGATCTTCAAACCTTAATGAACACTATAGAAACGGGATGGCCAGAAACAAGGGAGACTACTCAAAATCCTTGTAAGCCCTACTTCGATGTAAGAGACACTCTGGGGATTATAGATGGTTTGATAGTGAAAGGAGAAGCTATCATCGTACCCAAATCACTACGAGCTGACATCAAATCTAAGCTTCACAAATCACATGTTGGATTAGACGCCACTATGAGGAGAGCCAGAGGTACAGTATACTGGCCCGGTAGAAAAACTGAAATAAAGCAAAATGGTGGAAACCTGTGAGGCATGTCAAGAGATGGCACCTCGATCTACGAAACTACCACTCAAGACAACATGATGATGGTGACAAGCCATGGAAAAAGTTAGTTATGGATCTATTTGAGATAAAAGGGAGACAATATCTGATAACTGTAGACTATTACAGCAACTACATAGAGGTTTGATTATCTCTCAAAGGTAACCTCAACTGCTGTCGTGAACGTTCTGAAGAAACAATTCGCTCATTTTGGAATTCCAACAATAATTGTGTCAGATGGAGGACCACAATTTTACCTCTAGAGAATTCCAACACTTTACCAAGACATGGGGGTATTAACCATGTGACGTCATCTCCTCAGCATCAGCGAGCGAACGGCAAGGCTGAAGCAGTAAAAGTGATCAAACATCTTATGATAAAATGTACCAGAAACAGAGAGGACCAATACGAGGCCCTTATGGAACTAAGGAACGTGCCTAGACAGGATACAGGACTCAGTCCCTAACGAGATGGTATTCGGTCGACGAACGCGTACGCTCCTCCCAGATTTGAACCATGGTGCGCGAGCGTCAAATGACGTGGTTAAACGAAAACGCGAGAGTCGGAAGAAAAGTGTCAAACGTTACTATGACAAGACTGCTCGTGATCTACCTTATGTGAAGGAAGGACAGAATGTCTATTTTCCAATACAAGGAACATGAACGATGGATACTAGGTCGTGTTTTGGAACAGTGTAGTGACTCTACCTACATGATACAGGCTCAGAATGGTGCTGTATACCGTAGAAAACGAATGCACATTCGACCAACTAAGGTTGAGGCAATTATCCGTGATAGGTCACCGTGTACACGTTACCACAGCAACAGTGACACTCCGGACAAGAGTGATATTATGGTACCACAACATCAACCCATATGTGTTAGCCATGAGTTGGACAATCGAGCAAGCCCGATTAAGCGCGTTGAGGAAAAGTGTGCCACTAACACTTCACCATCTAAAAACCATGGAAGGAACCACAAAGGGAAGCCTTAACGTACCACCATTACAGAAGGTCATGAAGGGAAAGAAGAGAACCTACTCTATCTTGAACGTTCTGAAGAAACAATTCGCTCATTTTGGAATTCCAACAATAATTGTGTCAGATGGAGGACCACAATTTACCTCTAAGAGAATTCCAACACTTTACCAAGACATGGGGTATTAACCATGTGACGTCATCTCCTCAGCATCAGCGATGCGAACGGCAAGGCTGAAGCAGTAAAAGTGATCAAACATCTTATGATAAAATGTACCAGAAACAGAGAGGACCAATACGAGGCCCTTATGGAACTAAGGAACGTGCCTAGACAGGATACAGGACTCAGTCCTAACGAGATGGTATTCGGTCGACGAACGCGTACGCTCCTCCCAGATTTGAACCATGGTCGCGAGGAAAATGACGTGGTTTAAACGAAAACGCGAGAGTCGGAAGAAAAGTGTCAAACGTTACTATGACAAGACTGCTCGTGATCTACCTTATGTGAAGGAAGGACAGAATGTCTATTTTCAATACAAGGAACATGAACGATGGATACTAGGTCGTGTTTTGGAACAGTGTAGTGACTCTACCTACATGATACAGGCTCAGAATGGTGCTGTATACCGTAGAAATCGAATGCACATTCGACCAACTAAGGTTGAGGCAATTATCCGTGATAGGTCACCGTGTACACGTTACCACAGCAACAGTGACACTCCGGACAAGAGTGATATTATGGTACCACAACATCAACCCATATGTGTTAGCCATGAGTTGGACAATCGAGCAAGCCCGATTAAGCGCGTTGAGGAAAAGTGTGCCACTAACACTTCACCATCTAAAACCATGGAAGGAACCACAAAGGGAAGCCTTAACGTACCACCCAGAAGGTCTGGAAACACAGAAAACGTACGAAAAGTGTATGTTTGTGTTTACTACCAAAGTTCTACTACGAGCAAAATCGCTCCGATTCAAAACTTTGGTCAGAATGTTATAGAAAAGTACAGAGAGTTGCAACACAACTAAGGTATCGGTTTGTCTAGAATTATGTATAGCATATGCTCGTCACTATAAAATGCCGATACAAGGGGTGTTTTCAGTGACTTACCTCCATTTCTGGCAAAACTGCTGGCGGACGCCATTTTGATTCGTGTAACACACTAACTACAGACCACGTGATTCCCCACCGTGCCCAATGTCGGCATCTGATTAGCAAATATCATTTGACGTTATATTATGTATATTTTTAACGCCATACCAATCATATTATTTCTATAGCAGTCTCAGATTGATCTTGTTTTTCATGCCAATATATTGTAAAATATCGCATCTGCTCCTTTAAAAAATAAACGAGTGCAGTAGGCTGTGCAGCAGTGATACACAAAGGTCGTGATATCGTGGTTACAGTCGTACAGTATCGACTTGATAACAGATAAAATGTGCACGATCGTGTTATATGCATCTCATTACAAGATAACATATAATTGCCTGCTACAGCCATTTTCATTTAGGATGGCGGAATGGTTTATATATTCCGTCCGATTTATATAAATCAAGAAACGGTGGCGTGACAGGATCCGGATACCAACACCGGACTCTCCGTTTCTGCACCTCTTCACATTATGACCTTCTTAAGGAATATCACATAATTTATGACGATAAATTGTATCAAATTGAACTATAAGTGTATAAAATTGAACAAGAAGTATATCAAATTGAACAATAAATGTATCAAATTAAACAGTAAAAATACAAAATTTAACAGTAAATCAAAAAGGATATCTAATTGAAAAATAAGGGTACTGAATTAAACAACAAGTGTATTGAATGGAACAATAAGTGTATAAAATTGAACAGTTCGTGTATTAATTGAACACTAAGTGTATTTAATTGAACAATTATTGTATAAAATTGAACAATAAGTGTATAAAATTGAACAATAACTGTATTAATTGAACACTAAGTTTATTAATTGAACACTAAGTGTATTTAATTGAACAATAAGTGTATAAGATTGAACAATAAGTGTATTTAATTAAACAATAAGTGTATTTAATTGAACATTAAGTGTATTTAATTGAACAGTAAGTGTATAAAATTGAACAGTACATGTATAAAATTCCATTTTGGTTTTAGTTTGGTTTTATAAGTTTAACGTCCTATTTAAGAGTCATTTAATTAAGGACGTTTCAGGTTTGTTGGTGGAGGAAAGCCGGAGTATCTGGAGAAAAATCACCGACCAGCGATCAGTACCTGGCAACTGACCCACAAAGGATTCGAACCTGCATCCCAGAGGTGGAGGGTTTGTGGTAATACGTCTGGACATCTTACATAAAAGAAAATTTAACAGTAAATCATTAGCGTATCAAAATCAAACAATGAGTATCAAATCAATTAAGAAAATAGATATATAATACATGCACCTATGGTATTACGTCGAAAAACCTTATCATTTCGGTCCCAAACAGTGGCCAAGCAGTTAAGATATCCCGACATATTACCACAAGTCCCCCACGTCTGGTTCGCTAATTCCATGTGGGCACTGACCGCTGGTCGGTGGAGTTTCTCCGGATACTCTAGCTTCCCTCATCAAACTAAACCTGGAACGTCCCCAAATGCCCCTAGCTGTCAAAAGGACGTCAAAATAATCAAACCAACTCCAAAAATGAAAGAAACGTCAGATTAAATAAAAACCAGACATTATAAAGGTAACTCAGTGCATCATTTCTGGATTCGGAAAATCATCCTCGTTGTCTGTCTGATTTCCTAAGAATAAAAAACTCGTTGTTAACCTATTTTCTGTAAATTCCACATAATGTTAGTGATTCTTTATATATACTGGCGCGCAGTTTTGTGGAATGAGGTCCGCAGCTTACGCAAAAAATATTGGGGGCTTACTGCTACACAAGCGAATTAGAGAATAGGTGTATCCATTGTTTGTTTGTATGCATTTTATGTGCACCTAAAACATAACTTATAACATAAATGAGAGAACCAGAGGAAGCTATATCATCAAGTCAGTATCATTTTCAGATATAACGCATATTTGTGTTCCCTTTCTCCTGTCTCCGAGTCTCGCGATACTGATTATACTCACTCGGAGACAGGAGAAAAGACAATGACGGAGAAAAAAGAATGGCGTGATATATGTTGATATAAGTGTACTTAACAGCCCAAGTTCATATTGACAAGGGTATAGCTGATAATCGCCGAGCGTTTCGGGCAATTTATCTCACACTATAAACGGATTTTAAACAGTTATCTTTTTTATCGTTTTCACCCTGGACGCAAAAGTCTTATATTTCAAACACTTACTGGCGTACGTTTTATATTGTTTTTTACACGGGATAAGTAAGAATCTATGTTATCACTCGGGAGTAATTGAGGGAGGATCGTTTAAAACTGTTATGCTTCTCAAATTCTTTTCCGCTTGATTTTTTTTAATATTTGACGAGAATCAATTAAAAGCTAAGCCAACTGACAAAATTAGACTATATTTTAAGGTCTGACAACTTGTTTGTCTATGTATTTGATAAATAAACAATATCTTTAAAATAATGTACACTGTTTCGTTCCATAATTATTCTTTTATCGAATAACCGCTGTTTCAAATTTACCGAAGTTCCATCAGGATTAATTAACATATTCTTGGAGAGGGGAAGATGTTTTATTTATGAATAATGAACGTCTTGAGTATTTATTCAACTCGTTGACATTAATCCGGTGATAAGGTCATATAGCGACACTCGATGCGCGAGCGTTTTATTGTTGAAGCAAGTCCGAGTCCTGTCTAATGGTTGTCGTGTGGTTGTTAGGGTGTACAACTAATTAAATATAACTGTCCGTCACTCACCACACAGAAACATAGCTCCGATACGGGTAATATCGTTCAAACAGTTAACTTTTTATCTCTAGCCATTATTGTCGATCAATTCCACTCGAAGACATTAAGAAAGCTAAATGTCAATAACGTTCTCGTCAAATCCCTTATGCGCGTCGATGGACAGTACGGTTACCATGCATACTCATCTAAATGCGCCCAATGCAGCTGGCAGTAAAAGGTCGAAAGGGACTTATTTATCATTTTCATTCTTATTTTAATTCAAACAGGATAAATGTTTGTACATGTAATTTATAGATTTTTAAAGTTAACTTGACCCATTAATTCGAAGTTTTTCACTTGTGTCGATTTTTATAAAAAAAAATCGAACTCTATTTACTCGAACACCCGAATAACTCGAAGTGTTCACAATGCCCGATCGACTTCGAGATTTGGATGTACGATAAGTTTTGGTCTTATGTTATCAAATCGGTGGTCTAGTGTTGTACATGTACTGTATTAAACCCACAGGGAACTAAGACTTATTTACAGTTTATATCAAAGAGTACCCACCAGCGTGTCCATAGACCATTTGTTGACATAAAATTATTTTCACATATACTATACAAGTTCTTATATCCATGTGATAAAACCCTCATTGCACATAATACATACCCGTAGAGAGATGGGTATGATCGTGTAAGAATTTACTGCTTAATTCTAAATTCTGAAGATTGCCGAAAATCTCCGAGATGATGCGATTGTACTTGATTCAGCTTAATTAAATCATATTTGCAATTTGACATATTTAACTTGGTAGTCACATACGACTTACACGCGGAAAACTCATCATAAAAAATTCTATTAGTTATATTGTTATATATCTGTGTTTATTTATTATATAATGTAATGAAAAAATTTACTCCTTAGACACTAAAGCGTCAGAAAGGGATTAAAATTCATTCAATTGATTATAATTAAATGCTAATTTATCTATGCGTTCACAAAGTGATATGAAGCCATCACCACGTTTAAAGGGAGACAACTCCTGCTGAAACGACCATCCTCCAAATACTGTATAATATACTGTAACTTTCTTAAGGCCATTACCTTTCCGGAGCAAAATATAAAGGTTTCTTAAAAAACATTAATAACATCAGAAAATGCATACCGATGACCTAAAATAGGTTACGACACCAAACATATGCAAGATTTCCTGCATAACATATGAAAACAGTGGAGAGTCAAATCGCTGTTTTGCAGTCTGGCGCAGTGATAATCAACTACCGCGCGGTATTTACGACGATTTAATACGACCGCGTTATGAAAACAAATATGTTATTTATTTTAATCAAATCGTCCAGAAGGTTATGATAAATGTAGTATTAACGGTAAGTTACGATCTTGTTTTGCATTCCATTTTAAAATTAAAGCCGTTTCGGAAAGTTTGGGCCTTTAAGAAGACGATTTAGCATTTTTCTTCAGTTACAAAAGTTACTTACTTTACACTATTACCACCATTGAAAAGTTTGAACTTCTAATTTTACTTAAAGTTAAATACACGAAAAATAATTAATTGCATCCCGAAAAAATTCCGTGGCACTATATCTTATATGGAATGAAGTAATGATTGCGCATGCACCAAAGGCGAAATAAATTATTTTATGTTATTTTTTGTGTTAATTAGGCATATATATACACGATTAAACACCAATTATTGTTCAAATAATGAATATCATTTATGCTCTGTCGGCGGTGGAGCATCTTAAACTTGCTGAGTGAATGTAAAAAATGTATCAAAAATAAGATTTATACGATTTTGTCTGTCACGGTCAGTCCATCTTTTCTGTCTGTCCTTCCGTTCGTCCCACCATCTCTCCGTGTTTTACGTGTAGGGTGACACCTAAGGAGAACATGATTCGGGTTGGTGTTATTATAGCAATTCTCCTCATCATAACTAAGTCACCTACATGAACTTCACGTACCTATATATTATCAAACACAGGCCGATTTCCCGGATTTAAGACCTGAAAAAGAGGATCCTTAATGTTCCTTCCAAGAATCTACTAATATGACAACGAGAACCCTCGAGAGTATGAATCACCGTTATTTCTTAATTTACCACCCTAGTATAGTCACAGTAACCGGATAAGGTATCCTTGTTAAATGTTTAATATGTTACCGTAAACTGCGGCATATCAATATTTACTGTGTTGTTGAGTGAATTTTATGATACTGCCTCTACTGATGTTAAACCGAATATGAAGGATAAATTATCACTTATTTTAAACAATAATCGTATTCATCGTTTGACAACAAAGTTATATACAAACATACATAGGTACTGACCGCAGGTCGATAGTTTTTCTCCGGGAACTCCAGATTCCATCCACCCCCTAAACATGGCACACGTCACTGAATGACTCTGGCTATAATAGGACGTCAAACCAAACGAACAAAAAAAACAAGTTTTTAAAATATCGTTTCCGTTCTATTTAGATGTTTACTATGGCGAAAATATGACGCAATAAACACTCCGCATATACATTTTTGCTCACTGGTCTGGTGACATATGAAGGTTCTCAGGAGTTCCGTGGGCTTTTCCGACACACATGACTTCTGCGCTAACGTGACGTCAGAAATTTGTTTGACATTTGAAGCTATCCATAGAACCTGAATTATCCGATACCTTTAGTTACCTTTATGCATTACAACTCCGCTAGCCAAAGGTATTCAGTACGATGATTTCCCTACTGAATACTCTTGGCAAGCAAAGTTACTAATCCAATAATAGTAGACGTCGATATTGAGAAACCTCTGATGGGCAATATTATTGTTCTTAAATTTCAAAGTTCATCGTTTTGAAGAAAGAAATTTCTTACATTGACATTCTTAATACGAAAGTGTTTTTTTTCCTTTTTTTTTTTTTTAATGAAACATTTTTTCACATCTGTAATGTTTTGCTTTTTGAGCGCTCAGAGTTACTTCCCATTGTGACTCAGAAATGAAATTAAGGGGAAGTAACTCTGATGGATAAGAATTAGCAGCAACTGAATTTGATTACGACATTGATGACAGTGCACACCTGTTCTACCAAATAAACGTTTGCTGATGTTTTGTTTGTAAATTCTATGTAGATTATAGGTCACATTTAATTCAAATTGTTGAAGGGGATTTGATTTATTTCACATCTAATTAAGGTTCTCACAGCTACTATTTTTTTCTTGTACGGTTCCGAGGAAAATTATTCGTCAGTTCGACCAGACTGGGGTTCGAATCTTAGCCGGGTGATCTACGAATGATAAGTACTAATTGAAAACACGTTGAAAACACATTTTCATTACAAGCAGTCAGATAAATTGAAAACATTACCTAGGATGTGACTTGGAGTTAGAGGTTTAGTAATATGTAACACACTAGACTTTTCGAAATTTCAAACCAACGGTCAATGTATATGTGTACATTGGTTGGAAATTCGTGCCGTGTCCCTGTGATGTAAAGTAGAAATTGAATTGTTAGGGTTTAAAAAATTTAATCAGAGGGCTTTACATAGCAATTTTCAAATTCATTGATAAACAATGCATACTTTTACTGAATAAATTATATGACATTAATTATGAGCGATTATGTGTGTGCATTGTGCAATGATAAGATGAACGTGAATTATGAGTGACGGTGTATGTATGTTACAATATATGTGTGTGCTATGATAAAATGTTCGTGAATTATGAGTGACGGTGTATGTATGTTACAATATATGTGTGTGCTATGATAAAATGTTCGTGAATTAACCTTTTTGTCCTTGTCTCTGTTCATATTTATCATTTAGTAATTTCGTCATAGTGTGGTTAGATAGATACTTAACAGTATACCTGTATAAACAATACTTGCACAGAAACACGTAGATTTAACCAGGAAGATGTGACGATTTTTATCGCTAGTCACGTCCCAGACAAGTATCGAGAGTAGAAATCCTGTTTTATATTCACCCTCAGTCAATTCAAACCCTATTTTATATATAGGTACCCAAAAGAGACATACTCCACCGAAAAAAAATAAATCTACCTTAAACTCGACCCGGTCCCGGAAAGATAATATCCGGCTTTTTTATGGCGACCCGGTACGTCAATAAAAAACCGCTCCCATTTATTGGTTTGTCCAGAAAAATACCTATATAACAGATATATATTAGCATTTCTTCTCAATAATCGTTGTGATAGCATTAGGAACGGCTGCATTTTGTCTTCTAAAATTTTTGAATTTTTATTTTGTGATCATGGTTAACAAAATGTTCATGTTGTTTATTTTGTTTGAATATATGGTTTTGGTTCATAGTTTTTATGGGTACTCTGACGAGGAACATGTCAGACGGTTTTACCTAGCTGCCGTGGAGATAGAGTGGAATTATGCACCAGACGGATTAAATCTCGTAACTGACGATCTCAGGTATATTTAGACATCTGCTAAATCAAATTGTGTGTAATTAAGATATAATTTATTGTATTGTTGTACAACTTCGATAACTCATTGTATTGTTGTACAACTTCGATAACTCAACTTGTGTATAATGATATAGCGTATTACCTTGTACATTTTGCTATTGCTATGTATTTGTATAGTTATGAGAAATATCTTCACTTGGTTGAACGTTTTACATCATATTATCATACAGAACTTGACAATAATATTCCTCATATTAAATTATTATCAGAAAAAAAAAGCATTTCAAAAGTTAATCCTTAACTTAATATGTTTTCCTTAAATTAATGCTTTTTTATAGAGACTTTTTAAGTTAACGAATCTTCCTTAACTTACGAAAATTCATGAAATTGCCCATGCTTAAAGTTAATTTTTTGTTTAAAATGTAAACATTTAAAAATCAAAATAAATGAGCGTACCTAACGTTTGAAAATATATTCATTACCGTAATATCGTGATATGGTTTACATTTTGAACGAAAATGTAAACAACATTACAATGATGAATACATTTTCGAAACAATAATAATTTCATTGCCTTGAATATGAATACTGTTATGTCTCTTTGAATAACTATCTTTCAATTTCTTGTCATTTACCACGATCGCCGCCCCTAGACGTAGAATTGGGTTATGAATTATAAGTTATGAGTTATGAGTATGAATTAAATTAAGCGACCTTCATCAAAGTCATTTTGAATGTGAGTGTATTTCTTCGATTAGAACACAATGTTAAGTCTCAATCATAAACATTATATGTTGTTTATAGATATGTTCTCGTGTATTTGTTTTCGATTTCTTCTGTAACATATTTCATTTATTATAATATATAGTTACCGAGTTGTGTAAGTTATGTTATTGCGTTAAAGTATAAACTAGGAAAGAAATTAAACATTTTTAATATGAAATGATTAATATCTCCTTCATGTAATGACAGATATTCAGACGACTCTTAATGCACATACTCAATCATGACACATAAATAAGTTTTACTAATTACACAAATATACACTAAATATAGAATTAGTTTTGGCTGAAAATGCTAATGATTCAAGAATAACAGAAAGGAAAACAAAGTGCAGTGAGAAGAAATTATTTTGAAACGTCCCCTTTATTTACGAGTATTTGTCAAGGAGTTTCAAATTACATCGGAAATACGAAAATTGGGCGCGGTGACCGAGTGGTTGGGATGTCCCGGTATATTACCACTAGCCCTCCACATATGGATTCTGAGTTTGAATCCTACATGAGAATGAGGAACTTGTTTTCTCTTAGTACTCCGGCTTTCATCTACCTCCAAAACCTGACATAGGGTGCAAAAACAACAAACAAAAACCCGCTCTAAGTAAATATTTCATTTTAATTAAGAAGTTTTGTTAAACTAAGCTTTATGTTCTTGACGTTAAGTCTCAACTAAAATGTACATGTACGATTCTTATAACAAGTCAACAACTCATTCAACATTGCTTTGAGAATGCACTTTTATGTGTCGCAAGTCTAAAATCTTAACATACATTTGTATCTGCAATTATTTTCAGACATAGTAGAAATCACAGGGGAATGAAAACTTTATGCAGTTTCTGCTTATTTTGATGTATCATAATCACAGGGACTTGTCAATTAGTTACAGCGGAAGCATTTTGACCTACAATAACCCACATAGCTCATTCGTGTGTCTGTGTCATGCATTTATGTAATTGAAACGATTATTATTTACCTCAGAAGTGAGTAGTACTGACTGATAGATTGAAACCAAGGGAAATAACTCTGATTTGCTGAATGATTTTATTGACAGTGTCGCCGTTACAAAATTGAACAATAGTGATGATAGGATCGGACCAATTTATCGGAAGGTTGTTTACAAACAGTTCACCGACGAACGATATGAGGACGAGGTTATCTCCCCTTCTTATCTGGGCTATCTCGGTCCAATCCTCCGAGCAGAAATTGGTGATACATTGGAAATCCACTTCAAAAACATGGCTTCAGGTCGTAATTATAGTATACACCCTCACGGCGTTCTCTACGACAAGACTGCGGAAGGTAAACTTTTTTATGTAATTTTACGGCAACTTATTAGGGTCCGTCAAGGTGGGATTTTACACATTTTGTCCTGCAGTTCTTTTCAAAGTCCACTTCATCGGGAAAAATCAGAAAACTCGTCAGGTACAAATCTAATAGTACAAAAATGTATAGCTGCTTTAATTTTACATAACTTATGTAGTTAGTTAATGTCAATTATGAAAACTTTAGTATCATCAGCCCAAATGTCAACCTCGATACTCCAGGGGTTACTTTCACTTTAAAGACAGTGACAGTAAATCCTGGAAAATCGAGGATGCACAATTGTTTGACAGATATGGTAATGGGGTTTCTTAAAGACCATGGACATAAAGTCAGTTATAGTAACCCCTAGAGGATCGAGGATGTAGCTAACCTAACTGCTCATGGTCACTCCATGCCAGGAATAGCTGCGACCTTATACGAACAATGGCCTATTATTCGTTGATCTCAAGACAAATCTTTGACTTCTTAATTGGTAGAATTCTGACCGAAAACGCTGGTTCATCTGTGTCATTGTATCTTGTGCTGTGGAGACTAAATATATTTAGATGTTGTAGAAACTGTCTAATTCCGATATGTTATGTAGAATGAATAAAAGTGATGCTATTATAGATAATCTTTTCCGATTCCAGTCAACTCAAGTTGCTATCCATAAATCTGTTGCCAAATACTAAACAGTTTATAATCTATGTATTTTCTTAATTTCTAGGAGCTTTATATGTTGACGGAACAAATTCAACATTTAAAAAGGACGATGGTGTGCCCCCTGGAGGAAGTCACGTGTACATTTGGAACGTTACGAGTAATTTCGGACCCTTGAGATCTGACGAGAACTGTGTGTCTTGGGCTTACCACTCGCACGTGAGCCCCGTAAAGGACATAAACACGGGCTTGGTGGGCTGTCTTCTCACGTGTAAACGAGGTAGATTCAAATGCAGCCATTCTGCATCCTCGATACTCCCTGGGTAACTACAATGATAGTAACCCACGGAATATCGAGTATGGCCATTCCAAGGTCTACCGGAGATAAGACAAATAACCATTTTAGAGCACCCAACATTCTTTAACATTTCAAAAATTATATTGGATACTCCAATGTGGAACAATCGAAAAGTATCAAGGGTTTATTTTTGTAGATTTTGAAAGCATTATTCATACGACAGGATGTAATAGGTAAAGCTATGATTTTGATAAATATCGCGAGGTATTGAATTTGATAAATTTGGATGAATTTGCGAATTTAGCGAAATCAAAATCCACGTGAATATTATCAACTGTACGTTGACCCGGTGTGATGTTAGCCCCAGAACCATCTGATACTACTAATATATACTGTTGCTAATTGTGCCTGATTCCCAAGTCCCTGTGCTAATACTGAGTTCTATATCTTTGTTTCAGGAGTGCTATACCGCAATGGAACCAGAAGCGATGTACATGACGAATTTGTAATTTATACGGAAAACGTGGATGAAAATGATAGTTGGAAAATACAAGAAAATCTGAACATCTGTGGAAATGCGTCGAGGTGTGTTGAACTTATCCAAAACAAAGACGCCAGTTTTACACAAAGCAACCTGATGCCAGCCATCAATGGTTTCATGTTTGGGAATTTACCTGGATTAAAAGCCAGAGATGGTGATATAATCGCTTGGCATTTCATGGGCATGAATACCGGTATGCGTGGAGTCACTATCAATGGCCAGACCTTCACTTATCGACAAAAAAGGTAAAAATAAATGGACAAATATTTGTGAAAAGTTATGGATGAAGGTAAGTTGTAAGAAATAAAACTGCAGACGTTTCCTCAATTAAGGCCTTTTTGTTGCTTTCACAGTTTTCTTCAGACTGACTAAATGTTTATATACCCGAGCTACGACTGTGAAGTTAGAAATGCCTTGCGGAAAAGTCGGCATTCTCTTGTTTTTCATTTCTTTATAATTACATTAATGAATAAAACAATAATAAAGTAATAGGCTTCATATTCATTAATTTGGTTTATATTTTTACATTTCTGTTAAAATTTAATGTTTAACTTTATTGTATAGACTGGATACCATAAGCACTTTTCCTGCAACCTTTGTATCTGCTAATATGCGAGTTACCTCCCCTGGAAGATGGCTGCTCCAGTCCAGGACATCAAATGAATACGAAGGTGAGGCTGACAATTGGTAGTCATAGAAACTCGTGTTGTGACCTTTGACATTTACTTTGAATTTATAAGTTGTAACTTTAGATATGCTCTGTTTTTTCTTTATCCTCTATTGTGAATGGTCACATGGGGTTCGATATAGAACATATCATTTTACCTTCCCTGATTTCATTACCCAACCGTTGAGATATTCAGGGTGATGTCTTATAGCCATCATTCTTCTTGTAATTAACATATTTATGCATGTACATCGGATTATTCTTCAGACATTTATCAAATGAATTATATATCTATACATGTCTTATGGAAATTAAGAACCGTTGATTCGATCTATATTCTGTTAAATCGCCTTTATAGAATCTAAAATAATAACCGAGGGCGTGTACAATGTACATGTACAAATATGTACAATTTATGGACCTCGACAAATGTGTCTAATTAACAAAAATATTTAATTGTGATACTAGTAATGAGTAGTTAGTTTCAATATAAACTGTCATTTTGTGAAATATTATTCTGTGTTGTTTTAAAGGTGGCATGCAGGCATTTTTCACGGTGACAGAAAATAGTTATCGTAAGTACTGGCGTACACAAATTGACCGGAAGTTCTTTTTGGCTGCAGAAGAAAGCGATTGGGATTATGGGCCTACCGGAACAGATACTATTTATGGCACAAACCTGACAGCCGATGGCAGGTGAGTAGAAGCGTCACCTACCGGCGTTTTTTTTAAATCGATTTTTTTTTTTCCATTTTTGGAAAAAGGTCATTTTTACATGCAAACCAAATAACCCCAGTCGTGCGGTTTATCGATTGATCACTGATTTCTATTTATCTGTTACCAGTTCATCGAAACTGTACTTCAAGAAAGGGCCCAACTTTATTGGAGGGATATATAAAAAGGTCCGATATGTAGAGTATACCGATTGTAAATTCCAAACGAAGAAGAGTCCCACTTCCGATACGGAACACCTCGGAGTTCTTGGACCTATGTTACGAGTTGCCGTTGGAGAGAGAGTCCAAGTTACTTTCCGGAACCTTGCGTCCCGAAACTACTCCTTTTTACCACACGGTGTACAGTATGATAAAGATGAGGAAGGCGCTATTTATAGAGGGAGTCCATCTTGTAAGCGTTTAGACTTTGTAGGGAATTCGGATTAATATTATATTAAGTGTGATAAACATAGATTAACGTTGTAATCTGAACTGCATTACAAAGGCATACATTAATGTATTTAGGTTAAATAAATCGGAACTACAGTTAAAAAACAAATCAGAACTTGTTTACTTATTTTCATTATTAAATTTCAACAAATCAAGCACATTGAAATTGCTTTGAAAAACTGTTAAAATGGTGATATAACAAATATGCACTGTATATACATGTAATAAACAGAGACTCATGAAGAGTTTTGAAGTGGGTGTTTTTTATACATGTTGACGGCTATTAGAATTTCGATATTTATTTTCTTTTGATAGCGTCGGCAATGTCTGGTAAATATGCCAGTCCGGGTGAAACTGTGACGTACACATTCAATGTACCAAGGACCGTGGCTCCGACATACGGAGATCCTGTGTGCAATACATACGTGTATCAGTCCGCCGTGGACCCTATCAGGGATGTCCACTCAGGACTGATGGGCCCTTTGTTGGTGTGTAAAAGATGGAGTCTGGACAGAAATGGCAAACAGGTATGCTATATAGAAAGGAAGATGAGGCAAACAGATGCTTCGGTCCGATCGCAACATCTCGGGGATTTCCGGGAATCTTCGGAAATCATCTCCGAAGATTGTCGAAAATTTCTCTGAGATCAGTGTTCCGGATGCGACTTATCTTTGTTCCATCCTTAATCTTTAGCAAAATAGTATTCTTAAACTGGGGCAATTAATAGTAAATGTTTTATAATATTGTATAATACCAGAAACATATATACATAGAGGATTGGAAACTGCTTCATTGTCTTAGCTGGCGGCAAAGGCCTCCGGTTATAGGCATTTCCCCTTGGCTTACTAAAAGTGTATTGGTTAAAACATGATCTTTTGGCATCAATATAAAATTTAAATATGTTTTCATGGTCTGTTATAATCAGTATTTTGAACAATTTGTTTTAATAAGACTTTATAAGAATGAAATAAGCAATTTTATCAGGTTTTACCAAAATTCAAATCCGGAGGTGCTTTTTCTTTTATTGATATAAGCGAGATCTAATCCCATGTGGGGTAGCTGTCATACTGACCATAGTTAGATTTTTTTTCTTCCTAAACTCGTACCCGAACCATCTGAAAATTACCGAACTTTCATAACACATCAAAGTTATCCTCCTGTATTACCTGACTAGGAGTATAGAGGTACATCTGCCGATCATAAAAATGATGGAGTTTCCAATTTCTCTTACATGTATACAAAAATGTTTCTACATCATGTATTTATGGCAAGCTAATTTAACATTTATTGAAGGAGCAAGGTATATCCCATATTTAATCGATTTATATAAAAATATCTTATATAATTATATAAGATATCTTATATATACATGATTTATCCTATATCTTATATAATATATAAAGATATATTATATAGTATATAAGATATCTTATGTAACATAAGATATCTCATATAGTATATAAGATATCTCATATATCATATAAGATATCTTATTTTTTTTTTTATATAAGATATCTTATATCGTTTATAAGATATCTCAAATAATAAATAATATATATCTTTTATAATTGAAACATCGTTGCTGTATAAGAATTCTTACATAGAATGAGATTTCGTAGCATTTAAAACCAGAAACGAATGTCTCCCTCGCGCATCATTCGGAGCACTTCGGAGCACATCTTAGAATCGTTCGCAATGACAGAGATGGCACTGAAAGAGAGAAAAAAAGCACTATTTGGTTGCATTCAACGATGTATTGAAAACGCAGAAGCAGCTAATTCCCATTACTCTCGTTGTCAGTTCGGACAGGGCGACAATAGATATATTGGTTATAATGGTGACCTATCTATACATGCATACTTTTGTCTCGCTCAACCAAACGCTTGATACTGGCGTAGCATGCGAAGCCAACAAGAGTCTGGCTGAATGAGTAGTAATATACTTAGACTGGTTCCCTTCCCTTAGTTCTCTACTCTCCGCCAGGCTGCGCTCCGCTCACTCAGTGAAGCGTACGCAAGGGAGGTAACTGAGGCGGGAACAGTCTATAATAACTGCACATGTACAGCTCTCTATGACTTCCGGGTAGGGAGACTTCATTTCTGGGCCTTTGTTGAAATCTCGTTCCTATATAAGATATCTTATATATGAACGAGATTTCAATTATATAAAATATCTTATATAGGATTAATGAAAAATATATATACGATATCTCATATATTATATAAGCTATCTTATATAATATATGAGATATTTCATGTACTATATGAGATATCTTATTTCGCAATCAAGATAGCTTATATATATATGCATTGAAATTTATGATCGACATTGCTCTTTGAATAAATGTCATGTTGGCTTGCCATATGTATGTCCTGCTTTGTGCGATATATGCATTATAAAATGTTTTTTAAAATACTGTTTGAAGGTTGATGACTCGGAGTTTATTTAGTAACATCCGCAACACTATTTGTCTGATATTTGACAAAATGTTACTGATGGTGATCTCGGTTATGATAATTAGTTTCTTTTTGCTAATTATGTAGAAACATGTGGATAAAGAGTTTGCTATCTTCTACCTGACGATTGACGAGAATAAGTCGTGGTACCTCGACGACAACATCCGGGTACATACCGGGGATCCGGCCACTGTAAACAAAGCAGATCCGGCTTTCATCGCGTCCAATAGAATGCATTGTAAGTGTTTACGGGTGCGTCCAATAGAATGCATTGTAAGTGTTTACGGGTGCGTCCAATAGAATGTATTGTAATGTAAATATAAAGTCATGGGCGACCACGCCTGTACTGAAATTATATTTCATGTGATATTTCATGAACATAAAAAATGTATAAACACTCGGATTGCTTCTATATCTATTCCTTGTATACGCAGAAAATGTGGCTCATCACAAATGTCAGTCTACATTATGAGCAATGTTGCGTAAAATATTCTCCTCTTTGGAAGAAAGCTAAAGAACCATTGATTTGTAATGCTTTGAAACAAATCGACAGTCGTCTGTTGTTATCTTGAATAAACATTGACAAACACTTATTGGTAACTTTATCACTTAATACCGTGTCGTGAATTAAACTACATGTACAAATTTTTTACGAATGAAAAATGAAAAATTACATAATTTCATATGATAAAAGAAACTTCCTGAAGTTAGACAATATAAACGAATATATTTGATATTTACGTAAACCTAAAATCTTGAAACAAAACAAACATGAACTTTTCATATCAAAGACCGTGTTCATCTCCGAATAACTTCAATGGTGGTATTAAGTTCAAAGTTTAACAACATAGAAATGTTGCTAAGGCAATAAATTTACGTTGCTAGAAACCATTATGGTTCTGTTTTTTATTTACGATCGCCGTGTTAGATGTTGTAGACGCCGGCGCTGTAAAAGCTGAAACTCTAGAATAAACTAAACTTTCATTTTTTTCATTCTAGCAATCAATGGTCGCATGTATGGTAATTTGGAAGGATTAGATATGTGTATCCGTGATGACGTCACATGGCACGTTGCCTCTCTTGGTGACTTCGTAAGCATGCATGGGTCCTATTTCCATGGAAACACGATGAAGATTGACGGGTCTAACAGGGCTTCAAAGGTTGTTATACCTGGATCAAGTTTTACGGGCGAAATGATCCCGGATAACGCCGGTAAGGTTTTGGTTAGAGGCTAATGTGGTTTAGAGATTATTTATCCGGTTAACCATTATCAAACTCGATTTGTCTTCTGAAGTATACTGCTCCCAATCTAGCTCTTTTGCTTCCGGGAGTTTTTCCGACAATGGACTAGTATCTCTTTTGTACATGAAGATTTCTCTTCAGAAGAACCCAAATCAAGTTGTCATAAAATAAATCAGCGCTGTCTCCATATCAGAATTTCATGTTTTTAAGTAATAGATGCGTTTTTAACATCTCCGATTTGAGGAGAGTTGTTATCATTATTTAGTTTAACATATGAAAACATATAAGGTGAGGTTGTTTTTCGTTTGTTGAAGGTGTATGTAAAAAGAGATAAAAAAATGGTTTATAAATGATTCTGTCTTTATGCTATATTACATCTTTACGCAATCACAGTATCTTCTTCACATAACTAACAACTTACACCGTCACACGACTTATTTGTTTAAATAGGAGATTGGCAGATCGTCTGTAGAACCAACTTCCACTTCCGGACGGGCATGCTGGTCCAGTACCACGTGAGATCTTGCAATGGCAATGAAAAGGACTACTATTATGACGTCTACAAGAGAGGCGTGACCAGACAATACTACATCGCTGCTGTACAGACCACGTGGGATTATGCCCCAGGAAACATGGACCTTATTTCCGGACATAATCTAAGTGATCCAAATACGTAAGTATGTCTTTTCGTCCTAGGCCTATATCATATGCTCCTAACATGTTCGTGGGTGGCCTTGTAAGTATTCTGGCTCCAGGCCCCGAGTTTTCGAAACAAAAGTGCAGGTTTAAATCAAAACTTTAAGTTTTTCTCCCTATGTAACTTTAAAGGGACATGAACCTAAATAAACCATGTAAATTTGAGTAAAATACATATTTAAGACGTGTCAGATACCTTACTAAGTAATATATATCAGTTATTGTGCAAATGTGTCAAATAAAATAATTATAATGGAAATTCCATCTTTCTGTATTTTGAACCGGCCCGGTCGAATTTTTTAACGATAGTACATATAGTAGTGTTAAACTTTAGTGACCTCCCACAATGCACTGCACAAATGTAAACAAAATGGTGGGTCAAAAACGTGGGTGAAGCAAACACAAACGAATTCTGATAGAAAACAGTGTACGTCAAGAGTCAGTTACGTGCGCGATTTGGAAAGTAGATAAATATAAATGGATCGCTGAAATGCAAGAGACGGGAGCAACTCCCCACTTTATACTTGCGTGATGTACATATGTGCAATAAGTCAGGAACCTCACTTCGCGGTGTCCTATCGAATGAAAAGTCTTGTTTGACTTTTGACTTATCATTCTTTCGCTAAATACAAATTGTTTTATAACAAATATGGTTTAAACTTCATTTATCAACCATCGTAAATAAGAAAATAAAATATTCCTCGTCATGTCAGCAAGTTTGTTGTTCATTATAACCTCGCTTTCGGTCAGCTTTCGTTTTGTGTTCCAAAAATAGAATATGACGGTCTATTTTTATCATTTTTGATGTAGGTATTCCCCACGTTTTCCTGTCGTTTTAGATAACCAACCATTGTAATAAAATATTCAATAAACATCTGAAAACCATTTCTAAGCATACAGAACAACTTATTTAAGGTTCAATATTAATATATTAAAATTCCTGACCTAAGTTCGTTTTTGACTTTAGTTTGTTTAAGTTTGTTTTTGACTTAAGTTTGTTTCGAGAAATCGGAGCCAGGTACTGTGGTGGCTTACCACTATAGCCCTCCACCTCTGGGTCATGAGATCTAATCTCATGTGAGGCTGTAGTTTATAGTTTTTTTTCTCCTGGTAATCCACCTACTATACAAAGCAGTCCTTAAATGACTGATGATAAACAAACAATATTGTTCCCTTGTTGGGAACCGCTCCTCACTAGATTGGAACATATAGATTTGAAGGGCGAGTGAAGCCACAGTGCAAACGCCGCTTACTCTTACGACACCACTGGTTACACTCCCTTATCTTACGTCCATCTTCTGATGTCTCTGTTACACGTGGATTTAGTTAAAACGAGACAATAGCTCACAATGAAATGCGTACGTTATCTTAAAGATGGGATATTGCCACTGAACCGATTGATTCATTTATAGGCTGTTTTGCCAATGAAATTGTTCAATCGGCACTGCGATTATTTTGGAAATATCTATATATTTCGTTATTTTTCGGGTTTTTTTTTTCAGAAATGGCCACATTTTTGTGAAAACAGATGATGGCTTTTTAGGCAGTTCCCTTGAAAAGGTAGTGTACAGAGAATACAAAGATTCCAAATTCTCGACCATTAAAACAAGGACACCGGAAGAGGAACACTTGGGAATTCTGGGACCAGTAATCAGAGCGGAAGTTTATGACACAATCCTCGTAACATTCCGTAATATGGCCAGTCGTCCATATTCTATCCATGCTCACGGTGTCTTATACGACCAGAGCGACGAGGGAATTTTACACGGAGAACCAGACGATGACGCGGCCAACCGTGTTAATCCCGAAAATGGCGACCAGGTGCATCCTGGAAAGACTTATACCTACAAGTGGCTCGTTCCGCGGAGGGCGGGTCCAGCAAAGGATTATAGGGAATCTAACTGTGTACCATGGATATATTACTCAGGGGTCGATACTATCAAAGACATGAACACAGGATTAGTCGGCTCGATCGTCATTTGTCGACGCGGTAAGCTAGCCACAAACGGCAAACGACGCGACGTCGACCGCGAGTTTAGCCTCTTATTCAACGTCATGGACGAAAACGAGAGTTGGTTGCTCTCAGAAAATATACAAAAATACGGTTCAAACGAGACTGACGTTAGTGACCCGCAATTTAGACTTAGCAACCAAATGAACATGGTTAATGGTAAGATTTATGGGAACCTGCATGGTTTACAGATGGAGACAGATGAGAAAGTTGCATGGTATATACTCGGACTAGGGTCCTCGTTTGACATTCACACTGTACATTTCCATGGTCAGACTTTCATACATCGGGACAATGTCCGACACAGGGGAGACGTAGTGGAGGTGTTTCCCGGAACGTATGAGACTGTGGAAATGAATACGGACAACCCGGGGGTATGGATCCTCCATTGTCACCTTGGCGACCATGTTACACGTGGTATGGAGGTTACGTACAACATCACGGAACGAACTCATACTGGTAAGTCATGTAAATAATTAACAATAAGTTACGACTGAGTCTTGCATCTTGCCGTACGTCAGAATTGGCCTTGTAACAAAATATTGTACACACATGTACATTTGTATATACAGTGGAACTTCCCTAAACCGATAATGGTCGGTGCATAGAATTTCGGCCTGTTTAGAGAGGGTTCGGTTTGGAGAAGTGAACCCAATATCGATCATAAGGATCCGGATTTTATTAATCGGAAGTCGTTTTCTAAACTGTACTGCCTAGTGTTCGTTAAAACCGACCGATATTAAAGGCGCATAACCTTTTCGGAGCAAAATATAAAGGTTTCTTAAAGAACATTAATAACATCAGAAAATGCATACCGATGACCTAATATAAGGTTACGACACCAAACATATGCAATATTTCCTGCGTAATATATGAAAACAGTGGAGTGTCCATTCGCTGTTTTGCCGTCTGGTGCAGTAATAGTCAACTACCGCGCGGTATTTAGGACGACGGCGGGAAACAATACGACCCGCGTTATGAAAATAAACATTTTATTTTATTTTAATCAAATCGTTCAGAAGGTAATGATAAATGTAGTATTAACGGTAAGTTAATAATTTTTAAGACTCTACAAAATTATCGATCTTGTTTTACATTCCCATTTTAAAAATTAAAAGCCGTTTCGGAAAGGTAGTGGGCCTTTAACTGTCAATGTAAATGTTATCACAAAAGAGAAAATCATACGATTAAAAGGAATTGATAACAACAACCTTGACTTTGTTACCGCTTATAAACATAGTTAGTTGCGTGAATGTTCTTGGGGATGTTCTCGTCTGAACTAACCTAACAATGTACATACGGCCGATCGCTTCCGGTTACGTCAAAAATCAAATTAAATATGGTCTAATTAGCCTACACGATGATTAGTCGATGCCGGGCATTATATGACAAAAAATACATGGCTTCGGCTTCTTCATATAGATAATTTACGTTATCGACAACTACATAAGTAAATCAATAACCCTTGTGAGGCTCTCAAAATTGAATACGAAACTTTCTGTTTATTACTAGCTCTGCTTGTGTTCCTACAGTAATCAAACCGCCAGTGCACGTGGTAGACCTTCGTTAAATATCTTAACAATAGACATGATTAAATAATTACACCACCATCTCTTGTATAATTACCGTGTACATACAATATATCGTAACTGCACCTTGCCTAACCCCAGAAAGTTTTTATAGCAAATTAAGGTATAGTGTAAATGGTTGGCAATAGGTTACAGTCGAGTCTTGCACCTACGCATCAGGGTTTTTTTTTTTTTTACAAGAAAATAATGTATACTGTAACTGAAATGATTAACAAAAGACACAAACGAATCTTGCACCCTGCCATACGACAAACGGGTTTTTAGTAACAAAATAATGTATACTCTTAATCGTTAACATAAGTTACGACTTAATCTTGTACCTTGCCTTACACCAGAATTTTTATATAAATATATCAATAATGTAAAGATGTTTATGGAATTTTGGGATCAGATAATATTATTATTTTTAAGACAACTTATACTTTACATATAGAAATGAAGTCTGTACCTTACCTTACGCCAGAATTTTTATATGAATATATCAATAATGTAAAGAGGTTTATGGAATTTTGGGATCAGATAATATTGTTATTTTTTAAGACAACTTATGTTTTACATATAGAAATGAAAATCAAGTCTTAATAGAAATACATTGTGTGAAATGTTCTAACTTTGTTTAGTGACATTTTAGTAAAATCTTTGTAGATTTTGTTCTTTCCCATCTCTTTAAAATGGGGAGGAGAATTATATCTTGTAGTTACTTTTTTCATACATCCATCTGAAATTGTAATGTTTGTTTCCACAGGAAATACTGGTTATTATAACTGGCTAGGCAGGAGGTGATTTACTGACTGATGTTGCCATAGTGAAGGTATCCAGGTTTTACAGACTGTTGTTGCCATAGTGATGAAATCCGCTTTTACAGCAGTTTCCGTGATATTTTAATATTAGAAATACAATTTTAATTCTGACTTGGACGATTAATTGCAAGTTTGCCGATTTATCTGGCGATCATGGACGTACTCTGGATGTTTTTATGATGGAACTAAACTATAATGATATGTTCAAAAGCTTTGGGACACTTAAGCGCTTCTTTGATGTGCTCTTTGATCGAAAAAAAAACTCCCATCGAGCATAGTGTTTGGTACTGTTTCGCCGTTATTGCAAAATGGATACGAAACGGTTCTTATCGCATACATAGATAACGATACAAAAACTTAGTTGATCGTAATATTTATTTATATTGTTTAATTTTGATATTTTAATCCATATTCTCTTGACGAGAGGTCAATCCAAATGTAAATCCGTTCATACTTTTAGAAATCCTCGAATACTGTTTTTGTTCATTGTACATAATGTGATATTTATTCGATTTTGAAATAAATTGAAATATATATCTATTTTCTTGCTTATGCTTTTTTAAACACAAAATGTTTTAGTGTCGAAATGAACAATTGTATTGACATTGTATATTATTATATACCTGCAAACTCAGTATCCAGGTAAATCTTAATGATCTAACCCCACCCCACCCCGGCACGGGTACTGACTAGATTTATGTTGTCTGTCTGTCTGTCTCTAGACACAACGACCGTCCGACTACTCATAAACTACTGGAGATATTTCAACGAAACTTTGTGACATTAAATCCTTAATACGTGCCTAATCTATAGCAGAACAAGATACATGTACATCATCTCCGCCTTTTTCAGAGTTATGTCCCTTTGTTAAACGATAAACGGTTACCTCTACTCGCGGGATATCATCAATACTTGGGGTTGATAGTCCTTATACAGTGAAAATATAAATAGTATACCCACATCCACTCCCTCCTCTTTTTAGAGTTATGTCCTTTGTTTGAAAATGATCTACCAGCATATTGTTTTTTTTTTAGATTTGCAGGGGAAGGGTTTGCGAGGGTGGGCATTATAAATTTGGTCTCCTGGAGACAGTTGTAGTTTTGTTTATAATATTTGTTGTTTCACATTACATGTATATATTATGACATGGCATATTTTGATAAATTATTGTTTTTTCATAACGACATGATCAATTTGAAGTGAAACACCGTTTTTTGTCAACCGTCAAACACAATATGGCAAACATTTCTATCAAATACCCTTTTTTTATTAAAGAGTTTCTAACATCGCATATACAATGAACACAATGGAAGACTGACGTGACGCATTGTTGTCAGATAAAACGTTATCAGCACAATTAATACTGTAAAATAAGTATAGACTAGAATACAAAACATAGAAACATTCAGATATATCTAAACTTCGCATCACAAACATATAACAAGATAGATTTATTGATTATGACAATATCTGAATCCGTATGACAGACTCATCCTTATAAGTACATCAATGATTTAGCTGAAGCCATGCGATATATAACTGTTCTTTACTTCCCAAACGCTCTGTGTTAAAGTGTTTATAATGAACATAAAATTTAGAATGCAAAACTTTTACGAAGATTAGAAATGATATAGGCCTAAACATTGCTTGAAACGTAATGTCTCATTGCGCTATTGAAACATTACAACCCGCTGGAATCAGTCGCGTATATGTGTCCTTCACCTCTCCAATATCTCCCAGAGTTCAATGCGGTCCCTAAGGAACAATAACTCTTGAAGATTCTGTCACCTCCGGAGAATATATTCCTGCCTTCCCTGAATATAAGATTTCATGTATATGACTATGTGAAATTCTAAGGATTTCTCCGTGAAAAAGAAGCACTTAATGACCTACAAAAGGACATTTATTGACTTCTAATCCCCTAAACAACCTTACTGGTTGTCGTTTCCATGAAAATATATATCATCTCTTTTATACCCAAAGACAGAATAAAAAAACCCAAACTATAACAAAATTGCTCGATGAATTCTACTGAAGATTGATCTATCGCTAGAGAGAAAGACTGATTGGGGCGTGGCTTGCATCCTCAACTTCTCCAGAACCTGTCCTAGTCTGGATATGACGCAACTGAGCCCAGAGAGGTTCCGAGTAGAGCACCTTATGCCTCCTCGCCGGTTTCCTCGGCAATATCTGAAAGATATAAATAATATCATGGTCACCACGTGGATTTATATCGTTAAATACATCAATATATTCTTAAATTATGAACCATATACGGGTATTTTAAATAACACCACATACTGGACAGTGGTCACCAATCAACTTCGCTAGCCAAGGGTTCTCAGTCCGACACCAGACACCCTTGAAGGATGTCGTGTCAAAATTGAAGTTCCCGCCTTTAAATTCTGATTGGATGCAGCACAGGTTTACGACGCGCGAAAAAAAAATACTAAAAATACTGACCAGAAAACAAAATACTAAAAATACTGACCAGAAAACAAGGTAATTAACTTTAAAATGCTCTGAACACCATAAAAATCATCCTATCTGAATATTTTTAGCTTGTATTGAAGACAATTCCTTACTTGTCACTATGGTATATGATATTATGGGATTATGGGCGAATTTTATTTAGGCCTATATCGGAGACGACAGACAAAAAATGGCCGAGATCGGTGATCATCTGTTCTGTATGACAAAAAATGGAGCGTGGGGATCGCTAAGGGATACTTATGTGCAATTTTTATAAGTAAGTGAGTTTATATTGAGGATCTGCACTTCAGTGATGCATTCGTTGAATGGATGGCGATTTTATTCGGTCTGTGCTAATTAGGGAATCGTGACCTGGGGATGTAGCGTGTACTTTTCCGACTATCGATTTTTACACGAATCCTCGTAATTCAACTTTCGATATGAAATAAAATTCGCCCATAATCCCATCATATCATATACCATAGTGACAAGTAAGGAATTGTCTTCAATGTTAAGCTAAAAAATATTCAGATCGGATGATTTTTTATGGTGTTCAGAGCATTTCAAACTTAATTACCCCATTTCCTGGAAATGGGAAACAGGGCTAAGTAAACAATCTTTCAGTATTTTTATTTTTTTTTTTTTTTTGCGCGTCGTAAACCTGTGGATGCGGCTAGGTTCAGGCGATCAATGAAAACTGAGTTTTTATATGTCAACAAAACCGAACCAATGTGACAGCAGTGACCTACATTTGGTCCTAGCGTAGTCATATTTACAATGTAGTAAATTATTAAATGTTTTGGACCAGCAGAATGAAGTACATGGATACGTTGCTCTTCAAACAGATTGAGAAAGTAAATACGTGCGTGGTTTCTGTTTCTCTGTTAAACAAACTATGTAAAAATAAACTGCGATCTCCTGACAAAATTGGACACTGAAGCATGAAACACAAAGCCGGTGACCAAACTGACAAACAAATGACTCACAAACATGTCTATCTTTGGTATTTTGAATCTGTCGCAAACAACATGTGTATTTCAAAGGGTGCTGCCATTATTCAACCATACAAAAATAATGATACGAGTTTTTTTCATTGGTTGCTTATTACGTAAATGGAAGGGGGGCAACTGCGGAAATCCAGCAGGTGGCGCAAGATGTGATCAAATGTTAAATGGTATGACAGAATCAATTCCAGAGTTCCCAAAATAAAACCCAAAAGGACTACAGGTAGTGTACCATTTTAAAGAAGTACATGTATGCAATCACACACACCCAGAAGCAATATTACAATCATAGACGCTTTTAAAGATATACCAGAACAATACGCGCCCTTTTTAAGAATTATTATTATAACTCAGGGTTATCCAATTCACAATCATACGCTCTCTTCAAATGTATCATAATTTTACGCCTTCTTAAAGATGTTATACAAACACTAAAGGCTCTACAAACGACTGAACTAATCCTTAGTTCATTTCATACATTCTCTATCTAGCAAACAAAATATTGAAATCGGTTTACAAATGCAAAAAAAAAGGATGAATAGAACACATTAAGTTTCTTCGAAATGGTTACTAGGTATAGTATTGCTTGTTGAAATCGGATGTGACAGGGACTATATTGTGGTCGTTTACACAGTGACCTTACCAATGGTCTCGATGACCTTCAGCCTTCCAGTGGCATTGACATCACCCTCGGTGTTCTTGGCGATGCACGTGTAGTCTCCCTCGTGCTTTTTGGCGATGTTCATGACCTGAAGCCAACCTGTCACCTGATTGATCTCTGGGCCCCCACGAAGGTTCATGGAAACGTCTTTGTCATCGCCTACAAAGTCAAACCGGAAGTAAAAAATATGGGCGCCATTATGGAGTTCCTATCGCGTTAATTGACATGTACTGCCTTTAAGATCGAGTGTCATATACAAGCATAATGGTAAAATTTGCCGTTTGGGTAGACAATTAAAAGTATTTCGTTTAGTGAACATCATGGGTCACTGTAAAAAGAGCGTATATAAAAAGGAATGTTTGATTATGTGGATGTGTGTTCCCCGAAAGTTGTCTTGCCATCAGTTTTCAGATAGAGGCGGAGTAAACAATAACATGGATATAAATATCCATCTAGAAGGAGACAATGACAATACAAGCATCAATATTTTAAAGAACTGCTCGCTAAATAATGGCAATGTTTCCACGCGAAATATCCACGATTTACAGTAGTGAATATTTGATTTCTTTGACAATTTTCATACGTCTTAAGTTATCGGTTGACATTGTGAAGTATTTACCCGGCATATTGACGGTGGTGCCATCAGCCCTTGTGAACAGCCATAAGATGTATGGGATGGGGTTTCCGGTGGCTTCGCAAATCATGGCTATATTACTTCCGGTTCCGTTCACAATATCTGGGGGTCCGCTGGTGATCATGGGCTTGGAGACTGAAATACACAAACAACAAACATGTTTACCACATGAATCTAAAGTAATTAAACACGTGGTATCCAGACAGGTTTAATTAATAGAACATCAACATAAAGAGGGGGGGGGGGGTATCAATTCATTTGCAGTGGAGACTTGCTTTTAGTAGATGTTTAGCTTCTTCTGCTCTTGCTAGTGTTGGCAACAATACTAAATATAGTATCATTATGTCATTCTCTTTACAGAATCTCTGTCTTTTCCATTTTTTTATCTATAAACTATTTATCTTAGAAATTAAATGCCACCTTGTATCGACCAATCTGAACGACCATGCTTTTGTTTAGTACGTCATGGCCATAACTTTCATAAGCCAATTAAAATGTTTCAATAGCAACATCTCTTGAAAAAAATTCCAGCAATCTTTGGTAATATAGAATTTCCGAACGCCCTTTTACGCATATTGTCGGAAATTTCTCCGAGATGTTGCAATTGAAACACTTTTAGCTTTTAAAGTACACTTTTGACCTGTAACAATTTGATATGTACCAAAGCATACAGGGACTGTTTCCCGGGGAACGTTCTTATGATAGCAAATGTGTATTCAATGAGTAACGGGGTGAGTTTTTTTAATTTTAATACTTCAAAGAAAAAGATCAGTTTTAGTTTTGTTCAAATTTCTATATCGTCAATTTGACAAATAGAATTTACTCAGAACATGAATTTGTTTGTGTTCTTAGCATCACTTTGTTTCTTTAGCCATAGGTTTAAAGCTTTCATAAACAAACTAGCTCGTGTCCTGACCCAGAACTGTATAAGTATTGAATAGACACAGGGCGAGCAGACCAACACGGATATGTGTGTCAGATATTGTCGGCATCCTCTATTTCTCACCCAAAACATCTGTAGTATATCAATCACAACAAACGGTTGAAATTGTCAGCAGAAGACATTTGCACTTCCGGTACACGTCAGCAATACATTACACATACATCCGGTTTGAGATTTACAGAGGATTTTGGGTATAGGTTCATGTCCATCCTCATTATTCTCGATTAAGACATTAGTGTGTACGTGTAATATACTTTCGGGATCATGAAATACAACTTCTGTATGTACAGATTGCTTATTTTCACATGACTACAGTAGGAACATTCAAGTTTGAGAATTGAGTTACTTGTTTATTTATATAGTAAACTATATATAATTGATGACAAGGAGCTGCACACGATGGCCGTATGTTATATTAATTATGAGTCATAAGGCAGCTTTGTTTACTATACTGAGTATGTTGAGCAAACCACATGTTGATGTGTTGATATGCTTCATTGTACTTGGACCACAGGCGTTTGGCTCTATTGACATTTTTCTATCTATATATATGTATTACTGTTTCAAGTGACACAGTATTACATATATAACATTTATGTATATATATAAAGAGAAAAATGTCCTTAGAGCCAAACGCCTGTGCTTAGACTGGTTCTCTTTCTAATAATATCACTACAACGGAATTAGAATTTTAATCTTGACGTCTGCTCCGTTAAAGATAATAATCATAATTCAGCAATTAGGCAATTATGTAAAAACCTTGATTCAACAGGATCGTAGTGGTGAAATGCTAACATTAATGTTGGGTGTTTGAACTTTGTTTCAACATTCTTCTAATGGTTCTGCACTTTGGTGTCTATAAAATTCACAGGCCTGGCCTTAGGCCGGAGAATTTGTTTCTCTGTGTACTCTGGCTTTCCTCAATTATCTCAAAAGGCCAGTATGTCCATAAATGAACTTGGGTAACTAAATCTATGTCCAATGAACTGATCATGGCCGCTAAGTTAAGAATTTTCTCAGTTGAATTTTAAAAAATAGATTATCTCCCCTGGTTTGAAAATTTGTCTAAAAGAACTGGTGACAGCGAGTCTACTCACTGTTATTATTTTATTTTACAGAATTTAAATATCACCTCATGTTATACACGCGGATAAAAATCTGGACTGCAATATATACATAATAACATGTGTTATCTTATAATACAAGCAGACACTCCTAAAGATAACTATAAATGCAGTTACGGTGTTTTAACTACATGTGTATTTTGACTGAACATGTGGTTAGACATATAAAGACTATGGTATAAGCGGCTGTGGCGGTTTAGGGTGCCTGTTTATTCAAATATCCCCTTACCCCTGTGGTTGGGTCTCCCGCCTAGTGGCCCCTTCTACCACCCCCGAACATCAAGTGGCCGTCAACAAGATATCGCGGTTTAATACCCCCTATCTCAGTAGGTATAGATTAGATAGATACTCTAAACCTACCACAAATCTCCCTAATAGACGGCCGATAAGTCAATGATTACGTAATCAGCTTTAATTGACAGGATGAATGGTTACTAACCCGTGCGACAATTCCACACCAATAAATCAAAACGTTGGTACTTTGTATATATGTACGTATAGTAAAATTTGAATTATGTCGTGCCATATTTTACAGCTGTACCGACTACATCTATAAAACATTTACAGTATAAAATCACTGTATCCCATGGGAGTAATATATGAAAAAATATGTAAAGTTTGAATTGCCGTTTGCTTTAGCGAAATAAACACGTCTGCTTCCCGTATTACCCAGATTTAGTTCATTTATATTTCTGCTTTAGAAAATGAAACAATAACAACAAATTCAGAAAAGATACGATTTTGAGCCATTCATGATTAACCAATATATAATTTCTGTTACGAAAAAATCGTAAAGTTGAAAATAAAATATATATACATAAAAAGGTTCAAAACTCATATAAATATATAATAAATAATATATTTACCCCCTGATTCGCTTTTGCATTTTCCAAAAGTTTTCACGATCACTATTTCGTCCCTGTTGGAATTTTGTTGATGAAGCTGACACAGATTATCGTAGGTAACTCCGTCGGATCCACAAATGACCTCTTGGTTGACACAGGTACACTGACCTACGTCATCATCGACAGGTTCGCACGTGAGGTAGTCCCCACATTCTCCGTACCTTTGTGGACGATTCGGCAAGTCGCATGGCTGCCTCTCGGCTTGGAGGCAAACCAGACAACAGTCGCAGCGATCCCGTCTAAAGCTGGCCTGACATTTTGAGGTGTCCAGTGGAGGGCATTCACTTCTGTTACACTCTCCACAATCTTCATCGGCCAACACAGCCACACAAAGGAGACACAACACTCCAAAATATCTCATCCAAACCTCCATGATGATCCGAAAGGTTTCGACTGTACGATAGGAGATTAACGGAACAAAGAAGATCCGTAGTTTCCTATGAGTGCTGACTTTGACCTGGTCAGCGCTCTAGATTATCCGGGCCGAAGTCAGAATGTACCAGTACTGTGTAATTCTATACCGTTTCCCAAGGAGGGGGCCTAGTGCATGATGTGTTTACAGAAAATGTGGTGTAGAGCTTTTGGCATAAGAGGTTCCCATGGGAGCAGCATGAATATGCGATTTTTATTGCACATGTTTAACCGATAAATTCTTCTGAAACTATATATTGATATCTCAAGAAAACTATCAGAAGTCAGCAACTAATACCAGATAAAAATGATAACCACTTTTTGTTCTTTTTAAGAAGATTTTTAGAGATTCCCCTTGGGAGCCTAATATGGGGGGCTCCTCAGCTGACTTATGTCTGGGAGGACGTATGTTTGTGTATACCAGACTATATCCCAGGGCTTACTCATTTCCTATGTGTAGGGGTGCCATATAGCAGTTTCTTTATTCCTGTCGGAAACGAAAATAGTGTATTGGTATGCACTTGTAGCGCGGTACAAGATGTTGTGAACTTCACATGCCAAGTTCGTATAAGTGATAGGGTACTTAAAAAAAGAAAAGTTTTATTATATCTGGAAATTACTCATAACGTGTATGTACACTCTGTATCTCTGATTTGTGCTTTGTAATACAAATGTATATCCGAAGTCACGTCAGTTAGCTGTGGGGTATTTTCGCATTTTATTTCAAGATTTCGTTGATTCTTTAATTCTATCTTTTGGGGGGCATTATGTCGTTTGTACAAGGAGTTATCGTTGAAAAAAATCAACATAAAATTATTTCAGTTTGATTAATGCTTATCAGTTACGGAATCGTTCTTACCGGTACTCCAAGTCTACTTTAAGAAATTTCGGTTTGCCTAGCTGAATGTAAGGGTACAGGGTGTGTCGATGTGTATTTTAATTAATTTCATTTCAGTATGTCTTTAACCCACAATTCATATGTAGTTACGGAGTATTTTTTTTCAGCCAATCAGCGATACCATGGATACTGTGGAATTAAGTCATGCTTCGGAATACGTAATTATATGGACAACTAAATAAAATGAATTGAAATGTGACAAACTTATTGATATTGTTGTTTACGGCTTATGGTTGGATCTTAGACATTCGGCCAATAAAGCACACATTCCATGTCCATGAATTGTGTGGTTAGTATGTAAGCTATAATAAAATCATATATTCCATGAATGTGTCTGATCTCTAGTATCTTGATAGCACCATAAGTGCTGACAGGAATGAAGTCTCATTTCCCGTGTAACTGGGTAATCGTTCATACCATGGCTTTAACGAATTTCCGACAATCTTCGGTAAGTATGTGTTTCATTTCCGAAGATAGCCGGACATTTCACCGGATGTTGCATTGGTCATGACTTGAATATCTATATTGCGATCAGTTATAATTACTTAGAATTAATACAATGATATCGCACACTTCTGTACAATCAAGTACATTACAGAGTCCTACTATGAGACTATGAGACATTCAATATGAGCTAGTATCTGTCCATCCTCGATATTCCAGGGGTTCCGATCACTTACGATCTCTACACCCCTGGACTATCTCATAGTAAAACTGGAGGCAACAGAATAGAACAGGTAATTTAGTCATTTGGTGTTCATCAAAATAGCCGTATAACGGTACACTGCGGTTGACTGTGGCTTTGATGTTAGGCGTCGCTCTCTCTGTTGTCTTCAAAGGAAATCTTTGCTAGCCTGTGATTGGTCAAATGTTTTCTACGGAAGCCTGTAAGGGTCACATTGAAAAAAATATTATGTCGTTGTGACGACTTAGTATGTCGTAATAACGACTTAGTTATGTCGTAATAACGACTTAGTATGTCGTAATAACGATAATAATTTATATGGACACATGTACATACACCGTGGATAAGGTTAACGGAATCGGGGTGCGCAGGAGGTGCGTACCTCTGACTTAGGGGGCGCTGTGTCATGAGGCGGCATTGGGGGGAGCTCGAAGCGAGAGAGTGGCCGACGGTAGTTGTTTACATTTTTTCGATGCTATCATAGACATAGATAATGAGAGGAAAATTAAAAACCAACAATTTTTGCATGTAGAGTTCATATAACTATGGACCCATAGACCATTTTTAGGGGTTTCAGAGGTCTAGATACAAAAATAGGTAAAAATCACATTCTATGTGTATAGTACAATGTAGAATAGAGTTTTTACCGATTCTCAGATCCCTGTGCATATATATACATTATCGGGCTGCATTTTGTCGGACTAGTATAGTTTCCATGTGAATTTTCGTTTTTCTTGTTTTATGAAAGGATCTTACAATCATGTCAGATACATATTACTGTAAAACCAACTTGCCTCTATACTGAACAAATATTTCCCCGTTACACACAGGAATACTTATTTCAAAACTATGACTAAAGAGTTTATAACTTTTCACTAACGTTTATCTTTTATTGTTTGTTTTCAAAATAATTCAGATATTTGTGTAACAGATGATAGAAAAGATGTTTCAGCAGGGATCTCATCGTTCCAACTCAGCTGGGACCACCAGAGAATCTTTTTTTCCCTTTCCACTAATATACCGGTTTCTCTTGTCAAAACCTGAAAGGTTGCCCTAAATGCGGTTTAAACGGGTTGGTCACAATTTTCGTGAAAAATCAATAACATTAGTTTTATAAATTTGACCTCTACGATAAATCGCAGCATTCGAGGAAATTTCCGGCAATACGTGGATATCAGAAGTTGCTATAGTGGATCTCAAACTAGGGGAGGTAATCCAAGTATAACCTTTTAGAATGGGCGAAGGGAGGTAACTCATAAATGATGTCCTGATCAGTTGTGATGCAACATTGAAATTGTAGTCTAAATATTTGAAATACACGAAGACAAGTACGTCCTTGACATCATTAGTTACTGATAATATATTTATTTACTGCTGTATATTGGCTGTGAAAAGAACAAGAATAAAAAAAGTCAGTACTATTGACTTTTTAATAGAGATAGGCATATCAAAACAGACTGTGTAATCATATGGCTTACACTACAGAAACAACTAAATAGAATTTTATAAAATACAGAATCAAAAACAAGTAACATGATCTACAGTCGTACCGGCCGACAAAAATAACAAAATACTACAAAACAATCATAATCAAAAAAAGCAAATACAGAAGATTCCATTTCCATGAATATTTCTATGAAATAATAGAAGATGCTTCTATGGAAAATCTATGGTTTAACTTTCGTATTTATGCATGGGTATATATCGTATGTATGTACATAAGATGGAAAGTTTAGGGGATAATTGGCATCCATTCCTAGTCCAATTTTAATATGGTTTACATCATGGACATAGTGGGTTATTATGACCAAAGAATTTCTGTCAAATCCCTGCTGGTTAAAAATGGAATGAAATATTTCTTACAACAGTTGTTTACCGAGATATATTATACCTCAAATGTATGAATGAAAAGAATGGTGTACATTTCAATGATCATGTGAAAATCATTTGATCTGGATAAGTAATTGCATGTAACAAATATGGTATCTAACACACAATCTGGGATGTATAATTCATATCTACCAAAAGTAAATAAGAAGTAATCTATGTCACAATTTGTTCTATTCTATGAATATTAACAAAGTGGAATATGAATAATGAATTCATTCTGATGTACCAGAGTTATTTCCCTTGGGTTCACTCTGTATATGGTCATTAAGTCTAATAGTTGATCAAATGTCAGCATGGACTTCTTTACAGATACAATCAGTAAGTATATAATATAGAAAGTAGACGAATTCTTCACAGATAATGTTTTGTACACTAGAACAAAAGTACATTCTGATTTATTTTGTCAGTAAACTTTAGGTCTATCAGAGTTACTCCCCTTTGTTTCACTTTGTCAGAAAACTGAAAAATCTATCAGAGTTACTCTCCTTCGTTTCACTTTGTCAGTAAACTTTAGATCTATAAGAGTTACTCCCCTTGATTCTTCCATTGTTATAAGAGTTACTCCCCTTTCTTTCACTTTCTCAGTAAACTGTAACGAAGGGGGTAACTCTGAAAGGTCAGACTGTAGAACTAGGGTATTCTGTCAAATTACAAAATGAATTACAGTTAAAATAGGTAACATCAAATCATAGCCTCTATAAGCATGATTTTACAATGATTCTGGATCACACATCACTACTGACCCTGTTAACTTGCATCATAATTTACTACAAACCCTGTATTTCATAACGGCCATATAATGAGTAAAACTCTGATAATACATCACATTGGTGATACAAATGGTATCATGAAAACATCATTTGTTACCGTATTCAATAAATGTACTCTTTGTAGTAAGATGACAATTACCATCACATGATGACGAGCTTTTTAATACAACATTGCAATGCAGATAGGGATAAAAATAACTACCACTTACATTCTAGATTTTACATTGCTATGGGAAGTTGAAATGAAATTCTATTCCGTCATTTAAAAGATTAAACAAATTTTCCATATTGTCTTCCTTGTACAAATTCAAATTTCTGATCATATAATGATTAAGCGAGAAATAAAGACAATTATTTTCGTGTTAATAACATATTTGCATGCCTATTACCTTGGGTGTGAAACTCTGATTCGTCAAATATCAAGAATAGCTTGAATTGTACATTATTTGCTTCATTAAGCCACATCACTAAAATGTCAACTCTCTAAAATCCAAATAGCAAAAATGTTAAAAAAAAAAAACCTGTTATATGATGTATTTAAACAGTAGTGAAAACATCTGAAGTGTTATATAAAGTTGCATACTTTTGCTGATTGTTGAGTTTGATAGCCTAGGGTACAAATGAATCATTATACTCTCAATCAACTACACATTTTATTTTACAATTAAGCCAGTATAATCACATTTAATAGCAGAATTCATCCGCCAGTAAGTCTTGAGATTTGAATACTTTTGGGGTGAACAAAAAATGAATTTTTATATCAATGAAAATTTTGCTTCCCCAACTTCAGCCTTAATTTTAAGCCAAAAAAGTGAGAACATTATACAAGTTTTGACAGAACTGTAAGCATAAAAATGATACTTAGTAAAATACTCTACCAATACTCTAATATAAGATGCTCTTTTAACACATGCTCATCAGCAGCATTTGTCCAACATCAGGCTACAATAACACATTATAACAGGACACGTTCAAAGCTATATACAAAACAATGTCCATTGTCCAATGGCAAGGATGTGCAGCAAGGAAACAAATCTGTTATGACATGGTCATCTCTGAACAATGGTCAGTTAATCAAGCTCTGCCTCTAGAAATTTCATGAATGCAAGAAGAGGAAGGAGTAAATACACGGTTTATAAATAGAACGTACTTAAGAATCTGGTGATAAATATTATCTATGACAGTTGTGACCCTGTGGTCAATAAATACATACTTTGATTTAAATACTGCGGGGAAAAATGGTCAATATAAAAAATTATTGCCTTTAATTGAAAATTTGTTTTCTATTAGAGTTAATTCCCTTTGTCATAATATAAAAACTGCATGTTTGCAGCCAAGAATAAAAGTTAATAAAATGTTACATTCTTTTAAAGTCATCATATGATAAATACCAGGCATTGATTTTACGATCTTATCTAATATTTAACTTGCTACTGTACATTTGCCACTGATCATGAACAGGCTATTGATTTTACTTGTAACTGTATGATAAAAGAAAAATATTGTGCATATAACGAACAGCACAAAATACAATATAAATACGCTATCATACCATCACATAGAGTAGTGTAAAACATGTTTAACTATAAAACGTTTAAAGCACCTTGCAATGGCATTTTCCTCATCTTCATACTACTTCTTTTGTTTTGAATTACTAGACAACTCTGTAATATGCAAATACAGAATAAAAATAGTAGAAACTTGTTTCAACGTATTTTAGAATTTTCTTTTTGATAGCAATTATCCATTTCTTAATGTTCCAAAATTCAAACTTCATATAGCAATTATCTATATTTATGGTATATACAACCTATTTATACAAGACATATAGCCTGCATGCATATTTACCCTGTAAGCTTCTAGCATCTGTATAGCTTGAATTGTACATTATTTGCTTCATTAAGCCACATCACTAAAATGTCAACTCTCTAAAATCCAAATAGCAAAAATGTTAAAAAAAAAAAAACCTGTTATATGATGTATTTAAACAGTAGTGAAAACATCTGAAGTGTTATATAAAGTTGCATACTTTTGCTGATTGTTGAGTTTGATAGCCTAGGGTACAAATGAATCATTATACTCTCAATGCAACTACACATTTTATTTTACAATTAAGCCAGTATAATCACATTTAATAGCAGAATTCATCCGCCAGTAAGTCTTGAGATTTGAATACTTTTGGGGTGAACAAAAAATGAATTTTTATATCAATGAAAATTTTGCTTCCCCAACTTCAGCCTTAATTTTAAGCCAAAAAAGTGAGAACATTATACAAGTTTTGACAGAACTGTAAGCATAAAAATGATACTTAGTAAAATACTCTACCAATACTCTAATATAAGATGCTCTTTTAACACATGCTCATCAGCAGCATTTGTCCAACATCAGGCTACAATAACACATTATAACAGGACACGTTCAAAGCTATATACAAAACAATGTCCATTGTCCAATGGCAAGGATGTGCAGCAAGGAAACAAATCTGTTATGACATGGTCATCTCTGAACAATGGTCAGTTAGTCAAGCTCTGTCTCTAGAAATTTCATGAATGCAAGAAGAGGAAGGAGTAAATACATGGTTTATAAATAGAACGTACTTAAGAATCTGGTGATAAATATTATCTATGACAGTTGTGACCCTGTTGTCAATAAATACATACTTTGATTTAAATACTGCGGGGAAAAATGTAATATAAAAAAATTATTGCCTTTAATTGAAAATTTGTTTTCTATTAGAGTTAATTCCCTTTGTCATAATATAAAACTGCATGTTTGCAGCCAAGAATAAAAGTTAATAAAATGTTACATTCTTTTAAAGTCATCATATGATAAATACCAGGCATTGATTTTACGATCTTATCTAATATTTAACTTGCTACTGTACATTTGCCACTGATCATGAACAGGCTATTGATTTTACTTGTAACTGTATGATAAAAGAAAAATATTGTGCATATAACGAACAGCACAAAATACAATATAAATACGCTATCATACCATCACATAGAGTAGTGTAAAACATGTTTAACTATAAAACGTTTAAAGCACCTTGCAATGGCATTTTCCTCATCTTCATACTACTTCTTAGTTTTGAATTACTAGACAACTCTGTAATATGCAAATACAGAATAAAAATAGTAGAAACTTGTTTCAACGTATTTTAGAATTTTCTTTTTGATAGCAATTATCCATTTCTTAATGTTCCAAAATTCAAACTTCATATAGCAATTATCTATATTTATGGTATATACAACCTATTTATACAAGACATATAGCCTGCATGCATATTTACCCTGTAAGCTTCTAGCACTTAAAAATCAGGCAGTGTTAATATTATGTGTGTAAATTTGTATGTTTGTGCAAAAAACTATTTACAAACTCTGCATCATTAAATGATGTTTTCATTAAATATTAATACATATACATGTTATCGCAGCTCTTTGAATGTGTAAATTGAAAATCATGATATAATGTAGTTGTCTACTTGGCTACACATTATTCTCTATTACTGAAAAGTATTGCTAATGAAAAATACTTTAGGTATACAGTGTATTCAACAACCGCCCTTTACACACATACTCTACAGTTGGTTACTATTGCAATTGCGAGTCTAATATTTTAGCAATTACACAAAACATTGACATTGTCACGGAAATTTTGATCCGTTAAATAATAATAAGTATATGAATTTCAAAAACTCTTGCAAAAAAAATTTAAAAAAACTTTGATTCATGAAAAATTTACTCGTTTATATTGGAACAAGTTTTTGGTTCACAAATTACCAGCTATATGGTAACACATGAGATGAGTTGAGACACAATAAGTTAATCAATAAAAAACACCTCAAGGTTTACATCCATTTAGCTTATCCTACACATTATTTTGCTAAGCATGCTCAGAGAAGGCTTTTAATTAAAGGTCATTTTCTCCTCTTCTAATTATAATTACACAATAATGAAATCTTACTAACAAGAGGAGATAACTCTGTACACAAAATGACACAAAAGTCAGGGTCGAGATAAAAATATTACTAACACATAAGCTTCTTTGTACAAAATTGGCACGACTTGGGTGATGCACTACTCGGGCTTCCTGTATAATCTTATTTACAAATAACAAACAATAAACAATTATTTCACCATCATTTCAAGCTATTTGTCCAGCTTTAGGACACAATTTTCTATAAACATGTACAAAATCGTTTTTATTAAACAATTTTAAATATAGTCTGTTTATTTACATGAAAATCATTTTACATTTGAAGATGATTTAAAATTGTCAGCTGGGATAGCTCTCTGTTCATGAAAATAAAATTTTCAGATTTGGTAAAATTTCTCTATAAGATGGCAGAGAATAAACTCTCAGCAGAGAAAACATTCTACTTTTATCATCCAAACTTTTCCAAGGGGAAGGAACTCCAAATTGGAATTTCGGGTAATTTTTTCGATACCTGCATCTTTCATGATTTTGGTTTCCTGTTTTAAACAAAAAAAATGTCTATGAGACCTAAATGTCTCTTAATGCTTCCAAAATAGCCAAGCATTATGGCATGGGGAAAGGACTGGACATTTTTTTAGGACAAAACATTCTACCTCAGTTAAAATCTTTAAAATAATTCAAATCACGAAGTATTATTTTTACTGGAATATACACAAATCTAAGTCTCAGTTGATATCTATCAATGGTAACTGTATGGTGTAGCAGTAAAAACAATTCTACATGTTAATTAGTATCACTAATGTAAAATATGCATGATTCTGATTTTATGTAAACAGATTCGAATTGACAGATCACCAGTGGTCGATTGAACTATCTGGGTTCTGCACCTGCCTTATATTTTTTTTATGTATGCTAACATTGAATAGTTACACAGGCTTTTGCAAGCACGAGGTGTGGCTATATATATCTACTGCCTGGCAATTAGTCGATTATATTTATTTGAACCAGCAGAAAATTCATATGCTTAAATATTATGAATTCTATTGTCATTGGATGACAAAGCTCTCCTGCAATGTGATACTAATGTGAGCTAGATTCATCTCTCTCACATTACAACAATTAAATCATACTAAAAAATGTTTTAAAAAGGGTTTATGAATTAGTATTGGGACACTTATTTCATTACAGCTTAGATTTCAACTGGCATTCATACAAAATGTAGTTCTATAACTGCTTTTGCATATATGGTAATGATTTTAAGGATATTCACCTGCAAAAAACTGCAGTCCTTGCCCTTTTTGTAGACGGTAATTTTATATTTTTAAAATAACATACCATATTTATCAAGTGATTTTGAACTTAAAATCATCTTCTATCAAGGAAGTTAAGCTTTTTTACTTGGAGAGTCATTTCATTTCCCCGAAAATTAATAGCATAATTCTCAAAAACTAATTATGTAATTATCACTTCAATCCCTACTGCAAAGAGCAGATAACTTCAGCTAATCTCAAAATACACTAATCAATGTCTAACAAGAGGCCCAGAGGGCCTGTATCGCTCACCTGGTTTGTAATGCCAAGTAATGTTCTGAATACAGGTTCATTGTTTCTTTGCTGAAGGAATTCTAATATTAACCTCTAAACCCCCTATTGGGCCCCACCACTCCTGCCCCCTGAGGGTCAGAGCCAAAATTTATACAAGTTCTGTCCCCCTTCCCCAAAGGATGTTTGTGGCCAAATTTGGTTACATTCCATTCAGAACTCTATGACTAGTAGCGATTTAAAGGATTTACCTCTATTTCCCCTATTGGGCCCCACCCCTCCTGCCCCCGGGTGGCCAGAGCCAAAATTTATACAAATTCTGTTCCCCTTTCCCCAAGGATGTTTGTGGCCAAATTTGGTTACAATCCATGTAGAACTCTATGACTAGTAGCGATTTAAAGGATTTACCTCTATTTCCCCTATTGGGCCCCACCCCTCCTGCCCCCGGGTGGCCAGAGCCAAAATTTATCCAAGTTCTGTTCCCCTTCCTCCAAGGATGTTTGTGGCCGAATTTGGTTACAATCCATGCAGAACTCTAGGACAAGTAGCGATTTATAGGATTTACCTCTAGTTCCCTTATTGGGCCCCGCCCCTCCTGCCCCCAGGGGGTCAGAGCCAAAATTAATAAAAGTTCTGTTCCCCTTCCCCCAAGGATGTTTGTGGCCAAATTTGGTTACATTCCATTCAGAACTCTATGACTAGTAGCCATATAAAGGATTTACCTCTATTTCCCCTATTGGGCCCCGCCCCTCCTGCCCCCGTGGGGACCAGAGCCAAAATTTATACAAGTTCTGTTCCCCTTCCCCCAAGGATGTTTGTGGCCAAATTTGGTTACAATCCATGTAGAACTCTATGACTAGTAGCGATTTAAAGGATTTACCTCTATTTCCCCTATTGGGCCCCGCCCCTCCTGCCCCCGGGGGACCAGAGCCAAAATTTATGCAATTTCTGTTTCCCTTCCCCCAAGGATGTTTGTGGCCAAATTTGGTTACAATCCATGTAGAACTCTATGACTAGTAGCGATTTAAAGGATTTACCTCTATTTCCCCTATTGGGCCCCACTACTCCTGCCCCCGGGGGACCAGAGGCAAAATTTATACAAGTTCTGTTCCCCTTCCCCCAAGGATGTTTGTGGCCAAATTTGGTTACAATCCATGCAGAACTCTAGGACAAGTAGCGATTTATAGGATTTACCTCTATTTCCCTTATTGGGCCCCGCCCCTCCTGCCCCCAGGGTGTCAGAGCCAAAATTTATGCAATTTCTGTTTCCCTTCCCCCAAGGATGTTTGTGGCCAAATTTGGTTACAATCCATGCAGAACTCTATGACTAGTAGCGATTTAAAGGAAATGTTGACGACGGACGGACGGACGGACGACGGACGCCGCGCCATGACATAAGCTCACCGGCCCTTCGGGCCAGGTGAGCTAAAAATAAATATAATGCAATATTAAAAATGTTAAATAAGATTTGGGAAATATTTAAAATGACAAGAATTTATTCTGTTATACATTAAAGAAAACAGCATGATTATAATACTTCTTACAACAATTAAGTCCTAGTATTGGCCTTTAAATCAATTCACCCCTGAAATTTCATAATAGACTGGTCTAGTCTTTGATTAAGAAGAGCCTAAATGTCTCTACAGGGGTGAATGAGTTAAATTGAATACTTACTTAAATTCCCCTTGATTGTCAATATCATAATTGCATCCCGTGTTTTATTCATAAGATTATAGGTAAATGTATATTGACAATAAAAGCAGAATGATATCAAAACTAAGCAAAAGTTCAAAATCTATTCTTTGGATTAAAATAAAATATTGCTTCAAAATACTGTATTCGACCAAATAAACGCTCATGTCCCTATTAGCGCCTCTCCCCCATTTGACGCGTAAATTTCAATTGTCCGGACATGAAGACTTAAACTATCAAAAATGTATAGGTTTGTGATTTGCTTTGCAATAATTTCGCCATTTTAAGAACATTTTCATTTTATCATTTTTCTAAATGCCCTGGGAGCTTATTGAGACAAATATGGTAACTTATTTCTTTTTATTCCGTAAAGGATGAACAAAAGTTGCTGTTTTAGAACATTTGGCTCTAAAGTTTAACACTGGAATGCTGGACTACAAAAACTTACAATAATTGGGAATGTTTCAACAGATATACATACAAGGTGCCCTATAATTAAATATCACTAAAATTCATAGCAAAAATTATCGTTTCCAAGCATAAATATTACTTTTAAAATCTATATTTATATACATATAATCAATATCATATTCTATATCTAATTGACCAAGGAATATAAATAACTATCATATTTATCCTATCTCACAGTGTTAAAGTAACCAAAGTCGGAGGAGCAACACACAAGAGAATTACTTTAAGCCAATTTGAAATTGAAAAAATTCACAAAAAATGAAGGTGACTATTTTTTTTAACACAAGGTTATTCATATGAAGGGCTTGCATTATTTACTTATTGGTTGCAAGGGACTTACATGTTGATGATAATTTATTGGAAAAGTGTGGATTTTCAATTAATATGACATCAACATTAACAGATCTATTTCTTCCTAAATATTGGTTAAGATGGAAATCCTGATAATTTTGATATAATTAATTTTATATCTACGGTACTTTTTCTTCTTACAAGATTGGTGATTATAGCAACCTTGTAGCATTTAAATATCTGAAAAGTAAGATTATCAATATACTTACTTTCATGATACAGAGTAAAACACAGCATTATGCTACTTTGTTTGTTGGTTTTGTTTTTTGTCATAACATGACCTTCCTTTGTCACAGTACTTTGTGTGAATTCTTCCTCTTTGCTTGGATTGCTGTTTTTTATCATTCAGATAATTACCTAGCTAGTCTTAAACAACATACTGTAAACAAACTTTGTTTTGTGTGCGATTTACTTTCGTGAATTTCGAAAGTAAATTTGCAAACGTTTATCTTCACAAATTAGCATTAATATTATTTATTCTGCTAGAAATTTCTGGATAGTTTTCAAATCCACAAATGTTAATCTTCACGAACTTGTTTTGAAATGGACATCACGAAATTTAAAAGCCGCGAGAGATGGTTGGTGTACAGTACCCTAATGCAATACATTTGAATCGTTAAACTCTTTATAGACAAGCCTACTTCTGTTAATATATATTAATCGTCTTTTTTTTTTAAAAATCTGTTCATAAAATGTAACACTTAAAATATAACAAGATTATATATTTATATAATATGTATTTGCTAAGCCAGTGCGTATTTTGTAATTATTTTTCTATCAAATCTTCAAATACATCATAAACATTAAAGCATTTTTTCTCCATTTTAAAGCAACAACATCACATCACTTAAAGCTTAAAGAAACTAGCAACAACTTTTCTGTGAATTGTTTCATCTTTTAAATTTTTTCATAGCCTTTGGGTAAATTGAAGATATATATATCAAAAAGAAACACATTCTTAATACCTGTTTGTAGAAATGGTCTGAATACCAGAAAATGATAACCTGGTACCTGTGAGCGAATTCAAACAAATTCAAAAGCTTAATTTTCAGCAGCAACATTGAGCCTTGTAGTCTGTTGTTTGTATAGTATCAGTAGAGATAATCTTTGTAGTTTTTCAGTTTTTTAAGTTGTTTCTTCATTTGTTTAACAAAGTCCACTGGTTGTACCACAATGGAGATATCCCTCCCAACAGCATTAAGCAAACGCTCAATCTGAAACATACACATCTTTGTCAAAAAAAAAAAAAAAGAAATGAAAAATTCAAAAATTTTGTAGTCAATCTAATTAAAATTAGACTCTTAACTCCACTACGATGCTCTACAATATGCTCCAATACAAGATCTAACAACTCCCCTTTCATATGATACTAACTACTAATCAACAAGAAACATACAAGTCCTAAGTAGGTGAGTTACTATTCTGAAAATACTGGTATGATCAGACAATTCTGCACAAGCATTTCTCTCTTAACAAGGCAATTATTGTACATTTAAGCAAGTATATCTCTTAAAGAACTTTGAAATATTTTTTTAAACCTGAAACAAGAAACTATTGTTTAAATTATTTTGCAAACATGATTTGAAATGTATATATATGTACAACCAGTTTTTTTTCCCTGCAATTTCGCAAAAAATCCACGAAATATTAAGAATTAAATGAAATATATATACCCTCATAGCCAGATTGTGATATTGTGATAACTGTTAAAATGTAATTTTTCATTTTTATTGTACAAATTGTGATAATTTTAACCATAAAATATAACTGTCTGTACGATAAGACCTACCTCCTCTCCCTTGTATGAGAAGTTGAGTGATCGGCTGTTTATTTCAGTCAACATCCAGTTACATTCCCCGACTCCGTCTACTGTCCGGGCTCGCTTCTGAAGGCCAGACCGTCCCACCAATCCATTAGGATCCACATAGGTAATCTACACAACAAATATGAAACTTTACTCATTTACCCCTCAAGACACATTTGAACTCTTCCAATTCAGAAGTTGGAATGATTCATTATGAATGTTCATGGGTGAATGAGACTGAGTAAAGCGAAGAATTTTGAACAATTCAGTCTGCCTTGAGTCTAGAGTTGGATCTGAATAATACAGATAATTTTACACAAACAATAAAACCTACCTTAGCAGCCACCTCTGCATAAAGACCCCCTGCTTAATTAGACCATACTATGGGGTACAAATGGTCAACACAATTTGACCTGTGGGTAAAGGTCATACATTTTTACTTTGTCACTTGGGTAGTCTTAGTAGGCTGTACATGAAAACATTACCTCGGCCGTTCCACCTTCACGAGTGATGCCAAGGCTTTCTCCGTCATGGTTTCTGCGAAGAGCTATAATATGGGCATATGGGAGACGCTTAATGACAAAAGTCACTCTCTGTGATTGTGTCTGTTTCAGTAGTTTTGAAGCCTGTAACGAACTTGTTACACGGACATCTTCCACAGATAATAACTGATCCCCGATGTGGATCTTTTCAGCAAGACGGGGAAAACGACGTCCATCCCAACCTGCTATCCTGTAAACAATCAAGATTAACAGATATAAACTATCCCCCTGTATTCACATAGCAGGGGAGGATGGGATATATGACAGGATGGGTATCATTTTTTATGCCTACAGGTGACCTGTGTCATACTGATTTATCCCATGCAAGATACTTATGTCGCCTGAGCAATAACAAATAATATATAAAGAGCCATTTCACTGAAAAACACTAATAATTCAATTTATCACAATAATTGCTTACACATAATCAACTTATGATGCAGACCATATTTGTTGGTCTAGAAATAAGAATGAAATGTATATGGGATCCAAGCAAGGGAAGACACAGAAATTGTACATAGGAAACCAACATAAGAGAAGGTGACTTTGGTGAATTTTCACTTCAGATTTTGGTACTGAGCCCCAGTCAACAAACTTACTTCTCCATGGATACCTACCATACACCATTATACATTTCAATGAGGGCGATGGCATTGGCAGATTTGGGACTGATGTCTAGTCCAACTCCGTGTAGTTTTTGCTCCTCATTTAACAAGTCGACTTGGCTCTGCTTCAAGGGCACCACCACTATGGATGCTGCAGGCTGCCGTATTTGCTGCCTCTCTGTCAGAGACATTTGTCTTCCCACTGAAATACACCACATTATTGAAAACACACAACACAAATGTGAAGTTTCTCTGTTGCAGTCTTGTTTTCTTCATCTTAAAAGATTTTATTTTCACAGGGCCAAGAGGACTAAGTTAATATGACCAGGTATAATATCAAAAGTCCTCCACCTCTGGGTCACAAGTTCAAATTGTAGGTGTCGTAGCAGCCAAGTACTAACTGCAGGTCATTGGTTTTTCTCTGGGCACTCTGGTTTTCCTCAACCTCCTAAACCTGGGACATCCTTAAATGACCCTGACTACCCCCAAATAGCTATAAATATATCCAATTCCATCTTAATGTAATATCTATCCGGCAATAGTTATAAATATATTCAATTCCATCTTCATGTAATAAAAGAAATTTCTATTCCATCTTAAATTATAACTTGTTATCTCACTGGAATATTATGTCAAAGACATTGAGTAGGAAACCCAAATTGACCCTGCTGCAAACAAACTTCAATTTTAATTTTAGCCACCACAAAAAAATAAGACATGCTAAAATAAAAATTAAAGTTGCAGTAAAAAGATGTCAATTTATACTACCAGTATGTATAAATGTATGCTGAGTTTAAAAGCGGGAGGTTTTGATAAAGGCTTGATAGCATCTAGTGAAACGCAATGTATTGTATCTCTGAATATTAAGTTAGAAGGAACATGTTGGGTAGAACATGTAATTCTTCTTGTTAAGTTGTTACAGAACGTTAACCAACATATGCATGATAGTTTATTGTCTAGTAAAATTCTAATTACATGTATGCCAACTTTAAATGAAAAAAACAATTGATAGCGAATGTAAAAACACGAAATCAATCCTACAATCAAACAATCTACAACAGCAATATTATCTTCCTTCTATCATATTTTCAGTCAACTTTTTATCAAAGTGTGACCACAATGACACTATTGATCTACCTATTTAACACAATAAGTGCCCAGGGCGTTTAAAAATTTAAAAATCATAATGAAAAGATACCGATTTTAATAGACCAAATTATTGTTAATCTGTACAGTTTTGTGTAGTTTTGGTCTTTATTAATGCTGGGCAATTGTAATCGAGGCCTCAAAAAGGGTGAGGGACGCTTAAAGGGTCATGGGAGCTTAATGGGTCAAATACAGTATTCCAAGGAGGTTCTACCTAATACAATACCATTTGTTCTTAGAACAAACATTCTAATCTGATTAATTGATCATCTTCATATGATAAAAGTATTAATAAAAGGTGGTACCTTTAGGACGAGAGATGGCCTGATCGTCCATAGACTCTGCCCTTGTGGGCCCTGGGTCTAGTCTGGTAGTTTGTGAGCCAGCTGTTTTGCCAGGAATATATACACTGACGGATCGATTTGTATTCCTACGAATGCTCCTCTTTGGTGGAAGCGGTGGGTTGGCATTCCTACCGGTTGCATCCTCATACACAGGATCAGCTTCCTCTTCCTTGGATTCCCCAGATCCTGATGAAGAAGCAGTGCTACTTTTTGAATTTGTTTCAGCATCCGGCACAAAATTAAACATAAATCCATCATGTGATGGCGAGGTTGCTCTTTCCGCCTTTGATATAGATATCAATTTGTTTTGCATATCACTATTACTGTCTGTGTCTGTTGGTAACGAAGGCAAGGGTCGCATAGACAGAGGACTACGTCGCACTGGTGAAGTCACAGTAGCCTGTTTCTGGGAGGGAAGAGATTCTACAGGTGGCGGAATAGGACATGTTAACTTTTCTAACGAAGGCGGCTTCTGACTTGGTAAGGTATCCAAAGAGGGTGGTTTGGGCGCAAGGAAGGAATCCATAGACTTTGTCTTTGGTGTTGTAGAGGATTTGGGATTTTCACACGATTCTTCTAACATGGAAGAACTACTGTGTGATTTTGAAGCTTTTTTCTGAGGTACAGAGTACAAGGCTACTGGTGGTTCAACATCCGCCGTAGATGAACTATTCTGAGACTTTGATAATCTTTTCGGAGGCACCGAATACAATGATGGCGCAGGTTCTGGAGTTACTCGCCTTGGTGGTCGCACAGGGCGCAATACCTCCTCGGTGGACAAGCCAGCCACAGGTTTAGCTGACTTAGGAATTGAATACAAAGAATCAAACTCGCTGAACTCAGTTCGACTACACGTACTAAACGTCGGCTGATTAACAACACTGTTCGATCGCTGCGGAAGACTAGATTGAGAAGAGGCGGGAATGGGAGTGTGGACAAGAGTGCCCTCTGAGCGGGCAAAGTCATAGATGTTTTCGGCTCTTACATTGACAGGTTCCTTCATTAAATAACTTTTCCCAAAGTCATAAAGGTTTGAAGCAATTAGTTCATCTGGTGAAGGAGTATGCCCATCAGGTTTTTTATCACAAAGATTATAATTTTCGTCCTTCTTACCTAATGTCAAATGTTTCATCCCACTTGCAGCAGAATCTAGATCTAAATTGTTGTCAGTGTGGACTCCCTCCTCTCCACACGAAGATGTACGTGTGAAATTGTAAGAGACACTGTCTTCTGGAGTTGGTGTACTAAGACTGTAGAAGTCGTCACTCTCGTCCGCTGTGTTTGGTAAACGAACAAATAACTGAGCGTCATCAAAAGCCTTCAGAGTAGACTTTCGGCTATTCTCATCACCACTTTCTAGGCTTCGTACCCATGGATCAGAAGCCGCGCTATCTGAGTTTGACTTTCGGAGTTCAACAACAGTGTCATACCCATCATCTAAATCCTTTATATCATCTGCATTTGATGTAACCAGGGGTGATCGAACAGAAACATTATCTTCACTGATAGACTTTGATGCCTTTTTGTGAAGTCCTTGTTCGATATTAACATTTCCGCGTTTTCTCCGGGGCGGGGGTCTTAAATCGGAATCAACACTAATTGGAATACTGCTAATAAACGTTGGTCCTTTTTCTATAAGAGATGTTCCTCTTGCAGGCAGGGGTGGAACGGATGTTGTCATGGCTTGTACACGGTCCAGGTCAAACTCCGAGAATGGTCTTGCTGGAGGCCGGTGATGTGAATCCAACCTTCGGGGTAAAGAAGGCAGTTTGTTGGACAACCAGAAGTCTTGGTTGACAAAGTCATCTTCTGACGTGTCTAAGTCATTATCACTGCTGTCTTTATCAATAATTACAGAGCAACCACCTACAGCACCCTGGACATCTTGAACATAATCTGAAAAACATAAAAATATGTTATACGTGACATTATTTGGTGTTTTTATTTTTTTTACATTTATGGTTCCAATAGCAACCATGAAACAACGAGAATTTCATTTATACAGTATTCAAGATTATTGAACAGTAATAAAGCTAATATCATAAACAGGTATTGGAACAACACAATCAGAAACCAAGTATTGAACCAATGACACAATCAGAAACCAAGTATATTGGACCAACACAATCAGAAGCCAAGTATATTGGACCAACACAATTAGAAACCAAGTATTGGACCAACACAATTAGAAACTAAGTATTGGACCAACACAATTAGAAACCAAGTATTGGACCAACACAATTAGAAACCAAGTATTGACCAACACAATTTTAAAACCAAATATTAATCCAACACAATTAGAAACCAAGTATTGGACCTACACAATTAGAAACAAAGTATTGACCAACACAATTAGAAACCAAATATTGGACCAACACAATCAGAAACCAAGTATATTGGACCAACACAATCAGAAACCAAGTATTGGACCAACACAATCAGAAACCAAGTATATTGGACCAACACAATCAGAAACCAAGTATTGGACCAACACAATCAGAAACCAAGAATTGGACCAACACATTTAGAAACCAAGTATTGGACCAACACAATTAAAAACTAAGTATTTGACCAACACAATAATAAACCAAGTATTGACCAACACAATTAGAAACCAAATATTGGACCAGCACAATTAGAAACCAAGTATTGGACCAGCACAATTAGAAACCAAGTATTGGACCAACATAATTAGAAACCAAGTGTTGGACCAACACAATTAGAAACCAAGTATTGGACCAACACAATTAGAAACCAAGTATTGGACCAGCACAATCAGAAACCAAGTATATTGGACCAACACAATCAGAAACCAAGTATTGGACCAACACAATCAGAAACCAAGAATTGGACCAACACATTTAGAAACCAAGTATTGGACCAACACAATTAAAAACTAAGTATTGGACCAACACAATTAGAAACCAAATATTGGACCAGCACAATTAGAAACCAAGTATTGGACCAGCACAATTAGAAACCAAGTATTGGACCAACACAATTAGAAACCAAGTATTGGACCAACACAATTAGAAACCAAGTATTGGACCAACACAATTAGAAACCAAGTATTGGACCAACACAATTAGAAACCAAGTATTGGACCAACACAATTAGAAACCAAGTATTGGACCAACACAATTAGAAACCAAGTATTGGACCAACACAATTAGAAACCAAGTATTGGACCAACACAATTAGAAACCAAGTATTGGACCAACACAATTAGAAACCAAGTATTGGACCAACACAATTAGAAACCAAGTATTGGACCAACACAATTAGAAACCAAGTATTGGACCAACACAATTAGAAACCAAGTATTGGACCAACACAATTAGAAACCAAGTATTGGACCAACACAATTTTAAAACCAAATATTAATCCAACACAATTAGAAACCAAGTATTGGACCAACACAATCAGAAACCAAGAATTGGACCAACACATTTAGAAACCATGTATTGGACCAACACAATTAAAAACTAAGTATTGGACCAACACAATTAGAAACCAAATTTTGGACCCAGACACCAATTTGAGCACACCAAGTATTGGACCAGCACAATTAAAACCAAGTATTGGACCAACACAATTAGAAACCAAGTATTGGACCAACACAATTAGAAACCAAGTGTTGGACCAATACAATTAGAAACCAAGTATTGGACCAACACAATTAGAAACCAAGTATTGGACCTACACAATTAGAAACCAAGTATTGGACCAGCACAATTAGAAACCAAGTATTGGACCAACACAATTAGAAACCAAGTATTGGACCAACACAATCAGAAACCAAGTATATTGGACCAACACAATCAGAAACCAAGTATTGGACCAGCACAATTAGAAACCAAGTATTGGACCAACACAATTAGAAACTAAGTATTGGACCAGCACAATTAGAAACCAAGTGTTGGACCAACACAATAAGAAACCAAGTATTGACCAACACAATAAAAGCAAGTATTGACCAACACAATTAGAAACCAAGTATTGGACCAACACAATTAGAAACCAAGTATTGGACCAGCACAATTAGAAACCAAGTATTGGACAGCACAATTAGAAACCAAGTATTGGACCAACAGCAATGGGAATAATTCATTTACCATGTGATTCCTGGTAATCTTTGTGCGGGACTATTGTTTCTATCGCTGATAGAATGACATCAGAAGATGATATCTCGAGCTAAAGTCACTTCAGCGGGAAGATTACAAAAAGTTACGTTCCATTACCACTGGAGATACTAGTCCTGCACAAACATTACTATTAGTAATCACTGTAAATTAAACTTGCCTTCATTTAAGGCAATGCTAGACCAAAAGTTAATGGGTTCAGTTAATGACCTGTTCTACATAGAGGTCATGCAGGCAACTTCAGTTTATAAGATTATTCAAGGTTTAAGGACACTGATAGTAACTCCTGGAATATTGAGAATGCCTTTTAAATTTTGATCTGATGATGAAAGGCCAAAGAAGGCAGATTAACAGAAATAGCATATGTCACCAGCCAATACAGCAGGTACCCCTTTAGAACACCAGTGTTATTCTGGTCCATACCTTTAGAATTTGTCGGGACTTCTGGACTATGATGACTCTCTAAGTCTCCAGCTACTTTAAGTTTAGTTTCTTCATTCTGACCATTCCGTCCTCCAGCATCATCGTCTTCGTCATCATCAATGTTGTCAATCAGATCTAAAAAATCTTTATAGTCTTCCTCAGTAGGGTCGGGTATTCCTACCTGGTTCTGAGACGACGGGTTCGGGGCTGATGCAGAGGCTGAGGCACTGGCATGTAACCCTGCTTCCTGCTCCAGACCTGTCTTTTTAGGTGTGTACCGTACGGGGTATTCCACATACACATGATCTGTGCTCTGTTTCTATAGCAGAAATTAAAACAGATAATAATATGGTCACAGAACAAAAAAGAAAACAAGAGGCCCAGAGGGCCTGTATCGCTCACCTGGTTTGTAATGCCTAGTAATGTTCTGAATACAGGTTCATTGTTTCTTTTCTGAAGGAATTTGAATATTTACATCTAATTCCCCTCTTTCTGCTCCAGGGGGTCAAGGCCAAAATTTATACAAATTCTGTTAACCCCAAGGATGTTTCTGGGCCAAATTTGGATAAAATCCAAGCAGAACTATATGACTAGTAGCGATTTATAGGATTTACCGGGCCTTGCCCCTCATGCCCCCAGGTGTCAGAGCCAAAATTTATACAAACTCTATTCCCCTTCCCCCATGGATATTTGTGGCCAAATTTGGTTACAATCCATGCAGAACTCTAGGACAAGTACCGATTTATAGGATTTACCTCTATTTCCCCTATTGGGCCCCGCCACTCCTGCCCCGGGGGAGTCAGAGCCAAAATTTATACAAGTTTTGTTCCCCTTCCCCCAAGGATGTTTGTGGCCAAATTTGATTACAATCCATGCACAACTCTAGGACAGGTAACGATTTATAGGATTTACCTCCATTTCCCCTACAGTACCTGAACCGTTTAACGTTCCCAGCCTAACGCAAACGCAAGGCAAAAAAATCGTCCGTTAGCTAACGCTAACGATTGCTAACGCTAACGATTAACAATTAACGATAAACGATTAACGCAATACCGGCTAACGATTAACGCAAAACGCAAAACGCAAAACGATCGGCTATGATAAACCGGAAATACCATTGTTATAATCACGGACATGGCTTGACGGTTAATGAATTACGGATCTTGATGTTTTGAAATACAAACGAAAGTACAAGAAAAACTGGAGTATGTTCGGGATTAGAGTTTCTGTATATCATATATGGACATGATGAAGTCAAAGAGGACAGTACTCGATGCAAACGTTTACAAAATGAATAACATGTGCAACTGTATGTATGGTGAAAGAACGGTTTTATTCTAAAGTGTCATATTTACCCGATATTTTAAGAAATAATAAATTATTACAACATCTCTTTACTGATAATCACACAATGAAGTCAAACACGACTGTACTCGATACGAAGTTTCCACTTCACACGTACGTTTACAAATTACTTGTACAACCGTATGTATTAAGAGAAAATTGTATTATTCTAAGTGTCATATTTGTCCGACATTTTAAGAAATAACAAACAAATTGTTACAACACTTTATTGATAATATTACCGTCACAATGTCATAACTTTAGTGAAGCAATCAGGCGTATACTGGTACATGTACTTTAAATGGAAACATTTTCACATAAACACATTTAAAATGCTGTAAATCAAATTTCCATCTATGTGTTTGATTTCTATTATCGATGTTTCATAACGCAACAATGGTAATAATTAACATCTTATACATGTAGTGTTTCTCGCATCAATCGCAAGTTTCAGGGTTTTTTCCAGATTGTTGAAAGGCTCTTCCGCTTATCATGGAAAATTGTATTCTCGGAATATTTGTTTCATAACGGATTACACGCTGTATATTACTAGGGTGTGCATTCATAAAAGCTCATTACTTACAATTGACTAGGCATCGATTTTAGGGTCGTACATGTACATTTACAAATGCACGTACATACGCCACAGCTACTGTAATAAAGATTGAACATTTGAATTCGTGTTTCGCCATGTGCAGTTGTAACTGGTGTAAGAAATATAGTTATTTGATCACATTTCACATCAAGCATCTCTTCAATTTACAGTTTAAACAAATTAATTATTCATACAATGTATAAGTGTAAGCTAATTCATTCCAACGTAATATATAGGAAAGCATATATGCACACATCAAAACTTTGAAATACGACAGTACATATATGTCCGTGAAATGTACTGTCACAGTGTACATTTTTGTACGGGGCACAGGTAAGTTGGGTATAAAGTTAATCTCCCTCCCAAGAAGGTGTTAATTACAGGTGAACTCCGCCCGTGGCCAGCTACAGGGGGTCGACACGAGGTAACACCTGTCGTGACCTATATACCTGTACAGGTAAAATACCCGTGCGCGTCACGCTGGGAATTGAAGAGATTCCAGGTACAAATAACAACGAACACATATGAGAAGGTACCCGTGACTGTCCAGTTTTTATTGATATGAGCTTAAACGTATATCCGTGTCTGATTTGACACGCGTACAGTACGTGTGAAGGCTTACAATGTAACGTACATTTGTACCCCTTCTCTACACGTGTTCTACAAATATGTAGTTGTAGGTATACTCGTACATTGCAAACATTTACATGATTTTATTCCATTTTTAAATCTCACCTATTCCCCGTGTTCAAACTCGTTATATTAATGATTTTTAAATTTCACGAATTTATTTACAAATCTCCCGAGTCTTTTTTTGCGTTCTTCGTACATTGATAATATTTAACTTAAAGGGACAATTCAGTCTAAGAGAACATTAAAATTTGTATATATATCGGGAAAAAACCAGTTCTAATGGAAATTAGATCAGTCGGTTTTACTGTAATATGCCTGAAAAGCCCATGGTGGTGACATGTGTGTAGATGTTCAAACTCGCTCGCTGTCCGCCATTACACATTGTGGTCGAACTTCTTGTATGCCGAACCCTGTCCCTTGCTCGTAGAGTAATGCAACTTTTGTCTAGAACTGCTCAAATCGTCTGAGAGGAGTGTGTTTACGTTATTAGGTGAATTGTCTTGCCTAAAAATCATTTTATCACCTTTTCAGTGGTTATGAAGTTTATTTGTTTAACACGCGTGACTTTGGCTCGGGTATAGGTACAGCGTCCATGTTGTACCTGCTTAATCGTATTGATCAACGATTTGATATTTCAACGATATTAATTAAAATACTAAACAATGACGTGGAATTTGTCAATATTTTATGTTATATGTTTCATAAGAAATGTAGAACAATGCATTTATGCCATATTTTGCTTCTTGCTTATGTAAAAGAATTAGCCTAAGTGAATTGTCCCTTTAACAAGAAGAATATTATGCAGCGTGTCTGTAATAACATTTTTATATTTCAATTATCTGTTTTAGCTATTTTCTTGTGTAATCTTTCAGTTGTCGTGGATTCTTTCTAAAATAATGCTTTTGACATAATATTCTGTAAGACAGTTTCGTTAATATTTGAATTGCTTTCGCAGAAATCATAGTAACTACAAACATATATATGATATATGTTTCTGATAATAATAATAAAAAATAATAAGTTTTGAAATGTCATTTAAATAGGAGTATTTCAGAACGTTTTCACGGATATGAGCGTACGTCATGTATGCGATCTTGTTACATTACTGTACATATTTTTATTTCAACCACATCTAACAAACATACATACACCCAAAAGAGATATAAAATGCAATACAATACACCTTATTCATATTTTTTTTTAATTTCATAGATGTTATGATAATCGCTTCTACACGAAGCGGTAAACGTAATATCATATCCGGATCGTCAAAGCATCTCACCCGCATTTGGTTCTATCTTTAGTGGCTAACGTTAGCGGAAGTGGGTCCTGCTAACGATTAACGCAAACAATTTCTAATGCAAACGATTGTAAACACAACTAACGATTAACGATTGCTAACGCAAACGATAACGATTAACGATAAACGATTGCTAACGGAAATAACGCAAACGCAAACGAAACGCAAATTTGGGAACGTTAAACAGTTCAGGTACTGTATCAGGCCCTGCTCCTACTGCCCCCGGGGGGTCTAGAGCAAGTAGCAATTTATAGGATTTACCTCTATTACCCATATTGGGCCCCGCCCCTCCTGCCCCTGGGGGGTCAGAGCCAAAATTTATATAGGTTCTGTTCCCCTTCACCCAAGGATGTTTGTGGCCAAATTTGGTTACAATCCATGCAGAACTCTAGGACAAGTAACAATTTATAGGATTTATCTCTATTACCCCTATTGGGCCCCGCCCCTCCTGCCTCTGGGGGGTCAGAGCCAAAATTTATACAGGTTCTGTTCTCCTTCACCCAATGATGTTTGTGGCCAAATTTGGTCACAACCCATATGGAACTCTATGACTAGTAGCGATTTAAATTAAATGTTGACGGACGGACGGACGGAGGACGGACGGACGGACGGACGGACGACGACGGACACCGCGCCACGACATAAGCTCACCGGCCCTTCGGGCCAGGTGAGCTAAAAATGTAAAAATGTTTTCCTTTTTACTGAAGTCTATTGAGTTCTGTATCGCCAATATAACACAATGGTTAACAAGCATATTTGGTATTACAGAGGATTCTAGTAATTCACGTACCGTAATTAGCGCCCAGGCGCTTTAATAATAATAACAAAGGGGGGGTGGGTGCTTATTCATAGACAAATGTGTAAGTTGTGGACAAAAAAAATGAGCAATATCTTAAATCTTTCTGTACTCATGGCACATTAATCTGTTACAGTAAACATGCATATGCCTTTTATCCTTTGAGATGCATTATTATGACATGATTCACATGTAAAAGACTCACAAGTTCATGTAATATGGGATACAATGCTGATATTACAGGCTTCACATGTTGTAAAACATTGTTAAATTCATGGGATGGGGGCATTTGTACAACTTCAACTCCAAAAAAGGGGAGGGGTGCTTATAGGGGGAGGGTTGCTTATTACACAGAATACAGTCAAATCTTTCTTAACAACCCCTGTATTCAGCGACTTCCTGTCTTATGCGACCTTAATTATTCCTCCCATTATTGACCCTGCCTTAAGCGACCACCTGTCTCATGCAACCTTATTTTGAACTTCCATTGGAAGATCACTTAAAACAGGTTTGACTGTACTTGCAAGGTAAAATTTTTACAAGGTAAAATTCAAAAATTTTTACAAGGTTATTTTTTACCTTATAAATTTTTTTTACAAGGCAAAATTCAAAATTGGGAAATATGGCTCAATAATCAAGAATCTTTTATTTTTACAATTCCACTCAAATATATACATATACTATATTACTTTAATTTACCTTTTATAATAGTATTTACATATTTCACTGATTTGCATAAAATTCTTTTTCCCTTCTTTAATATCTTTGTATTTTTTAACTCAATGTATCTGCATAAAATTTTACATAATATCCAATTATTACATTCAAAAATGATAATGAAATATATGGAGAAATCTTAAAAATTCTGAGTATCACTTCAGTGTTGATAGTGATGCACATGTTTTCTATGAGTTCTGCAGACCTGACTTAGGCCAAACAAAATTAATTGTTAGTTTCTCAGGCCACTTTTTTAAAAAGTCAGTGCGGGCGGCGGGAATATTTTTTATTTTTTATTTCTCTGAAAACAAATGCGGCAGATAACATTTTATTTTTTTCTCACTTGAAGGACATGAAAATCAATGAAAACACGTGTAGAAAATGTAAATTCTTACTCAATCCTCACTATATCCAAAGAAAACCAGTTGAAAATACATAATCCTGGGAGGAAACATTCCGTTTTGAGCGATGCAGCCATTTTTACCGGAAATGAAAGGTGCATACTAAAATTGGAGCCAATTTCCGGGTGCGTTTTCGAATGGAAATTGCGGGCGAGTTCGAATGGAAATTTGGGGTGCATTCGATGCGGCGGTCTCGATTTTAATTTTTAAGTTATGGCGCATAAAAAAGTTGGTGCGGGGGGTAAATGTTGATGCGGCGGGGCCTGAGAAACTAAGAATTAATTTTTTTTGGCCTTAAGTCCAACAAACCCATTGTTTCATTATTTGTTAAAAATTTCACTTTAATTAATATGTGATTGGTAAACACCAATACATACTGTGAAATCATTAATTTTTGTTGGGGTTTAATTTTCGTGGATTTCGTTTTTTGACCATAATCAACAAATTTACATACCCATGAAAATAGATCATTTTAATAAATGTATACAAATGTCGTGTCAGTTTACACATTCATAGGATTATCAGTGCCCCACTATATAAAGTCTATTTCAGGGAGTAGCATAACAAGTTCAAAGTCAGAAAGTATTGTTTAAACAAAAATATCAACAAGTTCAAAGTCGGAAAGTATTGTTCAAACAAAAATATTGACAAGTTCAAAGTCGGAAAGTATTGTTCAAACAAAAATATTAACAAGTTCATAGTCGGAAAGTATTCTTCAAACAAAAATACCAACAAGTTCGAAGTCGGAAAGTATTGTTCAAACAAAAATATTAACAAGTTCGAAGTCGGAAAGTATTGTTCAAACAAAAATATTAACAAGCTCAAAGTCAGAAAGTATTTTTCAAACAAAAATATTAACAAGTTCGAAGTCGGAAAGTATTGTTCAATCAAAAATATTAACAAGTTCGAAGTCGGAAAGAATTGTTCAAACAAAAATATTAACAAGTTCGAAGTCGGAAAGTATTGTTCAAACAAAAATATTAACAAGTTCGAAGTCGGAAAGTATTCTTCAAACAAAAATATCAACAAGTTCAAAGTCGGAAAGTATTGTTCAAACAAAAGTATTAACAAGTTTGAAGTAGGAAAGTGTTGTTCAAACAAAAAATATTAACAAGTTCGAAGTCGGAAAGAATTGTTCAAACAAAAATATTGTTTTAAAATTTTTGTAAACTTTTATAATCCATGAAAATTGAGCCTAATGAAAATAAACGACAGTTACTTACAATTTTTCCGTAATGTACCAAAGTTCTCTCTAAATTTCTACACCAATCCAACATCTGATCCCTGTGAAACAAAAAAAGACGTAAAATAATCACAATTCATTTCTTAATTATTAACTTTGATTTTCATTATTCAGTGGATTAACATTGTTCATGTTGACACAGTCACACCAGGTGTAGGCAGGGCAAGAAATATCCCAGGTCCAATGGGCTGAGAACAGTAAAATATGCCCTTGGGCAAGTGAAAATTGGTGTAAAGTTGCCAAGTTTTAATGTTAATTACCCTGTTTGGGGTTAAATTAGACTGAAATCTTAAATTCGGGTAAGCAATTTTCAAAATAAGTTTCTTGCCCTGTATAGGGACACCAGGTGTTGGGCCAAATAAACTTCACATTAATGGATGGAACAAAAGGATTTATACTAACTATTCTAAAGGATTCCATGAAGGCTCCGCCATGAGGAGTTTTTCTGCCAAATTTCATTGAAATCAATTAAGTCTTCTTGAAGTTGTTGGTTGATTATGTTTGATATCCTATTAACAGTGTTTGTCAAAAGACCTGATGCTGGGAATGACTATATGTAAGATTGATCAAGATTTCTGTTTAGTTGCTAGGAGAATGAACTACCTGGACTCAGCAGTGATTTCCAGCACCTGATCCTCCAGAAATATACAGAAGGTCCAGGCCTTACTCGTCCTGCCAAGGGTGTAGGTGATTTTATAACATGAGCTTAGTTCATAGGATGTAATAGGCTGCCCTGAGAAAGCATTCTGCTCCTTTTCAAAGATTTCCAGGAATGGTCGACCATTTCTTACAATGAACATGTACCATCGACTGGATTCAAAAAGCTGAAAAACAGATGAAAAAATAGGAGTATTGCGTTTTATTAGTTTAATGTCCTATTACAACCACAGTAATTTAAGGATATGACAGGTTTTTGGTGGAGTAAAGCCGGAGAACCAACAGAAAAACCACCGTCTAGCAGTCAGTACTTAATTAGCAACTGCCCCGCATGGAATTCAAACTCGTGGCCCAGAGGTAAAGGGTTTGTGGTAATATGTTGAGACATCTTAACCACACAGCCACAGCAGCCCCTATCAAAAACAATATGTCAATATAATAACTAATTTGTGTTGCACATTAAACTGGCCATATGATCAGTGACCTAGAACTGTAAAGAATAAAATAAAATTGCTTCCATATAAGCCAGCTATTTTTGCAGGGAAGATATTTTTGTGATTTTGCAATCTTACCTGAATAAATCATTTATACAAGTAAGTGTATTTTATTCCATATTTAAAGAAATTGTTTTGTATAATTTTTGTCCAATTGACAAGTACTACATTCATATTGCATCACACCAGAGTTATTTAAGAATCTATGAATTTCCAAATTAATTATCTTTAATGACTCCTGAAACATGTACAGGTATGAACGGTGCTAGGTGATCCTCTCGTAAGTGAATACCAAATACCGATGTTTTACCTCAAGGAGACCTGAACAAAGACTGGATGTTTTACTTCAAGTAGACTTAAACAAAGACTTGATGTTTTACTTCAAGGAGACCTGAACAAAGACTGGATGTTTTACCTCAAGGAGACCTAAACAAAGACATGATGTTTTACCTCAAGAAGACCTGAACAAAAACTGGATGTTTTACCTCAAGGAGACCTGAACAAAGACAGGATGTTTTACCTCAAGGAGACCTGAACAAAGACTGGATGTTTTACCTCAAGGAGACCTGAACAAAGACTGGATGTTTTACCTCAAGGAAACCTAAACAAAGAAGAGATGTTTTACCTCAAGGAGACCTGAACAAAGAAGAGATGTTTTACCTCAAGGAGACCTGAACAAAGACTGGATGTTTTACCTCAAGGAGACCTAAACAAAGACTGGATGTTTTACCTCAAGGAGACCTAAACAAAGACTGGATGTTTTACCTCAAGGAGACCTAAACAAAGAAGAGATGTTTTACCTCAAGGAGACCTGAACAAAGACTGGATGTTTTACCTCAAAGAGACCTAAACAAAGAAGAGATGTTTTACCTCAAGGAGACCTAAACAAAGACAGGATGTTTTACCTCAAGGAGACCTGAACAAAGACTGGATGTTTTACCTCAAGGAGACTTGAACAAAGACTTGATATCTATGTTTTACCTCACGGAGACCTAAACAAAGACAGGATGTTTTACCTCAAGGAGACCTAAACAAAGACAGGATGTTTTACCTCAAGGAGACCTGAACAAAGACAGGATGTTTTACCTCAAGGAGACCTGAACAAAGACTGGATGTTTTACCTCAAGGAGACCTGAACAAAGACTGGATGTTTTACCTCAAGGAGACCTAAACAAAGACTGGATGTTTTACCTCAAGGAGACCTAAACAAAGAAGAGATGTTTTACCTCAAGGAGACCTGAACAAAGACTGGATGTTTTACCTCAAGGAGACCTAAACAAAGACTGGATGTTTTACCTCAAGGAGACTAAACAAAGACTGATGTTTTACCTCAAGGAGACCTAACAAAGAAGAGATGTTTTACCTCAGGAGACCTAAACAAAGACTGGATTTTACCTCAAGGAGACCTAAACAAAGACGTGATATTTACCTCAAGGAGACCTAAACAAAGACGTGATGTTTTACCTCAAGGAGACCTGAACAAAGACTGGATGTTTTACCTCAAGGAGACCTGAACAAAGTCAGGATGTTTTACCTCAAGGAGACCTAAACAAAGACTGGATGTTTTACCTCAAGGAGACCTGAACAAAGACTGGATGTTTTACCTCAAGGAAACCTAAACAAAGACGTGATGTTTTACCTCAAGGAGACCTGAACAAAGACTGGATGTTTTACCTCAAGGAAACCTTAACAAAAAAGAGATGTTTTACCTCAAGGAGACCTGAACAAAGACAGGATGTTTTACCTCAAGGAGACCTAAACAAAGACTGGATGTTTTACCTCAAGGAGACCTAAACAAAGAAGAGATGTTTTACCTCAAGGAGACCTGAACAAAGACAGGATGTTTTACCTCAAGGAGACCTAAACAAAGACTGGATGTTTTACCTCAAGGAGACCTGAACAAAGACTGGATGTTTTACCTCAAGGAGACCTAAACAAAGAAGAGATGTTTTACCTCAAGGAGACCTGAACAAAGACGAGATGTTTTACCTCAAGGAGACCTGAACAAAGTCAGGATGTTTTACCTCAAGGAAACCTAAACAAAGAAGAGATGTTTTACCTCAAGGAGACCTAAACAAAGACTGGATGTTTTACCTCAAGGAGACCTAAACAAAGACTGGATGTTTTACCTCAAGGAGACCTAAACAAAGACTGGATGTTTTACCTCAAGGAGACCTGAACAAAGACAGAGTGTTTTACCTCAAGGAGACCTAAACAAAGACGAGATGTTTTACCTCAAGAGACTTGAACAAAGACTGGATGTTTTACCTCAAGGAGACCTAAACAAAGACTGATGTTTTACCTCAAGGAGACCTAAACAAAGAAGAGATGTTTTACCTCAAGGAGACCTAAACAAAGACTGGATGTTTTACCTCAAGGAGACCTAAACAAAGACGTGATATTTTACCTCAAGGAGACCTAAACAAAGAAGAGATGTTTTACCTCAAGGAGACCTAAACAAAGACTGGATGTTTTACCTCAAGGAGACCTAAACAAAGAAGAGATGTTTTACCTCAAGGAGACTTTAACAAAGACTGGATGTTTTACCTCAAGGAGACCTGAACAAAGACTGGATGTTTTACCTCAAGGAGACCTGAACAAAGACTGGATGTTTTACCTCAAGGAAACCTTAACAAAGAAGAGATGTTTTACCTCAAGGAGACCTGAACAAAGACAGGATGTTTTACCTCAAGGAGACCTGAACAAAGACTGGATGTTTTACCTCAAGGAGACCTAAACAAAGAAGAGATGTTTTACCTCAAGGAGACCTGAACAAAGACAGGATGTTTTACCTCAAGGAGACCTGAACAAAGACAGGATGTTTTACCTCAAGGAGACCTGAACAAAGACTGGATGTTTTACCTCAAGGAGACCTGAACAAAGAAGAGATGTTTTACCTCAAGGAGACCTGAACAAAGACGAGATGTTTTACCTCAAGGAGACCTGAACAAAGTCAGGATGTTTTACCTCAAGGAAACCTAAACAAAGAAGAGATGTTTTACCTCAAGGAGACCTAAACAAAGACTGGATGTTTTACCTCAAGGAGACCTAAACAAAGACTGGATGTTTTACCTCAAGGAGACCTAAACAAAGACTGAATGTTTTACCTCAAGGAGACCTGAACAAAGACAGGATGTTTTACCTCAAGGAGACCTAAACAAAGAAGAGATGTTTTACCTCAAGGAGACCTGAACAAAGACAGGATGTTTTACCTCAAGGAGACCTGAACAAAGACTGGATGTTTTACCTCAAAGAGACCTAAACAAAGAAGAGATGTTTTACCTCAAGGAGACCTGAACAAAGACAGGATGTTTTACCTCAAGGAGACCTGAACAAAGACAGGATGTTTTACCTCAAGGAGACCTGAACAAAGACTGGATGTTTTACCTCAAGGAGACCTAAACAAAGACTGGATGTTTTACCTCAAGGAGACCTAAACAAAGACTGGATGTTTTACCTCAAGGAGACCTGAACAAAGACAGGATGTTTTACCTCAAAGAGACCTGAACAAAGACAGGATGTTTTACCTCAAGGAGACCTGAACAAAGACAGGATGTTTTACCTCAAGGAGACCTAAACAAAGATAGGATGTTTTACCTCAAGGTGACCTAAACAAAGACTGGATGTTTTACCTCAAGGAGACCTAAACAAAGACTGGATGTTTTACCTCAAGGAAACCTAAACAAAGACGTGATGTTTTACCTCAAGGAGACCTGAACAAAGACTGGATGTTTTACCTCAAGGAGATCTAAACAAAGACTTGATGTTTTACCTCAAGGAGACCTAAACAAAGAAGAGATGTTTTACCTCAAGGAGACCTAAACAAAGACTGGATGTTTTACCTCAAGGAGACCTAAACAAAGACTGGATGTTTTACCTCAAGGAGACCTAAACAAAGAAGAGATGTTTTACCTCAAGGAGACCTAAACAAAGACTGGATGTTTTACCTCAAGGAGACCTAAACAAAGACTGGATGTTTTACCTCAAGGAGACCTGAACTAAGACAGGATGTTTTACCTCAAGGAGACCTGAACAAAGACTGGATGTTTTACCTCAAGGAGACCTGAACTAAGACAGAGTGTTTTACCTCAAGGAGACCTAAACAAAGACGAGATGTTTTACCTCAAAGAGACCTAAACAAAGACTGGATGTTTTACCTCAAGGAGACCTGAACAAAGACTGGATGTTTTACCTCAAGGAGACCTGAACTAAGACAGAGTGTTTTACCTCAAGGAGACCTGAACTAAGACAGAGTGTTTTACCTCAAGGAGACCTAAACAAAGACGAGATGTTTTACCTCAAAGAGACCTAAACAAAGACTGGATGTTTTACCTCAAGGAGACCTGAACAAAGACTGGATGTTTTACCTCAAGGAGACCTAAACAAAGAAGAGATGTTTTACCTCAAGGAGACCTGAACAAAAACTGGATGTTTTACCTCAAGGAGACCTGAACAAAGACTGGATGTTTTACCTCAAGAAGACCTGAACAAAGACTGCATGTTTTACCTCAAGGAGACCTAAACAAAGTCTGCATGTTTTACCTCAAGGAGACCTGAACAAAGACTGGATGTTTTACCTCAAGGAGACCTAAACAAAGACTGCATGTTTTACCTCAAGGAGACTTAAACAAAGACTGGATGCATGTTTTACCTCAAGGAGACCTGAACAAAGACAGGATGTTTTACCTCAAGGAGACCTAAACAAAGACTGGATGTTTTACCTCAAGTAGACCTTAACAAAGACTGGATGTTTTACCTCAAGAAGACCTAAACAAAGACTGGATGTTTTACCTCAAGAAGACCTGAACAAAGACTGGATGTTAGACTTGAACAAAGACTCGATGTTTTACCTCAAGGAAACCTAAACAAAGACAGGATGTTTTACTTGAAGGAGACTTGAACAAAGACTTGATATCGATGTTTTACCTCAAGGAGACCTGAACAAAGACAAGATGTTTTACCTCAAGGAGACCTGAACAAAGACAGGATGTTTTACCTCAAGGAGACCTAACCAAAGACTGGATGTTTTACCTCGAGAAGACCTGATCAAAGACAGGATGTTTTACCTGAAGGAGACTTGAGCAAAGGCTGGATGTTTTACCTGAAGGAGACCTGAACAAAGACTGGATGTTTTACCTCAAGGAGACCTGATCAAAGACAGGATGTTTTACCTGAAGGAGACTTGAGCAAAGGCTGGAGCGTGGGCTGTCTGCTGCTATAGGTTTGGCCTTCTTTAGGTAGCCCTGTTTAATAATATTCTCCATGGCCACTGATGGGAGTCCACCTCAAAGGACTTGTGTAATGCATAAGGCACTTGTCACGTCATCTATCAAAAATAACATGAAAAATTCAGACATTAATTCATATCAAAAATCAATAAAACAACAAGAGAAACAACAACATTGCAATTCTATCTGAAAATCAATAAAACAAATAAAAAGATTTATAAAGATACTTCAGTTGTAGGAATCAGTCAGTACTTTCTACTCTATACACAACTAGAACTCTCGTCCAGAAGGCACACTTATACACCACTCCTAGCAACTTTGCCTCACAATAAATAAATATAGAATAAGAAAAGCGTTAATGAAAATTAAATTTCCATTGCATAAAATTGTAGTAAGACTCCTTATGTGAGCTTTGCATTCTTATGATAAAGGCAAACATTAATGAATACTTATAACAATATCAAGTTAACAAACAAGCAATGAACATTTGGCCTGCTTCATGTTACACAAGAAAACATTAGTACTTCCTGAAGGCATGAGGCCAAGACATCCGATAGGCTATAGTATCAGTACATTTTATACCTTCATGTTGTATGTTATGACACTTGTATTGAATATAATGGTCTTGTATCATATCTTAATTAAAAATATCTTTATTTTATGAAACTTTTATTAATTACAATATAACAATTCTACACATTAAAGAATTTGCATCTAGGTCCAGTTTATGAACATGTCTTAACTTTTAGGAATTTCTTCCCTTAAAATTTTCCATAGAAGAACATATCAGAAGTCAATGTTTTCCGTAACTTCTTTAAGGCTTCTTCTTGGGAAAACTTTAAATCAAGTATCAGCTCCACCGCTGACAAATGGTATTTTTTTCTCTATCAAAAACAGGAGCAGACAAATTAGTGCTTTGCTTCAGTTACAAAACTTAATTAATTTTCACCATTACCACCATTGAAAAGTTTGAGCTTCTAATTTTACTTTAAGATAAAAAAGATTAAAAATAATTAACTGTGTCCCGAAAAAATTCTGTGACACTATGTTGTATATGGAATGAAGTGCTGATTGCACATTCACCAAAAGCATTATAAATTATTTTATATTATTCTATGTTTATTAGACACATATATATATATACACAATTAAACACCAATTATTGTTTAAATGATGAATTATTATTGTTTGTGCTCTGTCGGAGGTGGAAGATCTTTAAGTAATTTCTGAAAATCAAGGAAACTGAGACCAAAAGTCAAAGATCAAAATGTAGGTCATCATATATGGAGCTGCTTGTTATAGTACACCTGAACTCAAGATACTGTAAACCAACTTATTTTCGTGTGCGATTTAATTTCGCATTGATGTATTTCTGGCTGATAAAAATTTGCGGAAATAAATGGCTGTGAAAATTAATTAACTACAATCACAATACAGTGTTTTACCTGTAAAGGGTAAATTAAATCACTGCGAAAATAAGTTAGTTTACAGTAGACACGTGTACCAAATTTCCCCTATAATATAGGAAATAGGAGTCTCAACAAGGTTACATACCATAGGGCAGATAGACAGATGGTCAGACAGACAGATGGATGGTCAGACAGACAGATGGATGGTCAGACAGAGAGACTGATGGTCAGACAGACAGATGGTCCGACAGACAGACGGATGGTCAGACAGACAGATGGATGGTCAGACAGACAGACTGATGGTCAGACAGACAGATGGTCAGACAGACAGATGGATGGTCAGACAGACAGACGGATGGTCAGACAGACAGGTGGATGGTCACACAGACAGGTGGATGATTAGAAAGACGGACGGACATAACACAAACCTATTGTCACCCATATCACAGAAATACTTGTAAGTCACTTATTATCAATTATGATTGGCATAAATATTCGACCAAATAAGTACCCCCAATTCCTATCAACGCCCCTCCCTCTTTTTTAGGCTTTTATTTCACTTCCTTACTTAAAATATGAAAACAATGTTGGTTTCCTTACTGATTTCTTTTGAAAATTGATTTATGCCTTACTTTATAGAATAATTTTATGGATTGTACCTGCTTCCCCTATTGCATGTTCGTAAAAGGTGACTTAATTTAGGATCTTATCTTATCTTTCTTTCTAAATTACAGTATAACTGTCTGAACCGGCTGTTAACGGGACCAGTCCATTTGTTCGGCATATACAGGTGTCTGGTTTGTAGAGAATGTAACCTTTTTATGGTTATCTATGATACCGTACAACGAACAGTAGGTGTCAGAGCTAAGACTCTGTTCATATCCCGATCTGGCCGCTTCATTTTCTCCTCTCCTGTTAAATTTACATTTAAAAGTTGTTATCTCCTAGCCAGTGAACACTAGTTTTTTCCTTCCTGAATTACTTAGTAACAAATTTCCTCAGAATCATCCTACATAGGTCATGTTGATATTAACAAGAGATCCCAGAGGGATCTTGGCGCCCACCAAAGAAAGATCTATGTCTGACAATGGAAAGAGGGATCTTTTCCCTGCTTTTCAAACTTTTTCAAACACATGACATATAAAATTTGAGACAGATCGCTATAGTACTTTCTAAGAAATAGTGGTAACAAACTTCAACAATGAAATCTAAGATAGCGGCCGGTTGGCCATCTTGTTTACCGATCAGTCCCGAAAGGCATTATTCATCAGTCCTAAAAGGTACAATGCACAACTAGGATACAAGGGGAACCTACATATAAAATTTGAGAAAGATCCCTTCAGTACTTTCTGAGAAATAGCGGTAACAAACTTTAACTATCAAAATCCAATATGGCTGTCGGTCGGCCATCTTGTAGACCGATCGGTCCCAAAATGCAATATGCACAACAAGGGTCCTAGGGGAACCTGTATATGAAATTTGAGAAAGATCCCTTCAGTACTTTCTGAGAAATAGCGGTAACAAACTTTAACTATCAAAATCCAAGATGGCCGCCTGTCGGCCATCTTGTTTACTGATCGGTCTCAAAATGCAATATGCACAACTAGGGCCCTAGGGGAACCTATATATGAAATTTAAGAAAGATCCCTTCAGCACTTTTTGAGAAATAGCGGTAACAAACTTTAACTATCAAAATCCAAGATGGCCGCCTGTCGGCCATCTTGTTGACCGATCGTCCCAAAATGCAACATGCACAACAAGGGTCCTAGGGGAACCTAACTATGAAATTTGAGAAGGATCCCTTCAGTACTTTCTGAGAAATAGTGGTAACAAACTTTAACTACCAAAATCCAAGATGGCCGCCTGTCGGCCATTTTGTTAACCGATCGGTCCCAAAATGCAATATGCACAACAAGGGTCCTAGGGGAACCTGTATATGAAATTTGAGAAAGATCCCTTCAGTACTTTCTGAGAAATAGCGGTAACAAACTTATTTAACTATCAAAATCCAAGATGGCCACCTGTCGGCCATCTTGTTTACCGATCGGTCCCAAAATGCAATATGCACAACTAGGGCCCTAGGGGAACCTATATATGAAATTTAAGAAAGATCCCTTCAGCACTTTTTGAGAAATAGCGGTAACAAACTTTAACTATCAAAATCCAAGATGGCCGCCTGTCGGCCATCTTGTTGACCGATCGTTCCCAAAATGCAACATGCACAACAAGGGTCCTAGGGGAACCTAACTATGAAATTTGAGAAGGATCCCTTCAGTACTTTCTGAGAAATAGTGGTAACAAACTTTAACTACCAAAATCCAAGATGGCCGCCTGTGTCGGCCATTTTGTTAACCGATCGGTCCCAAAATGCAATATGCACAACAAGGGTCCTAGGGGAACCTTCATATGAAATTTGAGAAAGATCCCTTCAGTACTTTCTGAGAAATAGCGGTAACAAACTTTAACTATCAAAATCCAAGATGGCCGCCTGTCGGCCATCTTGTTTACTGATCGGTCTCAAAATGCAATATGCACAACTAGGGCCCTAGGGGGACCTATATATGAAATTTGAGAAAGATCCCTTCAGCACTTTTTGAGAAATAGCGGTAACAAACTTTAACTATCAAAATCCAAGATGGCCGCCTGTCGGCCATCTTGTTTACTGATCGGTCTCAAAATGCAATATGCACAACTAGGGCCCTAGGGGGACCTATATATGAAATTTGAGAAAGATCCCTTCAGCACTTTTTGAGAAATAGCGGTAACAAACTTTAACTATCAAAATCCAAGATGGCCGCCTGTCGGCCATCTTGTTGACCGATCGGTCCCAAAATGCAATATGCACAACTAGGTTCCTAGGGAAACCTACATATGAAATTGGAGAAAGATCCCTTCAGTACTTTCTGAGAAATAGCGGTAACAAGAATTGTTAACGGACGGACGGACGGACGGACGGAAGGACGGACGGACGGAAGGACGGACGGACGACGGACCACGGACGAAAGGCGATTTGAATAGCCCACCATCTGATGATGGTGTGCTAATAAAAAAAGCTAGAAAAAGCTGAACATTTGTCTATTACAAGTCTCTGTAAATATCTGTTTTTGTTAAATACAAATACTGTATGTTCATGTATGTGAATAAATACACTCGAATAATGGAGATACTGTAAATACAATATGAAAGGACAATTTCTATAAATAGCATCTATCTAAATAAAGAATAAAACATGACAAACACTGAGAAGTCAGGATACATGATACAACCATCTTATTACTCAAACATGAAAGCACCCCAAGTTTGATGACTTGCATTTTGTAACATGAAACAGGAAATATGTGAATAAATATCCAGGTAGGGTCAACTACTAATGTCGGGCAAAGTTTGATAAATAGCGTACTGTGGGTGAGTCCCAACTGTCCAGCTAATAATTAACGGGTACTGTTACCATGGTATATGGTTAAATCAATCAATCTGTCTAAATCACCTTAATTCATATATAGTCATGTTTATTGACAAGTAACAACACATGTTTGATTGTCAATTAACTTGTTTCTTGTCAAATAATTTGTCTTATCATTTGTCAATAAGTGTATCTTTGTGTCTTCATGTCAGTTAATATGACTGAATGTAATTGTCAATGAACATCTCATTGTTTTCAACCAATATGTCTTATCATTTGTCATTTTATATGTATTATCATTTGTCAACAAACATATATATCTCTTATTGTTTGGCGAATATTAAAAAAAAATCTTATCTTTTGTCTTTTGTCAACTAATGTCTTATCTTATTGTTTGTATGTTATTTAAAATGTCTTAATGTAATTGTCAATTAATATCTTATTTGTTTTCAACAAATGTGTCTCATCTTTTGTCATTTTATTCCTTGTTAATTAATATAACATGTTTTATTTTTTGGCAAATATGGCAAATATAAAAAAAAAATCTTATCTTTTAACTGTCGAGAAATGCCTAATCATTGATTGTCGATTAATGTCTTAAGTTATCTATATTCTAAATCAAAGCTAGTACATACCAGTTTATGATGGAGCAGAAAGACCACAGTAGATTTCAGAATAACCTGGACTTTTCATCTCATAGACACTTAAAGGCAGCATTAACAAAATAATAAAATCTACGTACATATATATACTGTATAAGTACTCCAACCTTGTTCCACTCCGCTAACTGAGTTAACTCACGTAATCTACCACAACTTAATAATATAAAATTTGAGTTTTTACTCCATGAAGATCTGAACTTGTACCAAACAAGGTTCAAAAATATTTCACAAAATATACCCACTTAAAGGTTACTGTGACATTTAAATTGACAGTACGTACACATAAAACTGGGCTATTTATCCTTAGCCTATCCGATATACAGCCATATAAACATCTACTCAAAAAGTTCAACATTTAGCAGAGATTTTTTTATAAGAGAGATAAAAAAAAATCTTTTGGTTTCAGTATCTATTTTCCATAGGCTTTTAGTGGTTGTTTTTCAAACATTTATCAAAATCCAGTACTCAGTAAATAATTTAGGACAATTGAATTTAATCAACAAAAGCAGGACACAAAGCAATCCTAAATATATGTCTGTTAATTATGACAATTGAAGTAGCTAGATTGATTGTGATTTTATCATACCAATAAAAATAAATTCTTCACGCTTTAGGTACAATCAAACCTTTTTAAGTTGAAGTCCATAGGATCAGGGTAAAACTCCAGTTTAGTACCAGGGAGCAAACATAAAATGAACTCATTCACTCATGAAGATTGTACATGCAGGCTAAATCAAGAACTAAACCAGTCCATTATGAAATTTCAGAGGTGAATGAGTTATATAGGGTATTTGAGTTATATAAGCCATAATAAACTTACCATGCAGCCACCATGTACAACACCATCTTATATCTGATGCTATACTACAAATGACATCATGTGTATACAGTACTAATTTCTACCTAGTACACAGACGTTCATAGTTTCCCTTCAGTATAGGGATGTTCATGTTGGAGATGGTATTCACATGTATATATCATTTGTTTTATTTTTATCTCAAAAATGTTCAATAAGATAAAGGAGAACTGCAGTAACAGTCATTTGCACTCCACTTCTTGATCACAAGTTTAAGTCTGTCAGTTGACGCTTCATTTATCACAGTGCAATCAACCACAGATTCAAGTCCAACAAGGGGCAATTGGTCACTTAGTAACCACAGGTTCAGCCTTGGGTATATTTTTTAACATATATTTTTGGTTTTTCTTTGGGGTTTTTTTTTCAATACTTAAATAATCTACACCAGGCATGTCCATAATTAGCTCAAACAAATCAAACCAAGTCTAATATAATACAAACTTCATTTATTTTACATCGATTGTGAAACAAGTTATACAACTTATGTAAATCACTCTAGTTGGCCCGGATGCAAGCACGTGAGGGGTCTTAGTGTGGGAGGAAACCGGAGTGCCCAGAGAAAACCCACATGATCGGGCAGCCTAGGTGACCCCTAACCTTTACACGTCCGTGCCAGCTTGGTGAAAGGCGGGCAGGTTAACCACTACACCATCCGACCACCCAAATATACCAAGCCTAATATATATAAATGAGTAATACATATGTACCTGGTAATCAAAAGCATGAGGTGTCCTCGTCATAAGATCAGAAAAGTGGGACCTTCCATGTCCTCCTATGTAGTGGGAGTGTGAAGTAGGTATACATAAGTATAATGTACTGTGCCATCAAAGCTTCATACACCCTTTGGAGTATTTCATCTCACAAAGTTCAAAAGTGCATTTGCCAACAGGCCAGTTGTTTACTATGACCTTTAGTAATCTGTATGGTGTCGCCCTCATCACTCAGTCATGTACATATACACACAAAATGTTGGTGGCTATTTTCTTTTCTGGTAAATGGAGCTTACAAAGTATTCCATGGGTATAGAAATATTTATGGTAATGGCCCATAGTAAGCAATGCCAATATAATGTGTAATAGAGGAGAGGAGAAAATGTAGCAGACAGACCGGGATTCAAACCCGGACCTCTGACAACTAGTTGAATGCTCTACAAATTGAGCAAACCAGTCACCAATGATCGACCAGGTCCAATCCCACTACATTCCTCCCTCCTTTTTCAAAGTCTTTATCCTCAAAGGCATACAAGACCCTTATACCTGTGATGGAACCAGGAGTTCTCTCCCTTTAACTGATAACGTAAAAATCAAGGTATGGTATTAGAGTTACCTGCCCCTGTCTATATGTCATTTCCGCCCAAGGAAAGCATGGTCTCGAGAGAGATAAAACTGCAAAAATGTAGCAACTATGTGGCCCCACACGTTGTAAGTGTATAGTTTAATGTTAAATGCATTAATTATTTCATGTGTGACAATTTAGAATTGTGATGAAGCTATGTGCGTACCATGTATTTGGTATTTTTTGTATAAATGCACATGAAGCGATGTTTTGATTTCACCGGAAATCGTGCAGTTTGTCAATTTGATTCTCTGACATGTTTTTGAGTGATGTCGTTTTATTATTGCTGTTTATAAAGCAATACCTATCAGTCTTTACATATTAGTTTGTATCTTAGTGGTAGATAGCCATGTATAACACATATGCCCTAGCTAAATGTAAATTACTCGTGCACATGGTTTAATCATTGTTAGTCGGTATGCATAATAGAAAACCTCGTATAGGCAATGGTCGATGTATGCAGGTTGTCGATGTAAACAGGTTGTCGATGTAGACAGGTTGTCGTTGTATGCAGGTTGTCGTTGTAGAGAGGTTAATCATGTTAATTACAGTTTTCTCTTATTTTCATGTGTCAAATCATAATATTAAAGGATTTAATTGTTATATCCTACAATGATAAGGAAATCCCAGCTTGATACTCAGAGATGTATACCAAATGTCAAGTTATTAAATACCTGTGTCTGCATATTTACTGTACAGTAGAGTTAACAAGTACATTTTTAATATTTCTCTTGAAATATTACATTGACTAATTCATTGTGTAAGTGTGATCTAGTCCAGAATAGTGTTTATTTGTGCAATAGTTATTACAACTTTATTAGGTGTTTGTGAAATTAGCACTTATGTAATAAGTTTAACCCTTAGGATTAATACTTGTATCTGTAATAGTGAATGACTACAGAAGTCAGAGATCATTAAGTAACAATATTTACTTGTTTGTATTTCAGGTTTTACTATACTCCACTATAAGCCACTATACACCACTTTATGTGGATCTGTAATAAAGGTTGGAAACAGTTCAAGGAACTTTCTGATTTTTTGAGACAGAACAGTAAAACAACGTGTATCAGCTGCACAGTACATGATGTCTACATCCAGGGATCAGGATCCCAGCAAATCGTTTGAGCAAGGAGGGTATCTTGCGCCCATGCAGGAGTATGGGTCACCATTGCAGGTTCCCGACAACGCCCATGCTACTTCAACAGAGATGGAAAGGTCCCATCGGAAGAAAAACCTCACAAGAGGTGGGGAGGAACTGTATGAGGCCACGGTAGAGACAAGTACTGCCAAACTTATCAAACTCCGAAAAAGGGTAGAGGATACTATCGAGGAGTTTAATTCGGCCAAGCACCAAAGAGACTTAGTGATAAAACTAAAGGATCAGCTAGGAGTGGTCTATGACAAATACCTTGACGAAGTGAAAGGATTTATGAAATATTTAACCTGTATTAATACCTCCGCCAGTAATAGTGAGAAAGTTTCGCAAGAGATGATACATATCAAAATCTATAGAAAGGTAACAGATGTGCATAACGAGATGGTGGAGATTCTCAAGCAGCCAGAAACAGATATCGAAGAAAACAAAGAGCAGAAACAAGAAGTGAAAAAGAACTCTCAAACCAAAAATCATTCATCAGTGAGCAGTTCTACTACTAGTAGTCGCAGGAGTTCGCTATTAGCACGTCAACGTGCAAAGTTAGAAGCAGCTAAAACTAGTTTGACATTTACACGCCAAGAAGTTGAGATGCAGAAACAACAGGCCAAGATGGAGGCTGAAATTCTTCGACAGAGAGCTCAGTATGAATCTGACCTCCAGTATCTAAAATCACAACGAGCAGCAGCCGTAGCTCAAGCCGAACTTGAGGCTATGTATGACGAGTTGGGTGAAGGCGACATAGACAGAGGACCACAACTCTCATTACCTTCGATGGACAGGAAGGAGCTTACAGCGCAATTTATCAATGCGCAGGGACAGACTGAGAGCCATGGAGCTCCTAGTGTAGAAAACAACACCCTTGCACCTATAAGTACAGGTCAAGATTCTGCCTTTGAAGGAGGTGACCAATACATGAGTCTTCCATTCATGGAGAAAAAGTCAGATAGGACGGTTAATGACAATAGACAACAGATGGATCCTAACGCACCTAGTTTTTACCCAGAACGACTAGGATATTCTGATTTCACTAAGTACCTGTTACGTAAGGACTTGCTCCTGCAGAGACTTACCACCTTTGATGACAAACCCGAAACCTTTTCAATGTGGAAGGCTAGTTTCCAGTCTGTAACCAAAGAACTCGGCGTGACAGCTAATGAGGAATTCGACCTGCTTTTCAAGTGGTTGGGACCGGAGTCCAAGAAGCACGCTTTGAGCATAAGAGCCTCCAATCCAAACCCAGCTAGAGGACTGGAAAGACTTTGGGAGCGTCTCCACGAGCGATATGGATGTCCGGAAATGGTAGAGACCTCATTAAAAGGAAACTAGAGAAGTTCCCAAAGTTAGGTTCAAAGGATAATGCGAAATTATACGAATTAGCAGACATTCTTTCAGAAGTGGAAGCCATGATGGAAGATCCCATTTATGGCTCATTATTAGGCTATTACAACACCTCTTCAGGCGTTCTCCCCATTGTGGGTAAATTGCCTCTCCATATCCAAGGAAAATGGACAGTCAGAGCTGCTAGGTATAAGAAGGAGAAGAGCGTAGCCTTTCCTCCATTCTCGGAATTTGTGGTGTTCATAAAGGAAATGAGCTCTATGCTTAATGACCCCGGCCTTGTATATAAAGATACGTTGACCACTCGTACAAGCAATGATCCGCGTTCCAAGGACAGAGTTCGGTCAAATATTCAGGTGAATAAAACTCAGGTGTCTTCTAACGAGAACTCTAACAAACAACCCAAGAAACAGTGTTTGATACACAACACATCTAACCACGACATAAATCAGTGCAGGGCATTCCGTCTTAAATCCTTGTCGGAACGGAGACGTATATTAAGCGAACACCGCTTATGTTTTCGATGTTGTGACACAGATGCTCATATATATACAAAAAACTGTTCAGTCTCTGTAAAATGCGCAGAATGCAGCAGCAGTCAGCACCCTACGGCGCTCCATCCCAGGGATGGACATTCTACATCCGGAAATCGAAATGGTCATAAGCCAGACAAAAACAACAATAATTCTACAAGTCCGAACGGCGGGGAGATAACGACTAGTCAGAACGGTGGGGAGAATGAAGGGGTTGTGAGTAAATGTACGCGCGTGTGTGGAGGAACGTTTACAGGCAGATCTTGTTCAAAAACCATACTTGTTCGAGTTCATAGGACTAACTCACCAGAGCAAGCTACCTACATGTATGCCATAATCGATGATCAAAGTAATCGGACATTGTGCAAGCCTGGTTTCTTCAATATCATGGATGTCTCAGGAGAGACAGTTGAACAGTATACACTGGTATCCTGTGCAGGGGACTTACCGACACAGGGTCGGCGCGCACACGGATTCTCAGTTTCCTCTCTGAACGGCCAGTTTACCTTACCCTTACCTGACATACTGGAGTGTGATCAGATACCCAACAACCGTACAGAGATTCCTACTCCAGAGATCACCAACTATCACAGTCATTTGAAGGACGTCAAGTTGCCTCCCTTACGGTCTAATTCTGAAATTCTACTGTTGATTGGGCGCGATGTGCCAGAGGCTCATCACATCTGTGAGCAGATTATTGGTCCACCCAATTCACCATTTGCCCAGAGGCTAAACCTTGGTTGGGTGGTCGTAGGGAATGTATGTCTGGGAACTACTCATCCTCCAAACCCATCAGAGGTCTCTGTTCTCAAGACAAGGATACTTGGAGATGGTCGACCTACATTGTTTGATCCATGTGACAATCAGTTTAATGTGAAAGGGGTTTGCAAGGAACCAATCATTGGACAAGGAGTATTCAAGCAGACTCATGATGACAACAAAGTTGGCTTGTCTGTAGAAGACAGAGCATTTCTGGATCTCATGGACAAAGAATTTGTACGAGACACAAGTGGTAAATGGACTGCACCGTTGCCTTTTCGCGAACCTCGTCCTAGACTACCTAATAATAGGCACCAAGCCCTGAAACGAGCTCAGCTTCTCGATGTCTCTCTTCAAAGGAATTCCGTTAAGCGCGAACACCTTGTCACCTTTATGAAAGGAATCTTAGACAACGGGCACGCGGAAGTGGCCCCTCCACTTAATGATGACGAGGAGTGCTGGTATTTGCCTCTTTTCGGCGTTTATCATCCTAAGAAACCAGATAAGATCCGAGGGGTTTTTGATTCTTCAGCCAAACATGAAGGACTATCTTTAAACCAGGTGTTGATGAAAGGTCCCGACCTAACAAACAATCTCCTAGGTGTTCTTTTGAGATTTAGGAAGGAGGACATTGCTATTAGTTGCGACGTGGAACAGATGTTCTACTGTTTTGGAGTCAGGGAAGATCAGCGCAACTTCCTACGTTTCCTTTGGTATGAAGACAATAATCCAACAAAACCGTTGATAGAGTACCGAATGTGCAAGCATGTATTCGGGAACAGTCCTTCACCGGCGGTAGCCACTTACGGTCTTCGTAAAACAGTCCAGGAAACTGAGAACACGTTTGGTGGTGATGTTACAGATTTCGTAACAAAGAACTTTTATGTAGACGACGGGCTTACATCAGTTCCCACCGCTCAGGAGGCGGTTAGCTTGTTGAACAGAACAAAGGAAGCTCTAAGTACAGGAAATATCAGACTTCATAAATTCACCTCTAACTGTGAAGATGTTCTTAATGCCATGCCTGCAGATGATCTCGCTGGCGATCTTAGGAAGATAGAAATTGGCACGGAATCCCTTCCTTCACAACGGAGTCTAGGTCTGTGTTGGGAGCTAGAAACCGACGTATTCACATTCAACATATCTACAGAGACCAAACCATATACTCGTCGTGGAGTCTTGTCTACCATAAACAGTCTGTATGACCCTCTCGGGTTCCTTTCACCAGTAACTGTTCAAAGCAAGATTCTCCTCCGTAACATGGTGGTAGGAACAGTAGACTGGGATCAGCCACTGCCTGAGGAATTCAAGAGCTCATGGGAACACTGGGATACCTCAATCCAAGAGTTGGACAGGTTCCAGGTATCGCGTAGATACCCAGTAAGAATAGATGCCACGAGTGAACTACATATCTATTCTGACGCTTCTGAGAAAGCGATCTCAGCTGTCGCGTATTTGAAATCTCTTGACGAGAAAGGACAGTCATGCTTTGGTTTTGTGCTAGGGAAATCAAAAGTAGCACCGCGTCATGGTCATACAATTCCACGTCTGGAATTATGTGCCGCAGTCTTAGCCGTGGAAATAGCAGAAATTGTCACAGAGGAGCTATCCTTTCCCCGAGAACATGTGTTTTTCCACACCGATAGTAAAGTTGTACTGGGCTACGTAACTAACACAACTCGACGGTTTTATATCTATGTGGCCAACAGAGTCTGCAGGATCCTGGAATTTTCTAGACCAGACCATTGGTTTTACATCTCTACCGAGAACAACCCTGCAGATGTCGGCACTCGATACATCGATCCAGCTCGCTTAGAGGAGAGCATGTGGATTCAAGGACCTAAACCAAACATATCCCCAACTGAATCCTTAATTTTCCCTTTGGTTAACCCAGAGGAGGATACTGAAGTTCGACCTGAGGTTGTTCACGTGGCTAAAACGGACATAACGAACAGTGAGAAACCTCATAATTGGTCAGAGCGATTTGAGAAGTTCTCAAGTTGGAAAAGGCTGTTGTTGTCAATATCTTTGGTAAAACACTTAGCTGAGTCTTTCAAGTCAAATCACGGCAAGTGCACAGGTTGGCACAAGTGTGACATTTATCGATCAGTTGAAAACTGTGCTTCTGCAGAAGCATTTATTATCAGAGAATTACAAAGGGAATTCTATGGGGACATTAGGAAATGTCCAAAGGAACTTGCACCCTACTTTGACGAAAACGGCATAATACGTGTTGGAGGAAGGCTACGGAACTCAGATTTACCGAGACACGAAGTGAACCCTATCTTAGTACCCGGCCGACATCACGTCGCGATGCTGTTGACTAGACACTTCCATAACGCTGTTCAACATCAGGGTAGACACCTGACAGAAGGGGCGATAAGGGCCGCAGGCTTTTGGATCACTGGGGGCAAGAGACTGGTTTCTTTCGTCATTTATCACTGTGTGAAGTGTCGGAAACTTCGAGGAAAGCATTCCCAACAGAAGATGGCTGATCTACCAGTGGATCGTGTTACTATAAGCCCGCCATTTACATTCGTTGGTGTCGATGTTTTTGGACCTTGGACCATTGTCACGCGCAGGACAAGAGGCGGTTCAGCTTCAAGTAAACGCTGGGCAGTGCTCTTTACGTGTCTGTCATCTAGGGCGGTTCATATTGAGTTACTAGAAGAAATGAGCTCATCATCGTTTATAAACTCTGTGACAAGATTCTACTCCATTAGAGGAAAAGTTGCAGAGTTTCGTTCTGATAGGGGAACCAATTTCGTTGGGGCAATCTCGGACCTGGATGCTACAGCAATCTTCATAGAAGACCCAAACATCACGGAATTTCTCCGTGAATCTGGTACCATCTGGAAATTTAATCCTCCCCACTCCTCACACTTTGGAGGCTCCTGGGAAAGGATGATTGGCGTTGCACGACGCATACTAGACTCCATGTTCCTCAACAACAATCGTAACCTCACGCACGAAGTCTTGTCGACATTTATGGCAGAAGTAACAGCGATCATCAACGCACGACCATTGATTCCTGTTTCAACAGATGTAGATGAACCATTAATCTTATCTCCAGCAACCCTTTTGACACAGAAAACAGGAAGTCGGATCGAGTCGTTTGAACATTTTAACCAGAAAGACATGCTTAGATCACAGTGGAAGCATGTGCAGGTGCTCGCTGAGCAGTTCTGGAGTCGATGGCACAAGGAGTTTCTACCTGTGTTGCAGGCCAGGAGGAAGTGGAATCACGAGTCTCGCAACCTAGAGGAGGGAGACGTTGTTCTCATGAAGGACGAACAAACAGCGCGCAACGATTGGCCTCTTGGTGTAATCACGCGTACCTTTCCTAGTGAAGATGGACTTGTCAGGAAAGTTGAGATTCAGATATCGCGAGGAGGAAAGAAGTCAACATTCGTCCGTCCAGTTACTCAGGTTGTTGTCATTTGTTCCAAGGAGACATAGACTGTCAGCTGTGGTCAAGTGATAAACTATGTTGTGTATAATTGATGTCTAAGTGTGTAACAGTTTAGTTCATGGACATCATGTTGAAACCTTTGCAAAATTTACTGTTAAGAGCTGGAATTATTTGTTTATAAATATGTTACTCTTTAGTTGATTAGAGATAAAGTTAGTGATATTATTAATATCAGACGGGGAGTGTGATGGAACCAGGAGTTCTCTCCCTTTAACTGATAACGTAAAAATCAAGGTATGGTATTAGAGTTACCTGCCCCTGTCTATATGTCATTTCCGCCCAAGGAAAGCATGGTCTCGAGAGAGATAAAACTGCAAAAATGTAGCAACTATGTGGCCCCACACGTTGTAAGTGTATAGTTTAATGTTAAATGCATTAATTATTTCATGTGTGAAAATTTAGAATTGTGATGAAGCTATGTGCATACCATGTATTTGGTATTTTTTGTATAAATGCACATGAAGCGATGTTTTGATTTCACCGGAAATCGTGCAGTTTGTCAATTTGATTCTCTGACATGTTTTTGAGTGATGTCGTTTTATTATTGCTGTTTATAAAGCAATACCTATCAGTCTTTACATATTAGTTTGTATCTTAGTGGTAGATAGCCATGTATAACACATATGCCCTAGCTAAATGTAAATTACTCGTGCACATGGGTTAATCATTGTTAGTCGGTATGCATAATAGAAAACCTCGTATAGGCAATGGTCGATGTATGCAGGTTGTCGATGTAAACAGGTTGTCGATGTAGACAGGTTGTCGTTGTATGCAGGTTGTCGTTGTAGAGAGGTTAATCATGTTAATTACAGTTTTCTCTTATTTTCATGTGTCAAATCATAATATTAAAGGATTTAATTGTTATATCCTACAATGATAAGGAAATCCCAGCTTGATACTCAGAGATGTATACCAAATGTCAAGTTATTAAATACCTGTGTCTGCATATTTACTGTACAGTAGAGTTAACAAGTACATTTTTTAATATTTCTCTTGAAATATTACATTGACTAATTCATTGTGTAAGTGTGATCTAGTCCAGAATAGTGTTTATTTGTGCAATAGTTATTACAACTTTATTAGGTGTTTGTGAAATTAGCACTTATGTAATAAGTTTAACCCTTAGGATTAATACTTGTATCTGTAATAGTGAATGACTACAGAAGTCAGAGATCATTAAGTAACAATATTTACTTGTTTGTATTTCAGGTTTTACTATACTCCACTATAAGCCACTATACACCACTTTATGTGGATCTGTAATAAAGGTTGGAAACAGTTCAAGGAACTTTCTGATTTTTTGAGACAGAACAATACCACCATCGTGTTTATTTAAGTTGGGCGCCAAGTTTGTAACAGAAGAGGAGAAAATGTAGAAGCCAGACTGGGGTTTGAACCCTAGACCTCTGAACACTTGAGCTAGCTGATCCCCTTTTTGATAATTCAAGTTCACCTACAACAAAATCTTTATTAAATGCAGTTTAAAATATGAATAAGATGTCTCCACACATCACCACCAGCCCTGCACCTCTGGGTCGTAAGTTTGATTCCCATGTGGGGCAGTTGCCAGGTACTGACCACTGATCGGTAGTTTTTCTCTGGGTACTCTGGCTTTCCCCCACCAACAAACCTGGCACATACTTACATGACCCTGGTTTTCTATAAGTTGTTAAACTAATAAAACTCAAAACCCAACCAGAATAAAAAGAAAATGAGATAGTATTGCTGTAGATAGTGTTAACTTCAAAATGTGATGTTGGATGTTTGTGGTTGCCAGAACAAATATGGTAATCCATATTTTTTGTTAAAATATCAGGAAATTAATGAATATCGAAAAGCATCAGATCGTGTAAACTGCTTCCTGCTTATAAAATGTCAATTCACAGCTTATCCCAAGTGCATCAGTGAAATTTAGACTTCTCTTTTTCTTCCTGTTAGGAGACCTTGGGGTACATGTTTAAATTACAGTCAACTCTGCCATATCAGTAACCTTACACAGTCTATTGTCTTTAACTGAGGTGGTTTTTTTTACATAATACAGAAACAATGAACCTGGTCTTTGATGGACAGCTAAAAACTGCCCTTTAAAGACAGGTGTCCTTTATATAAAGGTCAAGTATATAAAAAAATTGCACAAAACTGGGTTGATAAGTCTGTCCTTTATAGACAGGTCAATTAAACACAAAATTGCACAAAATGGGGTTGATGAGTCTCCTTTATAAACGGGTTGTCTTTTATGAATACATAGTATAAGAATACATTATATAGAAAATTGCACTAAATGGAGTTAATGAATCTACTATGCAGAAAAAAGTATATGGTTCCTTGCAAAGATAAATTTTAATGATAAAATAACAAAAACTTACACTTTGCTGTTATGAGGTGTAATTGTCTTCTATCAATATTTTTTTATTTTTTTTTTCAATCTTTCATGGATAAAACACTTATAAGATTATGAAATATAGTTTTTGCCTATTCGCGGTATATTTGTGTATAGTCTCCTTATTATAGTGAAAATCTTGCCATTTTCTATATGCTGGCAATATGGACAAACACTGACTATTATTTATATAATACAAGAGGACCATGGGCCTTAAAGTGAACAGTCGGGCAAGGATGGCTAAAGTCGGTAAAAATGGTGTGAATGTATCCAGTATAATTTCTTATGAAATGGAAAAATAAAATATCTCGTCAAAATCTGTCTGCGTACGAAGAAATTAATTTAAAGTATGGAAATTCTAAAACATCCTCCCGGCTCACTATGTCCGTGGTTACATTTCCACACAGCCTCGCTTTCAATGCTTTCAACTTTTCTTTACTTTAATGGTCAGAACTGGGAAACTAAGCAGAACTTGACCGTCGTATTGATATGTGAGAACTTTTAGAAGGCCAATTAAACGCATTTAGACTGGTTTTCTTTGCCCGACAATTCACTTTAACAGTCACCTGAGTAGAGATATAATATGAAACAAAGACGTATAAACACTATGTTCCTGTCCTTGATGTTGGTCAGTGATTTTACAAATTTGACTTTTTAACCTATGAAGAGTATTTGCTTCCATCGAACCTGTGAATTTTTTTTAATTTTAGTTATTTTGACCCTGTTTTGTCCTGCCCCTCTGGTCCCCCAGCGGGTCAGCGCGGACTGATATGGCTATTAACCTTCTAGTTCTCAGGCTAATAATTAAATCTAATCAAGTTTGACTCATTTCTATGAAAATTGAGCAAAAAATGTTCATAAATGTGTTTTTCCTATTTAACTAAAGAAAACTTGACCCTTCCTCTAGAGGGTAACGTGAGACTCAGGGTGATAAATAATTCACAATTTTATAAAACACCTTAAAGGTGATAAAAACAGATTTTAAATATGCTATTTTTGTGTTGATATTTGTTTATTGTGGTGCACTTTATGATTTCCAACAAAAAATACAGGTTGTATTTGACGTAATTTCCATAAAATGTGCTTGAAACGAAGTCCACAACGACCCTTGTCTAGAACAATCGCATCGCTTATCGCCCCTGATATCACCAGGTGGCCGTAGATTCGTGACGTCATCTGAGACCAACAGCTGTGACAAGAGCCGGGAAACTCAATGGGGCAGTGTTGCGGTATTGGCGATTATAGATATTTAAAACAGTCGCGCTACGTGTAGTTGCTATATTGAATAGTGGAAATGAATCCGTATACAATATATAATCTATAACATACAATGATATAATAAAAACGATAGCTTACTCATTCTTATCGTCATATTCTGGGCTATAAAATTGTTATGTTCAGTTTAAAGATGCTCCACCGCTGACAAATGGTAAATTTTAACTATCAAAAACAGGAGCAGACGATTTAGTATTTTTCTTCAGTTACAAAAGTTACTTACTATACACCATTACCACCATTGAACAGTTTGTGAGCTTCTAATTTTACTTCAAGTTAAAAACATGAAATATAATTAATTGCATCCCGAAAAAAAATCCGTGTTACTATATCCTATATGGAATGAAGTACTGATTGCGCATGCACTAAAGGCAAAATAAATTATTCTATATTATTGTTTGTGTTAATTAGACATATATATACACGATTAAACCCCAATTATTGTTCAAATGATGAATATCATTTATGCTCTGTCGGCGATGGAGCATCTTTAAAAGCCATTTGACACCGTGTACATGTGTGTCACTGACTCAGGTTCAAGGGGGTTGCGCTTGACTTTTGTCTGTAACTTAAAACTCAAAACATAGACTTTAAAGTTAAACCAACAAGAAGAAATATGACTTTACAAGAAAATGGACCCAAATTACAATGAGACTACATGCTACATGCACATATTTATAAAAAAAAAAAACGCCACCCTTCATACCCTATCCAAAACCCTATCATACCGCGATAAACGTGCCCCTATCCCGCCTTATGTACGTACTGCACACCTCTATATTTCCTATTTGAAGCTTAATCCTTCAGAACACCGCACAGAAAGGGCTAGACTTATTTATTTTCTTAAAGTTCTATAATGAGTTTTACTGATGTGTACGAAATAGAATAACATGTACAGTAGTAACAATACACGCACGGCCGATAAAAAAGACGGGACACAAAACACAGATACTAGATACAATGACCTAATATGGATGACATGTACTCGTGGACAAGATACACATGTAATAGTTCAACTAACACAGGACCATGAAACAACATATATTTCTTATAAAACACAAATCATTTACAAGACCGCTTCATTATATTTTCTAACCGTGCGTAGTTTTGGAAATAAGAAACCTGTCGACCTTAGTAAATTTTAAAAGTATACACACAGACCACAGCACACTAGATAGCCTATTGACCATTATGAGACGATCTAGGGGTCTAAATAAAAAAAATCGGTAAAATTCGCATTCTACATATATATACGCAAGTGTACTATGTAGAATATAACAGGAAATTAATGAGTACTAAAATTGGCCAAATTTGCAAGCATTGTGGTGTTTTGAGGGTTCGGGGGAGACCGATGATGATTTTGCAAGGGCTTAAGGCGAGAGATTTTGTTTTTTGGGGGTCCTAAGGTCTCCCCCGAGAAGGAAAAATATTACTAAATGTATTTACGATTGCTGAGATGAGTTTTACGATGTATTTTGATGACTTTAGAGCGTTCTTAACATGGTAATTTTTTCAAATTTAAATTCCTGCAATTAAATAATGATAACTGTGAATGTCGTCATATCATTATGCAACCCTGCTCGATTTGAACTAGTCCGCTAAACCTGCCTATATTATTAGTTGTTGTTTTTCCCTATATATTAGGCAAAAAATAAATAAATTAAAAAAAACCTAATAATATAGGCAGGTTTAGCGGACTAGATCTGAACATACCGGTTTCATACCACCGGCACATTGTTGTGTAACCCAAAATAAATATGAAAATCCCTAAAATGAAGTATGAAAAATGTGCAGAAGGACCTCTTTTATTTTTAATGCGCATTTTGAGAACATTTCAGTCGACGAAAATGGGGGGCAAAAAGACACAACTTATAAATTATTGATTTTTTTTCTTTTAATCTGCATGTATTTTTCATGTCTCCGTATGTTTGTAACAGATGATTTTTCTATTAAAACGTAGGTCTAAAGAGGTGGGCCCAATTTTCGCTACGATCTTATTTCGCACATAAAATTACCAGTAGATTCTATGTATATCAAAACTCCTCGGTTAATTTTATGTGTAAACTATAAATTACATACATGCACAGTCGTATTACTCCAGGGTGGACTGAATAGGAAAGAACTACTTATTCATTCGTGGTTTAACCCCTGGCACACCATAAGCCACATGACATATGTACCCGCGACATTAATGACATCATTATTTACATGTAGTGACGTCATTTCATAGGTTATGACGTCAATAATGTGTCATTATGTAGGGGATAAATCACGCTACCCAATAAGTCGAAATATAACATATTTTTCTCCGTGTGTATTTCCGTAAGTACTAAGACATGTGGCTAAAATACACATGCATGTTGACAGTTCCGCGATCGGCACACCGGCTTCCGGTAGTTGATTGTCTCAGATGACGTCACAACTCATCGGAACTCAAGGGAGGTAAGTCATAGAAAAAAATCTGTCGTCGAAAAGATGTGAAAATTGCTTTCATTAATTTTACTATTTAGAGACAAAATATAAGTAAATATCAAACTGGTATATGTTCAGATAGGCATTACAAATGTTTCTAGCGTATTATCTCATTTTCCATGTCCGTTCTGTTTTTATCACCTTTAAGACCTTCAATCTACAAAGAGTATTTGATTCTACCTATTCAAGAATTTTGAAAGAAATTTTTTTAAAGTTTTAGCCTTTTTGGTCCCTTTTGGCCCGGCTCCTCTGTTCCCAGGGGGTCAGCCAGGACCAATATGCATATGATGTAAAATGTTATCCTAGGCTAATAATTCTAACTAAGTTTGACTTGTTTACTCTGAAAATTGAGCAAAAAAGTGCCCATAAATGTGTTTTCCCTATATAAACTATTGTAAACTTGACCCCCTCCCCAGGGGGAAACGTGAGACCAAAGGGTCATACGATTCACAATTATTGTAAAGACCTTTCCATCTTTGAAAAATATTTGATTCAACCATTTCCAGAACTTCAGAAGAAGATTTTTGAAATTTTAGCATATTTGACCCCATTTGACCCCACCCCTAAAGTCCCTGGGGATCAGTCATGGAAAATTTGTTAATAGGATTCAATGGCCATCTCATGTTGATAATTCTGATAAAATGTGACTCATTTCCTATTACAAATGACCGAATAATGCTGAAAAATGTGTTTCCCTATATAAACGATGGTAAACTTAACCCCCTCCCCAGGGGAAAAGTAGAGACCCCAGGGTCATATAATTCACATTTTTGTAAAGGACCTTAAGACCTTTCAATCTAGGAAGAGTATTTGATTCTACCACATCTGTGATTAGAGAAGAAGATTTTTTGAAATTTTAGTAAATTTTATCCCTTTTGGCCCTTCCCACAGCCCCCTGGGGGTCGAGGACCATATAATTCACAATTTTGATTGGTCTTATGCCTTAGAAGGTTTGTGCAAAATTTCATTGAAATTGCATCAGCGGTTTTGGAGAAGAAGCATGATGGATGACAGATGATGACGGACAAAAGGCGATTAGAATAGGTCACCATGAGACTTTGTCTCAGGTGACCTAAAAATGTGAAGTGAGTTCCCTAAAACTTAATCTGATCTTAATTATTTTTTTTTCATATATACATATCTTAACAAATTTTAATTAAATTTGTACACCATATTTAACAGATAAACTGGACATAACCTATTATCCTGCGGGGATGCAACGAGTGTCCTATTCCAGTGTTTGTGACTGGACTATTGACAGAACAGCCTTCAGTTATCAGTAGTACTACAAACTGCTTAGGGCACAAATCAATACAGATGATGTGTCTGTCTGACATAAATTATAAACCATAACAACACACAAATAATGACATTCAAACTTTACAACTAAACAAGGATTAAATAGGTGTATGTGATGTCAGAGGGGTGGGGCATGATGATGGTGGTTGGAGGGGTGGGGTGGTGGAGATGGTGGTTGTCAGAGGGTGGGGCACGATGATGGTGGTTGGAGGGGTGGGGTAGTGGAGATTGTGGTTGTCAGAGGGTGGGGCACAATGATGGTGGTTGGAGGGGTGGGGTAGAGGGAGATGGTGGTTGCTGAAAGGGTGGGGTGGGGTGTAATGCTTTTTGTTGGAAAGGTGGGATGAGGCATGATGATCTTTGCTGGAGAGGTAGGGTGGGATTTGATGATCTTTGCTGAAGGGGTGGGGTGAGGCATGATGCTCTTTGCTGGAGAGGTAGGGTGGGATTTGATGATCTTTGCTGAAGGGGTGGGGTGAGGCATGATGCTCTTTGCTGAAAGGGTGGGGTGAGGCATGATGATCTTTGCTGGAGAAGTGGGGTGAGGCTTGATGCTCTTTGGTGGAGAGGTGGGGTGGGGTGCGATGCTCTTTTCTGGAGGGGTTGGGTGTGATGCTCTTTTCTGGAGAGGTGGGGAGGAGTGTGATGCTCTTTGCTGGAGAGGTGGGGTGAGGTGTGATGCTCTTTGCTGGAGAGGTTGGGTGGGGTGTGATGCTCTTTGCTGAAAGGGTGGGGTGGGGTGTGTTGCTCTTTGCTGGAGGGGTGTGGTGAGGTGTGATGCTCTTTTCTGGACCGGTGGGGTGGGGTGTGATGCTCTTTGCTTGAGGGGTGGGGTGGGGTGTGTTGCTCTTTGTTGGGATTGAGTGATTGATCTTCATTGGAGGGGTGGGGGCGTTCTTTGTTTTAGTCAATGAAGCATTTATAATTATATTGCACAGAAAACCATAAACAACTAAACTACACTGGTAAGAGTAGACAGTATATGTATCCTCCAATATTTGCCTTGTATATAAAAAGTGAACATATTGATATCGCTGCTGGCAATCACTATCAATATTATTTAAGATTCCATCACCACTGAAGGATTTGTATCAATAAACTGTCAGTATGGATTTTAATCATAAATATGGTATATGATATTCAGCACCATTTACCAGTATATGGTTCCTATCACACATTCTATGACCTTCAAGGCCTAAAAGTACAGGAAAATCTGAGAAAATATTTAATTCCAGTTATGCCGTAATAAGTAGTCATGCTGATACCTTCCTATGCCTCTCTAGTAGAGGAGGTAATTTCTGACCTATCAGAGTTACTTACCTTCATTTTACTGTTTCACTGACTGAGTGTTACAAAGGAAAGTGAGTTACTTCCCTTTATTTCACTTTATAACTGACGGTGTAATAGAAAGGGAAGTGAATTACTTCCCTTCATTTTACTTTATAACTGACCGGGTGTTACAAAGGAAAGTGAATTACTTCCCTTCATTTTACTTTATAACTGACCGGGTGTTACAAAGGGAAGTGAGTTACTTCCCTTCATTTTACTTTATAACTGACCGGGTGTTACAAAGGGAAGTGATCATGAGTTACTTCCCTTCATTTTACTTTATAACTGACGGTGTGATACAAAGGGAAGTGAGTTACTTCCATTTATTTTACTTTATAACTTACAGAGCGATACAAGGGAAAGTACGTTACTTCCCTTCATTTTACTTTATAACTGACGGTGTGATACAAAGGGAAGTGAGTTACTTCCCTTCATTTTACTTTATAACTGACCGGGTGTTACAAAGGGAAGTAACTCTGATCAATCAGAATAGAAGAAGTACAGTAAATTCAACATACCATACTTAACAGTGCAAATGTCGATCTCATGTCACTAGAACTTGTACAAAATAAAGCAGTTTCCAATACAGATACTGAATATATCTTCAATGGTTAGCAGATATCAGCCATTCTGGTGCATTTTGCAATGGTTTACATACTGTCATTTAATTGCTTGATTAAATACTGGAAAAAAGTTCACCAAGAAACAACAAAAATTTCATGTACAGTAGCACTACTTTTGATAGAAAATATTTCCATAAATGTAGCAAAGGGTAATTATTCAAGAAATTTCCTGACATAGAAGTATTTGGAAACAAAGGATGTAATGCCCATGACATGCCCACATTCAGGTGAAGTGCTGTATGGATTCAATCTGAATTGATTTTTTTTTTTACTAAACTGTTCCTATGAAATACTCCTAATCAAAATGATTGACATAATCTCCATGTCAGGAGCGACAAAACAAATAATTTGGGAAAAAATAATAAAAATAGGAAACAAGAGATCCCAGAGGGATCTTGGCGCCCACCTAAGAACGATCTTTGTCTGACAAAGGAAAGAGGGATCTTTTCTCTGCTTTTCAAGCTTTTACTACATATTACTACACATAAAATTTGATCCTTTGACTACTTTAACAGATATTTAACGGTAACAAACTTCAATTATCAAAATCCAAGATGGCTACCTGTTGGCCATCTTATTCACTGATCTGTCCTAAAATGCCATATGCACAACTAGACCCCTAGAAGAACCTCCACATACAATTTGAGACGGATCCCTTCAGTACATTCTAAGACATAGCGGGAAAAAACTTCAATTGTCAAAATCCAAGATGGCTTCCTGTCGGCCATCTTGTTGATCGATCATTACCAAAATGCAATATGCATAACCAGGGACCTAGAGGAACCTGCAAATGAAATTTGAGACAGATCCCTTCAGTACTTTCTAAGAAATAGCGGTAACAAGCTTCAACTATCAAAATCCAAGATGGTGTCCTGTCAACCATCTTGCGCACCGTTCCGTCCGAAAATGCAAAATGCACAACTAGGATCCTAGGGGAACCTGTATATAAAATTTAAGAAAGATCCCTTAAGCACTTTTTGAGAAATAGTGGTAACAAACTTTAACTATCAAAATCCAAGATGGCCGCCTGTCGGCCATCTTGATGACAGACCAGTCCCATACAACATGCACAACTAGGACCCTAGGGGAACCTATATATGAAATTTGAGAAAGTGATCCTTCGGATGACTTTGTTGGCAAGTATAGTTTACTACTACCCTTCAGTACTTTTTGAGAAATAGTGGTAACAAACTTTAACTATCAAAATCCAAGATGGCCGCCTGTCGGCCATCTTGTTCTTGGTCCTGTGTAAACAAGTTTTGTCAGGCTTACTAAACTCTTCTAAATGCCTTGTTGGGTTTGATTACCACTGGCAGTCCAGTTTGTCCTGTATCAGCTAGGGTCATTTAAGGATATGCCAAATTTTTAAAAAAGTGCGAGGAAAGCTTCGGAGTACCCATCAGAAAAACCCACCGACCATGTGGTAAAGGCATACCTTATGGCAACTAGCCCCACATAGAATCCAAATGCACAATCCAAGAACCACTAAGCCCAACTGTGGTTATTCTAAATGATATACCATGTTTATAGCCAAGGTTAAAAACAGTAAACTATTTTAGTAATTACCAAATTGGTGGCATGATTTTAGCTGATAAAAACCTTAAATATAGTTTATCAAAATTGGACAAATGCTGTTTTTAAAGCAGCATAAATTTTATATACTTCAACAGGTCAAAGAAATTTGTTGGGAATTCACTACAAAATATCTGCATGGTACTTTAAAGATGCTCCACCGCCGATAGGGAGCAATGAAATGATACTGTACTCGTCATTTGAACAACAGTTGATCATGTATAATCGTGGTTATATGTATCTAATTAACACTAAAATGCATATAAAATATAATTCATTTTGCTTTTGGTGAATGCGCAATCAGCACTTCATTCCATAAAAGACATAGTGCCATGGAAATTTTTGGGGATGCAATTAATTACTTTTAATATTTTTGATCTAAAATTAAAATAAGAAGCTCAAACTCTTCAATGGTGGTGATGGTGTAAAGTGACTTTTGTAACCGAAGAAAAATATTAATGTGTCTGCTACTGTTTTTAATAGAGAAAAAAATACCATTTCCAGCATTGGAGCATCTTTTAAGATTCTTTACAAACACATATTAAATGCAACTTACCAATTGCAAACGCTTGTAAAATTGTACAAATGTCCCCTCGACAGTTACAAATGTGATGTACAATGAGTGTTATATAAAGGTAGACTTTAGATTTCCCACTACTTCCTGGTTGATACACATTAAGTACACACGTTATACATGTAATACTGGATATCCGGAAAGGGCCACCGAAGACAGCTGTGCATGACATGGGTGTTGATTATATATAAATTTATAAAATGTATGACACTAATTCTGCAGATTTCAAATGTTGTGCACTTTTGCTAGACACAATATTAGGATATTCAATGCTTTTTATTTCATAGAGTGTAGGATATTTTTTTTTTAAAATTCCATTGTTAAATATAGAAATCAACGTACCAATATGTTCAGATCTATCAACCTTTACACAAGTGGGCGATTTTACATAGGATTTACCTCTATTTCCCCTATTGGGGCCCGCCCCATCCTGGCCCCAGGCGATCAGATACCAAAATTTTTACAAGTTCTGTTTCCCCTTCCCCCAAGGATTGTTTGTGGGCCAAATTTTAGTTTACAATCCATGCAGGAACTCTAGGACAAGTAGCGAATTTATAGGAATTACCTCTCTATTATTCCCTATTGGGCCCCGCCCCTCCTGCCTCCCAGGGACCAGAGCCAAAAGTTATACAAGTTTCTGTTCCTCTTCCCCCAAAGATTTTGTGGCCAAATTTGGTTTCATTCCATTCAGAACTCTGTGACTAGTAGCGAATTAAAGAAATAACCTCTAATTCCTCTATTTGGGCCCCGCCCCTCCTGCCCCCGGGGGGTCTAAGCAGAGAGCCAAATTTATACAAGTTTCTTTCCCCATCCCCCAAGGATGTTTGTAGGCCAAGTTTTGGTACATTTCCATGCAGAGAGCTCTAGGACAATATAATCGAATTCTCATAATACAACTCTATTTTCCTCAAACCTTCCCGCCCACATCCCCCCCCCGGCCGCCCCCCCTCCGTACATATCCTAAAACCCATTACTACAATTACTTTTCCCATTCCGCCCCTAGTCATATATTCTGGTCCCCCCACATTATGTTACCATCCATTCCGACACTCTATGACAATTAGCCTTTCTCCCTATAGGATTAACCTTTATTTTCCCTCCACTCCTTGGCCCGCCCTCCAGCCCCGCGGGCCCGCCCCCCCCTGAGTCACGAGCCACCAAATTTTATACAGGTTCAGTTCCTTCCCCGCCCAACGGATGTTTGTGGCCAAATTCTGGTGACACACTCCCATGCAGAAACCTCCCCCCCCCCCCCCCCCCCCCCCCCCCTCACAGGACAAGTAGCGGCTTAAAAAATTAGGATCTTACTCCTCTATTTTCCCCTATTGGGCCAGCCCCCTCCCTGCCCCCGAGGGGGTCCGAGCCAAAATTTATACAAGTTCTGTTTTCCCTTCCCCACAAAGGATGTTTTTCGGCCAAATTTTGGATACATCTCAATGCAGAACTCTTAGGGAGACAAGTATGCGATTTTATAGGATTAACCCACTATTTTACCGACTATTGGTGGCCCCGCCCGCCTCCTACTGCCCCCAGGAGGGTCGAGGAGCCAAAATTTATAAAGTTACAGTTCCACCCTTCTCCCAAGGATGTTTGTGGCACATTTTTTGTTTTACAATTCAATGCAGACTCTAATGGACAAGTAAGCGATTTATTGGATATACCTCTATGTTAACCTTATTGGGCCCCGACCCTTGCCTGACTCCTGGGTTAGGTCGGAACCAAAAATTTATAACAAGTTCTGTTCCCCTTCCCCCAAGGATGTTTCTGGCCAAATTTGGTTACAAATCCATGCAGAACTCTATGACTAGTAGCGATTTATTAGGATTTACCTCTATTTCCCCTATTGGGCCCCACATCTCCTGCCCACTCAGGGGGTCAGACCAACCAAAAACTATATACAGTTCTTGTTCCACCTTCCCCCCAAGGATGTTGTTGTGGTCAATTTTGGTTACAATCCATGCAGAACTCTAGGACAAAGTAGCGATTTATAAGGATTTACCTCTATTTCCCACCCCCCATTGGGCCCCGCCCCTCCTGCCCCCGGGTGGGTCAGAGCAAAATTTTTCATACAAAGTTCTGTTTCCCCTTTCCCCCAAGGATGTTTCTGGCCAAAATTTGGTTACATCCATGCAGAACTCTAGGACAAGTAGCGATTTTATAGGATTTACCTCTTTGTTCCCTATTGGGTCCCCATTCCCCTCCTGCCCCCGGGGGGTCAGAGCCAAATTTATACAATGGTTCTGTTCCCCTTCACCCAAGGATGTTTCTGGCCAAAAATTTGGTTACAATCCTATGCAGAACTCTAGGACAAGTAGAGGATTTAAATTCAGATAGGATTTACCCTCTATTTTTTTCCATATTGGGCCGACCCCCTCCTGCCCCCGGGGAGTCAGAGCCAAAATTTATGACGGTTCTGGTTCCACTTCACCCAAGGATGTTTCTGGCCAAATTTGGTTACAATCAATGCAGAACTCTAGGACAAGTAGCGATTTATAGGATTTATCCTGACTTTTTCCAATATTGGGTACTCAGGCCCCTTCCTGACCCCCGGGGTGTCAGAGCCAAAAGATTAGTATCACAAAGTTTACTGTTAACCCTCTTCCCCAATGGATGGTTCGCTAAAAAGATGACCCTCTTTTTTCTGGTTTACCCATATTGGAGCCAAGCAATGGGTTGCCAGATACGAGGCTTAACTCAGAGGTTCAAGACGAGCCGCATTTATTGGATTAACCTCTAGTTTCCCCCTATTGGGCACCCCCGCCCCCTCTGCCCCCCAGGGGGTCAAGAGCCAAAATTTATACAAGTTCTTGTTCCCCTTCCCCAAGGATGTTTTGTGGCAAATTTTGGTTACCAATCCAATGCAGAAATGTCTCTAGGACAAGTAGCGATTTATAGGATATACCTCTATTTCCCCTATTGGGCCCCGCCCCTCCTGCCCCCTGGGGGGTCTAGAGCCAAAATTTTACATGGTTCAGTTTCCTCCTTCCCCCAAGGATGTGCCTGTGTTTTCTGGCTCAAATTTGGTTACAATCCATGCAGAACTCTAGGACAAGTAGCGATTTTATAGGATTTACCTCTATTTCCCCCTATTGGGCCCCCGTGTCCCCTGCCTGCCCCAGGGGGGTCAGAGCCCAAAATTTATACAAGTTTCTGTTTCCCCACCCCCCCTTCCCCCAAGGATGTTTCTGGCCAAATTTGGGTTACAATCCTCCATTGCAGATACTATAGGACAAGTTAGCGATTTATAGGATTAACCTCTATTTCCCCTGATTAGCTATTGGGCCCCCCCCCTCCTGGACCCGGGGGGATCAGAGCCAAAATTTATATGACAGGTTCTGTTCCCTTCCCCCAAGGGATGTTTCTGGCCAAAATTTGGTTGACAATCCATGGCAGAACTCTAGGACAAGTAGCGATTTTATAGGATTGTACCTCTATTTCCCACTATTGGGCCCCCGCCCTCCTGACCCCGGGGGGTCAGAGCCAAAATTTATTACAAGTTCTGTTTACCCTTTCCCCTAGGATGGTTTCTGGCCAAAATTTGGTTTCAATCCATGCAGAACTCTAGGACCAAGTTGCGACTTAATTTAATATAGGATTTTACCTCTTTTTCACCTATTGGTGCCGCCCCTCCTGCCCCCGGGAGGGGTCAGAGCCAAAATTTATACAAGGTTCTGTTCCCTTTCACCCAAGGATGTTTCTGGTCAAAATTTGGTTACAAACAATGCTGAACTATTGGACACAAGTAGCGATTATCCCCCCCAGATTTACCTTCTATTTCCCCTATTGGGCCCCGACCCTCCTGCCCCTGGGGGCGTCAGAGCAAAATGTATACAAGTTCGGGTTCACCTTCCCCCAAGGATGGGTTTTTGTTGTTTTAGAGTGGGTCCAACTTTGGTTATAATCCATGCTAGGAACTCTATGACTAGTAGCGGCTTATAGGTTGTACCTCTTTTTTCCCCTATTGGCTCCGGCCATCATGCCCCTGGGGAGGCAGAGCCAAAAATGTAGTACAATATCTGTTCCCTTCCCCAAGGATGTTTTGGCCAAATTTGGTTACAATCAAAATGCAGAAACTCTTGGACTACTGTGCGATTTATAGGATTAACCTCTATTTACCCACCATTGGGCACCCGCCCCTCTCCTGGGTTTGATTACAGGGGGTCAGAGCAGAGGCAACTATGTATACAAGTTCAGTTCCCTTTCCCCCCAAGGATGTTTCTGGGCCAAATTTGGTTACAATCCATGCAGAACTCTAGGACAAGTAGCACAATTTATAGGATTAACCTCTATTTCCCCTATTGGGCCCCGCCCCTCCTGCCCCCGGGGGGTCAGAGCCAAAAATTTATACAAGTTCTGTTCCCCTTCCCCCAAGGATGTTTCTGGCCAAATTTGGTTACAATCCATCCATGCATGCTCTAGGACAAGTAGCGATTTTATAGGATTTACCTCTATTTCCCCTATTGGGCCCCGCCCCTCCTGCCCCGGGGGGGGGGAGAGCCAAAATTTATACAAGTTCTGTTCCCCTTCCCCAAGGATGTTTGTGGCCAAATTTGGTTACAAATCCATGCAGAACTCTAGGACAAGTATGTAGCGATTTATAGGATTTAACCTCTATTTCCCCTATTGGGCCCCCCCTCCTGCCCCCGGGGGGTCAGAGCCAAAATTTATACAAGTTCTGTTCCCCTTCCCCAAGGATGTTTGTGGCCAAATTTGGTTACAATCCATGCAGAACTCTAGGACAAGTAGCGATTTATAGGATTTACCTCTATTTCCCCTATTGGGCCCCGCCCCTCCTGCCCCCCGGGGGGGTCAGAGCCAAAATTTATACAAGTTCAATATTTTCTGTTCCCCTTCCCCCAAGGATGTTTGTGGCCAAATTTGGTTACAATTCCATGCAGAACTCTATGACAAGTAAGTAGCGATTTAAAGGATTTACCTCTATTTTCCCCTATATAACCCGGGCCAATGTATGGACATGATACTGCCCCCTGGGGGGTCAGAGCCAAAATTTATACAAGTTCAATGTTCCCCTTCCCCCAAGGATATTTGGGCTCAAATTTGGTTACATGATACAGAAATAAAGGGCTCAATATGGACAAGGGCTAGCGATTTATGATTTACTGTATATTAAACAAGGGCTCAATGTATTGTACATGTTACTGTATATAATTATAACAAGGGCTCAATGTACTGTACTATGATAACAGTATATAAATATAACAAGGGCTTCAATGGTAATGGCATGATACTGTTTATTAAATATAACAAGGGCTTCAATGTATGGACAACATACTGTATATTAATATTAACATGGGCTAATGTATTGGACTTGACCACTGTAGATAAATATTACAAGGCCTCAAATGTTGGACATGATACTGTATATAAATATAACAAGGGCTCAATGTCATGGACAAACTTTTTCATGTATATAACAATGGGCTCACATTGTTTGTAACTTGATACTATATATATATTTAACAAGGGATCAATGTATGTACATGATTACTGTAGATAAAATATAACAAGGGGTCAATGTATGGACAAGATACATGTATAGATATAAAATATAACATGGGCTCAAATGTATTATAACAATGGGATCATTGATGTACATGATACTGTTTATATATATAACAAGGAGGTCAATGTATGTTACATGATTACATGTTTATTAAATATAACTAAGGGCTCAATTGTTTAGTATATACAAGGGTTCAATGTGGGTACATGCTACTTGTATACAAATATAACAAGGGTTAATGTATTTATAAACATGGGATCAATGATATGGCCATGATACGGTTTAATTGTATAATATAACCATGGGCTCTAATGTATGGACATGATACTGGATATAAATTTTACATAGGGCCTCAATGTTATTATAACAAGGATATCAATGTATTGTACCATGGATACTGATATATACTTGCTATATATACACAAGGGCTCAATGTTATGGACAATTGATACTGGTATATAAATATAACAAGGGCTCAATGTAATAGTAACAAGGGTTCAATGTAACGTACGATGATACTGTTTATATATAACAAGGGCTCAACGTATGGACATGATACTATATATTAATATAACAAGGGCTCTTTGTATGTACTTGTTACTGTATTTAAAATATAAAAGGCTCTATATGGATGGACATGATTCTTGTTTATAATTTTATTAACAAGGGCTCAATGTAATTTTATAACAGGGATCAATGTATGTTACTTGATTAATGTGTTATTATAAAAGATCAAGGTATGGACATGATACTGTAATATAAATAGTAACAACGGGCTCAATGTATAATATAACAAGGGTCATGTATGTCATGTTACTGTATATAAATATAAACAAGGGCTTAATGTATTATAACAACGGATCAATGTATGTACATGTACTGTATTACATGCTAGATACTCGTAAGGGCTCAATGTATGGGGACTTGATACTGTATATAAATATAACTAGGCTCTATGTATTTAATAACAAGGGATTAATGTATGTTACATGATATGTATACTGTATATAATAACAAGGGCTCAATGTCATGGGACATGCTACTGTATAAAATATAACAAGGGCTTAATGTATTATAACAAGGATCAATCAACCGTACAGATACTGTATAACATGTATATATAACAAGGACTCAATGTACCGGAATGATACTATACATAAATATAACAAGGGGCTCAATGTTTTATAACAAGGGTGGTCTCCAAATGTATGGACCATGATACCGAATTTAAATATGGACATAGATCAACTGTACTTTATAACAAGGGATCAAATATGTATTGGACATGTTACTCAATGTAAATATATCAAAGGGCTTCTATGTATTATAACAATGGGCCTCAATGTTGGAATGCATACTGTATATAAATTATAACAAGGGCACTCAATGTATGGTATGATACGTATATAAAATATACTTCGAGGGTCAATGTATCATATTAACAAAGGGATCAATGTATGGACATGTACTGTATATAAAATATATCAAAGGGCTCAAAGGTATTATAACTAGGAGAATCAATGTATGGACATGATACGGTATATAAAATATAACATAGGGCTCATATGTTTGGACTGATACTGTATATAAAATATAACAAGGGCAGCATTGTATTATAACAAGGGAATCAATGTGAGGTACTGATACTGGTATACATGTTATATATTGCTAAGGGATCAATTATGGACATGTTACTGGTATATAATATAACATGGGCTCAATGGTATTAAAACAAGGGACTCTTTGTATGTACATGATACTGTATAAAACAGAGGCCCAGAGGGCTGTATTGCTCTATCCTGGTTTGTAATGGCCTAGTAAAGTTCTGAATACAGGTTCATTGTTTTCTTTCTGATAGGAATTTGAATATTTACCTCTAATTCCCCTAATTGGCCCCAACTCTTTCGATTCCAGGGGGTCAAAGCCAAAAATTTATAAAATTCTGTTAAACCCCAAGGATGTTTTTGCCAAAATTGGTTTAAAATTTGTTCCAAGCAGAATACATAGGACGAGTAGCGATTTATAGGGATTTACTCTCTATTTCCCACATTGGTTCTTGCCCTCCTTTATACAATCATCTGTTTTACTCTATTCCCCTTTCCCCATGGATGTGTGTTGTCAAATTTGGTTATATATACAATCCAAGCAGAACTCATTTGGACGTAGTTAGCAAATGTTATTGGAATTACCTCTATATCCCCTTTATTGGGCCCAGACAATTTTGGGCCCGAGGGAGTCAGTGCCAAAATTACAAAGTTCTGGTTCCCCTTGCATCAACAGGGATGTTTTGTGGTACATATATTTGGTTTCAAATCATGCAGACACTCTAGGAAAAAGTACGCGATGTTTATCAGATTTTCCGCTATTTCCCCATATTGGGCCCGGTCGACCCTCCTTGCCCCGAGAGAGTCATGAGCACCAAGAATTGTACACAATTTCTGTATCCCCTGTCACCCAACATGTGATTTGTATCTAGGACACAATCTTGAGGTACAATCAATGCAGAACTCTTGGAAAAAAGTAGCGATTTATCCAGTTTTACCGCATATTCCCTTATTGGGCCCCGGACCCTCATGCACCCGGGGGACGTCAGAGCCAAAAATTTACTAACAATTTTCTGTTACACCTTCACCAAGGATGTTTCTGGCCAAATGTGGTTACACATCAATGCCAGAAACTCTAGGAAATGTAGCGGCTTATCAGGATTCTTCATCTTTTTACCCATATTGGGCCCCGTCCCTCCTTGCCCCGGGGGGAGTCAGTGCCCAAAATTACACCAGTTCTGTTCACCTTCCTCCAAAGGATGTTTCTGGGCCATTCGGTTTCAATAACATGCTGAAATCTTAGCTCACGTAGCGCGCTTATTGGGATTTTACATCTTCTTTTTCCCACTATTGGGCTCCGGACCCTACTGACCCCGGGTGGAGTCAGAGCCAAAAATTTACTCATGTTCTGTTCCCCTTCCCCAATGGTTGGGTTTTCATGGCCTAATTTTGGTTACAATCAATGCCGAAAACTAGTAGGACAAGATAGCGGCTTATAGGATTAACCTCCTTTCCCCCAGTGGGCTCCACCGCTCCTAGTGTGTCAGACACCGACCGAACGGGGCGTCATACTCGGATGCCAAACATTTGTACTATATTCTGTTCCCTTTCCACCAAGGATGTTTCTGGCCATAATATGGTTACACTATCAATTGCAGAACCTCTAGGACAAGATAGCGATTTTATAGGATATAACATCTTTGTCCACATTGGGCCCGCACGCTCCTGACCCCGGGGGGTCCAGTAGCCAAAATTTGTACATGTTACAGTTTCCCCTTCCACCAAGGAAGTTTTGTGTTAGGGGGGGGGCAATTTTGGTTACAATCAATGAAGAAATCTAGGACAAGTAGAGATTTTATAGGATAGACACCTATGTCCACCTGTTGGGCCAGACCCCGCCTGCCCCAGGGGGGGTCAGAGCCAAAATTTATTTCATGTTCAGTTCCCCTATTCCCATAAGGATGTTTTCGGGCTATAATTTGGTTACTAATCCATGAAGAACTCTTGGACAAGTAGCGATTTATAGGATTACCTCATTTGTCTCCCTATTGGGGCACCGATCCCTCCTGGACCCGGGGGTGTCAGAGCAAATTTATACAATGTTCTGTTCCCATATCCCCAAGGATGGTTTCTGGCCAAATTTGGTTTACATATCATGGCAGAAACTCTAGGACAAGTATCGATTTTTCAGATTTTTCCTCTATTTCCCAATATTGGGCCCCGGACCCATCCTGCCCCCGGGGGAGGGTCAGTGGCCAAAATTTATACAAGTTCTCGTTACCCTTCCCACAAGGAGGTTTGTGGCCAAATTTGGTTACAATCCATAGCAGAAATCTCTTGACTAGTAGCGGCTTATACGGATTTAACTCTTTTTCCCACTATTGGGCTCCGGCCCTCCTGCCCCTGGGGGAGTCAGAGCCAAAATTTTTACAAATATCTGTTCCACTTCCCCAAGGATGTTTCTGGCCCAAATTGGTACAATCAATGCAGAACTCTAGGACAAGTAGCGATTTATAGGATTAACCTCTATTTCCCCCATTGGGCCCCACCACTCCCTGGACTTCCGGGGGGCTCAGAAGCCAAAATTTATACAAGTTCTGTTCCCCTTCCCCAAGGATGTTTTGTGGCTAAATTTGGTTACAATCATGAAGAACTCTAGGACAAGTAGCGATTTATAGGATTTTACCTCTCAATTTCCCCTATTGGGCCCCGCCCCTCCTGACCCCCAGGGGGTCAGATGCCAAAAATTTATACAAGTTTCAGTTCCCCTTTCCCCAAGGATGGTTTCTGGTCAAATTTGGTTACAATCCATGCAGAACTCTAGGACAAGTAGCAATTTATAGGATTTACCTCTATGTCCACTATTGGGCCCCACACCTCATCCTGACCCCCGGGGGGTCAGAACCAAAATTTATACAGGTTCTGTTCCCCTTCCAAAGGATGTTTCTGGCAAATTTGGTTTGCAATCCATGCAGAACTCTAGGACAAGTAGCGATTTATTAGGATTAACCTCTATTTCCCTATTGGGCCCCAGCCCTCCTGCCCCCGGGGGGTCAGAGCCCCAAAATTTATACAAGTTCAGTTCCCCTTCCCCAGGATTTGTTCTGGTCAAATTTTGGTTTACATATCCATGCAGAACTCAAGGGAACAAGTAGCGATTTATAGGATTAACCTCTATTTCCCCTATTGGGCCCCGCCCGTCCTGACCCCGGGGGGTCAGAGCCAAAAATTTATAAAGTTCTGTTCCCCTTTCCCTAAGGATGTTTGTGGCCAAATTTGGTTACAATCCAAGCTGAACTCTATGGATACAAGTAGCGATTTAAAGGAAATGTTGAGGACGGAGCCGACTCCGAGCAATGGACATAAGCTCACCGGCACTTCGGGCCAGGTGAGCTAAATATAACTAGGGCTCAATTATGGACAACATACTGTATATAATTATAACGAGGGCTCAATGTATGTACAGGTTTCTGTATATACATATAACAAGGGCTCAATGTATGCTTACATGATACTGTATATAAATATAAACAAGGCTCAATGTATGGTCATGATACTGTATATAAATATAACAGGGCTCATGTATGGACATGATACTGTATTTATTATAACAAGGGCTCAATGTATGGACAACATACTGTATATAAATATAAACAAGGGGCTCTATGTTTGTTCATGATACTGTATATAAATATAACAAGGGCTCAATTAAGGTTATGGACATGAAAACTGTATATAATATAACAAGGGCTCAATGTCATGGACATGATACTGTATATATAATATAACAAGGGGGGGGGCTCAATGTATGTACATGATACTGTATATAAATATAACAAAGGGCTCTTAATGTATGGACATGATACTGTACTTAATACAAGTTGTGTCATCTACCTTAGGCATAAACAAACAAAGTCACAGTATTTGTATTGGAAAACTATTGGTTAACTTAATTATATCCAAAATGGGCAAGTGTACTCCTGTTGGTCAATATGGATGTTTAGTTCCCCTTGAAAAAGGTAAATGTAACAAACATTGACTTCAATCATAAATATGGTAAACCCATTAAGGACAAGTTATATAAGGATAGTCAGATTTTTAAAGCCTTTCTGCAAAGCTCCCAAGGGGCCCCGCTCATCCTCCCCATGGGGGTCCTTATAAAAATATTATACATAGTTCTGAATCAATCTAAAACCCTATAGACTTTTCATTAATGAAGCTAATTGTGGATGATGTTGTATTAAAACAGGTCAGAATCTGTGTTAAAATACTTAGGTCCGCTAAATCTTCAATCATGTTGTTTGGGCATCAATTAAAACTTATCCAATTTTCATTGGATCATAGACTGTAAATGATAAACCTAAATCTCAAGATACTGTAATTTGTCAATACTAAAAATTTGTATGACATGATACTTATGTCCCTAAAGTGTTTACTATGTGTATTCGGCTGGCATCAATTAAAACCCCTTAACACAATTTTCAATGATAATGACATGATGAAACCTTCCCCTAACAGGATGTTTGGGACAGGCAAATTTTCAGGATATACATCTAAAATCTATGGATATCAATGTTTGCATGTTGGGCAATCCCCCCTATGCCCAATTTTGTTTATTGAGATCGGAGATGAAAATTAAAACAAAGTGGCCCCATTTGGAATACCCCAAAATCTTTACGAAAATGTTGATATATGATTTTCAATATCAATTATAACCCCTATAGGACAAGATAGCTGATATTAAATATGGTTTTAAAAATTAAGAATTTTCCCCTATTGGGGGCCCCCCCCCTGATCTACAGGGCTGTATCAGACAAAATTATTTATATACAATATAATCTGTTCCCCTTCCCCCAATGATGTTTCTGGTCAAATTTGGTTAAATAAAGTCCATTCAGAAATTTGTAGGACAAGTAGGATTTTAAAGGATTAAAATCTCTATATTTCCCCTATTTAGGGGCCCCAATCCTGCCCCCGTTGGACAGAGCTCAAAATTTATACAAGTTCTGTTCCCCTTCCCCAATGATGTTTTCACAAATTTTGGTAAATCCATGCAGAACTCTAAGGACTAGTAGCGATTTAAAGCTAAAATTAAGAAAACTTTGCCCATTTTCCCCACCCATCAGCCCCTAGGGGTTGGACCACAATTTACATAAATGATTATCTCGTCTACCCCAATAATGTTTTACATAAATATAGATGAAATCCATCAAATGTAAGGAGGATGGATTTTAAAGCTAAAATTATTTGCCCTTTGGGGGCCCCACCCCCTCAGGCCCCTACAATAACTCATTTATAAAAATATGATTGTCCGCTCCCAATAATGTTTATTGGACATGATACTGTATGATGAAAAATCCAAAGGATTATACCAAGAAAAAATTCAATGCTACTTTTTGGGGACATGTATAGTAAAAATTTGCCCTTTAACAAGGGCTCAGAGTATGGTCAAATGATTTATTATAAAATATGTTTCAAGGGCTCAATGTATGTACATGATATAATAAAGGGCTGTTTATAAATATAACAAGGGCTCAATGTATGGACATGATACTGTATATAAATATAACAAGGGCTCAATGTATGTAACAAGGGCTCAATGTATGGACATGATATGTATATAAATATAACAAGGGCTCAATGTATAAAAACAAGGGCTCAATGTATGTACATGATACTGTATATAAATATAACAAGGGCTCAATGTATGGACATGATACTGTATATAAAAATATAACAAGGGCTCAATGTATGGACATGATACTGTATAAAAATATAACATGATACTGTATATAAATATAACAAGGGCTCAATGTATGTACATGATACTGTATATAAATATAACAAGGGCTCAATGTATGGACATGATACTGTATATAAATATAACAAGGGCTCAATGTATGGACATGATACTGTATAAAAATATAACAAGGGCTCAATGTATGTACATGATACTGTATATAAATATAACAAGGGCTCAATGTATGTACATGATACTGTATATAAATATAACAAGGGCTCAATGTATGTACATGATACTGTATATAAATATAACAAGGGCTCAATGTATGTACATGATACTGTATATATAAATATAACAAGGGCTCAATGTATGGACATGATACTGTATATAAATATAACAAGGGCTCAATGTATGGACATGATACTGTATATAAATATAACAAGGGCTCAATGTATGGACATGATACTGTATATAAAATATAACAAGGGCTCAATGTATGGACATGATACTGTATATAAATATAACAAGGGCTCAATGTATGGACATGATACTGTATAAAAATATAACAAGGGCTCAATGTATGGACATGATACTGTATATAAATATAACAAGGGCTCAATGTATGGACATGATACTGTATATAAATATAACAAGGGCTCAATGTATGGACATGATACTGTATATAAATATAACAAGGGCTCAATGTATGGACATGATACTGTATATAAATATAACAAGGGCTCAATGTATGGACATGATACTGTATATAAATATAACAAGGGCTCAATGTACTGTACATGATACATGAACTATATAAATATAACAAGGGCTCAATGTATGTACATGATACTGTATATAAATATAACAAGGGCTCAATGTATGTACATGATACTGTATATAAAATATAACAAGGGCTCAATGTATGTACATGATACTGTATATAAATATAACAAGGGCTCAATGTATGGACATGATACTGTATATAAATATAACAAGGGCTCAATGTATGGACATGATACTGTATATAAATATAACAAGGGCTCAATGTATGGACATGATACTGTATATAAATATAACAAGGGCTCAATGTATGGACATGATACTGTATATAAATATAACAAGGGCTCAATGTATAAAAACATGATACTGTATATAAATACAACAAGGGCTCAATGTATGTACAGGATACTGTATACAAATATAACAAGGGCTCAATGTATGGACATGAAACTGTATATAAATATAACAAGGGCTCAATGTATGGACATGATAGTGCATAAATATAACAAGGTCTCGAACGAACAATGTATGTACATGATACTGTATATAAATATAACAAGGGCTCAATTTAAATACATGATACTGCACAGCTCAATGGGCATGCATTGCTTACATGCTACCTGTGTACACTACAAAAGCAAACATTGGATTAGTCAGGTTTCATGGGAAGAAGACCGAGGAATCAAATGTTTGGCTTGTAGCATCATGCATAGGTAGCATGACTTGGTAAATCAGTAAAGTCCTTATAAGGAATTATTGTACTTAACCGCTGTATCCTTCAATGAAGGTCAAGGTCAATCATATGTATATTGTAAAGTCTTGGTAGTCCTTCATATTGGTCACTATAAATAATAACTTTGACCGATGCTCTTGTGCTTGACCACTGTATTCTTTAATGAAGGTCAAGGTCAATCTTAGTTTAGTCTTGGTAGTCCTTTATATAATATATATATATAATAATAAACAATAATACTTTATCAGCATGCTATGAGACCAATGGGACTAATTCCCGTACCACATGATATCCCATATCATTTGTGCTTGACTAGATATCTCCATTGGTAATAGCTAGAACGTAACTTTTTGTAATCTTCCCGCTGAAATGATGTTTGTGCGGGACATCATCTTATGACGTCATTCCATAACCAATAGAAACAATAGGAGATTTCAGAAAAGATGGCGATGACGTCACACAAAGGTACATCCGGGCGCTCAAAGGTACAACTCCGTATATCTGTACACTTAACATAGTGGAAACACAACCGCTTGGAATGTTTGTTTACATTTTATTGTAATAAATTGTACGGTAATCCGAGAAATGTTGCTTTAATTTCATTTCAAAAAGTGTAAAAGAAAATATGTAATAATAATAATTATAGATATAACAAGAGATCCCAGAGGGATCTTGGCGCCCACCAAAGAATGATCTATGTCTGACAATGGAAAAAGGGATCTTTTCCCTGCTTTTCAAGCTTGTTCAAACACACTACATATAAAATTTGAAACAGATCGCTATAGTACTTTCTAAGACATAGTGGTAACAAACTTCAACAATGAAATCTAAGATGGCGGCCGGTTTGCCATCTTGTTTACCAATCAGTGCCGAAAGGCATTATGGATCAGTCCTTAAATGTACTATGCACAACTAGGGTACAAGGGGAAACTATGCATGGAATTTGAGAAAGCTCCCTTCAGTACTTTTTGAGAAATATTGATAACAAACTTTAACTATCAAAATCCAAGATGGCCGTCAGTCGGTCATCTTGTTTCCGATCGGTCCCAAAATGCAATATGCACAATTAGGGTCCTAGGGGAACCTGTATATGAAATTTGAGAAAGATCCCTTCAGCCCTTTTTGAGAAATAGTGGTAACAAACTTTAACCATTAAAATCCAAGATGGCCGCCTGTCGACCATCTTGTTGACCAGTCGGTCCCAAAATGCAATATGCACAACTAAGGTCCTAGGGAAACCGACATATGAAATTTGAGAAAGATCCCTTCAGTACTTTTTGAGAAATAGCAGTAACAAACTTTAACTATCAAAATCCAAGATGACCGCCTGTCGGCCATCTTGTTCACCGATCGGTACCAAAATGCAATATGCACAATTAGGGTCCTAGGGGGGCCTGTATATGAAATTTGAGAAAGATCCCTTTAGCACTTTTTGAGAAATAGTGGTAACAAACTTTAACCATTAAAATCCAAGATGGCTGCCTGTCGGCCATCTTGTTGACCAATCGGTCCCAAAATGCAATATGCACAACAAGGGTCCTAGGGGAACCGACATATGAGATTTGAGAAAGATCCCTTTTGTACTTTTTGAGAAATAGCAGTAACAAACTTTAACTATCAAAATCCAAGATGACCGCCTTTCGGCCATCTTGTTCAACGATCGGTACCAAAATGCAACATGCACAACTAGGGCCCTAGGGGAACCTATATATGAAATTTGAGAAAGATCCCTTCAGCACTTTTTGAGAAATAGCGGTAACAAACTTTAACTATCAAAATCCAAGATGGCTGCCTGGTGGCCAGCTTGTTCACCGATCGGTCCCAAAATTCAACATGCACAACAAGGGCCCTAGGGGAACCTATATATGAAATTTGAGAAAGATCCCTTCAGTACTTTTTGAGAAATAGCGGTAACAAACTTTAACTATCAAATTACAAGATGGCCGCCTGTCGGCCATCTTGTTCACCGATCGGTCCCAAAATGCAACATGCACAACTAGGGCCCTAGGGGAACCTATATATGAAATTTGAGAAAGATCCCTTCAATACTTTTTGATAAATAGCGGTAACAAACTTTAACTATCAAAATCCAAGATGGCCGCCTCTCCGCCATCTTGTTCATCGATCGGTCCCAAAATGTAATATGCACAACTAGGGTCCTAGGGAAACCTGTATATGAAATTTGAGAAAGATCCCTTCAGCACTTTTTGAGAAATAGCGGTAACAAACTTTAACTATCAAAATCAAAGATGGCCGCCTGTCGGCCATCTTGTTGACCGATCGGTCCCAAAATGCAATATGCACAACGAGGGTCCTAAGGGAACCGACATATGAAATTTGAGAAAGATCCCTTCAGTACTTTCTGAGAAATAGCGGTAACAAGAATTGTTAACAGACGGACGGACAGAAGGACAGACAGAAGGACGGACGGACGGACCACGGACCACGGACCACGGACGAAAGGCGATTTGAATAGCCCACCATCTGATGATGGTGGGCTAAAAATATGATATTCATATATTTTATTTTGTTTAGACTCCATTTTCGACCGCCCATGAGAAAAACACGGTCGCCATTATACCGTATAAACATTGACAGAATATTGCAAATATCGCCATTATCGGCTTAAAATTACAAATTAAATTCCAAGTTCCCCAAAATATCATACTGTCATTTTAAAAAGCGATTACTGTTTTCTAAGTCTTTCATGGTAAAACACAAAATTGCGATTTGTGATTATGACAAAATTAAAATTTGCTTTCGTAGATTACCCCAAGCGCACTGCAGCCATATTACGTACTGCCGACATCCCGAATTTCGACTTTTTTCAGAGTCAACAAATTAAGTATTCTTGATAACTTTTTCGTCAAAAATGTAGGAATTGAGTTTATGATATGACAAATGAGTCAGTTTATAGTTACTTTTTATGATATCTTAAACAAAACTTAAAGTATTTTAGGATTCTCGAAGCCTTGCGCAAAGTGCTCTGGTCGGCATTTCAGTACTAAGATCTGTATTTATAAATCTAAATGTAGTCAATCTAACATGTATTCAAAATATTAAAAACTAATATCACTTCAATTTAAGACTTCATACAGCAACCCATGGAATGAAAGCGACTGAAAATTAAACAATAAACTCTACAGCATGAAAACTGAGCGATTTCACCATTTTATTTTTCAAGATATATCGGCAGACATACGTGTACGTACACATGTAGATCTGCATGTACGTGTAACACAGTGGTTTATAGCATTCCTTTAAAACAAGATATACACGGTAAAGAACGAAAAACACAAGTACTTATTGAGATATGTGTTGGTAATTACATACGTATCATTATTATTAATTTCCCCAAGTATGGGCTGTGGCCCGAGATGATCTACCAACGAAGCCATGCACGAGCGGCCGTGGTCTGGCCAGATATGGTCCACATTTCGATATATTAAATAGTGTTGTGAACAGCTTTTTCATATATAACAGAAACATGACACCAAAAAATCAATTATCTATTCATAACTTTTTCAAAACATGGATTTAGATAAGGTCTAGATGTGAACAAAACACGGGTACGTATGACGGCCCGGAACCGCATCTACAGAAATATATTTAGCAATAAACATTGTAAATATAACAAGAGATCCCAGGGGGATCTTGGCGCCCACCAAAGTATGATCTACGTCTGACTATGGAAAGAAGGATCTTAATTTTCTCTGCTTTTCAAACTTTTTCAAACATACAACATATATGAAATATGAAACAGATCACTTCATTCATTTTTTAGAAATAGCAGTAACAAACTTCAACTATCAAAATCCAAGATGGCTATCTGTCGGCCATCTTGTTGACCGATCGGTCCTAAAATGCAATATGCACAACTAAGGTCCTAGGGGAACATACATATGAAATTTGAGAGAGATCGCTTCGGTACTTTCTGAGAAATAGCGGTAACAAACTTTAACTATCAAAATCCAAGATGGCTGCCTGGCGGCCATCTTATTGACCAATCGGTCCCAAAAGGCAATATGCACAACTAGGGCCTATGTACAACTAGGACCCTAGAGGAACCTTCATATGAAATTTGAGAGAGACCACTTCAGTTATTTCTGGGAAATAGCGGTAACAAACTTTAACTATCAAGATCGAAGATGGCGGCCTGGCGGCCATCTTGTTGACCGAACCGTCCCAAAATACATTATGCACAACTAAGGCCCTAGGGGAACCTACAAATGAAATTTGAAAGAGATCCCTTCAGTACTTTTTGAGAAATAGCTGTAACAAACTTTAACTATCAAAATCCAAGATGGCTGCCTGGTGGCCATCTTGTTGACCAATCCATCCCAAAATGCAATATGCACAACTAGGGCCCTAGGGGAACCTACATGTGAAATTTGAGAGAGATTGCTTCAGAATTTTCTGAGAAATAGCAGTAACAAACTTCAATTGTCAAAATCCAAGATGGCTACCTGGCGGCCATCTTGTTGACCGATTCGTTCCAAAATGCAATATGCACAACTAGGGCCCTAGGGGAACCTACATATGAAATTTGAGAGAGATTGCTTCAGTACAACTACTTTCTGAGAAATAGCGGTAACAATCTTCAATTGTCAAAATCAAAGATGGCTGCCTGGCGGCCATCTTGTTGACTGATCCATCCCAAAATGCAATATGCACAACTAGGGCCCTAGGGAAACCTACATATAAAATTTGAGAGAGATCCCTTCTGTACTTTCTGAGAAATAGTGGTAACAAACTTTAACTATCAAAATCCAAGATGGCCGCCTGGCGGCCATTTTATTCACCGATTGGTCCCAAAATGCAATATGCACAACTAGGGCCCTAGAGGAAGCTACATATGAAATTTGAGAAAGATCCCTTAAGCCCTTTGGAGAAATAGCGGTAACAAGAAATGTTAACGGACGGAAGGACGGACGGACGGACGGACGGAAGGACAGAAGGACGGACCACGGACGAAAAGCGATTTGAATAGCCCACCATCTGATGATGGTGGGCTAAAAATATAAATGTCTGTAACCTCTGAAACAATAAGAAACCATTTTAAAATCAGAATTAGCAAGTATGAAAGTGTATACTTTTGTCACAGTTTCGATTGTGTAGCAGGGATGTGTGTATCTGTTATTGTTTTTATTAGTCGCCATACTGTGTTTGTACCTTTGAGGACCCGGATGTAAACTTTCTGTGATGTCACGCCATCTTTTCTAAAATCTCCTATAGTCCCCCACAAATGTTATTGGGTATCATGTGGTACGTGAATTAGTCCCTTTTATACCTGCATGGTCTCTTTGTCTAGATCTTCTTATTGTTGAGAAGAAGTGGTTCAAAGATTTTGACATATTTGATCCCATAACCTTGAATGAAGGTCAAAGGTTATTGATCACAGCAAAGAATAACAATGATATATGTCAATAATATTATGTTTACAATACAAGCTTAATTGTAAAGAAATTGTGGAGAGATGTGACTGGATTTAATTGTTTCAAGCTTTACTTTCAGGGCATTTTTTTGGGAACTATTGGGGTCAGATCATAGGGAATATTGATCACATTGCCAAATTCCAAAATGAATGCAATTTATAATTTCCAAAAATCCCCTTCCAATTCAGCAGTTTAATCTCATTATCCAACGAAAAGATTTCGCTTAAAATTATATTAATTATATTAGCCTAGTATTGCCAACCTAACTTTAATCATCTAGACGTTTAGTTAGGAATGCCCATCAGGAAGGCTAGTTCTGTACCATGTTCGTGACACACAAGATCTGACTTATATGCCTCGACTTGTGGTGAGCTGCTATCCCCCTCCCACCGACACCTTCACCCTCCACAGTTGTCATTATATGATTTGACTGAGTGTCCAATCCTACACAGTTTATAGCAGTATGGTTCCATGAGGTAGCACTATAAATAGCCAAATTGAGTTTCGATCTACTACCACAAAATTCATATCTACATTGCCACTATACATGTAGCTGCTTTATAATAGCTTAAGAACAGAAGTGACTTTCCTGAATTACCAACAATGTTGAAATCAAAGTTTATTTGACCACACCAGACAGAGTTTGTAAAATTGGAAAACGAAGAACATTTATATAGGGCCAAGTGATTATATGGGTACTAGTATGTATTAACTTTTGAAAGTTTGTAATTCAAGCTCAAGAAAGAAGTTCAGGGTCAAAATGTGTCAATATGTTGCAATTATATCAGTGTTTTTCCTGAGTATTTTGGGAAATTGCCACTGGGTGAAAATTGGGAATATTTGAGCGATAAAGTAGAAATTTGGGAAAAAATTTAACTGTGTTTATGGAAATTTTGGAAAAGATATTAAGTAGAAATAAACAATTATGCTTCCTTAAGAACCAGTCTAAGATGTTCATACTAAATATGACTTGGAATTTCAAGATCTTTTTGTTTTGTAACACAAATTGTGTGTCAGAGTCACTGATTTGGGAAATTTAGATATAGATTTTGGAAAAAAATTACAAGATATACAATTGGGAATGGGGCAGAAATTCGGCCCCAAATATATAGGCAGGAAAAACACTGTATATGATTATTCTGTTTTTGCATATTACAGAGTTATCTACCCTTGCAGATAGGTAATAACCATGACATCATGTGTATAAAAAATGTTACTTCGTACTTTTTTGAGAAAACGATGTGAGATTAATTCACAAAATAACGACATATCAATAAATACCTTAATTATCACATGGGAGGTATAACTCTTAATATGCAAAGACGGGAATAATTAAGTCCCTGTGCAGCTATTAAACCATATGCAACGATGCATGATTATTTAGCACATGTATATCAATTAAGCACCAGTTATCTTAATGAAGTGGGATTTAACTGGCATGGGTCAACCATTGATTAACCAGTAGCTGGTAGCTAGTCCGCTAAACCTGCCTATATTATTAGGCTTTTTTTTTTTTTTTTTTTTTGCCTAATATATAGTCAGCTCGCGGTACCTCTTAAAAATGTGAAATCGTAGGCCAGATTTGGCCTACGCTACGTCAGCGGCATATTTCTAATATATCGTCCATGCAATGCCGGGAAAACGTACACATACCTTTATATTGGGATCTTATGTACTCCTTTGCCCCCATGTTACATCCCATTTATGAAATTAAACAACTGTGTACAATGAAATACTTCCGAGACCCTTCTATTTCACACATTTGTAATGGCCGCCGTATACACATTTAGTAGAGAACGGCAGCCAATCAACTTCGCTTCCGGTTTTATTTTAAAAAAACCACGTGTAGTTGAAAGATAAACAAAATGCTAGCCAGTTAGAGTTTTTAAAGTAAAATCATGGTCGACATACACGACATGTTGTCAAATATTCAAATTGAACACGACTATTGCTGGTACCGCATAACTTTCACGATATTCACGTTGCATATACATGTAGCATATACACGGTAGAATTTTGTTTATCTTTCAACTACACGTGGATATTTAAAAATAAAACCGGAAGCGAAGTTGATTGGCTGCCGTTTGCTCTACTAAATGTGTATACGGCGGCCATTACAAATGTGTGAAATAGAAGGGTCTCGGAAGTATTTCATTGTACACAGTTGTTTAATTTCATAAATGGGATGTAACATGGGGGCAAAGGAGTACATAAGATCCCAATATAAAGGTATGTGTACGTTTTCCCGGCATTGCATGGACGATATATTAGAAATATGCCGCTGACGTAGCGTAGACCAAATCTGGCCTACGATTTCACATTTTTAAGAGGTACCGCGAGCTGACTATATATTAGGCAAAAAAAAAATTAAAAAAAAACAAGAGGCCCATGGGCCTTAACGGTCATCTGACTATTAGTACAACATAGTTGTTTAAAGATTTTAGCCTATTTGCCGCCTGTGACCTTGAATGAAGGTCAAGGTCATTCATTTGAACAAACTTGATAGCCCTTCATCCCAGCATGTACCAGGTCCAATATCAGTACCCTGAGCCTTCTGGTTCTTGAGAAGAAGTCGTTTAAAGATTTTAGCCTTTTTGACCCCTGTGACCTTGAATGAAGGTCAAGGTCATTCATTTGAACAAACTTGGTAACCCTTCATCCCAGCATCCTACAGGCCAAATACCACTACCCTGGGCCTTCTGGTTCTTGAGAAGAAGTCGTTTAAAGATTTTGGCCTTTTTGACCCCTGTGACCTTGAATGAAGGTCAAGGTCATTCATTTGAACAAACTTGGTGGCCCTTCATCCCAGCATGTCACAGGTCCAATATCAGTACCCTGAGCCTTCTGGTTCTTGAGAAGAAGTCGTTTAAAGATTTTAGCCTTTTTGTTCCCTTTGACCTTGAATGAAGGTTAAGGTCATTCATTTGAACAAACTTGGTAGCCCTTCATCCAAGCATGTCACAGGTCTAATATCAGTACCCTGAGCCTTCTGGTTCTTGAGAAGAAGTCCTTTAAAGATTTTAGCCTATTTGACCCCCGTGACCTTGAATGTAGGTCAAGGTCATTTTTTTAACAAACTTGGTAGCCCTTCATCCCAGCATGCCACAGGCCTAATATCAGGTCTCTAGGCCTCTTAGTTATTCACAAGAAGTTGTTTAAAGAATTTTAGCCTATTTGACCCCTGTGACCTTGAATGAAGGTCAAGGTCATTAATTTGAACAAACATGGTAGCCCTTCATACCAGCATGCTACAGGCCTAATATCAGGTCTCTAGGCATCTTAGTTATTCACAAGAAGTTGTTTAAAGAATTTTAGCCTATTTGACCCCTGTGACCTTGAATGAAGGTCAAGGTCATTTATCCGAACAAACTTGGTAGCCCTTCATCCCAGCATGCCACAGGCCTAATATCAGGTCTCTAGGCATCTTAGTTATTCACAAGAAGTTGTTTAAAGAATTTTAGCCTATTTGACCCCTGTGACCTTGAATGAAGGTCAAGGTCATTTATCCGAACAAACTTTGTAGCCCTTCATCCCAGCATGCTACAGGCCTAATATCAGGTCTCTAGGCCTCTTAGTTATTCACAAGAAGTTGTTTAAAGAATTTTAGCCTATTTGACCCCTGTGACCTTGAATGAAGGTCAAGGTCATTTATTTGAACAAACTTGGTAGCCCTTCATCCCAGCAACCTACAGACCAAATATCAGTACCCTGGGCATTCTGGTTCTTGAGAAGAAGTCGTTTAAAGATTTTGGCCTTTTTGACCCCTGTGACCTTGAATGAAGGTCAAGGTCATTCATTTGAACAAACTTGGTAGCCCTCCATCCCAGCAACCTACAGGCCAAAATATGAGTACCCTGGGCCTTCCGGTTATTGAGAAGAAGTTGTTTGAATGAAAAGTTTACGCACGGCGCACGGCGCACGGCGGACGGCGCACGGCGGACGGCGGACGGCGCACGGCGCACGGCGCACGACGACGGACGGTGCATGATGACAATAGGTCATCCTGACCCTTCGGGTCAGATGACCTAAAAAAGCCTAATAATATGGCATGGGTCAACCATTGATTAACCAGTAGCTGGTAGCTAGCTCAATTAGGTATAAGATCGAGGCTAGCATCCAGCCGGGCTGGTGTTCAGAGGTCCTAGGTTTGAGCCACGGAATGGTCACTATAGTGACTTCATTTCTCTTAATCACAGAAAGCTTTACACATTAATGACAGCTAGCGTATAGAAGAGTAAGAACTCTACAGTAGGCCTATAAGAAAGAGTAGTGCAATTAAAATTGTCGAAGTCCTGGTGTACTTTGAGTTTGAAACCTGGACTGGGTTCTTCCTTGTTATTTCATCTACTATATTCCTATATATACTGTCAGTATATGCGATAGCATAATACAATCTAGAAATGGAGTTTTGTAAATGTAATCTACCATGGCTACACTATCTATCAGTCTATGTTTTTAGAACTGATCCAATTTATGATGAAATTATTAAAATCTTTGAATTTGTGTCGACCACTATCTGTGTACTGACCTGTATGAATATCACCTGAGGACGACCATATCTAAATCCCATGCAGTGCGACACTGACTCACATATACACTCGTTAGTCACTGACAGCTCCACAAAGAAGCTGACATGCTGCAGATGCCAACATGTGGGTATCGTTGACAAATCGAAGTGTTGGAATTCAACGACAAAACCACCTGTTGATACTAAAAAACACTCTCTATATTGTTTTGAATAACATCAAATTACCTTTCTTAATTTAGCCCCTGCTAAACCGCCAGGTAGTCGACATTTTCGTCCTCAAAATTATTTTCATCCTCATTCCGTCTGCTCTTCATCAATTTCACTTCCGTGTCAAGCGCCATCACACAACATAGGTAATGGGAGACAACTCTAAGTATATTACGCTGAAAGTAAATGATAAGACACAGCAGAGATAAAATCATTTTGTATAACATAAAACCTATATTTGAATTAATCGCAAAGATTTTTTTGTTTCTGTTTCTGTTAAGTGATGATTATGAGAAAAAAAAATTCAATTAAATATTGTTGAAATAAAATGTTGTTGAATTTGAATGATGTAGGGAATAGAGCGTTTTGCATGTACATGTAAGTCAAAAAATATTGTTTTCCGGTTGTGCATAAAAGGAAAAAAAATGTACTTTGATATAGAAATCTACAATTTCATTTGTCTTAATGGAAGTTTTACCGAATAAACGCTAACCATTTTAATATTTATTAGGCACCTACATGCACATGTATCAGTGGCGTAGGAAGATGAAACGTAATGGGGGGTGGGGGGGGGGGGGCAAAGGTCCTCAATATTTTGTAAACCCCCCCCCCACCCCCCGCTAAAAGGAAATTAAAGAATACGCAAATTGGCCAAATTAGCGTTTGATCGCCGAAGGCGCGAAATTTTGGTGTTTTAGGGGTCTGAGGGTGACCCCCGGGGGAAAATATAGTAATTTAGAATTGCTGAGATGAGCTTTACAATGTATTTTGATGATTTTGCGAGTGCCCGAAAGCGCGAGATTTTGGTGTTTGGGGGGTCCGGGGCCTCCCCCGGGAAAAATATTATGATTTAGAATAGCTTAAATGAGTTTTGATGAATTTGCGAGCGCCCGAAAGCGCGAGATTTTGGTGTTTTGGGGGTCCGGGGGTCTCCCCCGGGAAAAAAATTACGATTTTGAATGGCTAAGATGAGTTTTACGATGCATTTCGATGAATTTGCGAGCGCCCAAAGGCGCGAGAATTTGGTGTTATGGGGTCCGGGGGTCTCCCCGGGAAAAAAAATACGATTTAGAATGGCTGAGATGAGTTTTACGATGTATTTTAATGATTATAAAGCGTTCTGAACATGGTAGTTTTTCGATTTAAAGCTACCTGCATTTAGAAATGATAATTGTGTCGTCATAACATTATGCAACCCTACTCGATCTGAATACACCGGCTTCACACCATCGGCACATTGTTGTGTAACATAAAAAATGAATAATTTTCTCGCTAAGACAAATTGATCTTTTAAGAGACATTTTTTTAAATAGTACATAGACTCTCTTGATGGACATTTTAGTCTAGTTCGTGTGTATTGAATTTAAGGTTTGACATATGTGCTTGAACGATTTAGGAAATGCGCCGCGCAGCGGAAAATTTTCTAGAATGAAGTACGAAAAATGTGCAGGAGGACCCTTTTTTCTTTCAAATAAGCATTTTTAGAAAAATTTCAGTCGGCGAAAATGGGGGGGGGGGGCAAAAAGACATGTTTGCCCCCCCGTTCTGGGGAACGGGGGGGGGGGGCAGTTGCCCCCCACCCCCCCCCGCTTCCTACGCCCCTGTGTATACCCAGTATTACAATGCATGTTATATAGGAAGACTTGCAGCATCATGAGTTCCGAAAAGTTCTACAGTATATCGAAAGGGTCTATAACTTTGGATTTCACCGTTGAGAGAAATATCACTTTTATGATACATATCAGTATCCTCCCTCTCAGGAGCGTAGGAAGCGGGGGGGGGGGGCAGGGGGGGGGGGCTACTGCCCGTTCCCCAGGACGGGGGGGAGGGGCAAACATGTCTTTTTGCCCCCCCCCCCCCCCCCACCCCCCATTTTCGCCGACTAAAATTTTCTAGAAATGCTTATTTGAAAGAATAAAGGGTCCTCCTGCACATTTTTCATACTTCATTATAGAAAATTTTCCGCTGCGCGGCGCATTTCCTAGAAAGTTCAAGCACATAATGTCAAACCTTAAACAGTAAAAAATCAATACACACGAACTAGACTAAAAATGTACATCAAGGGATTCTATGTACTATTTAAAAAAATGTCTCTTAAAAGATCAATTTGTTTATATATCTTAGCGAGACAATTAATTCATTTTTTTAATGTTACACAACAATGTGCCGATGGTGTGAAGCCGGTATATTCAGATCGAGTAGGGTTGCATAATTTTATGACGACACAATTATCATTTCTGAATGCAGGTAGCTTTAAATCGAAAAATTACCAAGTTAAGAACACTTTATAATCATTAAAATACATCGTAAACTCATCTCAGCCATTCTAAAACGTATTTTTTTTTCCGAGGGAGACACCCGGACCCCCCTAACACCAAATTCTCGCGCCTTTGGGCGCTCACAAATTTATCAAAATGCATCGTAAAACTCATCTAAGCCATTCTAAAACGTAATTTTTTTTCCGGGGGAGACCCCCAGAACCCCCAAACACAAACATCTCGCGCTTTCGGGCGCTCGGAAATTCATTAAACCTCATTTCTAAATCGTAATATTTTTCCCGGGGGAGGCCCCGGACCCCCAAAAAAACAAAATCTCGCGCTTTCGGGCGCTCGCAAAACCATCAAAATACATTGTAAAACTCATCTCAGCCATTCTAAATTACAATATTTTTTCTCGGGAGTCACCCTCAGACACCTAAAACACCAAAATCTCGCGCCTTCGACGCTCACACGCTAATTTGGCCAACTTGCGTATTCGTTAATTTCCTTTTAGCGACCTCACTGTCTAATGATATATGAAAAATGTACATAAAGCATATATGGTTGTGAGTTGGGGGGGGGGGGGGGGTGTACAAAATATTGAGGACCTTTGCCCCTTTGCCCCCCCCCCCCATTACGTTTCACTTCCTACGCCACTGCTCCCTCTGTCTCTATCATAAGAAAACTGAAGAATCTGTGTGCGATAACTGGTGAGCAGGTAGTTTGGTCCTTAAATGCTGATAATCTATATTAAAAGAATCGAATAACGGTATGTTGTGACTACCCATTAGAGCCCTGGCGTGTTTATCGGGGGACAGCACCGTGTCCGACCAGTTGAAAACTGTCTGTTTCTATGTTTCTGGATACCTAGTGACATTTATATGGCATAGTATATAGTGTATCATATACCAAATTAAAGATAAACTGTCAGGGTGTCGATTGATAGTATTCCCATTGTCGCATCTTATACGGTTTGTTAATAATCATACTTTTTTTCTGAAATTGGGTAGTGTTATATGGCCGGCCGAGTTATAGACCTTTACACAGTATTACATGTACATATAGAAAGAAAAATGTCTATAGAGCCAAACACCTGTGCTTATACTGTTTAAGACTTAGTGGAGATCATGTAAGGCCATAGTTGTGGTTTTTTCTGTTTTGCGTCCGCCCCAGCTAGCAGAGTTACGTTGGTCCGACGTCATTTTCAGTCGGCTAGGTCGCAGTCGGATTTCTTACGTTTTGTCGACGTTGGACAAACGTCGACGTTTTCCTCATGAAGATAAAGTAAATGCACGACGTTTAGCCAACGTTGGTTCAACCACTTAAAATTGTTAACGCCAATTTCAAATGATGAAACACTAATAACGTTGCCGAGACGATGGAGCAACGTTTGAAATATAACCGTTAAACACATTTTTTACGGGCTATGATATTTAACTTTTATAAAAAATCTCTAATGTTTTAGAGACCTTTTAAATCTGTAACTAACCCCTATAATTAAACATCTCCAACAGATACATATATACTAGTATATACTTCACTGATACCCCTGTGTACAAAACATACATAATACGACATACGACAACATGCCGCTAGGCTTAACACCCAAAGTGTTATCGGATTCTCATGGGAGGGGGTCAGTTTAGCGCCATAGTACAGCGAGCGCGGTTATCCGTTATCAATTGTTTTATAGTGGGTGAGGCCACAGCAACATTTAAATTTCCCGCCGACAGAACAAGACTGCAGGTGACACAGTGTTGATTTAAGAAGTTTTAACTTTATATCCTTATAATAATTACACCTAATTGTACAGATATGTTTTAGGAATGTAATATGATAAATATATTTGGTGGTGTTTTATAACCACCTAGTTTACCTGGGTGGGTTTATCAACGTAACATATGTAACAAAGTCTATGTATTATACATACCGTAGTACACTCAGTTTAAAATCACAACTTTTTTTATATCGACACACAGGTTTATTTATATACAGAATTCCAAAATGGAGATGTCATTTATATTTTCATGTTATTATGTGTTGCTATACATTTATGTTTTTCAGTTATATTTACCGTTATTTGGTTATGTGTCTACGATTTAATTATCATGTGACTCTCATAATGGCGGTTGCATACAACTGTTGTACATACAGAAATGACACTTTCCTAAGTTATAATTATTATTATTGTACTTTTAAATAACATCTTTCCATTTACAGTGGCAGAAGCGGATGACAGAAGCATTTCTGTGGGACGAGACAGTGACTCTTGAGTACAGCAGTGAATGAAGTTGTGGTGATATATTAAAAGCAGTAAAACTTTTTTTGCTGTGTTTGTTATTATTTTCAATGGCAAATTAGGTCTATACATATCTGATTAACGTTGGAAAGCCGTCGAAAGCAGTTACAACATGATGCTGGAACAATGTCTGGCAACGTTATCAAAGCGTCGGGATCTGACGTCTGGACAACGTAGATCCGTTGGACAAAAATACGTCGGTGCAATGTCATCATCTGACGTTGGGCCAACCTAGTGTCATGCATTGGGCCAACGTCTGTCCGACGTGTTGCTGCTAGCTGGGGCGTGCTGGTAGGTTTTAGGTCTCTTGAGTGTGAAAACAAACATAAACATTTTTTCGAACTTGACAATAAAAGAGGCGCGTTATAGGGTAAGTAATGTTTCCTACAATTTCCATAAATATAAAATCTATAAAAAGAAAATTATTTTCTAAATTTGATCAGTTGAAATGAAATAATTTATTTTTGTCACAAAATCAGAATCAATTTGAACACCCAATAAACTTAACAAAACATTGTGTTAATTTGTTGTCTGTGTTTTTTCGCCTTGCTGGCTGGTAGGTTTAAGAAAATCAAAATGACGCAAAACAGAAAAAAACCAGCAACACAACTAACCAGAAGCTTCACTGACTACTACACGTACATGTTACTTCCTGATTTATCAGAGTTACTTCCCTTCGTTTCACTCTGTCAGATTTTGTATAGAGTGTGTTATAAGTAAAAAAGTTCCAATATATTTATTGGTCTGTCGTTTTATGGTATATAATTGATATCAAAGTATATCTTGCTCCAATCTGATTAAAGATGCAAATCGCACATATATAAATGTCTAGTTTAAAATAATTGATTTTGCTTTCGGTACATGCACAATCAGTACTGCATTCCATAAAGGACATAGTCTGATAGTGCCACGGATTTTTTTATTTATTTATTTTTTTTTTTATTTTTTTTTTTTTGGGGGGGGGGGGGGGGTGGAATTAATTATTTCATAATATTTTTATCGTTAAGTTAACTTTGAAGCTCAAAATTTCGATTTGGAACTGAATGTCAATGCTAAGTACTTATTATACTGATGCATTATTTATCACTTATACACATACCAGAACACAGCCACCTAGCTGCACCTGCGCATGTATATACGACAAGTTATAATTAATTGATTATATGTCATGATCACCATACCTCAGATCGACACGCAAATGGGTCTATGATTCTGAAATCTATTATTAGTCTACCGAGAAATTCCAATACATCTCGGGTGTGGGTTTTAATACAGAAAAGTAATTAGTCACCCGCCTGCACACCTGAACACGCGTCGTCTCGACTGAAAATTTGAATTTATATTTAGTAACTGACCTACAGAGCGAGAGCAAGCCTGTCCTCGATCGTTTCTAAAAATAGTCTTCACCCACTTCTATGAAAGCCCTACAATGAGTATTTATCACTACGGACATGTAAAGCTGTCAAATTGTCATTTATCACGTCATAATATTCACTCGAGTGCATCGAAGCAACGAACGTAATACCCATGTATGGTTACTATGTGTATATTGGGGGCGTGGCTACCAAGCAAATTATGAATGGATCTATTTATTGCTAAAACCATCCCAACCTTCTGACGTCACCGATAAACAGAAGCGTAGTGATATATGAAAAAGTTATTATGTTTTTACTCATTTCATCACCCTGTAATGTTATATAAATGTTTCGGATATTACGCTTATTCCGTTTCATACGTTTGAAGTTTAATTTTGGACTGAGATATCATCATTTGATGAACTATATTTTTATCGGACGGAGTAAAAGTGGTGATGAGGCTTTTTGTGAATGAGCGTGATCACGTGACAGTCCGGAAGTATTTCATTGATTAGACAGGATAAATGCATGCGAATTACATACTCGAGGGAAATAGTCACGACACACCATTTACAGGGGTATTTTCAAGATGGAAGTGAACCTGGCCAGTGGTGTAACGTGCTCCACCGTCTCGGAATGGCTTCAGGACCAAGCAAGTTGTCAGGAGTGTGTTCTCGTGCTAGACTGTCGTCCGTTCATGGCGTTCAACGAAGGACATATTCGAAGCTCACTAAACGTACACTGTCCCCCTATTCTGAAAAGGAGATCAGGGGGGTTTGTGGCATTGGAGAACATTGTTCCATGTTCAGAAAAAAGAGAGATGTTAAAATCTGGACAATTTAATACAATCCTAGTATACGATAGCGACACTTCAGACTTGACTCTGTCTTCCAAAGACTCGAATTTATATTCCGTCCTCAAAAGCCTTCGACAACAAGTGGAAAATTGTCCGGCAGTCTATATACGAGGTATACATATATTTCTGAAACATCTAAGAATACTTGGTCTATTTACACGCGGCGGGGAAGTTATTCGTCATGAATAGTTTCAACGAATATTTTGTGACCCCCATTCAGCCATTTTTATAACCCAGTTTGTGCCGGAAATAAAACTACAGTATACACTGATATATTATAACTGATGGATTATAATATTAGGAGGGGAGTTACGTATAGGCCTATAAAAGTTATAACTCATAAACTGATTGAACAATGATTTGCTAATACATGATAGTTAAAAAGTAATACATATTTTTTTCACAACATCGTAAATTATGTAATACATAGTGTACGTGTGTGTACATTGTATCTATTTAGTATTATGTTGTATATTGTGTGAAATAATGTACAATGTAAAAATATTATTTCGCCATTTCCAAATTAATTCAAATTTATATCAATTATACTGATTACATCATTATTTAAATATGTATAGAGAATATTACCTCAAGACTCTAAAAACCACAAAACCATCCTCAATATTAGCCCACGCTTAGGATCGGTTATGATGTGTATTGGGAGTAATTATGGCACAGGGGTTTGACACAGTGCTAAGATAGTGGTATATCTATACAAGGGCTCAGTTGTTCAAAACGTGATTATAATCACTGTTATAAATTGGCAATTTTCAAATCAAGAGTAAATAATTTCTGGTGATATGAATTTTACAAAATTTTCAAAGATTTCAAGAACTTTATTCTTTACCTGCTTGCTGATTTTTGTGAAGATATAAATACAAATTTTGCAGCAAATGAGAAATTTAATTTTCACTAATCATGTGATTAAGATAATTATCCTTTGAACAACCGGGCCCAGATCATATAGATCTTAATCAGGATTCATTGAAAAGTTGAATTCTGATCTCAGGTCTATAGTTATTTGAGAGAACATTTCACTTTTTGTTCTACTTTATTTTGTTACAGTATGAATGCCGTATATATATAGTACATGTATAACCAGAAATATATGAGAGATATTGGCAACTGTGTCATTTATCAATATTTGTCAATGTTTAAACTTTATATATTTTACATAAAAATAACATGTTAAACTAAAATAGCTACAAATGCATGGTTGGCCTATACTTAAAATAATAATTAAAGAAAAAATGCCTACAGATCTGTATCTTGTAGGTCCCTTTGGTATGAACAAGGGAGTTTCCAACTTTGTTTATTTTTCTGTTAAAGTCATCAAGGGTCTGAAAATTATCATATATGATAGCAGCTAAATTCAACTTAATGAAATATTGATGATAAATTCTATAGGTCATAGCATAGGACAGGTGCCACTTAAAACCTTGTTGTATTCCGTCTTTGCACTTAAAGAGTTATTTCCCTTGTAGATAGGTATCAATTGTGAGGTCATTATTTTGTAAGCAAAACTTGTGTCATTTTCTCTATAAAAAATAGGATGTTGGGCTCTAAAACTAACACTTGCAAGGGCAAATAACTCTAAATGATATGCAAGTATATGTCACATATATGATTTTCCTGTTGGACTCAACAAAATTTTGGCAACTCGATCTCTATATTTCTTTGTAATGGGACTCGTCTTGGAAAATCCTACATAAGTTGTTGTTTACAGGTTAACACTTGAAAAGCTTGTATTGAGAATTGTTTGTTATAACTTAATGCATTATTTTTGGCTGTTACAGGTGGGTTTGAGGAGTTTAGGACCAGCTATCCTTACCTGTGTGAAATCCAGGGCTCCATATATGGACAGGCACCTTGCCTCTACCCAGTGGTACCTTCATCAAAGATGGATTTTGTACAGGTATTTAAAGAGTGGCTTCAGAGTGGCAATAAGTAATGTGAAATTAATAGTCAATGTCCACAAATAGATGCTCAATTAACAAATAAGTGTACCGTGTTTCAACAGTATACGTATAACAGTTTTGAGATAGAAATGTGAAGTGGTCCAAGTACAATTATAGTTCCTTCTCCCGGTGTTTATGGCTTCAATTTCACCTAGTCACTACTCAAAACAAAAATATGATGTTATTATCTAATTGTACTCAACCCAAGTCATTTTGAAATTTAATTCATTTAAATTAACTTTGTCAACAAATAATATAAGCTCCACTGCCCAGTCATAAGCTCCACTGCCCAGTCATAAGCTCCACTGCCCAGTCATAAGCTCCACTGCCCAGTCATAAGCTCCACTGCCCAGTCATGAGCTCCACTGCCCAGTCATGAGCTCCACTGCCCAGTCATAAGCTCCACTGCCCAGTCAATAAAAAAACTTTTAAATAATTATAGTATAATGCAAATCTTATGTAAACAATGAAGCCCATATCAACAAATTGGATTTTACATATACCCTATCCACAAATGGACCCATAATTAAGAAATCAGCTGCTTAGTATATCCACAATTCCCCATTGTCGTAGACCTACCGTTGATGCCGCTACACTACATTTATTTTAACTAGATCTTTGTAGCATAGTACTATTTGAATCAACCATATGGGTCTGTGACGATACAAGTGAAGTCCCTAGCTTTATACTAGTATGACATTTAACCTTTCCAAAAGAAAACTAGCACAATGGTACAGTCATTTTTCAAAACAATTTGACTCTTTTATCATTTTTTAACTACAGCTAATTCTGTCGATTTTTTCCTTTGTTGCTAGGGGGAACCAGTAGAGATTCTGCCATATCTATATCTTGGAAATTCCCAGCATGCATCACAACTTGAACTGTTGGAACGACTGGGAATTACTTCCCTCATAAATGTCTCTACCTCATGTGGGAACCACTTTGAAGAGAAATTTACCTATATGAACATTCCAATTGATGACAATGACACAGCAGATGTTGCAGCATGGTTTACAAAAAGCATTACTTTTATAGGTAGGTAGAATCATATACCTGTTTATCATTGTGGGAATGTCATGGAAGAATACTCCGTATAAATAATTTTGGGAGCGTTCTTAAAAGTATTAATCCATGACATGTAAGTATAATAGTAGACACTAGTGTTTGTGGAAATTCTGTTTTACCATCACCGTGATAATTAAGCTTTATATGACAGATTGTAGTCATTTGAATTATAATAAAAAAAAAATTAAAAAAAACAACCATTTATCTTTATCTTACAGACACAGTTAAGGAACAACCAGGAAAAGTATTAGTACACTGTCATGCAGGAGTAAGTCGTTCTGCAACCATCTGTCTTGCCTACCTCATGTTCACCGCCAAAATCGGACTCGAAGTAGCTTTCGAACATGTGCAGTCTCGCCGCAGTGTGATATCTCCAAATCTTAACTTTATGCGACAGTTAAAGACTTACGAGAGTGAATTAGGTGTGATCTGTTTGTCTAGTGATTCATCTTCTGTCACTCCATCTTCATCCGGAGCAACTTCCGCTTCGTCGGCCTCCTCCATTGGTAGCTCAGATTCCATGTGCCACGAAGATGTGATTGGTTCTGGGTCAGTCCCAGGCTTTAACTTTGCTCAGTGTCCTGACCGAGAATTTTCCCACCAACCGAAATGCATGGTGACTCCTAGTTCATTTGACTTTTCATTTCCATGTCCACCGAGTGCTCCTCTACTGTCTCCAAGTTAGGTCTTATTATTTTGTCGGTATTGAGATAGAATTTAGTACATTGTAATATCCTAAAATTATGTTGGGAGGGATAAATTTCTTGTGAATCTCTAAAAGTCTCTGAAACCTCTGTTGGAATTTTGTCCATGGTTGACAAGCGAGATCTCGAATACTGATCTTGGCAACTTATTCAGCCAAGTAGTTGTTATATAATATATTACTATACATGTCTATTCTATGTTTGCATATTACAGAGTTATCTGCACTTGTGAGTAGGTATTGATTATGATGTCATATGTTTGCAAGCGTGACATCATACTTTTTGGAGGAAACGATGTGGATGAATTGCACCCACAAAATAATGACATCATAAAGGATACCTACTTGCAAGGGAGGATATTCCATAATATGTTTGATGTCCTGTCAACTACTACTATTTAAGCATATTTTTGTGTCTACCACTCACTCTGAAAATAACTTATAGCATAGCATATATATTTAAATGCCAAAAACACTTTGTTTAAAAAATTGTTATCTTGTAAATATTTAATATAATGTAATATAGATGATGTCAGTGTTAATTCGCAGAGAATCTTTTACTTGGACCATGAAATTCACAAAGTAAATTGCATGGGAAAGAAAGTTGGTTGACAATAATCTATTGTCTGTGAGGAAATCTATATATAAGTCTGCAGAAAGTTTTACATCCAGAATACTTAATTCAAAATTTTGATGTACAAGATATACAATGGGTTCTCAAAGTTTTAGTAATGCAAGTCCCAAAGAGATATCAGAAACACAAGTCTAGGATTTGTCCAGATGAGATTGCAGGACTCATCCAGGTGAGTTTGCAGGACTCGTCCAGGTGCGTCTCTTGGACTTGTCGTCCAGATGGGTTTTCAGAACTGTCGTCCAGGTGTACATATGTATCTCCAGGACTTGTCCAGTGAATCTCCGGGATTTGTCCAGACTAGTCCCATTAATCATTTTGACAAACTAACTATTATATAATTGATCAATCTTTCCATGTCAGGGAATATGTCAATAATATAAGTACAGATATTGTTGTTGTTTTTTAATGTTTTCTTTGTTTGTTCTTTAGATTTTATTTTTTATTTGACATAATAAGTGATTAAACCATAGCCCCCCCCCCCCCCTTTTTTTTCCTTTTTTTTCCCCAGAAATCCGTACAACTACATACAGACTAAATTAAAAAGGCCAGTACAGTTTAAACCTTGTTAACTTGAACTTGGATAACTCAAATACAAAGTTTAATTTGTGTTCTGTTGTTCCTGATGAAACTTTTAATGAAAAGTTAGTTGTGTAGATTTTATAGTGGTTGCCGGTGAAACACAAATATAAAAATGTAACAACAGTGGTTTGTACAACATTGGAATCTTTGTCCCACAAATATTCCTACACCCGACTGATTAATTTGAAAGCAGCGGCCCATGGAAGAGCATAGATACATAGTAATCATTAATTCAATTACACTTGACTTGGATACATGTACTTGGTTTTATTTAAAGTAATGCATGGTACAACAGACTTGAGAGTTATCAAGATTTTACTGCACAGTCGAGTATAGAAACCACACTGACTGAGTGGTTAAAATGTCTTGACATATTACCACTACCCTCCACCTCTGGGTCGCGAGTTCGAATCCCACGTGGGTAAGTTGCCAGGTACTGGTCACAGGTACATAGACAATGTATATAGACCATCTATGCTAGCTATATTGGGACCAAGAAGAAAGGGTCTTTTCAGCCAAGTGAACTTTATATTATATACAAGTTAGATTGTGTTGTAACTGTTGATTTTGGACCAAAAAGTGGTCCTATTATGCAGATGGTCTTTATACAGAGGTGGTCTCTAAGGCAGGTTTGACTATTAATTACCTCAAAAATTACTTTGAAAATAAGATAGTCAAATTGTGTTGAAATTGCCCATTTGGGACCATGACAAAGTGGTTTTACTAGGCAGGTGGTCTTGATACAGAGATTGTTCACTTAAGCAGGTTTGACTACCATACATTTTGTGTATGCATTTCCTATTGTTATGGGGCGTTTTATCAAAGACTTGGGTCATGTCACTTATAAGTAGTCAAATATGATATTCCTGAATTGTCACTGTAAACTAAATATCACTAGATTTCCTGGATTTTGTTGATTTTTGTTATGTATTTTTATACCTGTCAGTGCTTGATCTATTCTTTATCTGTGCCAACAGATACTGTTTTGTAATATATCAACATTATTTTTTTTCCTTGTACATGCAGGTATTCTGAAATCCTTTGCAAATCAAATGTTAAAACTATTCATGACAATAATGCATGATCTATACTTGCATGAATTGAGTTTTATTAATATCTATGTTTAAACATTAAAAGGTTATAATTAAAGCAATTAAAAAAATTGATAATCAAAATGTCACTGAAAAGTTCATTTTGCAAATTAAAGGACATTTTTTAGTCAAGAATATAAACTTTTGATGATTCATATTATTTAGTACATGTAGACTTAAATTCATGGTTCTCTGAGTTTGTTGAGTCCTACAAAAAAGCATGAGTCTGAAAATCAAAAATCTGTAACAGAATTCATTAAAAACAATGTATTTATACTTTTCACAATTTCATTAATTTTGTAAAAGAAACTATTTACATTATGTTTTTGTTTTGTCTCAAGCAACAATTTTGTTTACAATATTTGTTTTGCTTGTGATTTGTACAATATTTATGTTTACTTTATTTTGATTGTTTATGTGGACCAAAAGTACCATTCTATATGCCAAAGAAAATATTTTTGATTTAGGTTTATTGTTTGAATATTGTAGTTATTAAAATGTTGAATTATATGAATAAATGTATGTGTTTGATTTTCATTTGTAATAATTTTAAAATTTGAGAGGCGGTGTATATGCTCCTTTCTACCACAATAGTCAGTGTTATTCAACTCTCAGGGTATCAAATAAACGATGCAGCTGTTGATTAACAATTTGTTTATACCACACGTGGTATAAACTCTGTACGCATTCTGATTGGTTGACACGGTGAACTTTGACCGAACTACGTCTTAATGAGTGTCGTGTCATCATTTGTCAACGTCATCAATAATCGAGTGACGTCATGCTATGCTGTGATCGCCGCTTGATGCCAATACTGCTGTTTTTTTATCGGCTAAAAGCAGATATAATTGTGGTAGAAACAGGTCACACGACTCGTGGTTGTTGGATATGGAATTTATTCCACACTCGTAAGTTATTTTTTAAAAGTTACAAAAGGCACTCGCTTAAAGACACGAGCTTTTGTAACTTTTAAAAAATAACTCACTCGTGTGGAATAAATTCCATATCCAACAGTCACTCGTTGTGTAACCTCTATCTAACTCCCTTCATGACCCCTTTCCTGATAATCTGTATCTCGCTGTTATTATATCCCCCACCACGACGTAAAAAGAATCTCAAAGGAAAGGGGGCATATCATTATTCATTGTGACAGATTATTGTTCAAGCATGGCTGACTATCTTTAAGAGTTTTTGTATATTTTAAATCTTCTGTATTCGTGTACATGAATCTGTTACAGTAAACAATATGCCTTTTTTCCTTTGAGAAGCATTATCATGTCATGATTCACATGTATAAAAGACTCACAAGTTCATGTAATATGGAATACAATGCTGATGTAAGAGGCATCATATGTTGTAAAACATCGTTAAATCCATGGGATGGGGGGGGGGGGCTAATTATGGCTAATATGGTAATATTATAAGTAGTTCACAAAAGCACTGCAGAGTATAAAACACTACTGCATACTATTGCATTGTTATTTTAGCAAGATCTATAAGCTTCCTACAAAATGTAGCTATGGACAAGAACATTGAATGAAGGTCATTTAACAAACTTAATCTCTTAAAGAGCTTAATCTCAGTATGCTGTAGACTCAGTATCAACTCTCTAGGCCACTTAGTATTTCAGAAAAGAACTGTTTTAAGGGAAAAGTTGACCACTGTATGATGGATAACAGACACCGCACCATGACATAGCTCAGACAGACACTGCACCATGACATAGCTCAGACAGACACTGCACCATGACATAGCTCAGACAGACACTGCACCATGACATAGCTCAGACAGACACCGCACAATGACATAGCTCAGACAGACACTGCACCATGACATAGCTCAGACAGACACTGCACCATGACATAGCTCAGACAGACACTGCACCATGACATAGCTCAGACAGACACTGCACCATGACTTGGCTCAGACAGACACCGCACCATGACATAGTTCAGACAGACATAGCTCAGACAGACACTGCACCATGACATAGCTCAGACAAACACCGCACCATGACATAGCTCAGACGAGACACTGCACCATGACATAGCTCAGACAGACACTGCACCATGACATAGCTCAGACAGACACCGCACAATGACATAGCTCAGACAGACACTGCACCATGACATAGCTCAGACAGACACTGCACCATGACATAGCTTAGAAAGACACTCTGCACCATGACATAGCTCAGACAGACACTGCACCATGACATAGCTCAGACAGACACCGCACCATGACATAGCTCAGACAGACACTGCACCATGACATAGCTCAGACAGACACTGCACCATGACATAGCTCAGACGGACACCGCACCATGACATAGCTCAGACAGACACTGCACCATGACATAGCTCAGACAGACACCGCACCATGACATAGTTCAGACAGACATAGCTCAGACAGACACTGCACCATGACATAGCTCAGACAGACACTGCACCATGACATAGCTCAGACAGACACTGCACCATGACATAGCTCAGACAGACACTGCACCATGACATAGCTCAGACAGACACTGCACCATGACATAGCTCAGACAGACACTGCACCATGACATAGCTCAGACAGACACCGCACCATGACATAGCTCAGACAGACACTGCACCATGACTTAGCTCAGACAGACACCGCACCATGACATAGCTCAGACAGACACTGCACCATGACATAGCTCAGACAGACACTGCACCATGACATAGCTCAGACAGACACCGCACCATGACATAGCTCAGACAGACACCGCACCATGACATAGCTCAGACAGACACTGCACCATGACATAGCTCAGACAGACACTGCACCATGACATAGCTCAGACAGACACCGCACCATGACATAGTTCAGACACGACATAGCTCAGACAGACACTGCACCATGACATAGCTCAGACAGACACTGCACCATGACATAGCTCAGACAGACACCGCACCATGACATAGCTCAGACAGACACTGCACCATGACATAGCTCAGACAGACACCGCACCATGACATAGCTCAGACAGACACTGCACCATGACTTAGCTCAGACAGACACCGCACCATGACATAGTTCAGACAGACATAGCTCAGACAGACACTGCACCATGACATAGCTCAGACAGACACTGCACCATGACATAGCTCAGACAGACACCGCACCATGACATAGCTCAGACAGACACTGCACCATGACATAGCTCAGATGGACACCGCACCATGACATAGCTCAGACAGACACCGCACCATGACATAGCTCAGACAGACACTGCACCATGACTTAGCTCAGACAGACACCGCACCATGACATAGTTCAGACAGACATAGCTCAGACAGACACTGCACCATGACATAGCTCAGACAGACACTGCACCATGACATAGCTCAGACAGACACCGCACCATGACATAGCTCAGACAGACACTGCACCATGACATAGCTCAGACAGACACTGCACCATGACATAGCTCAGACAGACACTGCACCATGACATAGCTCAGACAGACACTGCACCATGACATAGCTCAGACAGACACTGCACCATGACATAGCTCAGACAGACACTGCACCATGACATAGCTCAGACAGACACCGCACCATGACATAGCTCAGACAGACACTGCACCATGACATAGCTCAGACAGACACTGCACCATGACATAGCTCAGACAGACACCGCACCATGACATAGCTCAGACAGACACCGCACCATGACATACTCAGACAGACACTGCACCATGACATAGCTCAGACAGACACTGCACCATGACATAGCTCAGACAGACACCGCACCTTGACATAGCTTAGACAGACAATGCACCATGACATAACTCAGACAGACACTGCACCATGACTTGGCTCAGACAGACACCGCACCATGACATAGCTCAGACAAACACATGACTAGCTCAGACAGACACTGCACCATGACATAGCTCAGACAGACACTGCACCATGACATAGCTCAGACAGACACTGCACCATGACATAGTTCAGACAAACATAGCTCAGACAGACACTGCACCATGACATAGCTCAGACAGACACTGCACCATGACATAGCTCAGACGGACACCGCACCATGACATAGCTCAGACGGGACACCGCACCATGACATAGCTCAGACAGACACTGCACCATGACATAGCTCAGACAGACACTGCACCATGACATAGCTCAGGACAGACACCGCACCATGACATAGCTCAGACAGACACCGCACCATGACATAACTCAGACAGACACCGCACCATGACATAGCTCAGACAGACACGCACCATGACATAACTCAGACAGACACTGCACCATGACATAGCTCAGACAGACACGCACCATGACATAGCTCAGACAGACACCGCACCATGACATAGCTCAGACAGACACCGCACCATGACATAGCTCAGACAGACACTGCACCATGACATAGCTCAGACAGACACTGCACCATGACATAGCTCAGACAGACACCGCACCATGACATAGCTCAGACAGACACTGCACCATGACATAGCTCAGACAGACACTGCACCATGACATAGCTCAGACAGACACTGCACCATGACATAACTCAGACAGACACTGCACCATGACATAGCTCAGACAGACACTGCACCATGACATAGCTCAGACAGACACTGCACCATGACATAGCTCAGACAGACACCGCACCATGACATAGCTCAGACAGACACCGCACCTTGACATAGCTCAGACAGACACCGCACCATGACATAGCTCAGACAGACACCGCACCATGACATAACTCAGACAGACACTGCACCATGACATAGCTCAGACAGACACCGCACCATGACATAGCTCAGACAGACACCGCACCATGACATAACTCAGACAGACAATGCACCATGACATAACTCAGACAGACACTGCACCATGACATAGCTCAGACGGACACCGCACCATGACATAGCTCAGACAGACACCGCACCATGACATAGCTCAGACAGACACTGCACCATGACTTAGCTCAGACAGACACCGCACCATGACATAGTTCAGACAGACATAGCTCAGACAGACACTGCACCATGACATAGCTCAGACAGACACCGAACCATGACATAGCTCAGACAGACACTGCACCATGACATGACAGACACTGCCAGACATCTCAGACAGACACTGCACCGTGACATAGCTCAGACAGACACTGCACCATGACATAGCTCAGACAGACACTGCACCATGACATAGCTCAGACGGACACCGCACCATGACATAACTCAGACAGACACTGCACCATGACATAGCTCAGACGGACACCGCACCATGACATAGCTCAGACGGACACCGCACCATGACATAACTCAGACAGACACTGCACCATGACATAGCTCAGACAGACACCGCACCATGACATAGCTCAGACAGACACCGCACCATGACATAGCTCAGACAGACACTGCACCATGACATAGCTCAGACAGACACCGCACCATGACATAGCTCAGACAGACACCGCACCATGACATAGCTCAGACAGACACCGCACCATGACATAGCTCAGACAGACACTGCACCATGACATAGCTCAGACGGACACCGCGCCATGACTTAGCTCAGACAGACACCGCACCATGACATAGTCAGACAGACACAGAACCATGACATAGCTCAGACAGACATTGCAACATGACATCTGGGTCATGAACTTAGAATGACCATAGGCTGCGTTTTTTTCTCCAGTTACTTCAGCTTTCCATCAAATCCTAACCTTTGATTGTTCTTAAATGACCCTGGTTGTTAATAGAATATAAAAGGCCTACTACATTTCAATATAAAAAGAAAATGAAATAAAATTTTTCTTAAAAACTAATACCATAAGAAATATATATTGGTGGCCCAAGACGATAAGTAGATATCAGAGACTTTTATTGTATTATACATCAAATTTACAGTAGTATCAACAAAATCCAACAATATTTCAAAATTAACATTTCCACAATGTTTTCCATTGTTTGAAATAATTGTATCACTGCTTAAGTTTTCAGAAGTGACAATCACATGCTTCCAACACCTGTGGGTGGCACTGTCTTCTTGTTATAGGGGAACATTTTCATCACTTCTTAAAGTTTGATTTTCTCTGTCTAGCAAAAATATCATACAGCTTTGGATCATGTACAAAAGCTCGGTCTTTGTACATTTTCGGCATGAACCCTGAAACAAAACAAACAATATCAGGATTAGTCCGCTAAACTTGCCTATAATATTAGGCATTTTTTTTTTTTTTTTTTTTTGCCTAATATATAGTCAGCTCGCGGTACCTCTTAAAAATGTGATTTGGCCTACGCTACGTCAGCGGCAGATTTCTAATATATCGTCCATGCAATGCCGGGAAAATGTACACATACCTATATATTGGGATCTTATGTACTCCACTGCCCCCATGTTACATCCCATTTATGAAATTAAACAACTCTGCACAATGAAATAGTTCCAAGACCCTTCTATTTCACACATTTATAATGGCCGCCGTATACACATTTAGTAGAGCAAACGGCAGCCAATCAACTTCGCTTCTGGTTTTATTTTTAAAAAACCACGTGTAGTTGAAAGATAAACACAATTCTACCGTGTATATGCTACATGTATATGCAACGTGAATATCGCGGAAGTGATGCGGTACCAGCAATAGTCATGTTCAATTTGAATATTTGACAACATGTCGTGTATGTCGACCATAATTTCACTATAAAAACTCTAACTGGCTAACATTTTGTTTATCTTTCAACTACACATGGTTTTTAAAAAATAAAACTGGAAGCGAAGTTGATTGGCTGCCGTTTGCTCTACGATTTCACATTTTTAAGAGGTACCTCGAGCTGAATATATATATGGCCAAAAAAAAAAAAATTTTTAAAAAGCCTAAGGCCACACCAAATTAATTAGTTCCTCGGAAGCAGCGCACGTTGTGTTCATTCTGATATTTTTGACAATAATACTTACATGGAACTTATGTCTTTGATATCCATGTATGAGTGCATGCATCAAATTACTGGATAGTTTGGAAAATCATAGGTATCTTTGTTCTTGATGTAGAAAAATGCCTTTATATATATAGTTATATTGTACTTTAAAAAATGGTGGTAGGTGATGTTACATATATTTCATGATGGAAAAGAAATTTTTAAAATCTAGTTAACTTTGGTGTACCTTTAATGTACATGTGTGATTGTTCTAATGATATTTTTAACAAAATATGCTTTTTTGTTTTAACTGGTCAGATAGATCATTGTGTTTTTGATTTTTGATTAAAATTTAGATGTTTATCAGTGTTTTCTTTATTAATATTTACTTCCATGGTTTGAAAAAAAATATCGCTCGTTCGACTCTGAAACCCTTCGCTCCTAAAAAACCTTGATTCCAAATTTTTTTAAAAACAAAAAAATTTCGCTCGCTCGCACCATTTTTTTTTTCAATTTTCCCGAAGAACTACAAATTAATTTGGTGTGGCCTAATAATATAGGCAGGTTTAGCTGACTATATCAGGACCAGTACACTAACATCACATTGATATTAAATTAATATCATACATCTCTAGATACTATCAGTCTATAATAATATAAGAAACATGATGAAGAGTGTGAAATAGTGATGATGATGACTTAGGGAGGTCATCAAAAATTATCCAAGGGAGGTAACTCATCATTATCCAAACTCACTATCATAAGTTTATTTACCAGCATTTTGTGCCCTGTTAATAGAGTTAGCGACTTTCTTCTGCATGTGATCACATAGGCCTGTTTGATGTCTCCCAAAGATACGTCCTGTGTATGGTGAAACAAACTGACTCAACAGACGAACATTCTGAAATCAGAAAGCAGTCAAAAATAATTCACAGTGACAACTAGAGTGCTCTATCAATTTCATAAAGGATTTTTTTTTTTGTAATTTGATCTACCGTGTATTTGTTTTAATCAAACATCCTTCAATCTTTTTTAAATGAAATACTAATGATAACTATGTACATGTAGTTGATAAGTTTCATGTGGGAGAAAAGGTATCTCCATTCAATGTTTATCAATGTGGGACAACATGGATGGGACATGGCAATACATCACACTGTATGCTTTACTGCCTCCAAATTCCATGGTGTGGACATCAAAGCCACTCTAGCCTAGGTCTGGTCGCGAGTTCAAATCCTATGTGGGCCAGTTGCTAGGTAATGAGACATGAAGGTAAATGGTTTTTTCTTTGGGTACTCTGGTTTCCTTCATATCCTAAGCCTAGCACATCCTTAAATGACCCCGAATCACTGGCTGTTAATTATATGATGATTTTAATCGAAACACCAAAACCAAATGTAATGTGCGTTAGGAACATGCAGCCCAGAGGGGTGTAACAATACATCACACTGCTGGGAATGTGTGCCTCTCAATGCGATTACAATAAATAACAAATTCAATAACAATTGTCGATAGTATACCAAGCCTTTGATAGTTTCAATAATCGTATGCAGTAACTTAGACTCAAATAAAGTACTCCACAGATGTTTGATACAGTAAAAAACTTAATAGTCACCATGAAATGTCATTTTTTTCCCACACAATTAGATAAACAAAAGGCCCATGGGCCTTAACTGTCACCTGATATTTAATACAAATTAGTTATGTCATTTTGTAGCAATATCTGCATAAGTTACAATTGAATCAAGCTGATTTTCGTTTCAGTTTGAGATATTTCCAATGTTAGTCTACATGCAAAGTTTTATTAAGCTTGGTGCATATTTACTCAAGTCATTGTGTTCACAAGGTCAAATAATAATAATTTGTGTAATGGGCAATAATTCCTTAAAGTGAATAGTCGGGCAAAGAAAACCAGACTAAATGCGTTCATTGGCCTTCCAAAAGTTCTCACATATTAATACGACGGTCAAGTTCTGCTTAGTTTCCCAGTTCTGACCATTAAAGTAAAGAAAAGTTGAAAGCATTGAAAGCGAGGCGGCGTGGAAATGTAACCACGGACATAGTGAGCCGGGAGGACGTTTTAGAATATCCGTACTTTAAATTAATTTCTTCGTACGCAGACAGATTTGGACGAGAGATTTTATTTTTCCATTTCATAAGAATTATACTGGATACATTCACACAAATCAGACTGATTTTCTAAGTTGTCGGAGATCTTTCAAAATAGTTTAAATCCAAATTAAGTTTCACTCAGCTGAGTGAATATTTAATCAAGCCATCGTGTTCACAAGGTTAACTAATCAATATTGCAAAGGGCAATAACTCTATAAATTACTGTCAAATGAAGCTGATTTTCGAACTCGTCCAAGATTGATGGACGACGAAACAGACAAAAGACTATCGCAATAGGTCACCATGACCTATATGGTCAGGTGATCTAAAAACAAACAATGACAATGTTCTCGATCACACATCGGTGAATTTGAGTTGCTACTAACGCTAGCATATAAAGGGAAGTAATTTAAACTAACACTGCACTAGAGGTACAAAATAGTGGCCAATTCATCGACTAGAATTAACAGAATTCAGAATGCAATACTAATTTAATACAATTGTCATAGTAGTTTGCAATATAAACTATTGGATAAGTGTTTTTCTTCGCTTGCAATAGTATTTCAATAGGTAAAATTGTAGGCAGTAGTCACCCTTACAAATTAACCCCTCAGCCACCATTTAGATCTCTTCACCTCTGAGTTGTAAGTCCCAAACATTGGACTGTATAGTTTAATACGCTATCAACAGCCAGGGAGCCAAGACCATTTAAGGACTTGTCAGCCTTATAAAATTAGGGAGTAAGGCAAACCGGTGTACCGGTTACAGGTTTAGAACTAATTTCTGTCTCCTTCCAATAGTTTCCCAGGTAAAGAATTGGCTGGCTGATTTTTCCCCCAGGGAAAGAATAGGCTAGCTTATTCTTCCAACCAACCCCACCCTTTTTATTTTTTTGGTACGGACTTACTTTGTAGTCAACTGGAACATTAGTTTTACAGAGTATACATTTCCTTTGTTCTGGTTCATATGGGTCAAATTTCATCTCTGTAGGCTGCAAATAGAAACACAAATCACAAAATTCTTATTTATATTTCAATGCAATACAAAACAACAAAAAGTGACAGTTTCATTTGCAAAATAGATGATTTGAATGTCAAAACTAATCCATACAATATACTTAAGAATATAATGTCATTTATCTAAGCATTGAACATCTAGCGCTTCATGTTGAATTTGCATCTGTTCAGTTGGCATTGATATTGGCTATGAATGCCAACTGAAAGATGTTCAATGCTTATATTTACATATGGTTACAATTTAATGAAAAAATCCCAAGGGATTTTGCATTTATAATGAAATAAGCATTCGTTATTGTCATGAAAGGAACAGCCATTTGAACAGCCGTCTTCCCTGATTGCTGACACGACAATTATGACGTCACAATGAAAATGATGTCATAATAAGCCCTTGAAGTTCATTGTCTATATGACTGCCAACTGCGCTTGGTAAAGTTACATAGTGGGACTGCAATAAAAATGTAAATAAACAGCTTCTCACACTATATAAATATCACATTATCCACCAGATATCCTGTGATTTTCCTGTGTAATATTTGTTCATATGTCATGAGTGTAATATGAACAAAATCCTGATTGCAAAAGTTCCGGCAAGGCATAAGCATTTGACAGAAAATTTCAATCAGATACTGATAAGTGTACTTACATGATCAGCCTCAAAAGACTTTTTTTCCTCCATTTCTGCAAGTAAATTTTCCACATGTTTCGCAGAAAACACTTTTCTTCGTCGGTAGTGGCGTCTGTTTGACAAATTGTATGGAAGAATTGGACCATTTCTACGGTCAAATCTATCTTTCAGAGTCATCTCTGTCTCCTCTGATTCAGCCTTTGTTCCATCAGCAGACTGACTGTAATTCCTCAAGATAATAGGCTGGTAACCTAAAGTTAAGAATTGTTACAGTTATATTTGGAAATTTGCATACATGTTTGTTTATATATAAAAAGGGTTATAGTATACGACCAAATAAGCGCCCAGGGCACTTAAAATTTGAAACAAAAGGGGCGCTTAATAGAACTAAATTTTGACTAGCCATTCATAAAATTATTGCCCAAAGTAAGCCAAAGATAATTTTGAAAAAGAAATCAATACAGAAACATAGTTTTTCAAATTTTCTGTCTGCATGCATTTAATTTAAGGTACCTAAGTAAAATTTCAGAGGCCTAGAAAAGATGACGGACACGCTTATAGGGATGGGGGTGCTTAGTTGGTCGAATATGGTAAATTAAAGTGATATTGAAAATAATAGAATCTTTCCCTACCCAGATGTAACAACGAAATCACAATACTGAAACCCAGGGGGTATATTCATGGAGATCCAACTAGAGGCTCGCTGAGGGTTTGATATTCATAACTGCAATTTTCCAGAGGGTTATTATTTCGCTGTCACATCCTCATATATACATATAGCTAGGTAATCCAAGATGAACAAGGACATAGTCATTCAAATCCCCCGCCAATGGAGATATCAACGCTGAAGTAAGTTTGATTATGGAGACTTCTGTGTATGAAAAAAAAACAGGAAAAAGGAAGTTGAGCTACAGAAAGATGAGTATATTTCAAGTAGAGCGTGGCTGCAATTGTTGAATCAGGTATACAGCCTTGACATTTATATTAGACTATATAGTTTTGCAAAGTCACATTTACCATTTACCATGATATTTTCAGCAATGTTTCCATGGTAACGGAAAAAGTGCAAAAAATGAAAACCTAAAAATAGCAAAAGGTACTACTAGACCATAAAAAGAATGTGTCTATGAAGTTTCGTGGAAATATCTCTGCTGGTTTTAGAGTTATGCTCCGGAAATGAACCTGCTACAAAAATATGATATTTTCAGCAATGTTTCTATGGTTACAGAAAAAAAGCACAAAAAGTGAAAACCTAAAAATAGCAAAAGGCACTACTAGACCATAAGAACAATGTGTCTATGAAGTTTCATGGAAATATCTCTGCTGGTTTTAGAATTGTGCTCCGGAAACGATTCTTACACAAAAATCTGCCATTTTCAGCAATGTTTCCATGGTTACAGAAAAAAGTACAAAAAGTGAAAACCTTAAAATAGCAAAAGGCACTACTAGACCATAAGACTAATGTGCCTATGGAGTTCCGTGCATATATCTCAACCGGTTTTCCAGTTATGCTGCGGAAACAAACCTGGTACAAAAATATGATATTTTCAGCAATGTTTCCATGGTTACGGAAAAAGTGCAAAAAATGAAAACCTAAAAATAGCAAAAGGCACTACTAGACCATAAGAACAATGTGTCTATGAAGTTTCATGGAAATATCTCTGCTGGTTTTAGAGTTGTGCTCCAGAAACGATTCTTACACAAAAATTTGCCATTTTCAGCAATGTTTCCATGGTTACAGAAAAAAGTACAAAAAGTGAAAACCTTAAAATAGAAAAGGCACTACTAGACCATAAGACCAATGTGTCTATGAAGTTTCGTGGAAATATCTCTTCTGGTTTTAGAGTTATGCTCCGGAAATGAACCTGGTAAAAAAATATGATATTTTCAGCAATGTTTCCATGGTTACGGAAAAAGTGCAAAAAATGAAAACCTAAAAATAGCCAAAGGCACTACTAGACATAAGAACAATGTGTCTATGAAGTTTCATGGAAATATCTCTGCTGGTTTTAGAGTTGTGATCCGGAAACGATTCTTACACAAAAATCTGCCATTTTCAGCAATGATTCCATGGTTACAGAAAAAAGTACAAAAAGTGAAAACCTTAAAATAGCAAAAGGCACTACAAGACAATAAGACTAATGTGCCTATGGAGTTCCGTGCATATATCTCAACCGGTTTTCCAGTTATGCTGCGGAAACGAACCTGGTACAAAAATATGATATTTTCAGCAATGTTTCCATGGTTACGGAAAAAATGCAAAAAATGAAAACCTAAAAATAGCAAAAGGCACTACTAGACCATACGACCAATGTGTGTATGAAGTTTCGTAGAAATATCTCTACTGGTTTTAGAGTTATGTTCCAGAAACCATTCGTACAGAGGGACGGACGGACGGAAGGAACCCATTTGTATATCCCCCGCCAACTTCGTTGGGCGGGGGATAAAAAAAAAATCCATTGCTGTCATTTTTAATACTCGCATCCATTCATCCTTATGTTCTGATGAAAAATATATAAAATCCTGATTTTTTATTTGAAATGTGCTACATCTCGTTATTTTTGAGCCAACTGAGCACTTTTTGCACATGCATGGTCAATTTTGCACGGGATGTACATGCTCCAAGCGCAGTACCTATGGCCCAAATCTTCATCAGGTGGATGTTTATCTGCAGACAACAAAACAACATCATATTGGATCAACTTGCTATAGTTTTGTTACCAGGTATTAGTGATAATGGATACTGAATATTTGCAACTATGGAATTTTAAATAGTCGACGGAAAATGAGCTAGTAGGCAAACATTTTTCAATATTCATATCACTGACTTACATGTTCCGTCATTCATGCTTTCATACCTCACCTGTTTGTTTATATTTGTCCACTAATATCCGTATATATAAAAATTAATATGACTGAAGGCAAGGCCTTAAAGGGCGCCGCCAGATGTTTAGAGTAAGCATTAATTATACAATGTTTAAAAGTTCAATTTATTGAAATAATAGAACCAAATTTTATGTTTATTTTTTATTCATATGTTCAAACTCTATCTTTGTCCCAAACCCCACATTTGAGAAGGAAACCTACATAAGAGAATTCGAAGAAAGAAACTTTTTTTCCGTAACAGATATGCCGGTTTTGGTCAAGTGCGTATATTGGACGGTAGTCTATCACTTGAACGCTTGCAAATAAAGAGCAACAGCACTGAGCTTCTGCCGGATGATGATTATGTTCGTCAGATCTTAAAAGCGTTTGATTCGCTTGATTATATAATCAGCTTACTTCAAGCATCGCATTCACGCTGATGGGATTTTTTACAATGTATAAAAAAATGGCAGCTGCAAACTGAAGCTGTCAGTGTGTAGGATTGAATTTTGAAGATACAGTACCTGAACTGTTTAACGTTCCCAGTCTAACGCAAACGCAATGCAAAAAATCTGTCCGTTAGCTAACGCTAACTGTTAGCTAACGCTAACGATTGCTAATGCTAACGATTGCTAACGCTAATGATTAACGCAATACCGGCTAACGATTAACGATTAACGCAAAACGATCGGCTAGCATAAACCGGAAATACCATTGTTATAATCATGGAAACAGCTTGACGGTAAATAAATTATGGATCTTGACGTTCTGAAATACAAACAAAAGTATAAGAAAGGAGTATGTTTAGGATAAAAGTTTTTGTATACCATAAAAACATTTGCCTATGAAAACTATATCAACACGATGAGGTCAAAGACGACAGTACTCAATACGAAGTTTCCACTTTTCATGTACAAAATGTACGTTTACAAAATGAATACGTGTGCAACTGCATGTATCAAAAAAATGGTATTATTATTAAGTGTCTCATTTACCCGATATTTTAAGAAATAACAAATAATTACAACATCTCTTTACTGATAATAACACAATGAAGTCAAACACGACTGTACTCGATACAAAGTTTCCACTTTAAAAAAAATTACACGTACGTTTACAAATTACGTGTACAACCGTATGTATAAGAGAGAATTGTATTATTGTAAGTGTCATATTTATCCGATATTTTAAGAAATAACAAACAAATTGTTACAATACTTCATTGACAATATTACCGTCACAAAGTCATAATTTTAGTGAAGCGATCAGGCGTATACCGGTACTTTAAATAGTATCATGATATTGAAATGACGAATAAAAGTTTTTCACACAAACACATTTAAAATGCATTACATCAAATTTCCATCTATATTCTTGATTTCTATTATCGATATTTCATAACTCAACAATTGTAATAAGTAACATTTTATAGTGTTCCTGCATCAATCACAAGTTTAAGTTTGTTTTATCTTTCAGATTGTCGAAAGTCTCTTCCGCTTACCATGGGAATTATGTATTCTCGGAATATTTTTTCATAACGGATTATATTACTAGGGTGGGCATTGATGATCATATATATACAGTATATGTGTACATAAAAGCTCATTGCTTACAATTTACTAGGCATCGATTTTAGGGTCGCACTTGTACACTAACAAATGTATGTACATATATACGCCACAGCTACTGTAATAAAGATTGAACATTTTAATTCGTGTTTCGTTTGCAGTTCTTTCATTTTATAGTTCATGCATATAATAAAGTTATAAAGAATGAAAATATTTCACTTGCAGTTAACTATATTCAAATTAAGTCAATTATGCATAATCATTGATGACAACAACGATGAAGATAGTGATGCACATGCATACAGATTACTGTAAAATTGCATTGCATTTTCTATGTATATTTGTAACCAGTATAAGAAATAAAGTTATTTGATCACATTTCTGATCAAGCAACTCTGCAATTTACAGTTACAAACAAATATTTATTCATACAATGCATAAGTGCAATAAGCTAATCTATTCCAACGTAATATATAGGAAAGCATATTGTAAACATCAAAACTTTGAAATACGACAGTATGTAAAATGTACTGTCACATTGTACGGGGCACAGGTAAGTTGGGTATAAAGTTAATCTCCCTCCCAAAAAGGTGTTAATTACAGGTGAACTCCGCCCCTGGCCAGCGACAGGGGGTCGACACAAGGTAACACATGACCTATATACCTGTACAGGTAAAATGCCTGTGCACGTCACGCTGGGAATTGAAGAGATTCCAGGTACAAATAACAACGAACTTACGTGAGAAGGTGACTGTCCAGTTTTTTATTGATATGAGCAGAAACGTATAGCTGTGTCTGATTTGACAAGCGTACAGTATGTGTGAAGGCTTACAAAGCAACGTACCTTGTATATATTGTAACAAAATAGGCCTAGTGGTCTGTGGTTTGGGCATATATCCGATCAGGTATCGGATCAAGGTGTTCCAGTTTACATTTAAGATACAGTGTTTAAGATGTAACAAAACAGGTTAGTGGCCAGTGGTTAGGGCATATACCCGGTCAGGGATCGAGTCGAGGTGTTCCAGTTTACATAGACGATACTGTGCGGTAGGGAATATTTGAAGATTCTGACATAAATAGCGCTAGGACGTAGCGTGGCAGTTTTATGCTGTGGACATAGAAATATAAATGCTGAAGATTGTTGTTATTCATGAATTCATTGTATGAATTAATTGTTAAGACGCGAGAGTGATTGAAATAATGTACGAGTGCATCACGTCACGATCTCGATCTTTCCGTCAATACACAAACATGACTAGTGTGTGGAATGTGTTCGATATATGTAGGTATATGTGAAGAAATGCAAACGTTTACATCTTTTCATTCCCTTTTCCATTTTCATATACAAGTACCTATTAATCGCGTTTAAAAAATATGTACATGTAGATGCCAAATCTCACCTCTTCCTGTGTTCAAACTTGTCATGAATTTACGAAACTTCACGAATTTATTTACAAATTTACCGAGTCTTTTTTTTGCGTTCTTCGTACATTGATAATATTTAAAATAACAAGAACAATATTATATGGATCGTCAAAGTGTATCACCGGCATTTGATTCTATTTTTAGTGGTCGTTAGCAGAAGTGGATCCTGCTAACAATTAACGCAAACGATTTCAAACGCAAACGATTATAAACGCAACTAACGATTAATGATTGCTAATGCAAACGATAACGATTAATGATTGCTAATGCTAACGATTGCTAACGGAAATAACGCAAACGAAATGCAAATTTGGGAACGTTAAACGGTTCAGGTACAGTAGGGTTTTTTCTTATACTTTCATGTATGCGTTACCTCAGAAGTGCTTCGCACTTCGTGCCCTTCGTGCCCATATTATAAGTCATAATAGGACCTAGGTGTAGTCGGATTTTACTAGGCAAATCTAGCTAGGCCTAACGTTACAGCACTGTACCTGTTACAGTAAGCTTGCCAGAATGACCTCTACAGAAGCTTTAATATGGTCACTGCTGAATCAAAATGACAAAAGATTAGAATCACACATTTATCAGATATCAAAGCTTACATGTACAGCTTGTTGTGCGCATTGCAGCTATCTGTGATTCTGCATTCAACGCTTGTTGACATATTCTTTTTGTTGATGACCAAAGACGTCCCAATGCTTTTAGTGCCATGTTGCTTTCTTCCACAAAATCGAAGTCCGAAAAACGCTTGCATCTTACGATGTGTTGCCCGACTATGTTAAGCATTAAATTGACTGTGACTATTCCATGATTTGTTTGAAAATGGCTGCCTCGGTAAGTTATGTTACTATCTTCTTTTCAAAATGAACAGATACAACAGTTATCTCCAAACGTACCGAACGTGCTTACATGCCACATGTTGAATTTATTTAGTAGATACAAATATTTGACTACGTACGCATTTTATTGCAATATGTCTTCCTTTATCTTGGAAAATCATGAGGAAACGATCACCTGTCATATTGCGGGTTATGTGGCCTTTAGAACGAATAATCATACCCTGCCTCCACTCCGTTCCCGGCAGGGTATGAATTCCACCCCGTTGCCGCTAGTGTTGCAAGCCCCGATGTGATCCACATCGGGCACTTTGAGACTGATAAAAATATATTTTCGGGTATTATCCTTATGTAACTGTATTGTTCTAACATTACTATGATCAATATTCAATTCACAAACCTTTCGATTATAATCTTTCATCTACTACTAGTGGTAAAATCCAAGGCAAACACAACACATGTATAATTCTGTTCAAATACGCCGCCATGTTTTATATACCGGAAACCGTGACGAAATGAAACACTCAACAGGTAAAATATGTTTAAAAGTTTTAAAAAGCCAAGAAACTAAGAATAAATATGGTGAAACTGAACAAATGTAAGTATTATTAAGAATTAAGCAAAAAGGAATTTTTAAATTTCATGTTAAAAACCTTGTAACATTTATTTCCTTCGTAGTGAAAATTTGTAGGTCATTCCGAATCCCAGTTAAAACGGCCCCACTGTAAAAACAGCCTCAGTCAGAACGGCCCCAATGCAATAACGGCCCCAGTCAAAACGGCCCCGTTACAAAAAAAAAATGTTTAAACGGGGAACATATGTTTATTTCAACTGTATATTCAGCGTTGATTTTGTTTATGTTATTTTTGAAGAATTTATATATTATCTTGTATATTATAATGATAGAAAAATACGAATCACATCACTAATTTGTAAACTTATCATTTCATTATACATGTAAAATTTATGCCTAGATTGTTAAAGTGAAATTGTTCAATATTTTTGATAGTTTTTCTTGCTGTATTTTGTTCTTTCTTTTGTACAACGTACTTTTTTCAAATTGGAAACTCTTTTATTCTAACAACACTACATTGTAAATTATACACCTCTTTAAAATGTTTCTTTGGCAGAATAAATGTTAAATTATGGATACTTTTGTTTCTGATATTTTATTATTAGATCAACGAATGATCAAATTGGATGCAAATAGCCGTGAAATTGGTCACAATTCTAGCGATATGTATATTTTGTCTGAAATATACATGTTTACGTGTTTATCACGGAGACTAAGAACGGACTGTGGGTCATAGACAAAAAATTGTTCGAACACAATCATATTTCATTCGAAAGCTTTAATTTTATTTTTCAAAGCCTCGGTAAAAAGAAAAAACTTTAATACAGAGGATTCCGCTTATATGCATAGGTCATTTTCCAGAAGAAAATATGCAAATAACCGGAGTATTCGAATAGGCGGAGATGACATTTTGCACCTCCGTTTGACCCCACACATATGTATGTGAATAGGCAAATAGATATCGTTTCGTTTACTTGATAAATACGTAAATTATTTACACTTAAAACGAACCACAAGTAATTATTTTCGAAGTTGTAAATCGATTTTAATTGTTTAATAACAAAAAATATTCCAATATTAGATTCTTGTTTACGTTAGATCGACACGTGAATATTTGAGAAACAGCTAAACGATCGATATCAAATGCAATTAGATTCTACTAAACAGGATTGGATTTGTGTCTACAATTCTAAACCTAAATAATAAACAAATTTACGTACATTTGCCTGGCAAAATGAACTTACGATAGTGATTAAACTTCAAAGTGCCGATCAACTAGTAGTGTTGCTTTTACACATGTGCATATGAATTCGAAAATGGCGGCAGGTGATGAAGCTATGCGTTCACTCGACCTAAATGTCTTTTGAGAATTCTCCCTGTATTGTTGATCTATACGGCGAATAGCTTGATAACATTTCAGAAATTAATGCATATTCAAGTAGCAATGAAACAATTAACGTAGCAAGTATCTTTTGTATCCTAAGCTTACATACTGTACGAAACTTGCGGTAGTCATTGCACGCCGACTTTGCATGCTTTTATGTCTCGTTCACCGAGACGCTTGATACGCACATGTCTGTCGTAGTCAACAAGACTCTGGTTGAACGAGACTACTCATGAATGGCGATTGTTGTAAGGAAGCATGGTTTCTCCAACTGATCGCGAACTAAGGTACGTTACGTTAATAAATAAACATATTTGAAAGTGCAAATGCTTTAATTAGATGCTTGAGTCAGTGAATATACTAAAGTTATGATCAACCCCTGCTGATGTAAATCGTAACAGCGACGAATACCTTTGCAGATTCATGCATAAAATAACAAGCCATACTATAACGTTAATCTGTTACCAGGATGATTTCTAGTAAAAGCGAAGTATCTTGAAACATACATCGGCGAATTTCGCTAAAAATATATTGCAAAATTGAAAAATATTCGATTTTATTTTTAGAATTTCCCAAATATTTTATTCAAATAACCGGAGGTCATGTAAAAGTCTATGCAAATACACGGAGTTGAAAAACAAAGATAAAGAAGGAAAAAATCGGGACCGCAGAATTTTATGCAAATAACCGAAATATTCGAATAACCGTTATTCGATTATGTGGAGTCCTCTGTACATATGGCTTTTGCTGGAAATACTTTCGAATTAACTTCATACAAACATCATATTATTGCATATATTGTTCATAATTTTAGTACATTCGTGTCTCGTAAGCCAATTAATGGCTGGGCATTTTTACTAATGAAAAATATTTTTTTAATTGTAAATGTTGTGTAAAAATGTGTGACACTTTAATAAAATATATTATTATTTTTATTATTATTGTTATAGTATATAGGTATTTATTAAGTTATCAAACACCATAGATATAAAGATGCAATCCATCCGAAGAAAACAATGATATCGATCACAATTATATTAGCGATGTTCAATCAATAGGTTTTTACGGGATTTCATAATTCACATAATTAAAACTTATTGTAACGTTTTTCATAACTAAGAACAATACATTTGCTCAAATTGACAAAATTTTTGACACATGTACATTTGATTTCTAATAGTTTAACAAATGTTTCACATACTATCATTTGGATGTTTTCTATTTAATTGATGAGAAAGATAATCTATTTCTTGTAATTTCTAAGATACTGAAATGTGAGCTACATGTAATTCGTTTTTAGCTCACCTGGCCCGAAGGGCCGGTGAGCTTATGTCATGGCGCGGCGTCCGTCGTCCGTCCGTCCGTCCGTCGTCCGTCCGTCGTCCGTCCGTCCGTCCGTCCGTCCGTCGTCCGTCCGTCCGTCAACATTTCCTTTAAATCGCTACTAGTCATAGAGTTCTGCATGGATTGTAACCAAATTTGGCCACAAACATCCTTGGGGGAGGGGAAACAGAACTTGTATAAATTTTGGCTCTGTCCCCCCCGGGGCAGGAGGGGCGGGGCCCAATAGGGGAAATAGAGGTAAATCCTATAAATCGCTACTTGTCCTAGAGTTTTGCATGGATTGTAACCAAATTTGGCCACAAACATCCTTGGGGGAAGGGGAACAGAACTTGTATAAATTTTGGCTCTGGTCCCCCCAGGGGCAGGAGGGGCGGGGCCCAATAGGGGAAATAGAGGTAAATCCTTTAAATCGCTACTTGTCCTAGAGTTCTGCATGGATTGTAACCTTTACAAACATCCTTTGGGGAAGGGGAACAGAACTTGTATATATTTTGGCTCTAGTCCCCAGGGGCAGGAGGGGCGGGGCCCAATAGGGGAAATAGAGGTAAATCGTTTAAATCGCTACTTGTAATAGAGTTCTACATGAATTGTAACCAAATTTGGCCACAAACATCCTTGGGGGAAGGGGAACAGAACTTGTGTAAATTTTGACTCTGGTCCCCAGGGGGCAGGAGGGGCGGGGCCCAATAGGGGTAATAGAGGTAAATCCTTTAAATCGCTACTAGTCATAGAGTTCTGAATGGAATGTAACCAAATTTGGCCACAAACATCCTTGGGGGAGGGGGAACAGACCTTGTATAAATTTTGGCTCTGACCCCCTGGGGGCAGGAGGGGCGGGGCCCAATAGGGGAAATAGAGGTAAATCCTTTAAATCTCTACTTGTCCTAGAGCTCTACATGAATTGTAACCAAATTTGGCCACAAACATCCTTGGGGGAAGGGGAACAGAACTTGTATAAATTTTGGCTCTGATCCCCCAGGGGCAGGAGGGGCGGGGCCCAATAGGGGAAATAGAGGTAAATCCTTTAAATCACTACTTGTCATAGAGTTCTGAATGGAATGTAACCAAATTTGGCCACAAACATCCTTTGGGGAAGGGGAACAGAACTTAACTTGTATAAATTTTGGCTCTGGTCCCCCGGGGGCAGGAGGGGCGGGGCCCAATAGGGGTAATAGAGGTAAATCCTTTAAAACGCTACTAGTCATAGAGTTCTGAATGGAATGTAACCAAATTTTGCCACAGACATCCTTGGGGGAAGGGGAACAGAACTCATATAAATTTTGACTCTGGCCCCCCGAGGGCAGGACGGGTGGGGCCCAATAGGGGAAATAGAGGTAAATCCTATAAATCACTTCTTGTCCTAGAGTTTTGTTTGGATTGTGACCAAATTTGGCCATAAACATCCTTGGAAGAAGGGGAACAGAACTTGTATAAATTTTGGCTCTGACCCCCTGGGGGCGGGAGGGGTGGGGCCCAATAGGGGATTTAGAGGTTGATATTCAAATTCCTTCAGAAAAGAAACAATGAACCTGTATTCAGAACATTACTTGGCATTACAAACCAGGTGAGCAATACAGGCCCTCTGGGCCTCTTGTTTAAGATGTTGCAAGCAAAACTTACCACATATTTTACAGTGAACATTTAGAAGACAAATGTGTATAATCAATACACTGAACATGTTGAAAAATATTGCAACACAAGATTTGAATATATTTATTACTTTAACTGCATTCTCAATATTTTCCATTTGTCAAAATATCAAAAACTCCTACTAAACAAGTACAACTAATTTCCGAGTTAAATGCTAGCACTTCCCTTTTCAACAATATCTTCGTCTCAAGCATACATGAATCGATGAGAAATCAATACTAAAAGTATTTTGAAGACATTTCAAATTGATTGCAGAATATTAAATCTATCAAACGCTGGTTGAGATCGTAAACGTAAAAAAATCATCATTTGCAACATCACTTACTTGTATATGTAGGTATAAATTATTAACCTAACCAACCATCTTTAATAAGATAGACAACAAATACATTCGAATTCATTTAAATTTACTTTTAATTAATCTCAATGTGTTCCGTCATACGCTATATCTGCCTATGACGGTTTCGACTGGGGCCGTTTTAACTGGGGCCGTTATTGAAGTGGGGCCGTTTTAACCGTACTCCTATTGTCATTCCATATATGGTACTAGGTGCCATATTTGGTGCACGAGACTTTCTAACGAGAAGCATCATGGTGGCCAAGTGATCCGTGTCGTAAATAAATAATCATTTTATGTTAAAAGTGTTTGATATTGTTGAATTTAATTAAAAAATTACATGACACACATCATGAAATGCAACATTTTCACCGCTGGATGTTTTGCAACACTACGGGCAATGGGACGGAATCGTAGCTCTGACGACGACCATCTGTCAGAAATCTTCCGTCCGTCGTTCAGAGCTACGTCATCGCAGCTATGTGGCCTTAGGCCTAATTATGTGAATACATCATCTATGCATTTTACTTTAATCTGAAATCTCCATTGTTTTCCTATTGAAAACAATTATCCTTAACCTTATTTCTACATTAAAAAGCGCATTAATTGAGATTATAAAATTCTTTGTGGAATATTCTACAATTTATTGTACCTGTAATTCTGTATAATCTCAAATTGGTTGAAATAAAAAAAAGATTGGTGCTGGTCAGTAATATAATGTATTAAGAGCTCACGTGTGTGAGCATACAGATTCCGATACATTCCAGTACCCCTTGGACTTTGAAATTGTGTCCCGCGGGAAAAGTCTTGCGCCTCCATGTAGGCAGCCATGTTTTAATTCTCGTTATCAGCACGACGAGATTTGAAATTTATGTACCAGACTAAATGTGTTATCAGTATACGCTTTAAAATTACTGTAAGTAGTGTTAATTTACACATATACAAGAACAACGCAATAAATGTACTGGTCCAATATATACTGTGTATGTTCTCAAGCGCACAGCACCGTCAGCAGTGACGTCACAAAACCTGACGCCAAAATGACGGCACAGATTCGCGCGTATTTCTGATAGCACGGCATGTTGCCAAATTTTCTCTGCATCTGATAAAACAAGATTGAAGTATATTGAACTATTCAATTTGGATTATTTTGAATTCTTTCTAACTATCAATAGTATGTGCATGTCAGTGAAATATTTTATTGTTAAACTTGTAGAAAAATATAGACAATATAAAGTTATGATGTTATAATCTTTTACATGTAGCTGCGCTCTTCTGAGGCTTTGCCTTAATTTTTCCAGAGAAAAGGAAACCTGAGTATTTTTTTCCACTAAAAATTGGTCCGGATTCACCTTTTTTTTTACCTAGCAATATTTTGTTTTATTGTTCAAAACTTAGGAGTTTTTTTGCTATATTAATGAATTATAGACTATTACTCATACTGAAGGTAAGAATATTATATGGACATATTTTTATTGATTAAACCTCACTCTCATTTACAATGTTCTGATCGGAATAAACTTGAATACATGACATTAAATAAGTTAGATATTTCCACTGAATTGGAAGGCGAGAAAATTAATAACCCCTGGAAAATAACTCCTTGCAAGCTCTGAAATGACATCATCTGCAACGTCAACCAACAATGGGAACGCTAGCACTGTTGCTTAGTTTTTGCAGTCTGACAAATTTTGCATGTTGCCAACAGTGTTGGGAAATATCTTAATAAGTTATTGAACCAGAGATTTAGATACCTAGTTGATGTTAAATATTCATTTTAATTTTGTTCGATATAATAAAATAATAATGACCTTTGTTGGAGGGATACATTTAGAATTGTCTCCATGGAAAGAGTTATTTTCTCGAGGGCGAGGAATAATGTTAAACAGCCTTTGGGAAAGGGGGATATAATATGTATAAATTTTGGCTTTGAGGCAAGAATAATTGTTTAATGCCATATATAACTATAATCAACTGCATTCTGAATATTAATTTTGGTTTGTATTCATTCTTTACAGCAAAGTGAGAACCCACATGGTGGATCTGTATTAGAAGGCCTTGTTTTACAGGATCATGGGGATCAAGAATTTGAGTTTGAACTAAAAATTGACAACTCTGCTGACTTTGATGTTGATATTCACTCTGATAAACCTATCCACTCAGAAGAAAAAGAACATGTGTTATCGGAGGGCGAAAATAAACTGCTAAGTTCAATGGCAGAAATCGGAGTGGATATTGCTAATATAAGGGACAGAGCTGAAACAAACAGAGAGGGGACATGTAATTCAGATGGAAATCTGGTTAATGAGGAAGGCATTGAACTGCAATTAACCTCAGACCTAATCACAACCGACACTCAGGAAACACCAGTTGTTCAAGAATTTTCTAACTTGGACATATTACCTCAAGATAGTGGTGGAATTAACCTAACATCAAGACCGGATGTTGTTCCGAATGACAAAGATTTTCCTGAAAGCATAACTATTGAGTCTCTGTCAACAGAAGAAACACATGTTCCAAAATTAGAGTCTGACACGCTTGATGTTATAAAGGAAAATGAAATGATTTCTGTGGATTGTATTGAATTTACTGAGAAACAGGTAAATCTTTGTATTATAGTTTAATTCACCTCTACCATATTAACTGTAAAGGTTGTATGTCAGTGTTATCACAAAACACAAAATTACTGCATTCGACCCAATAAATGCCCAGGTCACTTAAAAAATGAAAAAATAAAGGGACACATATAATAGAACCCAATATGGACTAGCCTTTCAAAAAATATTACACCAAGTAAGCTACAAGCAAAAAGAAATTGAATAAAGAAGTTTCTGGTTTCTCACTATGTTTTTTAATAGATGGTTGAAAATTAATGATAGGGAGCCAATATTTATTTCTGACAAAAATTGCAAAACAAGGAAATACACGGCTGTTTTTGCCGGCAACTGGCTTTTAACGAGAACCCTGAGTTTTCATATTTTCGGTCAGCATTTGATTCATAGTAATCAAAATTGAAGGCTTAAAAAGGGATACGGGTGCTTATAGAGATGGGGGCACTTATTGGATCAAATACAATACTTGAAATATTGGATTAGTGCTTGAAATGAAAAGTTCTAGACTGGTAAAGAATTATTTTTTTAAATGACATATTAAATACTGGTGTTTAGATTATTTTCCTGAAAGTTTTCTTATGACTTTTTAGCTCGCCTATGATGATTCGAAGATGTGTATGGATGCTGAACGTGATGATAAAACCAATATGGGGCCATTTAGGTTTTTTTTTGATCTGTTTATTTGTCATATTTCCATGTTTAAATAGTAAATACTTGAAAATCAACTTCTTCTGAATAGGCGAGCTTTGCTGTTCTCAACAGCTCTTGCTAAAGATGCTCCACCGCAGACAGAACTTATAAAAGAATATTTATCATTTGGACAATATTTGATAATTCTATAATTGTTTACATATGCTAGGATATTCTATCCACAGAGTAACTAAGTTACAATACTGTACCAGGGTAAGTAGAATCTGAGGCTCCCACATACAAAAGAGTCTTATATGTGATCATTTTTGTTACAGCCTGATGAGACAGAAGATATTTCATTGGCCGACCTGATCAAAAAGAAAGATGACGATGATTCCTCAGGATCAGAATTTGATTTTGAATTGCCTCAAACTGCCAAACAGCCAGTCAACACTAAAGAAAGTTACACCTCACCTGGAAAAATATCCAAAGCTCCAGCACCTTCCCCACCAGCTGTGTCAATGTCTCCCGCGTCGTGCCTCAACACAGAACAGTCATCAGGGGCCCCATCAAATCAGACCAAGCAAACAGTCAGTACTACCGCATCACATCAGCAATCTCAAGTCAAACCTGAGGCTAACACAGACAGTAAAGAACGCTTTACATCAGGCAGTTTCCCTGTCAGTTTCAAGCAAGCGTCCCTGACCTCTAACATATCATTAGTAAATAAAGTTCCAGATGATGAACACGTTTCTGACGTAACTGGAAACGACCCACAGAAGGAAGAAGAGGTAAGGAATGTGTTTGTAATGATGTGTTTTCAGATCTATCCTGATTTTTATTTAAAGAATGTAAACTTTTAATTCCCATTTAATCTTGTAACTATATGTCAATAGTACTGCAAGTCTATATTATGGTAATTGTTTTCCTATTACAAGCAAAATATATAGATGAATAACAGAAAATAGGGAACAGACGACTGTAAATCAACTTTCTTTTGCAGCTTCTAAATTTCGCGATTTCCGTTTCAAAAAATTTTCGCAGAGATTTTGTTTCGCAGATTTAAAATCGTGTGGAAATATTTTTGAATTTAATGTTGAAAGAATCATGTAAGATATCAATTTGTGGAGATATATTTTCATGATTTTTACCTTGCTTACGAAATCCGCAAAAGATAAATTGTACATGAATGAGAGTTGGTTCACAATATGCAGTAAAACATGGCTGCACAACCATTCATGTTTAAATAACATAGTAACTTTCAGTCCCCAAACACAAGTTGTTTGTATGTTTATGTATATACAAAATTTAGATTATAATATATATAATTCCCTTGATTTATTCTGACTGTATTTGACTACTATTACCAGTATATTGTCTAGCCAACCAAGCAGTAAAGGACAAGATTGATACCGTTTAGATTTTCGCAGGAATGATTTTGCGATTTCTCATGCCATTGCCTTGGTTGCCAAATTTTGATCTGTTAAGTCAAACAATTATATATACACTTCAAACCCAATTGGGAAATTTTCAATTAGCTAAAATTTCATTTTTATAATTTTAGGTCCAGATTGTAAAAATTTTGGCCCCCAAAAAATAACTGATTACACATCTTGTAGTTTTGATTTTTTAAATATATTGAAAATTGTAAGGTGGGTCCACCAATTAAAATAGCAGACATCAAAACTTACTGTTATACAATGGATCTTCGATACTCCAGATACCAATGGTCCAGAAAACTAGTTCGGACGGAAATGTCAGGGAACAGATTACTTTAACGATATACCCCGGTATATTGAATACTAACTTGACAGTCTGGAAAATTCATAATTCGGACAGTTTATATTGGGAACGAAGGTGTCCATATTATCCAGTGTTCACAGTACATGTAGGCATGTTGTGAGCTACTTCTAGTCAGAAATCTCCATGTAAGAGGATTGCAAGCATCAATAACAACACCTGGATCCATTTTGTACCATTTAATCATAAGTCCGATAGTGTAGAGCTAATGCCGTCACATGGTTTTTTTCTTGAGGTTCAGTTGGTTCATAATCCTAGCTCAGATACCTCCGGATATGCAGGACGATTGAAAAATGCGAAAAAATATCAAAGGAAATTTTTTCATAACAAGCTTGAGGATGTGGTGGTTTTAATCATAAGTGATTTTTTTATCTTGCACAACAAAGAGTTCAACGAGAATTAGAGTTATTTCCCTTTTGCCCACAACTGTATTATTTCATCACTCTTTAGGAAAAATTGTCTTTAGCATGACTACATATATGATGCTTCAATGTTATGATTTTTTTGTTGTTTAGCAGAATGACACAACTGCTGCACAGAAGACAATTTTATCAGCACAGAATGAATGGGACAACGTTCAAACTATTGAAGCTGGTAAGCGTTCAGAGGAAAAATCCTTCCTAGACTTGTTTATAGAGTTTATATTTGTGAGATAGCTTATTTGTCATCATTATTAAAAGGTGATTTGAACAATAGAATTGTTCAGTGTTTCGAAATTGCCTTTTTTAAGCTTCAATTTGAATGAAATTTTGTGGAAAATGTATTGAAGTAAACCAGAAAGCTTTTATATAAACTGTAAAGCAAAATGCATTTGAAAGGTAATTCACATATATAATTTCATATATTCATGAGACAAAATTGATAGTTACTCAATGATATATTAAGAAATATGTACCAGGTACATCTGGTACATATACTTAAATCGAGAAGTCTTCATGTCTTTAAAACATAATTATATCATTTCAAATGAAAATCGAAAAAAATAAATGTTTGACTTACAAAAATAGCCAGTTCAATACGGTATGTTACTTTGATCAAATTTAGGCCATTGTCATAAGAAATACACGATGAAATTCTTGAGATGTCAGTCTTCAAAGGAATTTGAGGTTGGATTTCTTCATGTACCTTACGTATATCAGAGGTAGGTGTTATGTTAAGAACATAACGACGACCTCTTCAATTTCATAGTAAACTTTGCCTTCCGCTATCTTGGATTTTTGGGAAAGTAAAAATCTAAAGAGAAACTATTTGAAAATTAAAAATGAATCCCTTCATCCTCCTGATTCAAAATATATATACTTGAGTCTTCTATTTTTAGCTCACATGACCCATGAGCTCTAATGCCATAGCACAGCATACATCAGTCCATATGTTTATCTCTCTGTCTGTCAACATTTCCTTTAAGATTCTATTACATGTGCCAGTTATAGAATTCTGCATGGATTGTGTCCAAATTTGGCTTGAAACTTCCATGGGCAAAAGAAAATGGAGTTTGTATAAATGTTGGCTCTGACCTCCTTTTGTCAGGAGAGGTGGGGCCCAATAGGGGTAAATGGAAGAAATTGGTTTAAAATCTGTGCTAGTTATAAAGCTGCTATTTGGAAAGAGAACTTAAATACTAATGTTTGCCTCTGGTCCACTCACTACTGTAGATATATAATATACACTCTATGTCAGCCTATCACAGCATATTCATGATGTACCACGGAGTACATGTTTTCATAATTTAGTGTAAACCAGCTTACTGTTGAACTAACTTCTTTCAAGTGCAATTTATTTAAAAAAATTTCGCGATCAAGGTAAATTCGCAAGAGTTTACCATTCCAAATTGTTTTCTTCCACAATTTTTGTTCATTTAAGATGAAAGGTATTTCCATTCAATTTTAAATCCGCAAAACTCAGTATTTTTTGCGGTGGCTTATTTTTACTTTTTAACGGATAACTTTTTTTTCACTGCAATTTAATTACACTATTTACAGATTTATGATTCTACTGTTCCTCATCAGTGCTTGACGTTTTTTGTCACGATTAATTTCACGATTTCTAATCGCCTTAGAAATATATGAAATTTTTTATTTTTAGTTGTGATAAAAGATTTAGAGACAAGGGCTTCTTTTCACATATGATGAATTATTTGGTTTTTCAGGTTTCACAGATCCCAATATCACTAAAGGTATGATTTGTTTCTTTTCTTTTTTACATTTTATTTATATTTATTTATATATTTTATTTGGTTCTTTTTTCATATCTCACTTATTGTTTTTGTCCTTTATATGTTCCAATAATGTTGTATAGATGACAGGAAATGTATATACAGACATTCTACATTTGCATATTACAGAGTTATCTACCCTTGCGGGTAGGTATTGGTGTTATTGTCTTAAAATTTTATTTTAAAGGAAAAGTAACATATTTTTTGCTCACACATTAATGATATTACATTTGATACCTACATGCAAGCTGGGTACATGAATTTATTTTAATTTTTCTTTAAAAAGCTAATACTGTAGTTTGTCTGGTAAAAGATACAATCTATTAAACACTGGCTAACACAGAATGTCTTTCCTAAATTAAAGTTTCTGAGGTCAATCTTTCCTCTGTGGAAATCTTATTGACTTAAGCTTCATAATCATTATACAAAATAAAGAAAAATATTTTAATTTTTTTCAGTCTCATAATATATATACACAAATGACAAACCTATATTTGTTTCTGTAAAGGGTTCTATAAGAATTAAAGAGACAATTCACTCAGGCAAATTTCTTTTACATAACCAATAAGCAAACTATAGCATAAATGTATTGTTCTACATTTCTTATGAAACATATAACGTAAAACATTGACAAATTCCACAACATTGTTAAGTATTTTAATTAATATCGTTGAAATATCAAATCGTTGATCAATACGATTAAGCAGGTACAATATTAACTCTGTACCCATACCCGAGCCAAAGTCACGCACGTTAAACAAATGAACTTAACCATGAGAAGTGATAAAATGATTTTTAGGCTTTTGACATACTTACGGCAAGGACAGGGTTTTACACACACGTCAATAGGCGTTTCAGCATCTTTGATGATCTCCACAAACAATCATCTAATTTGTTTTAAATTTGATAAATTATCAATTTTGTCTGTTTTTGCAATTATCTGGTAACTTAAATAAATTATGAAAATAATGTATTTATCTCTTTGTTTGTATTATTTCAAGCCATAATAAATGAGAGAAAGAAAAAAAGATAAATTAATAAAAGATTACTTATACTTCAAGTTATATGTTTGACTGATTTGGTATTAACAAAAGATTCATACTTATCTCATTTACCCCTGAAATTTAATAATGGAATGATCTAGTCTTTTATTTAGAAGAATCTAAACATTTATTCAGGGGTTAATGAGTTACCCAATAATATGATAATACAAAGCAGAAAAAATGCAACAAAAAAACCTTAAAAAAAAACCCACCAATGTTATGTTTGTGGAGAACAAAAATGAGGCACTAAATATGCTGAAATCTATGTCTAATGATTTTATACAGGGCCAGGTGGAGCCAAGATGACACCGCTCATGTCTTATATGGAGTTGGAGGATACACTAAAAGCGATGGATTACTCTAATGCTATGGTATATACCATGTCTTTAGCTTTAATAACAAGGATCAATATTTCATTGCATTTTGTTTAATAAATTCATTATGGGATACCTTACAGTTATCTACTGTATATATTTGTAATTGCTTTAATTCTCGTGGGATAAGGTTTCACTATAATAATTGCAGTCAAGTGAATTTCTGCAAAGTTATATACCCGCGAATACAATGGAAGAATCAACAAGAATGATAACCTAGTTTATAAATGTATAAAAAAGACTTGACAATGTGCGGAAATTTCTACAAGTAAATTACATGTAGTATAAAAAAATTCTTTCTGAAATAGTAGAGTATACAGACTACAGTATTTTTCTTGCTGAAATAATATTGCAGTTTTTACAAACTTGTAAATCAAGAAATTTTACTTTTCATGAATTAAACTTTTTGCAAGTTGGCAATGTGATTACCATATATGTTAACAAGTATATAACATATCCGCTACTTGTGGGTATATTTTTGTGGACTAAAATTGTGACATCAATAATGTCCTGCAACATTCCGAAAATATCATCCCCATTAATTTACAAGATACACAGTAATTACACATTGCTTTAAGTTCAACTATGTCACCTCACAAGACATGCCTGTAACAATGGGAGATAACTCCTATTAGAAATGGCTGTTCTGTCTCAAAGGTTAATGACATGATTATTCATTATCTGTGGAATATTTCTTGAGATATTCCTAAAAGATAATCTTCACTTTTTAATTTCATTGATTAAATCTTTAAACTGCTTTCAGTAATTATCTGTTATGGATTGATGGATGCCTGATTGATATTAATGGGACAATGTGTACAGTATGAAGTGTTGTGCCCTGATCTTTTTATTTTTTTATTTTTCTTTCAGAAAAATATTCGCCAAACCATTAACAGACGTGGATTTTCAGCACTGAAACACTTTTTGTTTGGGCCTCCAAGTCTAAACAAAAATTTGCAAAAAGATAAAGAATTTGTCTTCTGTGTAGCTGCGAGTAAGTAAATTATCACTGAGTTGTTTGTGTTAAACTAGTCAAAGTAACTGGCATATTTACTTTAAATTCGCAATGCTGTAAAAGATGCTTCAATGCCGACAAAAAGCAGCTTTTTCTAATTAAAACAACTAAACAAGATCTAGAGCAGTGCTAATAAAACAAATTGTGGATGAAAAAAAGTCAATTACATTTAACGCTTTCTGTCACTGTAAACAATTACATTGTGATTCTACATGCCATATCAAGGATTTCATGTAATATGCAATACAATGCCAATATTATAAAGAAATAGTTGTAAATTATTGTTTAATCCATGGGATGGTGTAGGGACGTTTATCAGTACAAGTACTTCTCCAGAGGACAGGAGGAGCACTTATAGAGGGAGGGGCATGCACTTATAGAGGGGAGGGGCATAGGGGGGGCATGCACTTATAGAGGGGCAGGGGGAGGGCATAACTTATTAGAGGCGAGGGGCACTTATAGAGGGAGGGGCATGCACTTATAGAGGGAGGGGCATGCACTTATAGAGGGAGGGGCACTTATAGAGGGAGGGGCATGCACTTATAGAGGGAGGGGCACACTTATAGAGGGAGGGGCATGCACTTATAGAGGGAGGGGCATGCACTTATAGAGGGAGGGGCATGCATTATAGAGGGAGGGGCACTATAGAGGGAGGGGCACTTATAGAGGGAGGGGCAGATGCACTTATAGAGGGAGGGGCATGCATTATAGAGGGAGGGGCACTTATAGAGGGAGGGGCATGCACTTATAGAGGGAGGGGCATGCACTTATAGAGGGAGGGGCACTTATAGAGGGAGGGGCACTTATAGAGGGAGGGGCATGCAGTTATAAGAGGGAGGGGCATTATAGAGGGAGGGGCACTTATAGAGGGAGGGGCATGCAGTTATAGAGGGAGGGGCATGCACTTATAGAGGGAGGGGCATCCTTATAGAGGGAGGGGCACATTATAGAGGGAGGGGCATCATTATAGAGGGAGGGGCACTTATAGAGGGAGGGGCATGCAGTTATAGAGGGAGGGGCATGCACTTATAGAGGAAGGGGCACTTATAGAGGGAGGGGCATGCAGTTATAGAGGGAGGGGCATGCACTATAGAGGGAGGGGACTTATAGAGGGAGGGGCACTTATTATAGAGGGAGGGGCACTTATAGAGGGAGGGGCATTATTATAGAGGGAGGGGCAGGGGAGGGGCATGCATTATAGAGGGAGGGGCATTAGCAGTATAGAGGGAGGGGCATGCACTTATAGAGGAGGGGCATGCACTTATAGAGGGAGGGGCACTTATAGAGGGAGGGGCATGCACTTATAGAGGGAGGGGCACTTATTTATAGAGGGAGGGGCATGCACTTATAGAGGGAGGGGCATGCACTTATAGAGGGAGGGGCACTTATAGAGGGAGGGGCATGCATTATAGAGGGAGGGCACTTATAGAGGGAGGGGCACTTATGAGGGAGGGCGAGGGAGGGGCACTTATAGAGGGAGGGGCACTTATAGAGGGAGGGGCACTTATAGAGGGAGGGGCACTTATAGAGGGAGGGGCACTTATAGAGGGAGGGGCATGCACTTATAGAGGGAGGGGCATGCACTTATAGAGGGAGGGGCACACTTATAGAGGGAGGGGCACTTATAGAGGGAGGGGCACTTATAGAGGGAGGGGCACTTATAGAGGGAGGGGCATGCACTTATAGAGGGAGGGGCACTTATAGAGGGAGGGGCATGCAGTTATAGAGGGAGGGGCACTTATAGAGGGAGGGGCATGCACTTATAGAGGGAGGGGCACTTATAGAGGGAGGGGCACTTATGAGGGAGGGGCACTTATAGAGGGAGGGGCACTTATAGAGGGAGGGGCATGCACTTATAGAGGGAGGGGCATGCACTTATAGAGGGAGGGGCACTTATAGAGGGAGGGGCATGCACTTATAGAGGGAGGGGCACTTATAGAGGGAGGGGCATACACTTATAGAGGGAGGGGCACTTATTGAGGGAGGGGCATGCACTTATAGAGGGAGGGGCATGCACTTATAGAGGGAGGGGCATGCACTTATAGAGGGAGGGGCATGCACTTATAGAGGGAGGGGCACTTATAGAGGGAGGGGCACTTATAGAGGGAGGGGCACTTATTGAGGGAGGGGCACTTATAGAGGGAGGGGCACTTATAGAGGGAGGGGCATGCACTTATAGAGGGAGGGGCACTTATAGAGGGAGGGGCATGCAGTTATAGAGGGAGGGGCACTTATAGATGAAGAGGCACTTATAGAGGGAGGGGCATGCAGTTATAGAGGGAGGGGCAGTGGAGGGAGGGCACTTATAGAGGGAGGGGCATGCACTTATAGAGGGAGGGGCACTTATTAGAGGGAGGGGCATGCATTAGAGGGAGGGGCACTTATAGAGGGAGGGGCACTTATAGAGGGAGGGGCATCACTTATAGAGGGAGGGGCGCACTTATAGAGGGAGGGGCACTTATAGAGGGAGGGGCACTTATAGAGGGAGGGGCACTGCACTTATAGAGGGAGGGGCACTTATAGAGGGAGGGGCACTTATAGAGGGAGAGGGGCACTTATAGAGGGAGGGGCACTTATAGAGGGAGGGGCACTTATAGAGGGAGGGGCACTTATAGAGGGAGGGGCATTTATAGAGGGAGGGGCACTTATAGAGGGAGGGGCACACTTATAGAGGGAGGGGCATGCACTTATAGAGGGAGGGGCACTTATAGAGAGGAGGGGCACTTATTAGAGGGAGGGGCATAGCACTTATAGAGGGAGGGGCATGCTTATAGAGGGAGGGGCATGCACTTATAGAGGGGAGGGGCACTTATAGAGGGAGGGGCACTTATAGAGGGAGGGGCACTTATAGAGGGAGGGGCACTTATAGAGGGAGGGGCACTTATAGAGGGAGGGGCACTTATAGAGGGAGGGTGCACTTATAGAGGGAGGGGCACTTATAGAGGGAGGGGCACTTATCTAGAGGGAGGGGCACTTATAGAGGAGGGGGGGCACTTATAGAGAGAGGGGCACTTATAGAGGGAGGGGCATGCACTTATAGAGGAGGGGCACTTATGAGGGAGGGAGGGGCACTTATAGAGGGGAGGGGGGCACTTATTGAGGGAGGGGAACTTATTGAGGGAGGGGCACTTATAGAGGGAGGGGCATGCACTTATGAGAGGGAGGGGCACTTATAGAGGGAGGGGCATGCTTATTGAGGGAGGGGCACTTTATAGAGGGAGGGGCACTTATAGAGGGAGGGGCACTTATAGAGGGGGGGCACTTATAGAGGGAGGGGCACTTATTGAGGGAGGGGGCACTTATAGAGGGAGGGGCATGCACTTATAGAGGGAGGGGCACTTATAGAGGAAGGGGCACTTATAGAGGGAGGGGCACTTATAGAGGGAGGGGCATCACTTATAGAGGGAGGGGCACTTATAGAGGGAGGGGCACTTATAGAGGGAGGGGCACTTATAGAGGGAGGGGCACTTATAGAGGGAGGGGCAGCACTTATAGAGGGAGGGGCATGCACTTATAGAGGAGGGGCACACTTATAGAGGGAGGGGCACTTATAGAGGGAGGGGCACTTATAGAGGGAGGGGCACTTATAGAGGGAGGGGCACTTATAGAGGGAGGGCACTTATAGAGGGAGGGCACTTATAGAGGGAGGGGCATGCAGTTATAGAGGGAGGGCATGCACTTATAGAGGGAGGGGCACTTATAGAGGGAGGGCACATGAGAGGGAGGGGCACTTATAGAGGGAGGGGCACTTATAGGAGGGAGGGGCACTTATAGAGGGAGGGGCACTTATAGAGGGAGGGGCACTTATAGAGGGAGGGGCACTTATAGAGGGAGGGGCACTTATAGAGGGAGGGGCACTTATAGAGGGAGGGGCACTTATAGAGGGAGGGGCACTTATAGAGGGAGGGGCACTTATAGAGGGAGGGGCACTTATAGAGGGAGGGGCATGCACTTATAGAGGGAGGGGCATGCACTTATAGAGGGAGGGGCATGCACTTATAGAGGGAGGGGCACTTATAGAGGGAGGGGCACTTATAGAGGGAGGGGCATGCACTTATAGAGGGAGGGGCACTTATAGAGGGAGGGGCATGCACTTATAGAGGGAGGGGCATGCACTTATAGAGGGAGGGGCACTTATAGAGGGAGGGGCACTTATAGAGGGAGGGGCACTTATAGAGGGAGGGGCACTTATAGAGGGAGGGGCACTTATAGAGGGAGGGGCACTTATAGAGGGAGGGGGCACTTAAGAGATTGAGGGAGGGGCACTTATAGAGGGAGGGGCACTTATAGAGGGAGGGACTTATAGAGGGGCACTTTATAGAGGGAGGGGCATGGCACTTATAGAGGGAGGGGCATGCACTTATAGGGGGGGGCAGAGGGGGAGGGGCACTTATAGAGGGAGGGGCACTTATAGAGGGAGGGGCATGCACTTATTGAGGGAGGGGCACTTATAGAGGAAGGGGCACTTAAAGACGGAGGGCACTTATAGAGGGAGGGGCACTTATTGAGGGAGGGGCACTTATAGAGGAAGGGGCACTTAAAGACGGAGGGCACTTATAGAGGGAGGGGCACTTATTGAGGGAGGGGCACTTATAGAGGGAAGGGCACTTATAGAGGGAGGGGCACTTATCTAGGAAGAGGCGCTTATAGAGGGAGGGCCACTTATAGAGGGAGGGGCATGCACTTATAGAGGGAGGGCCACTTATAGAGGGAGGGGCATGCACTTATAGAGGGAGGGGCATGCACTTATAGAGGGAGGGGCACTTATAGAGGGAGAGATGCTATTTACAACAATTACAGTACGTAATACAGTTAAAATATTGGAACATGGTATTTCCTGTTTGTTTTGGTTAAAGCCTATTACTGTAAACTAACACTCTTTTGTATGCGATTTAATTTCGCAAATTTCGCAATCCAAGTTAATTCACATAAGTTTATTTATTGATATGTAAATAAGTTATATATTGATATTGTAAAGCCACAAATCTTTATCTTCTCAAACTTAAAGTGTACACGGAACGGAAAATAATATTTAGATATGTTATTCTCTTTGATCTCCTGACAAGAATGTTGAAAAACGCATCGAAATTGGCCGCTTCAGTATCAAGATACCGCCCTCCGAAGTGCGCGATTTTTACCTGTATATCGAATGCTAATCAGAGAATCGGCCGCTTACGCTGATTTGGGGAATAACCAGATGTGACGTCACGGGGACAATGGCAGTGAGGTGTTTGGTAGTGGGGTTATAGCACAAAGGTGGACATATATGTATTCCGGAAATGGGGTTACGAGAATTATATAATACAGTATACAGTTAAGATAACGTTTTAGTTATATATAGAATAGGAAATATTGCAACTGAAATCAGGCTAAATACATAAGTAGATCAGCGGAAACATGTATAAGTTATATATGTTTTTGGTATAAGCCAGGTGTACCTTGTGTACAAACTTTTAACTAGAAATCTTATGTCTGTTTTAACAGCTTACTAAATTAACAAACCTCGAGAATATTCAATTTTCATTATGTGATCTAAAAACAGATGAATTTGAAAAATGATGGTCATATAATTATCCATTTGAATATGTTACTGTATACATAAAAATTCACTAGGCCTTTGGATTTCAAGAATCAGCATGACAAAGAGAAAATGTGTTAAATGTATTTCATAGTTCAATACATGTAAATATCATCGACATAAATTAGGGGGGGGGGTTAAAAAATAAAAAAAAAAAAGGAAAAACACTTGAGAAATTGAATTTATGATATATAATTCATATATAGCTGTAACAAGTCTCTCTTCCTTTTAAAGCTACATGTACATGTATACCGACATGTGTTATTTTAACAATCTTCAACGGTACATTTTTTGGTCATATAGATTATCATTATTGGTATTCAATAATAATCGATATTGACCAAAATTCACTAAGAATTGCATATCCGAAATCTAGCAACTATCAGAAATATCAAAATTCTGACATTGTGCATTATATTTGCATTGTTTTTCCCGACATGCCATTTGTAAATAATTTTGTTGTTTCTGTTATTAAAATACATATACATGTAACCAGAAACATATATACAAGACTATAAGACTCTTTCATACGTGGATATGAAGGATAGGGATATTCTACCCGAGGGTCACAAAATGTAGTAAAACCAGAGGCTTGCCGAGGGTTTTGCAACATTTTGTGATCCCGAGGGTAGAATATCCCTATCCTTCATATCCACTTATGAAAGAGTATTTTTCTTTCATACCTCGATGTTTTATTGCAATGTTACAACTATAATATCCCCCCATTTTGATAAAAATTCGAAGAAATTCACGACTGGAAGTCAATTTTCCATATATGAAAAATTACGTGATATTTTCAACAAAAAACCCATTGTTTGCATCTTTTATAGTTAAACCAGTCAAATTTGTGAAAAAAATGTTAAAGTTTTACCGTGGAAATAGAAATTTTGTTGACGCCGTGACGTCACGAGGCTTTATTGCATGGGTAGCCATGCAATACAGCCTCAGGCGACATGAGTGTATTGCCCTAGACCAGCCAGTATTACACCCATAGGTATGAAAGAAAAATGTATATGCATGAGTCTTTCTGAAATATATACATCTAGTGATTCATACACTTGTTATATGTTATGTACGGACGGTATATTTTACTGTAAACCAAGGATTTATAAGTGTAAACAAATATGACATTATACAACAATTACATGATGGTCAATCGCTAACTTACCTGTGATCTTACTTTTGACACCTGACGAGAGCTAATCAACAAAGCGTGACAGGTCACTAAACATCTTTCTTACATAATCTGGTTAGCCCCCTCATTAGTCTCGGTTGACCACGCGTTTTAGTTACTGCAGTATACTGGTATAGAGATTTACGCAGCACGACATTGGCAATTTGGAAGTATTTTGATTTTGATACTAGATATTTGGATTAGACATAGACATCTTTAGTCTCTTTTTTTTCGTCTGACCCGTGCATGATTTATTTTTCAATTAAAGACACTAATGATTGAACTTGAGCAAAATATCAACAAGTCGTCGGATGTGCTGTATTATATGAAAGCTGAATGTATTTCCTCAAAAAACAAATGGATCGATTTCATTTCTAACGCAGTTAAAAGATGCATTTACATATATGCAAAAAAATCTGTTTAGAATCATACATTAATTCGTATTGACAGGCCTAGGTTATATGAAAAAGTCAGAAATTTATAAAGCGAGTTTGACCAGTAGACATTTAACGACACGAGACGGGTTTTGGATAACATAATCAAGAATCCTTGGTATAATAATGATGTATATGTGGTTTCTGCAACGTAGGTGGATTATTATGTACATTTTATTGTGTATAAGTATGCAGTAATCGCGCAGAGATGTTCATTTATCAACGAGAGGTACATCAATATATGCATGGTATAAATCCCTATTTTCAAGCATATTCCAAACTCATATCTGTGATTGAGGATAATATTAATAAGGTATCGGACATGTACACTGGTATTCGTGTATTTAAAATTGATATTTACCATTAGATAGTTTTTATTAGATGGCAGACACCGAAAATCGCCACTCTATCTTATGCGAGTAGAGTAGGGCCCGTTGTCCTCGTGACGTCACAGGTCAGGGGTCCGGAATCGGGGTCAGTGGCTTGGGGCTTCAGGTGTGTTCTAGAGAATAGCCGCATTATCTCCAATACCGTAACCACTATGAAGCTCGCACTTTCTTATTCTATATTTTATCCAATAACGCATTTATCAAGCCCTATATACCAAACCATTCCATGTACACTTTTATTTGAAATGGTAATCACTAAATTTCGTAGCCATGAAAAAAAGTTACATTACATTAACTTGGATATCTGAGTAGATATGGAATGATACATTGGTGCTAGTTTGAGTAAATATGGAATAAGACATTGATGTTAGCAAGAGTAAATATGGAATAAGGCATTGATGTTAGCTAGAGTAAATATGGAATAAGATATTGGTGCTAGCTAGAGTAAATATGGAATAAGACATTGGTGCTAGCTAGAATAAATATGGAATAAGATATTGGTGCTAGCTAGAGTAAATATGGAATAAGGCATTGGTGCTAGCTAGAATAAATATGGAATAAGATATTGGTGCTAGCTAGAGTAAATATGGAATAAGATATTGGTGCTAGCTAGAGTAAATATGGAATAAGACATTGGTGCTAGCTAGAGTAAATATGGAATAACACATTGGTGCTAGCTAGAGTAAATATGGAATAACACATTGGTGCTAGCTAGAGTAAATATGGAATAACACATTGGTGCTAGCTAGAGTAAATATGGAATAAGACATTGGTGCTAGCTAGAGTAAATATGGAATAAGACATTGGTGCTAGCTAGAGTAAATATGGAATAAGACATTGGTGCTAGCTAGAGTAAATATGGAATAAGACATTGGTGCTAGCTAGAGTAAATATGGAATAAGACATTGATGTTAGCTAGAGTAAATATTGAATAAGGCATTGGTGCTAGCTAGAATAAATATGGAATAAGATATTGGTGCTAGCTAGAGTAAATATTGAATAAGGCATTGGTGCTAGCTAGAATAAATATGCTAGAATAAATATTGAATAAGACATTGGTGCTAGCTAGAGTAAATATGGAATAAGATATTGGTGCTAGCTAGAGTAAATATGGAATAAGACATTGGTGCTAGCTAGAGTAAATATGGAATAAGACATTGGTGCTAGCTAGAGTAAATATGGAATAAGACCTTGGTGCTAGCAAGAGTAGATATTGAATAAGACATTGTGCTAGCTAGAGTAAATATTGAATAAGACCTTGGTGCTAGCTAGAGTAAATATGGAATAAGACCTTGGTGCTAGCTAGAGTAAATATGGAATAAGACATTGGTGCTAGCTAGAGTAAATATGGAATAAGACATTGGTGCTAGCTAGAGTAAATATATGGAATAAGACATTGGTGCTAGCTAGAGTAAATATATGGAATAAGACATTGGTGCTAGCTAGAGTAAATATAGGAATAAGACATTGGTGCTAGCTAGAGTAAATATGGAATAAGACATTGTGCTAGCTAGAGTAAATATGGAATAAGACATTGATGCTAGCTAGAGTAAATATGGAATAAGACATTGATGCTAGCTAGAGTAAATATGGAATAAAGACATTGGTGCTAGCTAGAGTAAATATGAATAAGACATTGGTGCTAGCTAGAGTAAATATGGAATAAGACATTGGAATGACTTGGTGCTGCTAGAGTAAATATGGAATAAGACATTGGTGCTAGCTAGAGTAAATATGGAATAAGACATTGGTGCTAGCTAGAGTAAATATGGAATAAGACATTGGTGTTAGCTAGAGTAAATATGGAATAAGACATTGGTGCTAGCTAGAGTAAATATGGAATAAGACATTGTGCTAGCTAGAGTAAATATGGAATAAGACATTGATGTTAGCTAGAGTAAATATGGAATAAGACATTGATGTTAGCTAGAGTAAATATGGAATAAGACATTGGTGCTAGCTAGAGTAAATATGGAATAAGGCATTGGTGCTAGCTAGAATAAATATGGAATAAGTCATTGGTGAAAGCTAAAGTAAATATAGAATAAGACATTGGTGCTAGCTAGAGTAAATATGGAATAAGACATTGGTGCTAGCTAGAGTAAATATGGAATAAGACATTGGTGCTAGCTAGAGTAAATATGGAATAAGACATTGGTGCTAGCTAGAGTAAATATGGAATAAGACATTGGTGCTAGCTAGAGTAAATATGGAATAAGACACTATTGGTGCTAGCTAGAGTAAATATGGAATAAGACATTGGTGCTAGCTAGAGTAAATATGGAATAAGACATTGGTGCTAGCTAGAGTAAATATGGAATAAGACATTGGTGCTAGCTAGAGTAAATATGGAATAAGACATTGGTGCTAGCTAGAGTAAATATGGAATAAGATATTGGTGCTAGCTAGAGTAAATATGGAATAAGACATTGGTGCTAGCTAGAGTAAATATGGAATAAGACATTGGTGCTAGCTAGAGTAAATATGGAATAAGACATTGGTGCTAGCTAGAGTAAATATGGAATAAGACATTGGTGCTAGCTAGAGTAAATATGGAATAAGACATTGGTGCTAGCTAGAGTAAATATGGAATAAGACATTGGTGCTAGCTAGAGTAAATATGGAATAAGACATTGGTGCTAGCTAGAGTAAATATGGAATAAGACATTGGTGCTAGCTAGAGTAAATATAGAATAAGATATTGGTGCTAGCTAGAGTAAATATGGAATAAGACATTGGTGCTAGCTAGAGTAAATATGGAATAAGGCATTGGTGCTAGCTAGAGTAAATATGGAATAAGATATTGGTGCTAGCTAGAGTAAATATGGAATAAGACATTGGTGCTAGCTAGAGTAAATATAGAATAAGATATTGGTGCTAGCTAGAGTAAATATTGAATAAGATATTGGTGCTAGCTAGAGTAAATATGGAATAAGACATTGGTGCTAGCTAGAGTAAATATGGAATAAGGCATTGGTGCTAGCTAGAGTAAATATGGAATAAGATATTGGTGCTAGCTAGAGTAAATATGGAATAAGACATTGGTGCTAGCTAGAGTAAATATGGAATAAGACATTGGTGCTAGCTAGAGTAAATATGGAATAAGACATTGGTGCTAGCTAGAGTAAATATGGAATAAGACATTGGTGCTAGCAGAGTAAATATGGAATAAGGTATTGGTGCTAGCTAGAGTATAATATGGAATAAGACATTGGTGCTAGCTAGAGTAAATATGAATAAGACATTGGTGCTAGCTAGAGTAAATATGGAATAAGACATTGGTGCTAGCTAGAGTAAATATGGAATAAGACATTGGTGCTAGCTAGAGTAAATATGGAATAAGACATTGGTGATGCTAGCTAGAGTAAATATGGAATAAGACATTGGTGCTAGCTAGAGTAAATATGGAATAAGACATTGGTGCTAGCTAGAGTAAATATGGAATAAGACATTGGTGCTAGCTAGAGTAAATATGGAATAAGACATTGGTGCTAGCTAGAGTAAATATGGAATAAGACATTGGTGCTAGCTAGAGTAAATATGGAATAAGATATTGGTGCTAGCTAGAGTAAATATGGAATAAGACATTGGTGCTAGCTAGAGTAAATATGGAATAAGACATTGGTGCTAGCTAGAGTAAATATGGAATAAGACATTGGTGCTAGCTAGAGTAAATATGGAATAAGACTTGGTGCTAGCTAGAGTAAATATGGAATAAGACATTGGTGCTAGCTAGAGTAAATATGGAATAAGACATTGGTGCTAGCTAGAGTAAATATATGGAATAAGACATTGGTGCTAGCTAGAGTAAATATGGAATAAGACATTGGTGCTAGCTAGAGTAAATATGGAATAAGACATTGGTGCTAGCTAGAGTAAATATGGAATAAGACATTGGTGCTAGCTAGAGTAAATATGGAATAAGACCTTGGTGCTAGCTAGAGTAAATATGGAATAAGACATTGGTGCTAGCTAGAGTAAATATGGAATAAGACATTGGTGCTAGCTAGAGTAAATATTGAATAAGACATTGATGCTGCTAGCTAGAGTAAATATGGAATAAGACATTGGTGCTAGCTAGAGTAAATATGGAATAAGACATTGGTGCTAGCTAGAGTAAATATGGAATAAGACATTGGTGCTAGCTAGAGTAAATATGGAATAAGACATTGGTGCTAGCTAGAGTAAATATGGAATAAGATATTGGTGCTAGCTAGAGTAAATATGGAATAAGGACATTGGTGCTAGCTAGAGTAAATATGGAATAAGACATTGGTGCTAGCTAGAGTAAATATGGAATAAGATATTGGTGCTAGCTAGAGTAAATATGGAATAAGACATTGGTGCTAGCTAGAGTAAATATAGAATAAGATATTGGTGCTAGCTAGAGTAAATATGGAATAAGACATTGGTGCTAGCTAGAGTAAATATGGAATAAGACATTGGTGCTAGCTAGAGTAAATATGGAATAAGACATTGGTGCTAGCTAGAGTAAATATGGAATAAGACATTGGTGCTAGCTAGAGTAAATTGGAATAAATATGGAATAAGACATTGGTGCTAGCTAGAGTAAATATGGAATAAGATATTGGTGCTAGCTAGAGTAAATATGGAATAAGACATTGGTGCTAGCTAGAGTAAATATGGAATAAGACATTGGTGCTAGCTAGAGTAAATATGGAATAAGATATTGGTGCTAGCTAGAGTAAATATGGAATAAGACATTGGTGCTAGCTAGAGTAAATATGGAATAAGACATTGGTGCTAGCTAGAGTAAATATGGAATAAGATATTGGTGCTAGCTAGAGTAAATATGGAATAAGACATTGGTGCTAGCTAGAGTAAATATGGAATAAGACATTGGTGCTAGCTAGAGTAAATATGGAATAAGACATTGGTGCTAGCTAGAGTAAATATGGAATAAGACATTGATGTTAGCTAGAGTAAATATGGAATAAGATATTGGTGCTAGCTAGAGTAAATATGGAATAAGACATTGGTGCTAGCTAGAGTAAATATGGAATAAGACATTGGTGCTAGCTAGAGTAAATATGGAATAAGACATTGGTGCTAGCTAGAGTAAATATGGAATAAGACATTGATGTTAGCTAGAGTAAATATGGAATAAGACATTGGTGCTAGCTAGAGTAAATATGGAATAAGACATTGGTGCTAGCTAGCTAGATGTAAATATGGAATAAGACATTGATGCTAGCTAGAGTAAATATGGAATAAGGCATTGGTGCTAGCTAGAAGTAAATATGGAATAAGACATTGGTGCTAGCTAGAGTAAATATGGAATAAGACATTGGTGCTAGCTAGAGTAAATATGGAATAAGATATTGGTGCTAGCTAGAGTAAATATGGAATAAGACATTGGTGCTAGCTAGAGTAAATATGGAATAAGATATTGGTGCTAGCTAGAGTAAATATTGAATAAGACATTGGTGCTAGCTAGAGTAAATATGGAATAAGGCATTGGTGCTAGCTAGAGTAAATATGGAATAAGACCTTGGTGCTTAGCTAGAGTAAATATGGAATAAGACCATTGGTGCTAGCTAGAGTAAATATGGAATAAGACATTGGTGCTAGCTAGAGTAAATATGGAATAAGACCTTGATGCTAGCTAGAGTAAATATGGAATAAGACCTTGGTGCTAGCTAGAGTAAATATGGAATAAGACATTGGTGCTAGCTAGAGTAAATATGGAATAAGACATTGATGCTAGCTAGAGTAAATATGGAATAAGACATTGATGTTAGCTAGAGTAAATATGGAATAAGACATTGATGTTAGCTAGAGTAAATATGAATAAGAGCTGGTAAATATGGAATAAGACATTGTGTTAGCTAGAGTAAATATGGAATAAGACATTGGTGCTAGCTAGAGTAAATATGGAATAAGACCTTGGTGCTAGCTAGAGTAAATATGGAATAAGACATTGGTGCTAGCTAGAGTAAATATGGAATAAGACATTGGTGCTAGCTAGAGTAAATATGGAATAAGACATTGGTGCTAGCTAGAGTAAATATGGAATAAGACATTGGTGCTAGCTAGAGTAAATATGGAATAAGACATTGGTGCTAGCTAGAGTAAATATGGAATAAGACATTGGTGCTAGCTAGAGTAAATATGGAATAAGACATTGGTGCTAGCTAGAGTAAATATGGAATAAGACTTGGTGCTAGCTAGAGTAAATATGGAATAAGCATGGTGCTAGCTAGAGTAAATATGGAATAAGACATTGGTGCTAGCTAGAGTAAATATGGAATAAGACCTTGGTGCTAGCTAGAGTAAATATGGAATAAGACATTGGTGCTAGCTAGAGTAAATATGGAATAAGACATTGGTGCTAGCTAGCTAGAATAAATATGGAATAAGACATTGGTGCTAGCTAGAGTAAATATGGAATAAGATATTGGTGCTAGCTAGAGTAAATATGGAATAAGACATTGGTGCTAGCTAGAGTAAATATTGAATAAGGCATTGGTGCTAGCTAGAATAAATATGGAATAAGATATTGGTGCTAGCTAGAGTAAATATGGAATAAGATATTGGTGCTAGCTAGAGTAAATATGGAATAAGACCTTGGTGCTAGCAAGAGTAGATATTGAATAAGACATTGTGCTAGCTAGAGTAAATATGGAATAAGACCTTGATGTTAGCTAGAGTAAATATAGAATAAGACATTGATGTTAGCTAGAGTAAATATAGAATAAGACATTGATGTTAGCTAGAGTAAATATGGAATAAGACATTGGTGCTAGCTAGAGTAAATATGGAATAAGACATTGGTGCTAGCTAGAGTAAATATGGAATAAGACATTGGTGCTAGCTAGAGTAAATATGGAATAAGACATTGGTGCTAGCTAGAGTAAATATGGAATAAGACATTGGTGCTAGCTAGAGTAAATATGGAATAAGACATTGGTGCTAGCTAGAGTAAATATGGAATAAGACATTGGTGCTAGCTAGAGTAAATATGGAATAAGACATGGAGTTAGCTAGAGAGTAAATATGGAATAAGACATTGGTGCTAGCTAGAGTAAATATGGAATAAGACATTGGTGCTAGCTAGAGTAAATATGGAATAAGACATTGGTGCTAGCTAGAGTAAAAATGGAATAAGACATTGGTGCTAGCTAGAGTAAATATGGAATAAGATATTGGTGCTAGCTAGAGTAAATATGGAATAAGGATTGGTGCTAGCTAGAGTAAATATGGAATAAGACATTGGTGCTAGCTAGAGTAAATATGGAATAAGATATTGGTGCTAGCTAGAGTAAATATGGAATAAGACATTGGTGCTAGCTAGAGTAAATATGGAATAAGACATTGGTGCTAGCTAGAGTAAATATGGAATAAGATATTGGTGCTAGCTAGAGTAAATATGGAATAAGACATTGGTGCTAGCTAGAGTAAATATGGAATAAGACATTGGTGCTAGCTAGAGTAAATATGGAATAAGATATTGGTGCTAGCTAGAGTAAATATGGAATAAGACATTGGTGCTAGCTAGAGTAAATATGGAATAAGAATTGGTGCTAGCTAGAGTAAATATGGAATAAGACATTGGTGCTAGCTAGAGTAAATATGGAATAAGACATTGGTGCTAGCTAGAGTAAATATGGAATAAGACATTGATGTTAGCTAGAGTAAATATAGAATAGATATTGGTGCTAGCTAGAGTAAATATTGAATAAGACATTGGTGCTAGCTAGAGTAAATATGGAATAAGACATTGGTGCTAGCTAGAGTAAATATGGAATAAGACATTGGTGCTAGCTAGAGTAAATATGGAATAAGACATTGGTGCTAGCTAGAGTAAATATGGAATAAGATATTGTGCTAGCTAGAGTAAATATGAATAAGACATTGGTGCTAGCTAGAGTAAATATGGAATAAGACATTGGTGCTAGCTAGAGTAAATATGGAATAAGACATTGGTGCTAGCTAGAGTAAATATGGAATAAGACATTGGTGCTAGCTAGAGTAAATATGGAATAAGACATTGGTGCTAGCTAGAGTAAATATGGAATAAGACATTGGTGCTAGCTAGAGTAAATATTGAATAAGATATTGGTGCTAGCTAGAGTAAATATGAATATGTAATAAGATATTGGTGCTAGCTAGAGTAAATATGGAATAAGACATTGGTGCTAGCTAGAGTAAATATTGAATAAGACCTTGGTGCTAGCTAGAGTAAATATGGAATAAGACCTTGGTGCTAGCATAGAGTAGATATGGATAATGTGCACTATTGGTGCTAGCTAGAGTAAATATGGAATAAGACATTGGTGCTAGCTAGAGTAAATATGGAATAAGACCTTGGTGCTAGCTAGAGTAAATATGGAATAAGAATAAGACTAGCTTGAATAAGACCTTGGTGCTAGCTAGAGTAAATATAGAATAAGACATTGATGCTAGCTAGAGTAAATATGGAATAAGACATTGGTGCTAGCTAGAGTAAATATAGAATAAGACATTGATGTTAGCTAGAGTAAATATGGAATAAGACATTGGTGCTAGCTAGAGTAAATATGGAATAAGACATTGGTGCTAGCTAGAGTAAATATGGAATAAGACATTGGTGCTAGCTAGAGTAAATATGGAATAAGACATTGGTGCTAGCTAGAGTAAATATAGAATAAGACATTGATGTTAGCTAGAGTAAATATGGAATAAGACATTGGTGCTAGCTAGAGTAAATATGGAATAAGACATTGGTGCTAGCTAGAGTAAATATGGAATAAGACATTGGTGCTAGCTAGAGTAAATATGGAATAAGACATTGGTGCTAGCTAGAGTAAATATGGAATAAGACATTGGTGCTAGCTAGAGTAAATATGGAATAAGACATTGATGCTAGCTAGAGTAAATATGGAATAAGACATTGGTGCTAGCTAGAGTAAATATGGAATAAGACCTTGGTGCTAGCTAGAGTAAATATGGAATAAGGCATTGGTGCTAGCTAGATGAAATATGGAATAAGATATTGGTGCTAGCTAGAGTAAATATGGAATAAGACATTGGTGCTAGCTAGAGTAAATATGGAATAAGACATTGGTGCTAGCTAGAGGTAAATATGGAATAAGGCATTGGTGCTAGCTAGAATAAATATGGAATAAGATATTGGTGCTAGCTAGAGTAAATATTGAATAAGACATTGGTGCTAGCTAGAGTAAATATGGAATAAGAATTGGTCTAGCTAGAGTAAATATGGAATAAGACATTGGTGCTAGCTAGAGTAAATATGGAATAAGACATTGTGTGTAGCTAGAGTAAATATGGAATAAGACATTGGTGCTAGCTAGAGTAAATATGGTGCTATAAGACCATTGGTGTAGCTAGAGTAAATATGGAATAAGACATTGGTGCTAGCTAGAGTAAATATGGAATAAGACCTTGGTGCTAGCTAGAGTAAATATGAATAAGACATTGGTGCTAGCTAGAGTAAATATGGAATAAGATATTGGTGCTAGCTAGAGTAAATATGGAATAAGATATTGGTGCTAGCTAGAGTAAATATGGAATAAGACATTGGTGCTAGCTAGAGTAAATATGGAATAAGGTATTGGTGCTAGCTAGAATAAATATGGAATAAGACATTAGTGCTAGCTAGAGTAAATATAGAATAAGATATTGGTGCTAGCTAGAGTAAATATGGAATAAGACATTGGTGCTAGCTAGAGTAAATATGGAATAAGACATTGGTGCTAGCTAGAGTAAATATGGAATAAGATATTGGTGCTAGCTAGAGTAAATATGGAATAAGACATTGGTGCTAGCTAGAGTAAATATGGAATAAGACATTGATGCTAGCAAGAATAAATATGGAATAAGACATTGGTGCTTGCTAGAATAAATATGGAATAAGTCATTGGTGAAAGCTAAAGTAAATATAGAATAAGACATTGGTGCTATTTAGAGTAAATGTAGAAAAAGACGTTGGTGCTTATAGCTAGGGGGAAAATGAAATAATACATAAAATAATACATTAGTGCCAGCTAGAGTAAATACAGATCTGTGTAAAATTGTAGCTCCCCTGGACAATAACATCCTGGTGCACACTCGGGCTCTCCAGACTATCTACAGGTGTCTCACTGGCTCACGATTCGACTGCAGCAGGTTCGGATCACACTGGGAGGAAATAGGATTTCAAGGTCAGTAAAACTCTTGTAATAGTTATGAATCAGATCAACCACTGGCGACAGTGACCAAGTAGTTCAATCGGTAGAGCAAAATAGCTGGTATTAGTAGGTCCTGGCTTCGAACCCAGCTATCCATGTTTCCACTCTTAATGTCTTTCTTGTAATCTTATTAAACCTTACTAGCCTCAAAATATTTATTGTTCAATTGTTGGATACAGAGGATTCTTTGTGGATGCAATGATTTTAAATCAATGATTGATTATTTATTGATGCTAATTGATTTTAGTACCCATTTTTAACTGTATATTAGAACAAACAGATAAAGCCAGTTATTTTTCGCGGGGATGATATTTTCGCAGGGATGATATTTTCGCGATTTTGCAGCACATTCCTATGATTGCGAAAATTTGATTCGTGAATTAATGATTGAATGATATCTATCTTTAAAATTCATATCGTTAAAATTTAAAATTGCTAACATAACATTTTCTCGTTTTTAGATCAAATTGTGAAAATTTTGGTCTGCAAATAAATGACTATATGGTATATGTAATGTGAATTAGTAGAACTCAGCAGTAACCTGTCATCAAAATCATTCCAAGTGTCATCCATAGCAATAAGATGACACAACCATATCTACAGTCTATTTGTCAGCACAAACTAGTCCATTTCTCAATGCAATTTTAGTTCATTTCTTACTATAAGTCCATTCATCAGCACAGTCCAGTCCATTTCTTTTTTAAAAACTACATAATGTAGTCTGTTTTTCAGCACAGACTGGTCCATTTCTCAGCACAGTATTGTCTTTAACTTCACAGTGTAGTCCTATATTTCTTCACAGTTTAGTTTTGTTTCATAGCCATGTCCATTTCTTAGTACTCTCTAGTCCAGTTGTCAGCACAGACCAGACCATTTCTATAAATTAATTTAGTCCATGCTATTCTTTCTTGATGTGCCACTGTTAAGCAGGGTTAAACCATACACCTTGGGTATTTACCTTACTTAGCTTATAGGTGGCATTGCTTACATATCAAATGAAATCACCATAGCGTATGAGAAAATCATATAAAAAATCATCTTTGTCATATGACTTTTACTGAATTAAGTTTGTGTTTTATGTTTTAGGTAACGACCCATCCACAGATTTACGAGGGACTGGTGTTCTGGGCCTTCTGAACCTTGTACATTTACTAAGGAACCCAAAACGTCAATCTTTGGCACAGGAAATCTACAAACTTTCTCTCCATCCTACTCAAGTAAGATCTGTATATATCTTCTGTATTCACTGTTATATCTTTCAGGGCACATGGAAAAAAAAATTTTCAAAGTGAAAAATTGTGTTAAAATTGTGAATTTTCAGAATCAGTAGGACAAAAAACCTTCGGTATTTAAAAAAAAAAAAGTACTGCACATTTATACGTATATTGTGACCAATTAAAATTGACGTTTCCGTTTGTTTTACTATAACGCCGCGTAACATTGACATTGCATGTACTTCCTGATAAAGGGGAAGGTAAGATGATTATCACGACAGTACAGTCAGAATCAGGCCATGACATTTAGAGTATGTCGCCATGGATACAGGGTGTGATTATCATCAGATTCCACTTGATAAGTAAGAGTTACCGTATTTCACTGCAAATAAGACCCCCCACCTATTTTGACACATTTTCAGACTTAGGGGGGATGTCTGCAAATAAGACCCCCACCTATTTTTCAGTTTACTGGATGATGGATTTGAGCAATGGAGTAATTAAAAATATCACCAAAATGACTTTGTATCGGAACTTCTTTTTGTTTGTTTTATCGGCATAGAAAAATCACGTAGTAAACAACTGTTTGTGTGCTTGTTATTTTTGTCATTTAATTCAAGTTAATTCACAGGTGATTTAATTTAATCATCAATAAATACGAATTGTGGACAGTGCTCATGTTTAATTGGAGGTTATTTTCAACAAAATACGCCATTATATGTTTCCATGAACACTTCATATCGGCATGAACAACACGTTTTAGAGTTCGTACGGCTTGTCATTTTTTACATGAATCGGCAAAGATATTCGTCATTGATGCAGATCGTTTCTGCAGTCGTGGATTCTAACTCAATACAATCATTACCAAAAACATCTACTTAAGGCATTTACAGTTTCAAATATGTTTATTTGTGAACGTAACGTACCTGTAGTTCACGATCAGTTGGAGAAACCATGCTTTACTTTTCGGCTGCCATGTTTTGTTTACGCAGTCAGTATAATATGATTAGCCGCAAAGTTTCGTATTTTACTCTAGATACAAAAATACTTGCTACGATGTTTTAATGCAATTAATACTAGGATTAATATCTGAAATGTTATCAAACTATCTTCGTATCAATAGCAATACTGATCAAATTCCCAAACACAACCTGGTGTGAAAGTATGGCTTCCATTTTAACAACTGCATCAGTGCATGTCGGCACGTTGAAGTTAAATCACGATCGTTTGCTCATTTGGTTGGGACAAATGTACGTAAATTCCTGTTTATGAACGAATTTGATATGTAAATGTTTGCAGTGAATTTTAAATAGGCTTGAGTCTGAATGGCGATTATCCTTCCGATTCACGGCGATTGATTCACGTGTTTCGAAAAAAATAACCGAATTTGAATATTTTCTAAATAACGATACAATTATTAAAACTTCTGGATTAAAATGACATTGCTTATGATGCTGTTTCTTCGTTTTGATTCATTGGTGAATGTCCGCGTGACTCTTGTAAAAATGTCCGTTTCCCTTTCAGACTTACGTTACAACTGCCCTAGTATTGTTTGTATTTTACTTTGTCATACCATTTGATTTAATTTTACTCCAAGATGGCGATCTCATAGATCGATGTTATCAGGCGGGTTGTCTGCAAATAAGACCCCCCACCACTTTTGACCTTTATTTCTTCTCTGGGAGGGGGGTCTTATTTGCGGTGAAATACGGTATCAAACAGATACACTTTATATCAAGAAATGAATGTTTGTATTCATTGAAATTTAAAGTGTCTCGTAATCGATGGTAGTCAGGGTAGACAATACTAAGGTGTTCATTTTCCGCAGTTAACGGTCAATTGATCACAACTAAAAAATTGGTCAAGTTGTCAAAATACATGGACAGAGATTAAGAGACATGTTTAAACCTGTTTTGATATTTTTTTGGCAAAAAACTCTGAATTTGAGTAGATTTTAGAATTTAGTGTAAAACAATTCCTGAAACACTGGTCAAGATACACTTAGTTTGTATCGTTACACTAAGATTGAAGGGAATATATTGCCTGGTTCTAGTACTTTGGGGATGGAAAAAAAAGATTTTTTAGAATTTGTGTGAACGTATACTTTTGAGCTTGCTTCCCTTTGGCGTCGGCGTTGGAAATCCCAGGTTAAGATTTTGGTGGTGTAATTACCATTAATAGAATCTTACATGGGTCTGTCAGGTGGACAGGGATATCTCAGCCTGAGTGAACAAATATAGCTGAACAACCCAAGGCTTGCCAAGGGTTGGCGGCCAATATCTTTTATGAGGGTTGAGATATCCCTGTCCACCTGACAGGCCCAGGTAAGATTCTTTTTCTCCTATTCTTTAAAGAAACATTATGAAAATGCAGTTATATACATATAGAAACTTCCAAAGCACCGCTTTTCAGTGTGTAAAAAATCATGACGTTGTCAACAATAGACACTGCATGTAATGATGATGTTGCATCATTGTCTAGCGCATGTGAAATGTCTTTTCCCTTCCTCGGTGAAAGACAGTTAAGTCTTTTCCCTGTCAAGTATGGGAGAAACTGTTATCTGTAACATTTTGGATTATAATTGTTGTGATTTCCAGCTATTCGCCAGCTTCTAATTCCTCAAATGACCTAACTACTACAATTTTCACTCGTAATTATGCAAGGTTTTAGGCACAATGGTGTATAGGTTGCAATCCTGATTTTCAGGGTCTTTGAATCCTGTCTTTTTAACAAGTCTTTTGTAATTGTTATTACTTAGCTAGATCAGTTCCTAGGGTTTGAACTGTCACTGGTAGTATAAAAACACTAAGATTATCTTCTTAGATAATTTGATATAAACCATAGACTGAATTTAACAAGACACAAAATTAACATTACAATCACTAAGATTTCTACAGAACCTTAGATTCCGCTATAATCACACAGGGCATTATTATGTCCCCTTAGCACAGTGTGATTATTACTACACATCAAATATTCAGTCTATCCGGAGCTCTCCGGTTTCGTCTAAAAGGATACCTAGACACTGGAATTGTTTTCGGAGTCGAGGCTTCTTTTCCTCGTCCCTCTGGAGATATGGGTTGAGCCACAGCTGGAGAAGTTGATCTAGCCGTGCCTAGTTTCTGTGATCCTTCAGAGATGGTCTTTTCAGAATTTGGAGCCGCAGCATCTCCTCTGTCAGATAGAAGTACCACCGGGGGTGCTAAATGAGCGTTACTGAAATCCACTCCTAATGACTGTGTCCTTCTCATTTGATCCACATGTCTACGCCAGACAGCGCCCTCTCTAGTTTTGACTCTGTATGTAAGTGGACCCAACTTTTCACTCACTGTTCCGTGTATCCATGGAATCTTTCCACGATAATCATACACCATAACTGACTGTCCTAGATCAAAGCTACGTATTTACCGTTCCAGTATGTTTAGCGAACATCATTTTCTCCTGTTCTCTTTTTACTCGATCTTCAACAGCAGGTCTCATGAGATCCATCCTTGACCGTAAACTTCGACCAATCAGTAGTTTTGCTGGTGTCTCTCCTGTTGTATGATGAGTCGTATTTCTGTTAGTCAAACCACTTTTCATAATTGCCGCCAAAAACAAATTAGAAACTGTAACAGGAACGATTTACGCTTCTAACACTCCAACACTGATGGTTTGTGGATAGTGTACATGTAGGGTTATTCAGGTTAACAACAAAATGGCTACTGCAGCATGCATCAAACTAGGCCTATCTACGATCTCATCTCTGTTGTATACCTGCTTACAAGTTATATAACATTAATTTATTGCAATTGGAATCTAATATAGCTTTGATTAAAATGTGATTGCTGATAAGAATGTGCAGTTTTAGCGGATTGGAGGCAGGTAGGTACTCGGTACAGGTGTGACTTCTTTACCAGTGCTCCAGTTCGCAAACAGCTAACAGTTGAGTGAATCTTTCAATTGGCTTGGGATATTCTACCAATTAGTGTCACTGACCCTTGCTAATATACACTTTATTGGGGGCTGGGCATCACATAATACACACATACACAAGTCTGATGGGCAGTGGTAGTAAAAATGTGAAGCGTCAGATTGACGCACAGCATGCAAAGATCGTGCGTCAAAATAAATTTTGCTGCGTCAATGACCCGAGGTCTTGGGTTAATGGATGCCCTGAAGTGAACAGAAATGTACTCAATCTCTGGTTGATAGGTTTGCCCTCCTTTTTCATGGCACTTTTGAATGTTTCGACAAATCTCTCCGCTAATCCATTCGTTCGTGGATGATATGGAGATGATGTAATGTGTTTTACACCGTTGTTTCTCAGAAATGACTTGAACTCCTCAGCAACGAACTGGGGGCCATTGTCTGATACCAACTGTTTGAGTAGACCAAATCTTGAGAAAATGTCTCTTAGTACGTTGATTGTAGCCGAAGCTGTGGTTGAACTCATCTGTATAACTTCCGGCCACTTGGAAAGTGAGACCACCAGGATTAGAAACATGTATCCCTTAAATGGTCCCGCAAAATCCACGTGTAGACGTTCCCATGGTTGCGAAGTCCACTCCCAGGGGTGTACCGGTGCCGCTTTGGGTTTTGGTAAGTATTGTTGACATTCCGGACATGATAAACACTGGTTCTCAATGTCTTTATCGATATTTGGCCACCAGACGTAGGACCTTGCTGCTGACTTCATCTTTACAATTCCCATGTGTCCCTCGTGGAGTTCATTTAAAACGTCCTTGCAACATGTCTCTGGAACAATTATTCGATTTCTGTACAGCAGACAATTCTGGTGACACGACAGTTCGGTGAACTTTGTATAGTACGGATGAAACTGTTCTCTGCAATACATTTCTGCGATAGAGTAGGACCTCTCTGTGTTTCTCTTTGAATCCGAGTACTGGTTACTGGTAGTTTATCAACTTGTGATGCATAAAATACGGATGCAGTATCTTCATCTCCTCTGAGATGGATAGTGGTAGCCTGCTGAGACCATCAGCATTACTATGTGCATGAGTATTGCGATATTCAATGCATTATGTATGTCCTGATAGATATAACGCGGACCTCTGTAGGCGTGCTGCTGTCATTGCTGGAATCCCAGTTTTAGGATTAAGAATGCTGACTAGGTGTTTGTGGTCAGTAACCAGAGTGAAACGTCATCCAAACAGGTAAGTGTGAAACTTCTGTACACCCCAATATAGCCCTAGAGCTTCTTTGTCGATTTGCGCATATCCTTTTTCAGCTTTGGTAAGTGATATCGAGGCAAAAGCTATCGCCCTTTCTGAACCATCATCCATCAAATGAGAAAGCACACTGCCTAGTCCATATGGCGAGGCATCGCATGCCAATTTCACAGGACGCTGGGGGTCGTAATGACATAATATATCTTGTGACGTCATTAACTCCTTCACTTGCTGAAATGACTTGTCGCACTCTGAAGTCCATACCCATGGTTTGTTCGCCTGTAGTAATTCATTCAATGGTCCGAGCATGGACGAAAGGTTAGGCAAGAATTGCCGTTAATAGTTCATTAGCCCTAGATAGGACCGTAGCTGGTGTAGATTTTCTGGTTTAGGTGCTCTTAATACCGCATCTACTTTATCTGAAGACTTCTGTAGACCTTAATCCGTGATGACATGTCCACAATACGTGATACAGTCTTTGAAAAATTTGCATTTGTCCCTGTTGACTTTTAATCCATAGTTCTCAAGTCTATCGAGTACTGTCTTCAGGTTGTTTAAGTGTTCCTCATCCGTCTTCCCACTAATAACCATGTCGTCTAGGATACACGATGTAAATGGAATTCTTTGTAAAATATTGTCCATGGCACATTGCCAAATAGCTGGGGCCGACGCTACTCCGAATTGTAGTCGGTTACATTGGTACAGCCCTTTATGTGTATTGATTGTCAAAAGTTCCCTTGATGATTCATCCATTTCCATTTGATGGTAAGCCTGAGTAAGATCTATCTTAGAGAATCATTTTCCCCCTCCTAGTGAAGCGAAAATGTCCTCAATCTGTGGCAATGGATACTGGTCAATCTTCAGAACTTGATTTATGGACACTTTGTAATCTCCACATAACCTCACATTACCATTTTTCTTCACAACTGGTACAATTGGAGAAGCCCATTTGCTAGATTTTACAGGAGTGATGATACCGGTCTGTTCTAACCGCTGTAATTCCTCCTCCAACTTAGGCTTAAGTGAATATGGAACTGGTCTAGCTATGTGAAACTTAGGCGTTGCATTCTCTTCTAATTAGTGTTTAGCTTTAATGTCCTTCATTTTTTCTATTCCTTCATTGAAAACTGTCTTGTGACTGTTTAAGATATCTTGAAGTCTCTTATCAGTAGCATCCTTAGGTTCAAGTGCTTTCAGTACTTTGATTTCCTGCCTGTTTAATGTAAACTTTGTAAGTCTGTCCCTACCGAACAGGGCTGGTCCTGTTTGCTGAACCACTATAAGATCCATTTTTTCTGTCTTGTTGTTGATAGTTACGGGCACATGCACTACTCCTAATGGCACTATGTTCTCACCGGTGTAAGTTTTAAGTCTCATTTTTGTCTTTTTCACGGGTAGATCACTGAGATCTTTCCTGTAAAACTCATCAGGAATCAACGATACAGAGGACCCGGTGTCCAATTCCATTGACAAAGAATGACCATTGATCGACGGCTGTAGTACAATAGGGTCTACACTGTATAAACTGTGCACATGTAGTATAGGCTCATAGGAATCCTCCTGTGGAGCTTGTTCCTCAACAAACTTAACATTCTTACCTCGTTTGCTGTGTTGACCTTTAAAACTTCTTTTCTTTGACAAGCATGCTTTTTCTATGTGCCATTTTTTTTAACAGTAGTTACAGATTGTCTCTGCATGACGACAATTTTCCACTCGGTGTGGTCCAGCACATCTATAACATGGTTTTTTCAAAGCACTAGATCGTATTGGAGTTTTCAGCTGAGGTGACAAAGTTTTATTGGAGTTACTTCCCTTACCTCTGGTGTGTAGTTTGTTTACTGCCCCGGCGACATGCCTCTGCTCACATAGCTCCACTGCATCCTTGTTGGCAGTTTCCATGGCAACCGCAAGTGCAATTGCCTTGTCGAGTGTGAGAGTACGTTCAGATAATAAACGCTTCTGAATATTTTCTGTATTAATGCCACACACTAGTCTGTCTCTTAGAGTGTCGTTCAGGCTATCCTCAAAATTTCAGTGTAATAAAAGTTTTTTTTATTTCAGCTACATAACTCATGATCCCTTCATCTTGTTGCTGATCGCGTCTGTGGAACCTAAAGCGCTCTGCTATTACTAACGGTTGCGGATTTAAATGTCCGTTCAGAAATTCGAGTATTTGGGCATATGTGAGTTCCACTGGTTTGGCTGGTGCAGCGATGTTTTTAAGTAAACTATATGTCTTTGGCCCAATAACGGATAGGAATGAGGCAACTTTCAAATCGTAACTCACCCCATTAGTAGTGAAACACAGTTCCACGCGCTCCGTGTAACTTTCCCAAGTTTTGACTGCTTCATCGAATTGGCCAATTTGGCCGATTGACCGTGGAGGTAGAGATGGCTGTTCGCCCATCTTTCCTGCAATTTTTGAGGCGTGCCAGTGGATTAAGAATCCTGTCCTCGTCGCCAAAATATGTTGCGTCTCAACATACTACACTACACGTGGTCACCATTTTAGGAACTACTTTGTTCATGTCACACTACCAGATACATTCACTTATAGTATCCCTACGCTAGGAGATTGTAATAAATGAACCCAGCTTGATATTTCCGGAATAAACATATTATAATAGTAAATACACAACAACTTATACTCTGGAAAATATAGTATTATTACCAGGTAGACCTTTCAACGGAAGTAAAAGTTAATAAAAAATTTTTTCACCAGAACTTTCCATTCTGTGTGATGGGTATCAACATGTCGAGGATAGCTATCCAGGCACTCAGGGAGGACTGTCTGAACAAGTAGGTATACATGTAATAAAGTCATTTTTGGGGATTAATTTAAGAATATCTGTAATGTGTATATGAAATTCAATAAATAAATGTTGACATTTTTGAACAATAAAAAATGCTTACAAAATATTTCTACTAAATGATACGTCCTGAAAAATTAGCCTTTCATTCAGTGTTTGTTTAATCAATACTTTTCCACAGTTACCTAAAAGGTAAACTAATATTTATTGGAAAGGGAGATAATTCTTCATTTGTAACAATCAAATTTACATTCTTTTAAGCTCCCAAAAATTTAATTTGGCAAAAGAAATTTCACTTTGGTTAAAATTTTGGTGACAGAATTTCAAAAGCTGATGTGAACCCTGCATGTTTTAAAGTTGCCATGTATTGACCACTGCACAATGGTTTATCTCTGGGTACTCAGGCTTTCCTCCACCATCTAAACCTGGCACATCCTTAAATGACCATAGCTGACACTGAACTAATCAAACCAAGCCAAATTTAAGAAAAATACAGTTTTAGATGTTGTGACTGTATATCAGAATTGTTTGTTTTTCAGAGAATGCAATAAACGAGAGGATGTTTTAGGAGTAGTGAATGACTTTTATACAGCTCTGTATCTAGATTTGTACCAGACCTGGAAATCCAAGAACAAGACCATCACTGATTCAGGAAATGTAATCAAAGGTGAGTGCTGCTAAGTTTTTACCGTAAATGTTTTTTTGTTGTTTTTTTAGCCACTTCATTGCTCAGATGGTGGGCTATTCAATCGCCCTGCGTCCGTGGTCCGTGGTCCGTGGTCCGTTGTCTGTCGTCCGCCGTCCGTCGTCCGTCCGTAAACAATGCTTGTTATCACTATTTCTTAAAAACTACTGCAGGGATTTTGTTCAAACTTCACATGGAGGTTACCCTTGGTCCCTAGTTGTGCCATACAGATTTTGAGGCTGATCGAAAAAACAAGATGGCCACCAAGCAGCCATCTTTGATTTTAGCAGTTGAAGTTTGTTATCGATATTTCTTGAGAACAACTGAAGGGATTTCGTTCAAACTTCACATGGAGGTTACCCTTGGTCCCTAGTTGTGCCATACAGAATTTGAGGCTGATCGGAAAAATAAGATGGCCGCCACACAGCCATCTTTGATTTTGGCAGTTGAAAATTGTTATCGATATTTCTTGAGAACTACTGAAGGGATTTTGTTCAAACTTCACATGGAGGGAACCCTTGGTCCCTAGTTGTGCCATACAGATTTTGAGGCTGATTGGAAAAACAAGATGGCCGCCAGGTGGCCATCTTGGATTTTGATAGTAAAGGTTTGATATCCCTATTTCTCAAAAAGTGCTGAAGGGATCTTTCTCAAATTTAATATGTAGGTTCCCCTAGAGCCCTAGTTGTGCATATTGCATTTTTGGACTGATTGGTCAACAAGATGGCCGCCAGGCAGCCATCTTGGATTTTGTTATTCAAAGTTTGTTATCGCTATTTCTCAGATAGTACTGAAGGGATCTGTCTCAAATTTACTATGTAGGTTCCCCTAGGGACCTAGTTGTGCATATTGCATTTTTGGACCGATCGGTCAACAAGATGGCCGCCAGGCAGCCATCAGGCAGCCATCTTGGATTTTGTTATTCAAAGTTTGTTATCGCTATTTGGGACCGATTGATCAACAAGATGGCTGCCAAGGAGTCATCTTTGATTTTGATAGTTGAAGTTTGTTACCGCTATTTCTCAAAAGGTACTGAAGCGATCTGTCTCAAATTTTATATGTAGTATGTTTGAAAAAGTTCAAAAAGTAGAGAAAAGATCCATCTTTCCATTGTCAGATATAGATCATTCTTTGGTGGGCGCCAAGATCCCTCTTGGATCTCTTGTTTTCCTTGGCTGTAATAAAGAAATAGAGGTTCCCCAACAAGTGTCTGTAATTGTTTATCATGTTTATCAAACTCAAGATATTTAATTTCTAAAATTCAAAAAGACACACCTTTCAGCAATTGTCATTTCAAAATTTGAACATCAAGTATCAAGTTTAACAGGAGAGGAGAAAATGTAGCGACAGTGATTTAGACGGGGGAATTTTGGACAAAGAAAACATATAAAATGCCAATTAAATCAGACTGTTACAATACAGACCTGCTGATCATATGCATTGATTACAGATGTGATGAAAATGAACAGTTTTTGTTTAATTTGTGAAATCCATGGCCTGTGTAGCATGTAGACTACAATGTAGCCTCATACTAACTAGCCAAATATATTTTCGTTAGTTAGCACCCAGCAAGCCTCATGCTTACAACCCAAAATTTGTCATTCTCCTAGAGATATCCCCAATCTACTTTGCAGACTCCTGTAAGATTTCACATTCATTGAAAGACGGTAGTTTGCTGAGCTATCTATTATAGAATGGTTTGAGATAGTCATGTATTGTGACCTTTGTGTTTCAGCTTTGGAGTGCAATGCCAAGAAAAACCCTCAGCGTCTCATAAAGAATATGGAGGAATACATTGAACGTAAAAAAAGTTCTGTAAATCTGGAAAACATGGATGTGGGTGGTGAAAACTTTCTCAGTGTTTGTGACACGGAGGCTGGACAATATTGATATATTTACATCACTACTTGTGTATATCTACTGTATTTATTTTGTTTTACTCTACTGGGACCCTACCAGTAATCATGACAGAACAGTCGTCGTGATTGTGTACTGTGCATCCAGATTTCTGAATGTCTGGAGCTGCTAGCGATGACATCATGATATTGTAGTTTTGTTTATGTTGAAATCACATGTTTCATGAGAATCAAACAAATATTTTTCCCAAATTACAACTACTGGTAGGGTCCCAGTAATGACAACAAATGTTCTGTAAACCAGAGAAGTCTGTGATTTAAAAGGAATATGAAGATCTGCTATACGGTTCTTTAGTCAACTTATTGTATTTGTTCCAATAAGAACACCTGTACTTATAAGTCTACTATATATTTGAAGTCTCATTTTCATTTATAATTGCTACCTTGAATTAAATACATAACAAAGATATAAGAACCGTATTGGATTCTTTTGCAATAATTTTGTGAAAGGGTAGTTCAAATTTAGTTCTTTCAAATAAGCACTTCTTCATGATATAGCATTGTTAGATCTTTTGATGTAAACTAGCTGCTTGCATGTTCAGTTCAGTTCCTTATTATTCCGTATTTGTATATATTACAGAGTTATCTGCCCTTGCAGGTAGGTATTGATTTTGACATCATGTGTTTCAGAGGGTAACATCATTTTTTTTAGATAAAACGATGTGAGTTACGCTCATAAAATAAACGATACCTACCTGAAAGGGAGATAACTCCGTAATATGTGAAGACAGAATAGTAGTAGCTAGCTTATGACCAAAAAAAATATTACAGGACAAATTATCAATTTTATCTTGCCTCCACTATCTCTCAACTAGTTAAGCTAGCGAGAAGTTCTCCTCCGGCAAAAGGTATATTGCGGCTTGTATTCAACAGGGTTCTAGATATAGGATTGATCTTTACCCGAGGTGTCAGAGGTTGTATGTTAGGAAGGCCCTAACAAGATCATTGACAAAGTATTGAACTACTGACCTTTAAAACAAAAATCTATTTTTAAATCGGATGGTAAAGCTACATACAGTTAATGATGAAACTTATGTTAAAGTTTATGATAATAAACTGCAATAGTCTAGAGTCCATATTAGGGCAATAGAATATACAGAGTATGTGTCAATTTTGTTTATTTTAAAAGTAGTGTAGTTTTCTAATTCAGCAGGGTCCTCATAATTAATATGGGGGTCTATCGGAGGTCATGTTAATCTATACAGCCTGTGGCTCATGGTGTTAGTTAAATGTACAGTGTATTACATACTATTACAGAATTATTGATGTCGAATGTTTGTGTATTACTATATGAACAGCGATCGTATATGTTAGCCTTGGGTGTGGTCTGTTGTGTCATATCTTTATCAAACTGGTCAAGAGTAATTTTGAATAACATGGGGTCTGCCGTGTCCCATTCTTATCTGAATGGTCAAGAGTACCTTAATAACATTAATTATACAACCGATATTTAGCTCTATAAAAGGCTGTTGTTACTATGTAAAGTCAGTCGATTCCTAAGACTCCAATAAACGTACCATCCACTCAATCTGCGTTGGAGTTCTACATATACCATTCTACATCTATATAAACACCACAAGAATATACAACTTACAACTTACAACCAACGAACTAAACAATAAGATACGGTACTCATCATCATATTTGATATGAATTATTTTATACAAGAACTTTTGTAAAAAAAAAAAAAAAATGAAGAAGAAAAGAAATAAAGAGAAAACACAAATAACATTGTAGATATTTCACTACATATATTATAGATGTCAAATAGGGATTTAACATATTCTGAGGAAATCATAATAAGCTAGATTTTCTTAAGATGCACACACCCTCGAGCTCACACACAATATTGTTTCCCACAGACCTGCCCCTATTCCCTTATACCCAATCCCCTGATGTCCTGCTCTCAGCCCTGATAAGCATGGCGCCACACAGTGTCCTTCCCCTATCCCCTGATGCCCCGCACTCAGCCCTGATAAGCATGGCGCCACATACACCCAACAACAATAATTAAGACAAAAGCAAATAAAACCAAACCTAACCTTTGGAAACACTCAAATTACCGACACTGAAACATACACTACACTGAAACACACACTACACTGAAACATACACTACACTGAAACATACACTACACTGAAACATACGCTACACTGAAACACACACTACACTGAAACACACACTACACTGAAACACACCTACACTGAAAACACTACACTGAAACAACACTACACTGAAACACTGAAACACACACTACACTGAAACACACACTACACTGAAACACACACTACACTGAAACACACACTACACTGAAATGAAACACACACTACACTGAAATGAAACACACACTACACTGAAACACACACTACACTGAAACTTACACTACACTGAAACATACACTACACTGAAACACACACTACACTGAAACACATACTACACTGAAATGAAACACACACTACACTGAAACACACCACTACACTGAAACACACACTACACTGAAATGAAACACACACTACACTGAAACACACACTACACTGAAACTTACACTACACTGAAACACACACTACACTGAAACACACACTACACTGAAACACACACTACACTGAAACACACACTACACTGAAACACACACTACACTGAAACATACACTACACTGAAACATACACTACACTGAAACATACACTACACTGAAACACACACTACACTGAAACATACACTACACTGAAACATACACTACACTGAAACATACACTACACTGAAACACACACTACACTGAAACACATACTACACTGAAACACTACTGAAACACTACACTACACTGAAACATACACTACACTGAAACAAACTACACTGAAACATACAACTACACTGAAACACACCTACATAAACTACACTGAAACACACACTACACACTGAAACAACACTACACTGAAACACTAACTGAAACATACACTACACGAAACAAACTACAGAAACACACACTAAACACACACTACACTGAAACATACACTGACACTGAAACATACACTACCTGAAACATACCTACACTGAAACACACTACTACACTGAAACACACACACACTACACTGAAACACACACTTACACTGAAACATACACTACACTGAAACATACACTACACTGAAACATACACTACACTGAAACACACACTACACTGAAACATACACTACACTGAAACACACACTACACTGAAACATACACTAACAAACATGACACATACACACTACATACATGAAACAACACTACACTGAAACACACACTACACTGAAACACACACTACACTGAAACACACACTACACTGAAACACACACTACACTGAAACATACACTACACTGAAACATACACTACACTGAAACATACACTACACTGAAACATACACTACACTGAAACATACACTACACTGAAACACACACTACACTGAAACACACACTACACTGAAACATACACTACACTGAAACATACACTACACTGAAACATACACTACACTGAAACACACACTACACTGAAACATACACTACACTGAAACATACACTACACTGAAACACACACTACACTGAAACACACACTACACTGAAACACACACTACACTGAAACATACACTACACTGAAACACACACTACACTGAAACATACACTACACTGAAACACACACTACACTGAAACATACTACCTGAAACAACACTACACTGAAACATACACTACACTGAAACACACACTACACTGAAACATACACTACACTGAAACATACACTACACTGAAACATACACTACACTGAAACACACACTACACTGAAACACACACTACACTGAAACATACACTACACTGAAACAACACTACACTGAAACACACACTACACTGAAACATACACTACACTGAAACATACACTACACTGAAACATACACTACACTGAAACATACACTACACTGAAACACACACTACACTGAACAACACTACACTGAAACAACACTACACTGAAACATACACTACACTGAAACACACACTACACTGAAACACACACTACACTGAAACATACACTACACTGAAACATACACTACACTGAAACACACACTACACTGAAACACACACTACACTACAACACCTACACTACACAACCTACACTGAAACACACACTACACTGAAACACACACTACACTGAAACACACACTACACTGAAACAACACTACACTGAAACATACACTACACTGAAACACACACTACACTGAAACATACACTACACTGAACAAAAACATACACTACACTGAAACATACACTACACTGAAACATACACTACACTGAAACACACACTACACTGAAACATACACTACACTGAAACATACACTACACTGAAACATACACTACACTGAAACACACACTACACTGAAACATACACTACACTGAAACACACACTACACACTGAACTATACACTGAAACATACACTACACTGAAACATACACTACACTGAAACACACACTACACTGAAACATACACTACACTGAAACACACACTACACTGAAACACACACTACACTGAAACACACACTACACTGAAACACACACTACACTGAAACATACACTACACTGAAACATACACTACACTGAAACACACACTACACTGAAACACACACTACACTGAAACATACACTACACACTGAAACATACACTACACTGAAACATACACTACACTGAAACATACACTACACTGAAACACACACTACACTGAAACATACACTACACTGAAACATACACTACACTGAAACACACACTACACTGAAACACACACTACACTGAAACACACACTACACTTGAAACATACACTACACTGAAACATACACTACACACTGAAACATACACTACACTGAAACATACACTACACTGAAACATACACTACACTGAAACAACACTACACTGAAACACACTACACTGAACACAACACTACACTAAACATACACTACACTGAAACATACACTACACTGAAACACACACTACACTGAAACATACACTACACTGAAACATACACTACACTGAAACACACACTACACTGAAACATACACTACACTGAAACATACACTACACTGAAACATACACTACACACTGAAACATACACTACACTGAAACACACACTACACTGAAACATACACTACACTGAAACACACACTACACTGAAACATACACTACACTGAAACACACACTACACTGAAACATACACTACACACTGAAACATACACTACACTGAAACACACACTACACTGAAACATACACTACACTGAAACACACACTACACTGAAACACACACTACACTGAAACATACACTACACTGACTAACATGTACTGAAACATACACTACTCACTGAACTATACACTGAAACATACACTACACTTAAACATACACTACACTGAAACACACACTACACTGAAACATACTCTGAAACATACACTACACACTGAAACATACACTACACTGAAACATACGCTACACTGAAACGCACACTACCCTGATACATACACTACACTGAAACTACACTACACTGAAACACACAAGGCGTAGAGGAGACATAATCCAGGTGATTCGTCGAATGGAATTTTTTTCAAAATTTATTTTGAACATTATTCAAAATGATAAAACAAGAACCAGTGGCCACTTTTTGACACTATTACAAACAAAGAAGTCATCTTATTTGGGGGAATTTTCCTTCAATGTAAATCATTGAATCTCTCTTCCTGGTACTGTGGTTATGTCACCAACAACAAAAACATTTGAATCTTGTTTGGATAAACATTGGGGGCAATTCAATGCTATTTTAACCAAGAGATAAATAATAAACTTCCATATTTATATTCGGGGCAACATATAATCTTAATTGCGATCTGGATATAAAGGCATTCTGCCTGTGTCCAGTATTAATACAGTGTATTATTATTATCAAAATTTATAAAGAAACCAAAAGAAAGAAAAATTGTTTGAATATCCCTTTGATAGAGTGTGGTTTGAGATTATTTAAACTGGATATGTGTCCTTTGTGTCGGCCCCAAATGTGTTCATGTTGCTGTTTTTTTATTTGCCCCCAGAAGCTGCATAATTTTAGTTACAATTGTCGGTCAAATTTTTGTATATCATGCAAGAGCCTTAATAATAATTCTGTATTTTTTGTTTTTTATATTTTTTTCAAAATACATGTTACTATGTGTTTATTCTTACAGGTTTATCATACTGTGGATTTGTACACAGGGACCTGGCACAGAATTTTTTAACCATCAGTATACATATATATATGATATATTTCGTGCCAGGTCCCTGTAGATTTGTATAAATTGTTTCATACTGTACAGCTGGTTGTTTTCAAAGCATTTCCGCAATTTTGTGGAATATTGCAAAAATTTCATCCCCTGAATGTTTAAAAATAGACCAAGTAGAAGTTCTTTATATATATAACCTTGATATACCAGATCGTGAAATCACTAACATTTTGGTTGAAATAGCAAAAAAAAAAAAAAAAAAAAAAACTGCAAAAATACCAATAAATATATACAGTAATAGCTCACCTTGTCCAAAAGACCAATGTTCTTAAACATTAAATGTTGTGTATTTATGAATTAACACATATAATATATCAATTTTATGAGTCTTACTGATTTTCTTATCAATTTTGAACAAATTTCATGACATGTATAATCCACATGGCGGATTCTCACAAGTTTAGAAAAAAAAAATTCTTCATAACCTGATGAAAACATCATGACATCAATGCTTATGATAAATTTTTTAGACTATCAGACAAAATGAACTAAGTTTAAAGTAAGATATATAATTCCATTTATCCTGCAACTGTCCTATAACTACTGCCGGATAAACTTGTGCTTTATCTGTCAATGTGAAATGCTTTATCCATCAATACGGTCACATGAATTTATTCTACATCTGATAGACCTTTTTCTAACTTGATCCAGAACATGAAATCTCATATGGCGATGTTGTGCGTCTTTTTCTTGGCTCATGGCAAAGGTATTATTGTAAAGTAATTCTTAAATGGGTATTTATTGTTTTTTGTGTATTTTCATTTTGTTTCAGTGATATATCACACTGAATAGAATTATGGATACTGTTTGTGAATGCGCTTATATTTCCCACGGCAGTAAAAAGGAGTACACTCTCATTCGGTTTATTGAATGAATCTTAACCTCTGCATCAAAGAAGCGTCTCGCTTTGAGCGAAACCAAGTAAATAACTGTCAATTTGCTTCATACTTGCCAACCCTCCCTATTTTGGAGGGAGACTCCCGATTTTGGACCCCCTTTTTAGGCCATTTTAGCATGTCCAAAATCTTTAATATTCAAAATGTAAAAAATCTGACTATACCATCAGAAAGAACAGGTCAAAATATGCAAAAATCAACCTTTAATTTCTTCATAGGGGGTTACAAAGTAGACTTTCTTGAGGTCGAAAGTTTAAACACATGAAATTACCCACATGGGAATTTCAAAAAGTTGGCAAGTATGTTGCTTTCATTTTGAATGCCATAATGATTGCAGGATAAACAGAATACACGGTTAGTATCTTAAAATACAAGTTTTATTTTGGTGCTCGACAGGGAAAGCCGAGATGACTCCATCGACAAAGCCTCGTCATCTGGGCTTTCCTAAGTCTCGCACCAAAATAAACCTTGTATTGTAAGATACTAACCATGTATTCTCTATTTATTTTTTAAAGGATTATTTTTCAAGATCTATCTGCAACATCAATATCTCTATTGTGACAAGATGATAACATTTGGTTTTCTTCTTATTTTCAGATTTTTTGTTCATACCTGTATAAACACAAAAAGTCTCCCAATGAGAAAGTCGGTTTTATTTTTAGTGTGAAAACATTGAAAAAATAATTATTGTTGGTAAGAAGAAACTTGTAGTGTGTGATTTTACAAAATTTAGTATCAAGTCAGACAAGTAGAAAGTATAACAATTACAACAGGGGGGTTGTCAGATCCCATAATGATGTGGGTAAAGTACCATTTACTGTCGATTAGTCCCACCTTCGTCCCATTTACAGGTGAGTACTGTGAATCTGGTTATTTTCGTGAGTGCTTAATTTCGCGATTTGCATCCATTTTGCATTTTTGGTCTTTAACAGATGAAAGTGCAACAGGGGTTAAATTAATGATACACATGTACACCCAGTTCTCACGGATTAAAACTTTTGCGATTTGATGAAAAAATTGAAATACAATTTTAGCATTTTGAAATTTTTTGCAATATAGATTTAAGGGTATATATAATTAACCATTTCTTAATATTTCACAGATCAAATTTTTGCGATCATACCAATGTTCCACAAAATCGCAAAAATATCATCCCCGTGAAAATGATCAGGTATACTGTACAAATATATGTGCCCCATGACTATAGTGATTTTTGTTCCGTCCTAGATGTTAAGGTTTGGTGGATTACAGAGAGATCACAGGAACTTGACATAAATCGTAATGTTAAGTATAATATACATGTATCAATAGTATAAATACTTGTGTCAAGTCCCTGTGGGAGAGAAGTGAGGTGAATAATACATCTGTAAAAAAATGTGATTGTTCTTTTTATGATAATTCAGAAATGTATACCAGCACATGTACTACATATCCTATGTAAAGATTTTATTTGTAATAAAGGCCATTAATATGATTTTACTTTTATTTGTGATTGAATGCTGACTACAGTCAAATCTTGTATAAAGTTTACACATGTGTAATTTTCGCAGGTACTTTTTAGAGCTTGAAATGCTGAAAAAATACTTCTACCAGTGTAATTTACGCATCAAATATTTGGACAAAAACGATGTCCAAGAAGTCCCAATAATGATATCGAGGCAAGTTGTTATTTTTTGTCTAGTATTAACACCATGTGATAGCTACGCTATGTAAGTCATATGACCTTTGTTCTGTCCATTGTAATGCGCTGTGCAAAATTTTCCATGCAAACAACTTCTTCTCAATAACCAAAATTGCCAGGATATTGATATCTGGCCTGTGACATGCTACGATAAGGACGACCAATTTTTTTTTTTCAAATAAATGACTCAAGTGCACTGGCAGATTCACAGAACACTCAAATCCTCTGGCAGATTCACAGAACAGTCAAATCCTCTGGCAGATTCACAGAAAGTTCAAATCCTCTGGCAGATTCACAGAGCATTCAAATCCTCTGGCAGATTCACAGAACATTCAAATCATCTGGCAGATTCACAGAACATTCAAATCCTCTGGCAGATTCACAAAACATTCAAGTCCTCTGGCAGATTCACAGAACATTCAAGTCCTCTGGCAGATTCATAGAATATTCAGATCCTCTGGCAGATTCACAGAAATTTCAAATCCTCTGGCGGATTCAGGGAACATTCAAATCCTCTGGCAGTCGTTTTAGCAGCCATCGCTATGGTAGCGAAAATTTGATTTGCGAAATGTTGAGAAATTGTTTAGGCATATACATACTCTTACAGCCAAATTACAACTTTTTAAGGTCGCTAAGATTTAATTTTACTGTTATAAGTAAAAATCGCAAAAAAAATTGACCTTTGAAAAACAACGGTATAGATATTTGTATATATGGGGCTATTTTTAGTATCCTTTATAACATCACTGGGGTTGATATCACCTATCTAGCCAACTAGGTTAATAGACATACACGATCCCCCGGTGAAATGTAAATAAAGGTATCAGTTTATGGTTGTCGCAGGTTTGTTTGACCAAGGCGAACGTTGACGTTACCGAAAAATTTATCGAAAATCAACAGAAACATGCAGAAAGGTATGTTAATTTTTCTTTTTTTTTAAAAAGATTTTTATGGTTTTACATGCTCTCAGACGTTGATTTTTAGTAATCGTAATTCGTAATTTATCTACATTTTCTTAAATAATCGACAGTATGATTATAGATTGGAGGCCTTTTCGTTTCCATGTAATTGTAATTGATTACAGTGAAAATTTACAGTGTAATTGTAATGTTAATTTCGATTTATTTAAATTACATTATGCAAAGATAATTAAGTTTTAATAAATAGTTTACTCTGGTGATAAATTTGGCAACTAGTACCACAAAGTTACAAGTTCGAATGACCTTAGTCAGTGCAATACTACAACTGGTCCCTAGGGCATTTTAACAATGAAATTTCATTTTCATATCAGACATCAGGCTTTAAAAGATCTTTCCAAATTATTATATTATGAAATGAAGTGTTTAAAACGGCACAGTAACTTTGTACAATACCAAGTAACAAGGGGGGGGGGGGGGGAAGCAAGGGGCAGGGGGTGCGCTTGGGCATGACAAAAAAAGAAAAATAAACAAAATCTTAAGGATACTCCACCGCCGACAAAGAATAAATGATACTCATCATATATATGAGTTTTAAAAGTACATATGAAATAATTTGCTCTTGGTGCACGCACAATCAGTTCTTTATTCCATATAGGACATAATGCCATGGATTTATTTTATCCTAAATTAAAATAAGAAGCTAAAGCTTATTAATGGTTGTAATGGTATAAAATAAGTAACTTTTGTGACTGAAGAAAAATACTAATTTGTCTGCTCCTGTTTTTGATAGAGAAAAAATACCATCCGTCAGCGGTGTGGCATCTTTAAAGTCCTCTTCTGATTGATTTAGCAAATCTGCATTCTTTATAGTAAAAGGGAAAAATAGGGTAATGCTTTGCATTGCAATGCATTGCTGATCATCACACAATAAATGCAATCATGAGGTACAAGTTGGTTTTTGGGTCTGACCCTACCCTGAAGGGACTTAGTTTCGTGGTTGAAGCCCAATTATGTAATTGACTGAGAACACTCCAGAGGCATAAACAGGGGAAGTGATCTCTTGAAACAGCAGATAAAGAAAGTCATACAGGTACGCCGCAGTTGGCTAGCTATACTACTAAATCGAGATGAGGGCACACAGGCCCTCGCACATACATGACCAGGTGACATTTATATGAGCGAGATGATTAGACGGTTTGTTCCTCTTTCTCCCACTTTTTCGAGATGAAAGGAATTATACAAACACTGGAGAACAATGGCACACCAATTATAGTCTGTTCTGATAAAATACTGACTTACAGGTAGATTTTTTACCTGTAATTTTACAAATGGTCACAATTCTATTTAACTGTTAATATACCTATTGAGTATTCTGCATTTTATTCCCATTTCAAATATTTTCATATTTTATCACACCATCTTAAAATGTTAAATGTAATAAAACATTTATTGTTAAGAGTTAATTAATTGAGATTAAAACATTTAAATATATACAACATACATGTATGAAACTGAAAGCACTACACTTAATCATTAACCGTAGGTTGACCTCGGGTCATATAACTTACTCGGGTTGATAACTCATCGTATCCACCTCAAATTAGGTCGATGACTGTATAATGTTGTAACGGAGACACACACACACACCCCCCCCCCCCCCCCCCCCCCCCCCCCCCCGCAAAAAAAGGAGAAGAAAGAGATTGAGTACATACATACGATAATAATGACGTCACGACCGCATTCTATTGTACAAAGACTGTAAAGCCATATTTGTTTCAAATCGTACTTGAATTCTTATCATTAGGAAAGGACTTATTTTAAGATGGAAAATTTACAGTGTCTAATAATAACCCCATCTCAAGTATCTGTGTATACATCATTATGTATATGGTGGAAAAAAAACTGTAACAGATAGCGCTTACAAAATATTCTTTCAAACGGAAATGTACCGATATCCGGGCCGGTCCTTGGATGAATTACGATTTCACTTATAGTCGTCTGGTTATCAATTTCACACTTTCAGTTGATGATGACACTTTGAAACAAGTGGCTAGTATATTAGACCATTAGTGTTGTTTTAAAACGCGGTATCTACATGTAAATAGAAAACACATGCTTATGGTCCAAATATATTATTTCAGCGGTCTATATTTATTAATTATGAATCTTTGTCAAAGTTAATATGATTTTGTACTAACCGTGGGTGCCCTATTCCGCTAAACCTGCCTATATTATTAGGCTTTTTAAAAAAATTTTTGCCTAATATATAATAGGCAAAAAAAAATTTAAAAAAGCCTAATAATATAGGCAGGTTTAGCGGACTAGGGGTGCCCTAGCTCAGTCAATATTAGTCCCAAGTTATTATTTAATATAACCAGGGAAATACAATGCTAAACCGAATAAAATGGCCTTATTTTTCAAAAGAATTTATAAGTGATCCTTGTTTTTCATAACTTATGGATTTTTTAAATGCCAAAATATGATTGCATGTATTTTATTTGATGTACATTCTACTTAAAAGAAAAACGATGGCCGTAGGACATCACCCTGAATAACTCCAAGTTTGAGCAATGACGTTCACAAAGGTGATATCAACCCGGTTATGACGTCAACAGTGATATCAACTCGGTACTTCTGGATAGACATAGATACAGCATATGTAGACACAAGACGAATATAGGGCAGCGGTGTTTGAGCGTGTCATTTAAGACCCAACTTCAAACTGTACAGATATCTTACGCACAAACGTACAAAGAAACTAGAATCGTTTGAAAAGAGTTCTACGATATCACGGGCCATCGACATGTCTCCAGTAAAAAACAGATTGAAACAGCCTCGATACTGCAGGGGTTACTATCATTGCAGTTATATCCACTTTGGTTATCTAGTAATATTAATTTCAAACTACGCGTTGTTATAATTGCTACAAACATTTATTTATTTGTTTTTTGCATGAACCTGAGATCGATCCTCAAGCCTCTATGTAAATTTTTACATAATCAACTTATGAAAATAATTCTACTTAATTAACCTTGAATTGAGGTCATGGTCATTTATCGAATCACAAAAAATTGTTAACGGAGTGCATTAGCTATTTCTATTTCAGATTGATTAAACAGACTTGTGGTAGCCCTTCGTCGAAACATGCTACTTACCCAATATCAATATCATATCCCTTCTTCTCATGGACAAGATTATTTTGAGTTGATGCCTAGCTGGTACCCAAAATCAAGATAATTCTTTGCATGTTACAGAAGTTGCAGACCCAATTTAGGTCACTAAGCGCATATCTTTAACACTTATGAACCTTTGTGGGGTTTATATGGTGTACATCGCCTTGACGTAGCCCGGGTTCATCATTTAAGATTCTGCCAAGGTGGTATAACTCCATATAAACTGAATCTAAGGTTCTTATTTATTAATATTATATATACAGATCCTTTTAAATGTCAAACAAGATGGTAGCAAACATCATGTGTGTATGTTAATTACAAGAAGAACGATGGCCATGGGACGTCACCCTATAATTGTTTTTAAAAATGGTGTGAGAAATAATGAAAATTGGACATAGTGTCAATGAATTTATTACCTTGGAATATTACTAAATTGTAATGAAAGAATTCGAAAAACTCAACAAAAATAACAGATCAAGACAGAAAAGCATTTAAAGTAAAAACTCTGTTATCAGTTTATGATACTGTGCTAGGCAGAAATATGGGGTTTTCAGCGCCTGACGTTGAAAAGATACATGCTATATGTTTTGCAAATGTTTACTTGGCGTGCATAAGAAAGCTTGTAATACTATGGTTTACCTAGCACTTGGTAGATACCCTTTGATGTTTTAAAGAAAATAACGGAATTTTTAAAAGTATTGGTTGAAACTACAGTAAGGTAAGGCCGGTTTTCAGAAGTGTTTTTAGTTATATATGACTATTTCGATCTCAAAATCGGTCCGGTATTCGGATTTTGGAGGGATCGGATTTGGGAAGTTTTAATTCATTCCACACATCACATCCGTGTTCGGTTTCAAGAGGTGATCGGTTTCGGGAAGTTACACTGTAATAGAAACTCAAAATTGCATTTTGAAATAATGTTATCAGGGAATTGTAAAAATACAATGATTAATGGATGATAAACATCAAAATTAAATTGTATAAAAAGGTTTAGGTTACCTTTGTGGTAAACAAATGATATAGATAGCAGCTCTTATTGTATAATCAAGCAAAAGTTAAAAGGATATCATATATAAACACGATTGTCTTGAACAGGTAAGAACATCTTCTAGAGGATTAATTTACTCGTTTATTTGGTTTATTTATTTTTACGTCCTATTAACAGCCAGGGTCATGTAAGGACGTGCCAGGTTTGTTGGTGGAGGAAAGCCGGAGTACCCGGAGAAAAACCACCGACCAGCGGTCAGTACCTGGCAACTGCCCCACATGGGATTCGAACCCGCATCCCAGAGGTGGAGGGCTTGTGGTAATATGTCGGGACATCTTAACCACTCGGCCACCGCGGCCCCTCGCCTTGACCACAATTTCAGAGCATAAGCGATACCCATCATTCGAACAAAGACTGATGTTTAATCATATTATACATGTGTCTGTTTAACACAAAATACATATAAAATCATTTGTTCTGTTTTTGGTGTTTTCAGTATTTCATTCCATATATAGAGCCATGGAGGTTTTTCGGGACGTAATCAATTATTTTCAATATTTTTTATTAAGTAAAATAGGAAGCTCAAACTTTTCAATGGTAGTAATGGTGTAAAGTGAGTAACTTTTGTAACTGGAGAAAAAATATTAATTCGCCTGCTTTTGTTTTTTATAGAGAAAAAATACCATACGTCAGCGATGTAGCCTCCTTCAGAAAACCAATTTAAAAGAACACATCAAAGAGATTTCCAAAATACGAATCTCTGCGCACAATCTCAATGTAGAAAAGAGTCGTTACCAAAATATACCACAACATTTAAGAAGATGTAATGTGTGTACATGATGTTGAAGATTAATTTCTTTTTGTTTTTGAAATTTCCATGTTACTCTGATATCCGTTAAAAATAAACAAGTATGTATAAGCTAATACAACCTGTGTGATTCCTTTGACCTTTTATGCAATCTGAATAAAATACATACCCTTAATTTCACTCCGTTTGAGTAAAGGATCTTACAATATTCCATTAGGATTTATGTTCACATTCTGGTGACCTTTCGAATTGACCAATAAAATTGCTGCTTCCAGAATCTCTGTCTCTGACCCTACAAAGTAACTTGTAATGTACAGTAATGCTTATCAGTTAGGAAAGAACATAGTCATTAAACGGAAAACCTAAAGTCCAATCCTATTGTAGATATATGATGTAAATAAAATATTAATCCTATTGATATTGATCGGTTATGACGAGCCATAAGGAGCGTTACACACTTCTATCAAACGGAAATGGCTATGTGTTATATCACTTTCAAACTCATATCCAAAGTCGAGGTTTTATAAACAAAAGATAAAAAAAAAAGTATTTTTCACATCCCGAAAGACTCGTATTCTTCTGTTTATCAACACCACGTTTGCAGTTGATAATGATACTTTAAAACAAGTGGCTTACGTATAGAATGTTTTCAATCGGATATCAGCGATATTAGTGTTAAAGTTATATAAACTTTACAAGTTACCAAAATACATACATTGTCCAAATATAAACTACATAGGATATATATTAACCGTAAGTGTTCTTATGGAGAAACGTATTCAATTGGTTCTCGAATAAAAACCTTGGGTCTACATGTACTCATCCTCGATACTTCAGGGGTTACTATCACTGACGTTATATCCAACCCTGAAACTGATTTATAATTGAAATAATGACATGAATTAATTGTAGAATTGTGTTTTGCTTCGATTATTAAATAGCCACGTCATAATTTGATAATATAAAAAGACTGGAGATTATGGGGTAAAATCTCCGACCTACGTGTATGCCTGACAACCGCCGTGACAGCATGGGAATTAAGAAATCGTAATACCAAAGAGAACATCTCTGTATCACAAGGACATGAGAATTAGTTCTTATATAATCATGGACCCACCAGAGTGCCCCAAGACCATTGTGGACGTTTTAGAGGTCTAGATCAAAAATCGGTAAAAATCCTTTTTATCGAATTTTATCCAGACCTCTAAAACGACTAAAATGGTGTATGGACACTCTGGTGGGTCCATAATTATATAAACTGGAACTAATCGTTGGATCCCTGTGGTCTATATATATTATATACATATACATGTACATGAAGTCTCGCTCTACATTACTTCCGGTTTGCTATTATAGTTAAAATCTATTGTACATGTATACAGTTAAACCGTTAGGTAATAAAGAACTTGAAACTTATACATAACCCATCTTTACTGCTTTATTGGTGCGTGACGTATAGTAACCGCAGGTATGTACATAAGACACGATCATGTTTTGTCCTCGCTCACTTACCTGGAATTTCCATACACCTGAGTATCGTAACCCCACACACACATTCCATTATAAGGAATTTCAAGTTTCTTGGTTTCATTAGTTTAACAGTTAAATTGAGCGTGACCTTAACTGCAATGAAAACGAAGATCGTCATGACAAAGGTTTTTTTTTCGGGTCCGAATTCAAATATTACTTCCATGACCTAAATCTTTAAAAAATAAAGCCCAACATACACGTGCTTTAAACTCCCTTTTTGGCTTGATCTGCTGGTGCCATTAGTTACATGTAACATGTCATTTATAATTGATGCTAAGGAATGGTAGCGAATGAATAAATAAAACGTAAAGTCTTTTAAACAAATATTGACAGGAAGTTATAAATAAAAACGAATAAAAGATATCCAACATGTCCGCAATTAGAATAAACGTCACATTAGGAAATAATTGGTGCCATTATATAATATATAAAGGCCCGCTACCTTTCCGAAACGGCTTTTAAGTTTAAAAATGGGAATGCAAAACGAGATCGATAATTTCGTAGAGTCGCAAAAGTTATTAACTTACCATTAATACTATAAACTTCATCATCTTCTGAAAATATATTCAAAATAAATAAAATGTTAATTTTCATAACGCGGGTCGTCTTATATTTCCCGCCGTCGTCCTAAATACCGCGCGGTAGTTGAATATTACTGCGCCTGACGGAAAAACAGCGAAATGAATCTCCAAAGTTATCATATATTACGCAAGGAAATCTTGCATATGTTTAGTGTTGTTACCTCATCTTAGGCCATCGATTTGTATTTTCTTATGTAATTAATGTTTTTAAGAAACCTGTAATTTTTTCTCCGCAAAGGAAGTGGACCTCGGAAAATGGCATACTCGATACTCAAGGGGTTCCGATCACTAACGATCTCTACACACCTGGAGTATCTCATAGTAAAATTTTAGTCCTCTGATGTACATCAAAAGAGCCATATAACGGTACACTGTGGTTGACTGTGAGGCTTTGATGTTAGGCGTCGCTCTCTCTAGTCTTCAAAGGAAATCTTTGCTAGTCTGTGATTGGTCAAATGTTTTCCGCTGAACTGCCTTCAATTTCACTATGAGATAGTCCAGGCGTGTACATCCTCGATATTCCAGGGCTTCCGATCACTTACGATCTCTACACCCCTGGACTATCTCATAGTGAAATTGAAGGCAGTTCAGCCGAAAACATTTGACCAATCACAGGCCAGCAAAGATTTCCTTTGAAGACTACAGAGAGAGCGATGACTAATATCAAAGCCACACAGTCGACCACAGTGTACCGTTATACGCTCTTTTGATGTACATCAAATGACTAAATTACCTGTTTTATTCTGTTGCCTCCAGTTTTACTATGAGATAGTCCAGGGGTGTAGAGATCGCTAGTGATCGGAAGCCCTGGAGTATCGAGGATGAGGCGTGTAGAGATCGTAAGTGATCGGAAGCCCTGGAATATCGAGGGTGGGGAAATGGTAGCTAAGGTAATCAAAAGGAAGTTTGTGAAGCATTGTTATTTATGCATATAATCCGCGCATTGTTTTCAGTTCAATTATACCTCATATGAGAGACATTTACAAGGTTTTTTTTCAATATTTACAAGATAGGGACGGAACCAGGCGAAATTGAAAGGCGGAAACTGATGATTTTATACTGCTATAAATTTAATTAGATTAAACTTCCAAACGGGATGGGGATTGCTTAGTACTTTGCTTTGTGTTGTGCTTTAGTACTTTGCTTAGTGTTTTGCGTAGTGATTTAGTGTTTTGCTTAGTGTTTTGCGTAGTGCTTTAGTGTTTTGCTTAGTGTTTTGCGTAGGGCTTTAGTGCTTTGCTTAGTGTTTTGCGTAGTGCTTTAGTGCTTTGCTTAGTGTTTTTCGTAGGGCTTTTGTGCTTAGATTAGTGTTTTGCATAGTGCTTTAGTGCTTTGCTTAGTGTTTTTCGTAGTGCTTTAGTGCTTACCTTAGTGTTTTGCTTAGTGCTTTAGTACTTTGCTTAGTGTATTGCGTAGTGCTTTGCTTAGTGTTCTGCGTAGTGTTTTAATGCTTTACTTAGTGTTTTGCGTAGTGCTTTAGTGCTTTGCTTAGTGTTTTGCGTAGTGCTTTAGTGCTTTGCTTAGTGTTTTGCGTAGTGCTTTAGTGCTTTGCTTAGTGTTTTGCGTAGTGTTTTAGTGCTTTACTTAGTGTTTTGCGTAGGGCTTTAGTGCTTTGCTTAGTGTTTTTCATAATGCTTTAGTGCTTACCTTAGTGTTTTGCTTAGTGCTTTAGTACTTTGCTTAGCGTTTTGCGTAGTGATTCCCTTAGTGTTTTGCGTAGTGCTTTAGTGCTTTGCTTAGTGTTTTGCGTAGTGCTTTAGTGCTTTGCTCAGTGTTTTGCTTAGTGCTATGCTTAGTGTTTTTCGTAGTGCTTTAGTGCTTACCTTAGTGTTTTGCTTAGTGCTTTAGTACTTTGCTTAGTGTTTTGCGTAGTGCTTTAGTGCTTGGCTTAGTGCTTTGCGTAGTGTTTTAGTGCTTTACTTAGTGTTTTGCGTAGTGCTTTAGTGCTTTGCTTAGTGTTTTGCATAGTGCTATAGTGCTTTGCTTAGTGTTTTGCGTAGTGTTTTAGTGCTTTACTTAGTGTTTTGCGTAGTGCTTTAGTGCTTTGCTTAGTGTTTTGCGTAGTGCTTTAGTGCTTGGCTTAGTGTTTTGCGTAGTGTTTTAGTGCTTTACTTAGTGTTTTGCGTAGTGCTTTAGTGCTTTGCTTAGTGTTTTGCGTAGTGCTTTAGTGCTTGGCTTAGTGCTTTGCGTAGTGTTTTAGTGCTTTACTTAGTGTTTTGCGTAGTGCTTTAGTGCTTTGCTTAGTGTTTTGCGTAGTGCTATAGTGCTTTGCTTAATGTTTTGTGTAGTGTTTTAGTGCTTTACTTAGTGTTTTGCGTAGTGCTTTAGTGCTTTGCTAAGTGTTTTGTGTTGTGCTTTAGTGCTTTGCTTAGTGTTTTTCGTAGTGCTTTAGTGCTTACCTTAGTGTTTTGCTTAGTGCTTTAGTACTTTGCTTAGCGTTTTGCGTAGTGATTCCTTTAGTGTCTTGCGTAGTGTTTTAGTGCTTTGCTTAGTGTCCGCGTAGTGCTTTAGTGCTTTGCTTAGTGTTTTGCGTAGTGCTTTAGTGCTTTGCTTAGTGTTTTGCGTAGTGCTATAGTGCTTTGCTTAATGTTTTGTGTAGTGTTTTAGTGCTTTACTTAGTGTTTTGCGTAGTGCTTTAGTGCTTTGCTAAGTGTTTTGTGTTGTGCTTTAGTGCTTTGCTAAGTGTTTTTCGTAGTGCTTTAGTGCTTTGCTTAGTGTTTTGCTTAGTGCTTTGCTTTAGTGCTTTGCTTAGTGTTTTGCGTAGTGCTTTTAGTGCTTTACGTGTTTGCGTTAGTGTTTTTGCTTGTTAGTGTGCGTAGTGTTTAGTGCTTTGCTTAGTGTGCGTAGTGCTTTAGTGCTTTGCTTAGTGTTTTGCGTAGTGCTTTAGTGCTTGCTTAGTGTTTTGCGTAGTGCTTTAGTGCTTTTGTGTTTGCGTAGTGCTTAGTGCTTTGCTTAGTGTTTTGCGTAGTGCTATAGTGCTTTGCTTAATGTTTTGTGTAGTGTTTTAGTGCTTTACTTAATGTTTTGCGTAGTGCTTTAGTGCTTTGCTAAGTGTTTTGTGTTGTGCTTTAGTGCTTTGCTTAGTGTTTTTCGTAGTGCTTTAGTGCTTACCTTAGTGTTTTGCTTAGTGCTTTAGTATTTTGCTTAGCGTTTTGCGTAGTGCTTTGCTTAGTGTTTTGCGTAGTGTTTTAGTGCTTTACTTAGTGTTTTGCGTAGTGCTTCAGTGCTTTGCTTTGCTTAGTGTTTTGCGTAGTGCTTTAGTGCTTGGCTTAGTGCTTTGCGTAGTGTTTTAGTACTTTGCTTAGTGTTTTGTTATCATTTATGTCATATTTTGCTTCTTTGTTATGTAACAGAATAAGCCTCACTGAATTGTCCCTTTAATAAAGTGACATCCAAAGTGCAATAATCTCTCGTAATATTATTATATCTGCCTGTTTCGATGACCAAATTATGAGCAGATATACAGAATTTAGATTAAAGTGAACAGTCAGGCAAGGATGGCTAAAGTCGGTAAAAATGGTGTGAATGTATCCAGTATAATTTCTTATGAAATGGAAAAATAAAATCTCTCGTCAAAATCTGTCTGCGTACGAAGAAATTAATTTAAAGTATAGGAATCCTAATACGTCCTCCCGGCTGACTATGTCCGTGGTTACATTTACACGCAGCCTCGCTTTCAATGCTATGTGAGAACTTTTGGAAGGCCAATGAACGCATTTAGACTGGTTTTCTTTGCCCGACTATTCACTTTAAACGATTCGATGTTTAGGATGTAGATATCTGGCCAAATAGTGTTGTATAGTAAAATCATTCACAGTATGCTTATATATAATACACTGTACATGTTGATGAGGATTCCATGTTGCTGACTCCGATCAACAGTCTTTAATTTATCGAACACGATGTATGGTAATGCTAATTATTAACTGTTGATTCAATGTATTACCGAAACCGGTAGAATAAAGACAGTGGTTTACAAAGTTAATCCAATTAAAACAATTTCAGTATAGCTATAGCTTAAAATTAAAAGTAAAATTCAGAATAGAGTTATTTGAGCTAATACTTTATCATTCAGTACTTCCTTAGACGTACTTATGGATACCATGGTTACAAAAAATCTCCTTACATAATAAGTGAACAAGTGAACTGTATAAAACTGATGTGCAGGTCACTTATCATTTTCGATATACTTTTGATGCTGTTGTGTATAGACAACGTCCTAACAAGAAATCCGATAAGAGAAATCGATTGGACAGTTGGAATACGTCTAAAGGAATGACGTATAGAAAGATAAGAAAGAGTTTAAATCCGATCCGCTTATCGGCGAATTCGTGTGGGAATGTAGCTGGTTGTTGTATGGACCTACATGCTACACAAGGGATTTTTACACGCAATCGAGGAGTTACGCCCCCTGCAAACTAGAAATTACCATTATTCAGGTGTTTAAGGAGTTCTAATTACACAATACAATCGTGAACTCTAAATAAAGAATGCGTTACCAATTATGTGAATCAGTAATTTTAACGTATATACAATAGCTAATGTTTTTGAACAAATTCGCAAAAAACATATATCTGTATAAACGACGAAAAATAAAATTAAACCTCTGAAGATCAATACATTTAGCAGTAGCATTATGTGAAAAATTATGATATGTCTAGAGCTCTAAACGTCTGAAATTGAGAATGTCGTCATAGATAGACCGAGTTTCTTTTAGCCCTGGCTCCTGACATAGGCAAATGGACAATCAGCTATGCATACATAAGTCCGAGACGTTTGGTGTTTATTTTAAAGTTATTGTCATCTAATGAACCACAACTTCTGCAGGATTTGGGCCTCTTCATTAAAAAGTCGTTTGAACTGAGGAAAGCGGGCTTGCTGAATGCATAAGTTGTTCTTGTTTTATTATTATTGTGTTATACATGTAATGTTATCTTTGTAATTTGCTCTCGATCCTTGTTTGTGGATGTAAAAATGCAAATAAATGAATTGAATTGAATTAAAACAATGATTTCATAATGTTTACATTTGCTTGTATACACGTGTATTATATTTGCTCACATAGTTTAGTATTGGCAATCGGCCCCGGCAACACGGCATACTGTTAAAGCTTGAAATGTCATACAAAATACATATACATAGTATGTGTTCACAACTCTCGCGAGAAACTGAAAATAGCACGAGGAGAAATTCCTAAGCCCTTGTGTTTGTTCTTTATTGGCTCAAGCAGTTGTAATAGTAACCTTGGACGGAGCTAACACATAACCTCGCCTTTGATTGGTCGAGAAGTCAAGTAATACACACTCTGTGTGATTTACTGTCATGCCCCAATGCCCATTCACAAAACGTTCGAAGCCCACACTTAATGTATTAAAGTGTACCGGATGTCTATAAATAGTACACTTACTATCTACTTTCGATTTTACCTAAATTATAACAAGTAGTAAAACCTGAATGACAATTGTAAATTTTTAATTGAAACAGAAATGGGATCATTAGCCTCGATGCCGAAATCCCACACTATCTGAAATACGTAAGTTTCGCAAAATATAGTATAAAAACTTATAAAATTGTAAGACTTGATCATAAGTCAAGAAACGACAACGAGAAAAGAAGTAAATTTTTACTAAGACTGATACATAATTATTAACAATGAAGCAAGGTAAGAGTTCATTTACAACGAAATTATTAACTGTGTACATGATGCGTCAGCGATGAAACGAGTTGGATGAAACTGGTACACATGTTCGAAATAATCGATATCTAGAATATTAATTAACTAACTGAAAATAATAACGACTGCGAAGAAATTCACTCGCTTTAAGAAAATCTTATCATTATCCAAAATGACAAAAAAAAACCCAAAAAACCGCTATACATTTGCAATGCTAGTACAACAAAAGACGAATAAGTCGAAGTCGATGGGCTCAGCCAAATATTCGACTTATCCTATGGTTCGACTTAACCGCCTTTCTATAAACGAACGAATCGGTCCGTGTTTCGTTATACAACTCTTTGTTATTGTAACGCTTTGTACTGCCCTCTTGAAAGTAATTAAAAAAAAGTCTTTAAATTATAACTGCACAGAAAATATAAACGACACATTAGTTTCAAAATGAAAAATGCGAATACATGACATCTCTTATTAGATAACAAAGAAAATTTTTAGTAAAGATGACACCACAATTTTCATTTTGTGACAAAATAATCCTTAATGTTTTGGTAAAATAAAAGAAAGATTTTGTTTTAGATATCGGAGTGTTAATACTGTTGGCTTTACTAGCTGATGTGAGCGTGGGAGTACCTCTGTCACCCGCCTACAGTGAGAAATGGCGGTACCCGTGCGGGATTTCGGCAGGCCCGCCACCCCCGGGTATCCCCCCGATGACCTTGGCACAAAAGATCCAGACCATTGGATACATCCTGAATGAGCTCGAAGTAGCTATACTGCGGACGGGGAACTTACGCAATGGATATGTGAGTTATACGCTGTTCTTACTTCTTTTATTTTAATCTTAACACATACGCAATTTCAAGTATAAGATACATTTTGTCCATTTATTTTCCCCACCGTGTCATTCCGAAATTCAATGACCACAATGTGATATGATCTATAGTTATTTTGGTTCGGGCTCCAAGATGTTCTACGATGCGCAGAATATGGAAAACCTAGGTGATAAGATATTTGAAGTGGAATATAAGCATATAAAAGTAAATAAAACTGTTCACATTAAGTCTGCTTATCTCAACTGGTATCCTAGATACTCAAGGGGTTATTATCACCGACATTATCTAACCCCTAATGTTTTAGACCTGTTTTCTTAATATCTATAAATTATACTACTTTGTAGAGAGTCGACCGCGTAGCAGGAATGGTGTCGTCAAATAGTTTCTGTAGCTATGGCCATGACCTTGACAACCTATTCAAACACGTGCCTGGTTTTCCCGACATGAGCTTGGACTTCGGCAATATTTTGCAGTTATGTAATGAAGTAAGTTTTTACATAGTTACTTCCCTTGCGGATAAATATCCATTGCGAAATCCAAGTCGTTTTCTCTGAAAAAATTACGTTACGCTCGTAAACACATACCGTCATAATCAATACCTACCCACAAGGGCAGATAACTCTACAAAAAGTGACATATAAACATCTTCGAATGTGATCTCACTTTGATTTCCTAAGATAGTCGAGAAATCTGATAAATGAACAGCGCCATCTCTAAATTACCAGTGCTAACGTTACAAATAATATAGCGCTTACAAATAGTTGAATGGGATCATAACCTTTATAAGTGTAACGTTTTCAGGTTTAATATTTGTGTGAATTAATAAAGTGTTAAAAGACATCAAAAAGTAACTGTTCTACAGGTTATGACGCATCTTTCATTCAAAATGCTTATGATGATTATAATTCCATATTTTCCAGTTATCGCCATCGTTGTTAACCGATTATGAAAAATTGGTGAAAACAATGGTATATTTGGAGCAGACGATAGGCGAGGAGAACTACTATTCAGCTGGTCAATATACCCCCGACTTGGAGGCGCTGCATACCTCCATCAAGGATGCTATGTGTAACTTTGACCGTTTGGAAAGCCAGTGTGTCCCTAGCCAATCGTCTCTAAACTCCACAGACCTGGTCAGAAATTACGAGCAGACGACAAACGACGAGGAACGTCATATTCGAGATTATCTTTTGGTTAAAGATATACACATTCTCTTGCAAGGATTTTGGGTAAAATATAACAAGTGTCATATATTGTTTAATGATGCATATTGATTTATTTCATTTTGTTTACGGTTTTGGATCTCGCATATCTATATTTACATTAGCATCGGACTATAATGGTTCCTTGTATAATTTTATCGTCACAGCGACCAACTCACTGACATACTATTTGTTGATCAAAATATTCAAAATATTTTGAAATCTCGCGGTTATTGTTATTTACAAACTTCTATTTAGCTTATTGATATTTTAATTATATTCGCCATCTTGAATTAACACCCGTAAGATCGTTTTCACCAACTTCTCGTAGTCGGTCTTACATAGAATACAATTAATAGTATTTTCTGTTGCATTTTAAAATTCTCCGGTCGTTTCGATCTAATTCAAATTGACACGACTTTAAGAAATAATGAAATTGTATTATTTCGAAATCATGATTTCATTATAATGGGTTTTTTGTATAAGACTTTGAACTGTAAGTGGGTAATGGATTAGCACACAACATTTCGACATAAGGGATTTTTAATTGTTTGGAAATCCTTTTTTGTGTATTTTTATTTTATATATATTCACTATGAAAAAGTGGAAACAATCAAAATGTTTTAAAATTATTCACTTTGTTTTCTTTTATCCATACTTTTAGTTCCCTTTTTTACCATATTTACATTTATAAATTTGTTTTGATATTAATGTTTGTAGGCCTATGCATGATAACTAGGATTTCAGTATCTTTGATTTATTTTTATTTGTATTTTTATTTCGTTGAAATATTATGGTGTTGGAGATTCATGTGTATATGTAGTTCAAACCAAAGGGATCTGAGAATAAGTTACAATGTATATATAAATTTGGATCCACCAGAGTGTCAGAAGAGCTAGATAGATCTGTAGAACGACAATACCCTAAAAATGACACTCTTCGTGGTGTATTTACCGATTTTTTTCAGCGGTGTAGCATCTTTAATTAATTCTCAGATCCATCTGGTTTAAGCAGTCAAATCTCATTAACTGTAGGACTACTGTATAACTTCGAATAATCCTTGTATTCGATTTGAGTAAATATTATAACTCACAGGGACCCGACACGAATTTCCAACCACTGACGTGTTATATATATTAGGATACTATACTACATATTTGGCGTTGGTGTATGTCAAGTCCCTGTGTTGTAACTCAATCAGCGTTTTCTACATGAAAATTATTATCAATTGATATTTCGTTCATTATACATTTTTTATTGTTTGTTTTGAAGTTTACTTTAAGTCTATAAGGTTATGAAATTATTTACTTTGTGGCATTTCGCGTGTTTTTCCAAAACCTTATACTTACTCAGCAACGCATTTAATCAAACTGAGTGTATACTTGCATAGTAAGTGGCTTCGTTGATTTTTTTTCCACATCGAACAGATAAATACGGTACACTTAAGGCTATTTAAACCAAGTACAGTAATAAACACGTGATGCTCACTAAGAGTTTAACGTATAGTGTGCTCGTGTTAATTGGTTTGAGAAAGGATCTTCCTGTCCAGAAATTCGCTTTGTATCGAACTTTGTTTTATGAAGATTATCCTAGAAAATATTTGCCTGGTCTATTTTTGGATGTAGGGGAAGGTGAAAAGGTGTATTTTAGTAATATACTCCAGTTTTAGATAAATATATATCAATTTTATTGCCTAAACTGACTTACATTTTTGTCACACGGTCGGCCTGGTTTCATTTTGGGTGACGTACGAATAATTTACTTCCTGTCTTCGCCATGGAGTGAGTGCTTACGAAATGTTGTTAATTGTCATTGGTGTTCAGATCCCCCCCCCTCACATCCATCGTACATCTATAGCAAGGCAATTTTTATGACGAATTGATATTTATAGACACCAACTATTTCATGGTTAATATATATTGTAGCTTTGGGAATTCATACCAAAGCAGGAGTTCAAGAAATAATTTCCGTTTGAATAATAATGAAATCAAACCTAATTGATACCGTTAAGGTCCACTACCTTTCCGGAACAAAATTGGTTTCTTAAAACATTAATTACATAAGCAAATACATATCGACGGCTTAAGATGAAGTAACAACACTTAAGATATGCAGGATTTCCTGCGTAATATATGGTAACTGTAGAGATTAATATTCATTTTGCTGTTTTCCCGTCTGGCGCAGTTATATTTAACTATACCGCGCGGCATTTAGGACGGCGGGAAACATAAGACGACCCGCGTTGTGAAAATTAACATTTAATCTATTTTGATATTTTTTCAGAATATGATGATGAATATAATATAACGGTATTTAATAACTTTTGCGACAGAACAAATTTGCTTTCCTATTTTAGAAATTAAAAGCCGTTTCGGAAAGGTATTTGGCCTCTAAGATTGTATGCGGCCTAGTTTTGCATTCCGTATAATTACTTACATTCCGTATGCCTGTAATTCCTATCAATTTCTTTTAAATGTGTAAATTTGTATTTTATTACATATTTTGTGTAATTAATACCATAGATTTACAAATGTTTGTACAGCAGTAGATTGTATCAATCATATAATTTTCTAGCTGCGATGACGTAGCTCTGGACGACAGACGTAGTATTTCTGACAGATGGTCGTCATCAACTAAATTCAAGATATATCTCTAGCAATTATTAATTACATGTAATGTATGACCTTCGATTCATTACGTATATTCGTTTGCCGAATGTGGGAAGCCTATTCGATACTCTCCGTAAACTCATTTTCCGGATTTTGGAAGAAGACTTCCGAAAGAAGGTTAGAACTTTCGACAGATTTTTTTTTTTAGATCTCAGAGTTTAGAGGCATTCATTGTCTTTTTTATGGTATGCCAAATTATTCTCTAAAACTTAATTTCAGTTAGGATTGTTGCTTAAATATTGGTAGATGTACAGTAACCATGTCATCATGCTAACGAGATATTTAAACATTTTCATAAAATAATACCATACAAGTTTATGTACTATGCACAGATCAGGGACTGAATTTCTACCCCAGTAATAATCCTAACAATATATCTTTTATTATAGAATTTAGATAAACCTTGTACAAGTTAGATTTATTTTACTGCCAAATACACTGGTTCTTGCCTACATTTTTAAATTTGTGATGAAACGTGTTAGTGACATTCCATATATATTGTACTTGATATATATATTGTTATGTATGTATCTATATAAATTGTTAATTATTGTAAATTTGTTATTAGTTTTACTTACAAACTACCAGTGTCTACTAATATATACTTATATTTTTACAATAAAAATGTATTTAACTTTTTGTTTTATAGTTTTTATATTAACAATTCTGCATGAATAAGTTGTTCGGCTTGACGGTCACCCGAGTGCTGATACAGAAAAGAGCATTGCAAAGTTTGTTCAAATCTGTAAAAAGTATTTACGAATTAGAATAAACTTTATAGTTGAATCTTCATATTAGAATTTTTACATACACTATAATAATAATTTGACTCCCTCCCCATAGGAAAATCTGAGATCCCAGGGCCATGAAAATGATGAAATTCACACGTTTTGTAAAGGGCCTTTACACTGGTAACCCAAAATGTGTTAATCTTGCCGAAACTTGTTAGAATAACGTCAGAATACTTAATTTTTAACAAGTTTCGGCAGGATTAACATATGTGCTTTTTTTATTCAGTATTAACCCTTTATATTAAGACTTTTTCCTCAGAATTCCAATTCGATCAATAAAATTAAGTATTTCTGCCGTAAAATTAAGTATTTTTCTGTCCGCCGTGGATCGTGACGGCTGACGGCCGGCCGAATAACAGAGGGTATCAGTCACAATATACCCAACTTCGTTACGTGCACGGCTATTTATTGCTACATTGTCGGAGGTTGGGAATCGACAAACTTTTCCGATGCGACGGTAAAATTAACAGATTCGGCGATAGAATTAAGAGTTTCTGCGTTTATATTCAGTGTTTCTGCGTTTATATTCAATGTTTCTGCGCTAATATTAACACATTTTCGTCGCTTACATCGAGCGGGCGCGCCGAGCCGTGACGGCCGAGCACACGGCTTACACAGGTAAACTTTACCTTGTGAAACGAGACTTACAGTACGTACAGCCGATTGTACCTGTAAAATAATTATGTTTACAATTCTCTTTTCCCCTTTAAAAATACATATATCCTCATTATCCTATTCTACTATCTTTTGTTGTTTTCTTTCCCGCGTCTCGTCATTTGAGCTATGCATTTTGCACCTTTTTTCGGAAGAGTTCCGATACGAGCGGTAACAAATGAATAACTGTCTAGGTTATGTGTAAAATATGTGTATATACACGGGGATTAACTATGACAAACAAATTATGTGTTTGATTATGTGCAATTACAATGTATGTATATTCTTCTCACAAATTTGAATTGTTGACGATATTAAAGATAGTTTTTTCATTAAGATCATCATTTTTTTCATGATCTTTCATTAAAAATATTTTTGATGAATCTGGTCAGTCAAATATCTTCCTCAATGAAATACAAATGATTAATAGTTTTTTTATAAAAGTTTTATGAAACAGCGCCTTCAAGATCAGTTCACACAAAAAATGGTTCTCAGATGTGGAAAATTCCTCAAGAGGGCAAACTTATCTAATATATAAAAAAAAAATTTGGATTTGAAAAGTATCTATAAAATTATCGGAAATGTATATATAACTAAATTCCGTACATCAAATTTAAAAATTCCAATTGAGACTGGAAGATGGTGTAATGTTGAGAAACGTGAAAGAATATGCCATTTATGCAATGAAAATATCGGGGATGAATTTCACTATCTTTTTGTATGTAAACACGAAGAAATAAAAAATATACGTATTAAATATATCCCACAGCATTATTCTAGTAATCCCAGTCTTCATAAAATGGGTGGCCTTATAGGTATTTGTAATATCCAATTATTGAAGAAGGTGTCTCTATTCATTAGAAAAATGATGGTATTTTTGTAGATGTGAATAAAAGCTATGATAGTAGTACGGTATAAGTATTAATTTCCAAATTAATTGTCCATATTTTAGTAATTGGTAATGATACATATATTGTCCATCCTGCCACGTGCAGTTAAAAATGTAACTTGTATTTTTATAATCCATGTAACACATTTAAATGTGTCTGGGAGACTATAATAAAATTTTTGAAAGATATTTTGCTGTTGCCTTTAATTGTAAAATGCTGATTAAGTGTTATACATAATGATCTGCTTTTCAGGTTTGCTGAATAGATTTGATATACATAAAACGACTGATATCATATTCTGGTAATATTTGATGTACTTTGTTGCATGTAATTCCAGTATTTATTTATTTCTGCGTTTATATTCAATGTTTCAATGTTTCTGCGTTTATATCAACACATTTCGTCGCTTACATCGAGCGGGCGCGCCGAGCCGTGACGCAAGGTAAGCCTAGTACTATACATGTATACAGCATAAATACGTATACGTTAGATCTACAATTTGAGTTTTTCGAGTAAATGGTTATTCTAGCTTTATGATGTAGATATTTTCAGTTTCAAAACATTCCATTTACACCACTTCAAAAATTCAAAAAGCATATATTTAACTTTAGATTAGATAATCAGTCCAATTTGATAGCGATATCAAAATGATGTTCGGATCAGTCTGGACTGAGATTTAGATAGCATATGATGTAAATTTCAGTGTAATAAAAAAAAGTATAATGTAACACTATCTTTTTACTAGTAAAATCCCAAAATTTAGCATGAATATATCTAGAATCCGTGTTTTTATTTCATTCAAACTTCTGCTATAATGATATGATGCAAACACGGCACCGTTTTTGAGTAAATGTGATATTGGAGTTACACAAGGACGTTAAAATCCTTGGAGTTACAGTACCGAACTTATACCGAAAATAATATGTATATCTATATTGTTGCCTTTGAAACTTTATCCATAACGTTTACTAAAAAGCAGAAATACATCAATGGTATTTCTGATATATGTTCCTTTATTACAGTTTAAGTGTAGATTTAAATTCATTATTTCAAAATTATACTAAATCCTTAATAGTATATTCATTGTCGACCGTTTTGTATATCATACCGAGATTTAAATAGTATGATATATGAACATTTATCGTATAATCCAAAAAGTAACCACATACAGTTTTCAAATGAAAATTGAAATTATTCGTATACAGGCGTTAAAAAATAGATATAATATCTTGTATCTTTTTAAAAATATACTAAGTGATCTTTAAATAAGTATATTTAGTGTGATAATGTTGTAACCCTTCTTGTATGACTATACATGTACATTAAGATTCGAAACGGTGAAAATACATGCTTAGAATTTTTACTAATACTTTAAAATTACTGGAGATTGCTATATGCCACGATTCCGTAATTACAGTCTAGACTGGAATAATTTTTAAGGTTAAACCTTTAGTTGAGCTAGTTCTTAGAACCATTTTTGTTTCTGAATAAGTCACCTTCCATTTTTGTTTTACCTGTGTACGACATATATATATGTAATATATATTCCTAGGTATGATCAGGTATATTTTATTTCCATTTGCTTTTACATCTTCATTCTAAAAATGGAGGTGACAATAAAAAAAAACCTTTAGCATAGATGTACGGGGTTTCCATAATTCAAATCACAATCCAATTAACGGATGTCTTAACCTGATTGACAGTAAGACAATAGCAAATACCCGATATAGTCCACCGAATAGCAAATTGCCCGCGGCCAGGTAATTACAGGTGAGTTCGATGAATGGCGTTGTGTACAGGTAAATAACATCCTGGTCAAGGTATTACATAACCATCAAACCAAAGGCATGGCTAATTATATATCTATAATGTCGGTGTATCTACTAGTATATCGATTAAAAATTGAAAGCGACCGCACGGTCTGAAAAAATAGTTTGTTTTGCTTAATATCAATATTTAGATCTTTTATAATATCGAAAGTAAATTCTTTCTACCACATGTTGAAACGTTTTACGGTATTGTAATAAATGTATCTCGATTTATTCGGTTAGCAACACACAACACAATGTTTGTAATGATAAATCATCGGTGTGTACGTATGTCAAGCATCATATCCTTGATTCTTTAATCAAGAATTTCTTCAACTGTTACGTAAAATTTCATTCTACAGTCACAAACTTTGCAATTCACAATGTATCAAAGATACAGATTACAGGAAAAATATTATTTAATTAAAGCGAATTCGTTGCTGAACTCCTCGACAAAAAATCGGAAACTTTTATTTCTGTGTGGATTTTCTTTTATAATTACACGAAGATACCTGCTATTAGAGCATAAATTAGAGTATATTCGAGACAAAGTTATTGTACGATTAACTTCACTCAAAAGTAATCATAAAAAAAATCTTTGATCGGCTTTTCCTGTGACCGTCGATGTAAGTGATAGCACATCAGTTAAAGTACAGCAATAAGCCACGGACTATTGTGACGTCACACGGTTTAGGGCTAGAAAATATGCATAATCGGGCGGTCAGAAAATTTGACCTCGATATCGGCGGTTTACAGGTTAATCCGGTCGCGCGCGACACGTAGAGGTTTCTACACGGTCTAATAAAGCCATTTCCAGCATAAACTAAAAAAATTATCATTTTTGACTACACAAATCCTTTAAATATATCACGGAATTATAAATGCTTATAAATCCTTGTATATATGTAATCGTGTTCCGTATTTTATTAACACTTTTTGAACTTGATTTAGGCCTAATAGTTATCGGACTAACGCACCATTTTATCATAATAAAAATGTAAATGTGTACAGATTACCGAGTACCCGGATGTACTGTTACATGAATCTCCTAAAAGTGCTGACTTGCAATATGGCGTGTGTGTCAATGATTATATATATATAAAGTCAAGTGAATGTATTATATATGCCAATTCATAAATACTTGGTACTGAAACCACCCCCATTTTGTATCCCAACATCGTCAATAGTATCATCAAGGATTTATAAGTGAGAACTGTCTCTTTACCCTACTAAACACCACGCGTAACGCTAGACCAAGGACGTATATGAGTCTCACTTATAAATCCTTGGCTAGACGAACCGGGAAATCGAGTCCAACGAAACACCAATGTAAAGTTAATAAAATTTCACAACGTTTAGTACTTGCTTTAAGGACGGAAGATTTAGAAGATATGTCTTAAATTTTTGTTAAAAAAAACAACTCATGAAATGACGCTTCAGAAAGTAAGACGGTAACCCTCGCACCCACAAGCTACATCAAAGGCTGCGCCGGCGGATATTAACGGAAAATCAGTCGTCGCCCAACGTCACGGTCAGTACACAAACGCAAAAGCTCTACGTCGTACTTGCCCAAAACCCAGCGTGACTTATTCCACCTCACATACGTACTTTGGTATCATCAAGGATGTATTTTAGACAAAAATCCTTAGTATCATATTATCATCTTATTATAAGCGACCGCGGTGTGAAAAAGTGCTCACAGAAATTAGACATACACTACATATGACACTATATATACTATGGTCTCATTAAATTATTAGGTAGCTGTATGACTGTGTTTCTGGTGTTAAAAATCATACACATATGATCGCATTGAAAAAGTGTATACAACTATCGTCGGCCATTTTTCTCACTTCGAGCTCCCCAAAATGCATACGCATCCCCTTCGTAACCCCGCAGGGTACCGCTAGCTAGCTCCTACCCGTGGTGTCAGGATGGCCCCAAGCAATATAGCTAAATTTGTCCCACGGCGTCCGTTATCTGTGGAGTTAATTAGTCGGATGACACGTGTGCGGTACACAGTACACCTGAGAGGTGTATCTATAGCGACAACATATAAGTAAAATGTACAGGTAATATAATTCACCTGACAGAGAGAGAAGAACATATACTGGCAATAAGTTTTTTTTTATTTTGTAAAGTTCATTCTTTGTAAACCCCCATTAAAGTGTACCAATCTAGTCTCTGTCTTTCGTTGATTAGCATTTTGAGTATATAATTTTTAACAAATGTATAGCACAGTGATCGTTCATATGATATTTTATGTTTATCATAGTGACGTTGTGTATCGATTACGTCACGCACTAAATATTGCCTTGAAAAAAAGTTGCTAGCCGTTGGTCGGTTTGTGTTGACACACATATTCCAAGTAAATGTGTGGTTTTTTATGTAATAAATAACATGCCAGCTATGATAACTCCCAGTAACTGGGGTTTCGAAAGGTGTGCTCCGTTCTAACTGTAAATTGTAATGAAATTCTGGCCTTCTTATTAGTGCTTTATTCGATTCTTGCCATGGGTTCATCAGGATATCTATTCAAACCAATATTATCTTCACTTTTGTGTCTCATTTTTAGAAATAAGATATGATGATTAATACGGACATGAAATAAATAAAATTATTGCGTGGGAACGAAATATTATTGCGTTCGAACGAAATATTATTGCGTGGGAACGAAATATTATTGCGTGGGAACGAAATATTATTGCGTTCGAACGAAATATTATTGCGTTCGAACGAAATAATATTGCGTGGGAACGAAATATTATTGCGTTCGAACGAAATATTATTGCGTTCGAACGAAATATTATTGCGTGCGAACGAAATATTATTGCGTTCGAACGAAATATTATTGCGTGGGAACGAAATATTATTGCGTTCGAACGCAATAATATTGCGTGGGAACGAAATATTATTGCGTGGGAACGAAATATTATTGCGTGGGAACGAAATATTATTGCGTGGGAACGAAATATTATTGCGTTCGAACGAAATATTATTGCGTGGGAACGAAATATTATTGCGTGGGAACGAAATATTATTGCGTTCGAACGAAATAATTATTGCGTTCGAACGAAATATTATTGCGTGGGAACGAAATAATATTGCGTGGGAACGAAATATTATTGCGTGGGAACGAAATATTATTGCGTTCGAACGAAATAATTATTGCGTGGGAACGAAATATTATTGCGTTCGAACGAAATACTATTGCGTGCGAACGAAATAGGAGCATTCAAATGAGAATAGACAGTGCCTCACACACTCTGTTACACGGCTGTTTCACACACTCTGCTACACGGCTGTTTGACACGCTCGCTATCAAGATCGAAGTTACCAGCGATACATATTTGAGTAAGTTTTCATACGCCACCCATTGCTTTATGTTTTAGAAAATAAACAAGTAAAGAGAATTACAATATATATTTTAGCAATACAGCCTTGATGATACATGTATGTCACTTTGCATAAGAAACATAAATATATACTTGATAAAGCATTAATATTTGTTCTTTATCTGATATTGCGGATCCCTTTTAAAGAAAAAATGAACCCAGTGATTCGACTAGTCATTCATAAATATGTTAAACCGACTGGAGTTTATAATGCATTATGCATGATTTCATTCATCGTTTAAATTTCTTTTAGTCAAGATGGACGATTTCCTTCGGGGAAGGGGAGTATCAGATGACGAAATTGATGGTATGAAAAGGGATAAAGTAAGTAGAATATGGATTTTGAAATTTAAGAAACAAATACATCACAATATAATTGATACACACAACCACACATGTCTTGTGTGAAGAAATACGCGAAACACGTGTTGCACGGACTGTAAATCAGCGCCTAGTAGATTTTTCATTGTTAATGTTGATTAAAAATATCGATGGACCACTTCATTTATTTCTCATATAGATTCTAGGTCTATTCACCGTAAATGAAATATGTCCAAACCTCAAAGTACAGTCAAACCTGTCTATAACGACCACGTGCTATTGGATATAAATATATATTTATTAGTATGCATTATTAAGAACTAATTATGTTAAGTCAATATATTTTCCGTGATTTGTGTGCTTTTGTTTTAATACAATATGAAATCACGATAATGACTAAATCAACTCATATTTTAACACTAATTCATAGTAAAAAAAATCTGCTATGAACATAGTCATTATCTAATTATTGACTTGACATGGCCTAGACTTAACTGTGCAAGATTAACTTTTTTTCGCTTTTCTCGTTGGCAAGTCGTATGTAAAGTTGCCGTGTAATCAGTTTTGACGGATTAATCTCGGGAGATGAAAGATCGATTTGGAGGTGTTTTCTCACAATATATAGCTTCAAAACTATTAAAATCACAATGCAGGTACACATATTAACCTTCAGTAGCATTTCTGCCAAGTGATGGGATCGTGTTTTATTGATAAACAAATCGAGAATACACAAATACATCGGGCGATAAAAGAACGTAATTTATAATTTGAAATAGGTAAAGTACTGGACATTTCGCAGTAATATAACAGTATCGACAATGAATAACGGAATACGTTAATCGGCATGTTTTATTTTGCCTACTGTATCATGTGAGTTGTAACTTCAAAACAACGCTTTACCAGTGATATTTTCGTGCACATGGCGCTCGCGTCCAAATATAATTCCAGTAACATCCATCCTCAAGTAATTGTAAGCTACAGAAATAATCCAGGTGGTTTTATTACAAAAATATGATTGAATAACATATTAAAATAGACCGTCATCAGATAAAGAAAATGTGGATTTTAAAATTCAAAATTGTACGCCAAAAGCAAAAATCAATGGAAATCAATTTGTTTTATAATAGGCCAAAAATATCATTTGAAGTATTTTGCCATATAGTGCTTGTAAAAACAGCATTGAAAATAATAAAAATCAAAGAAAAATTGAGAAAAAAAAACACTATATGTAATATTTTCTTATATACAAATGGTTTTAAACGATTTCCTACTTTTATGACGAATTACCTGATATGGCAAAGTACAGTAATTGGCAAAACGTTCGCGTGCAGTTTAAATTACGCCAGTACAATAATTGAAAAAAAATCTAAAGATGGGGTTGCAAAAACCGCCCACGATCCGATTATCTTTAATTTTGTATTGCTAAAGGTCTAGGTACATTACTACTTTATATGTGCTTTTTATCTAATTTCTATTTTTTTAAAGGTATTAAAGGTCCTAAATTGATGTTTTCTAACAAAACTTTGGGTATGTGGCAAGGGGACCCCTTGTGTCCACCTTTTGAACATATTTTTTTTTATCTTTTTTAAATTATATTTGTTAATTAAAGATACTTCATTTTTTATTTAAAACTGATTAATAATGATATTGACTAATTCTTTTTACTACAAATTGATTTTTCAAGAGAAAAAAAAACAAGATTTTGGTAGGACACAAATTGAGGATATTGGCTTTGCTCGAAATTTTGCATGTTATCGATTTTATCCACACTGTTAATAAAACTATTTTAAAAAATGCTATATGTATAATCTTAACAGATACTTAAAAAATGAAATCAGGGGAAATAGCATCTCATTGGCTGAAATGTAGCCAGGAGAACGTTCTAAAAAATAAAGCAATGTTTGCACTAGATGACTGTAAATTCAAACAGGATCAATTAATAGAATTTTAAAAACCAACATATATACTATAGAATAAAAAGTTTCCCTAACAGTGCAAAAAAGCCTAACAACATGCTCTTGGATGAAACAAATAATTAGTGGAAAGAGATATATTTTCATCAGCAACTCAAACTCTAAAAATTACGATTATACATCCCTCTTATGTAGATGAAAACTATTTTTAATTGAATTAAAAATGACTAAAGATGGAAACAAAGTTACAGTTGATTTTCAAATAAAACATGTTTAATATAAAAAATATCAGCACCACAAACGCTACAATCTTAATTTCGACCAATTAGGGAACCGTCATTTCGTTACATTGAAAACAAAGTATTTAAACTGTTATTATCTCCTTCCGCATACCTCATAACCCATATGTACCAAATTTCACTTATATCTAAAATAACTCAATTACAACCAATCAGAGGCCTACATTTTTTTCCATGGCAACCAATCTTTTTGAAAGTGACAGATGTTATTCAGCATACTTCGTAACCTCTGTATACCAATATTCATTTATTCTGACATTATTTAAATTTCACACAATCAGAGGCCTCCGTTGTGTTACCATGGCAACTAATATTTTCAAAGATGTTACCATAATATTTGGCATCTAAAAATGTTAATGTACACTAATTTTCCCTTAAATCGGACTCTGGAATCATAAACTGGAAATGTATAGCTAGGTATACATGTACTAAGAAAGAAGTGGTACGTTGCTACCTAAAGTCGCTATCTCTATCTTCAAGTCACTCAAAACCTATTTTCCCGGATTTAATTACGAAACTTAAAGAAGATAAGACACACCTACGACACACCGTATACATTGTAGTCCCCACAAATGACCATAGTTATTGTAGAAATATTTTCGAATTGGAGATTGTATATGTCATGTCGCCACATTATATATATCTCAACGCTTCCGCAGTTAATTATCGCAAAAGAACCCCACTGTGTGTATGTGCGGTGACAATCGTGGGGCTCGCTTAGAAGAGCAAACAATACTAATCATTCACAATCGATACTTTGTACATCCAGTATTCTTAAATGAAGAGCCATGGATAAGATATATATATATACATTGTACGCTATTGTTATCATTTCGACATATTATACAAATGCAAGATAAGTTTATAGCAGACCGACAGAAGTATGTGTGTCCAAGTGTGATCGTAAATATATTGATTGCCGGTGTAACGTTGAAAATGGATCCACGTTGAAAACTGACCCCGGGTCATTTTTCAACGTTGAAAAATGACCCCGAAACCGTTGAAAACTGAACTTTCAGCGCACTTTTTACACCGACCCGTTGAAAATAGACCCCGTTGAAAAGTGACCCCATAAGAGCTCGTTTTTACACAACAACACAACACGACACCGCAACACCACGAAACCAAACAGCATCAAACAGCACATCAACACACCAACAACACTACACAACACAACAACACATCACACCACACCACACAACAACACATCACACCACACAACAAAGCATCACACTAAACACAACGTCACACAACATACAACATTACACAACAACACGACACAACAAAACATCAAACAACACACAACACAACCACGACACAACACGCAACAACAAAACACAGCAACATCCAACACTTAACAACACCACACAACACAACAACAACAAAACCACAAAAACACAACACACCTCAAAACACAACGCAACATAGCAACAAAACATCACACAACAACACATAACATAACACACAACCACAACACACAATCACGCAACAACAATACGACACCACCAATAAACAACACAATAACACACAACACACGACAACATCACACAAAGCACAATATAACACAACATTACACGACACAAAATCACACAACAAAACATCACACAACAACACAACCACACCACAACACATAACACAACAACAATACAACACCACCTAACAACACAACAATACACAACACCCGACAACAACACAATATCACACAACATAACGCAACAACACATCACAAAAACATCATGTTACAACATATTACACAAACGCGGAACAACAACACTACACACAACAACACACAACACAACACACAACTACACAAAACCACACAACTACACAACACAGAATCACATAACAACAGAACAACACACAACAACACCACAAAACAAACAAAACATAACACAAAAACACACAACAACACAACACAACACAACACAACCATACGCAGAACACAACATAACAGATCTATTTGCATATATAATACATGCATTCTTGTATTGCATGGAATAAATATATATTAACAATTACTGAATAATCTGACAAACGTAAAATCGTCGAAAAAATATCATAAAAAAATTATTTTAAGAAACAAATCAATAATATCCCATAATTATAGTTTTGTAACACTATCCACTGGTACTCGGAAGTGAACACCACATAGTACAAACTTTGCATGCAGTTGATAACAACAATTCCTTTTTATTTACTACTTACCTCAGTGTTATATAGCAATTCCTCAGTCTGAGAACAATTAAATTAACATTTTCTACACGGACGAACAAAATGACTATAGAAAAATGAATGTTTTGTAGTGCCGTACTCTCCATAATAAACATACAAGCACCTAAAATATTTAAATGAGGTATTTTTTACGATGATAACAATACCAAATTTCAATTCAAATCAAGGTGTTTACGTAATTTAAATACCAGCACAGAAGGGTCGCTTATATTACATTGTAGGAATGGCGATAACAGAATTCGAGAATCATGTTTGTGCAACAGTTATATATGTGAATGTACTAGGGTCATATTTCAACAGACCATCCGTTGATAGTTTGCCAAGGTCATTTTTCAACAGACCTGTCGTTGAGAATTGACCCTAGACACTGTCATTTTTCAACGGCATGTTCAATTTTCAACGGCATTCGGGGTCCGATTTCAACGTTGAAAACTGACCCGAGGTCAATTTTCAACGGAGGTCCATTTTCAACGTTACACCGGAACTTTCAAATTTTAGATCAAGTTTGCGAGAAAGTGTAAGTTTTAGTATACATAATAAGTTGCTTGGCTTCTGTTTTTAACGTTGAAATCTAAAGTTTTTAAGAGGTTTTATGTGCGCACTCGGGGTATATCCCAATACTCGTTATTTTTACAGGCCCAATTCTTTTGCGAAACAAAAATCAAAAGTTTCTTAAAAACAATAATTATAATGATATACGAAAATGTATAGTAATGGCCTAAGAGCATGTGATAATACCAACCAAATGCAGGATTCCCTGCGTAAACTTTTACAGGCCCGGTCACACTGAGGAGCGGATTAATTGGCCGTTCGTTGTCATCCGCAACAAAATTGGCTAAAATAACAAATTTGCAAGTATAAATTACGAATATATTAATATATAACGTTCTGCGAATTTATTACGAACAAAGGCGGGTATTCCAAGAATAAAAGCGAATACGATAACGGATGCTCTCCCGTGAGGAGTACAATCGGTAAGATTATCGAACAATGCGGATACGTAACAAACAATTACGGGCCTTTAGGTATCGCTTTTCACAACAACACGACTGCAACAAAGATAAGCAAGCTGCAGCTTTCATCCTACATCCTCCAGATACAAAGAAGGTCCAGTCTGTTTCAAATTCAAATCAAAGCAGACCATTTTTGTTTCTTTTCTGTCTTTGAAACAATTTCATGACTTGAACCAATTGATTGATATGTTGTTGGATACCATTGTTATGCTGCATTGGTATTGTTGCCGAGGACCCATTATTACACCTGTACTTACCGACGGACTGGAAATAATGGACATGTCGATTTTTTGCTATATTTATACAGTAGTTTTGGTTAACGCAACACTTTGTTATACATTCGCAAACTATTCTCAAATCAAATGCAAAACAGACGCAATACAAACGCTGAACTCAATATGCTTTCGCTACAAATTATTTTAATTCGTGATGTCAACGTGATAGGTACGCTATATATTCGTTTTACATGCTGTCCCAGTTCGCTATAAAGCCACAAAACCCTGTCAGTTGCGGATATTAACGAATAACAGCGGATGTACAGCGCATATAATAAGCATGTATTGTGTATAATTTGCGTACGAATAGCGTATCTTATGCGAATAATTTCCGCAATCAAAATTTTATGCAGTTCAAAAATCCTGGGAACGGAAATACACGCCATTGCGGATAATTGCGGACGTGTGCGGATGTTGGGCGACAGATACAAGTACGATTTACGAATATTGCGTATGTTCAGCTAATCAGCCAATTTTGTGCGCAATGCATTCGCAAATTTTCCCCAACGCCAGTGGGACCGGGCCTTAGTTTTGCCGCTGGCGCAGTGATAATCAACCGCGGTAATTAGGACGACGGCGGGAAACATAAAACGACCCGCGTTATGAAAATTAGCATTAAATTTATTTAAATCAAATTGTTAAGAAGGTGATGGTAAGTGTAGTATTAATGGTAATAACTTTTGTGACTATAAAAGAACAAATTTTGTTTAACATTCCCATTTCAAAAATTAAAAGCCGTTTCGGAAAGGTAGTGGGCCTTTAAATGCCTTATGCCACAGCCGAACACACGGATTTGAGAATTAGTTACAGTTTAAATCATTATTACTATATTCAGACGTTTTAGGGGTCTAGATAAAATAAAATCGACAAAAATCAATTTCTACTCTAGTACACGTCAAATTTCTAGCACGTCTTCACAAAATCGGGTACTACCGTTGAAAAGAGCAATACTTTTCCTGTTACAATTATCTTACACAACTATACAAAGTGCCGTCACCAAACCGCTAGCAGCCCCGTTTCAACAAGAAAGGTCTTCTATCGAGCAATCGGTACCACTTTCTCAGACTATGTGTACTCTGGTCGGTCCATATTGATATAAATTGTGACTAATTCTCAGAAGGCCGAAGGTGACAAGTACATGTACAATGTACGTATAAGATATATCAAAAGTGCTTTATTAGACGGCGTGACGTTACGGGAAGTTTAGAACTGGGGCTATCGTAAGCAAACCTGACATTTATTAAAAACTTTAATTAATCCTTTATAAGATATCTTATATCGTATATAAGATATCTCATTTAAGTTATCTATGTAAGATATCTTATATATTATATATTAAAGATATCTTAGATTTCAACAAAGGCCTAGAAATGAAGTCTCCCTACCTGGAAGTCTACATATAGATAGAGAATACATGGTTAGTATCTTACAATACAAGGTTTATTTTGGTGCGAGTCTTAGGAAAGCCGAGATGACAAGGTTTGCCGAGTCATCTCGGCTTTCCGTGTCGAGCACCAAAATAAACCTACTAACCGTGTATTCTGTTTATCCTGTGAAATCCCATTCTACATAAAATATCTCATATAGCAACGATATTTCAATTATATAAAATATCTTATATATTGATTTATATATCTTATATACGAAAAAAATATCTTCTATAGAAAATTGGATAAGATATCTTATATACTATATGAGATATTTTATATACATAAATGAGATATCTTATTTAATTTCTATATGAATTATCCTATATTTATATCAGATATCTTTTATAATATATGATATATCTTATATGCTGTATAACATATGTTATATATATGTACGATATCTTATATACTATATAAGATATCTTATATAAGATATCTTATATATATATATATATATATAAGATATCGCACTGAGGGCCCGTGTCCGTGTACACTAACAACATATTAATGTACCGGAGTACAGGCAAAATAAATTTAAATGAACATTTGGACATTAGCGAAAAGAAAAGGTTTACTATATTTCCGTTCTGTAAAATGTTAAAATAATAATACCATTCAAAGAAAAGAACAAGAAAAACAATTTATTAGAACTCTGAAACTGAAACTGAATCGTTTGTTGTAATTGTATAAATCAATTGTTATATGTATAATTACCTCCCTTAATATGACTCACAATTCACAATGACTATACTGTCATGACGTCATCTAAAGTTGTTAAGCATCCGAAGAACATGATGAAAGCGCTAATGCTAAACTAACAACGTGTTTCAATTCTTTATTTCTATATGTTTACCGGACACTGATAGTTTAATGTTATTCAATAAGATATCTCATATATATATTTCTTTCATACCTACAGGTGTAATACTGGCTGGTCCAGGGCAATACACTCATGTCGCCTGCGGCTGTATTGCATGTCTACCCATGCAATAAAGCCTCGTGACGTCACGGCGTCAACAAAATCTCTATATCTTCGGTAAAATTTAAAACACTTTGTTCACAAATATGACTGGTTTTACTATAAAAGATGCACACGATGAAATTTGTGTTGAAAATATCACATAAAATGTCATGTATAGAAACTTGATTTCCGGTCGTGGATTTCTTCGAATTTATTTCAAAATGGCGGGATATATTAGTTGTAAAATTGCAATAAAACGTCGAGGTATGAAAGAAAAATACTCTTTCATAATTGGATATGAAGGATAGGGATATTCTACCCTCGGGATCACAAAATGTTGCAAAACCCTCGGCAAGCCTCGGGTTTTACTTCATTTTGTGACCCTCGGGTAGAATATCCCTATCCTTCATATCCACATATGAAAGAGTCTTATAATATATATTTATATATAAGATATCTTATATAATTATATAAGATATCTTATATAATTCGATTAAATACGGGATAGACCTTGCTCCTTCATTAAATGTGAAATTGGCTTGCCATATGGGGCACCAAAAGAACAGTTGATACAGTATGGAGTTTTAAATTACAATTGTAAATGAAATAACAAAAAAAGTGATGTAAAGAAGAAAATGCTTGCAGTTATATTTGTTCTTAAATTTACCCATCCTCGATAATCCAGAGGTTCCGATCACTTACGATATTTACTCTCCTGAACAATCTCATAGTAAAACTGGAGGCAAAATAACAGAACGGATAATTTTAGTCCTTTGATGTACATCAAAAGAGCAGTGTAACGGTACACTGTGGTTGGCTTAATTTGTGGCTTTGAAGTTAGGCGTCGCTCTCTCAGTAGTCTTCAAAGGAAATTTTTGCTGGCCTGTGATTGGTTCAATTTTTTTTCTCTGAGCTGCCTTCAGTTATACTTTGATATAGTTCAGGGGTGTGGAGATCGTAAGAGGATCGCAGTTTACCCAATCCCACCGAATAATGTTTTATGACAACCTGATGGCAAACCTTTCATCTTGTCTATCGATGAATTTTATTATATTATTCAGTTAAAGGCCCATTACCTTTCCGGAGCAAAATATAAAAGTTTCTTAAAAAACATTAATAACATCAGAAAAATGCGTACCGATGACCTAAAATAAGGTTACGACACCAAACATATGCAAGATTTCCTGCGTAATATATGAAAACAGTGGAGAGTCAATTCGCTGTTTTGCCGTCTGGCGCAGTGATAGTCAACTACCGCCCGGTATTTAGGACGACAGCGGGAAACATAATACGACCCGCGTTATGAAAATAAACATTTTATTTATTTTAATCAAATCGTTCAGAAGGTGATGATAAATTTAGTATTAACGGAAAGTTAATAATTTTTGTGACTCTACAAAATTATCGATCTTGTTTTACATTCCCATTTTAAAAATTTAAAGCCGTTTCGGAAAGGTAGTGGGCCTTTAAAGTATAGGGTTGAGGGATATAGCAAGTTTATTACAATTGTTCGTACAAGGTGTTGTCACGTGTTCGGTAACAGTTTCCGATAGATTGTAACGTGGTTTGATTACGTCAATGGAGATGGCGTGATCGGAAACCAGTTTCACCCAATTTTTACGTCACATAGCAACTGATGTCGTGATCGGAAACAAGCCCCACCCGCATATAATCTGATTGGTACGACGGAAAAACCCGAGTGTGGGTATGTGCTAGCTTCTAGGGGTGTTTTAGTTCGAAAGACTAAATTAAAAAAAGTAGGGAGCTAGTCAATTTAACCAACTAACTTTTATATATTGTAAAGAAAGAAGAGGCATATTAAAATACAATAGGACACACTTCTCTGCCAATTCCACCATTCTTGCATCCGTACATATGAACATTGAATGAAATCTATTTCCTACAAAATCTGTTCAAAATGTATATATCTTATCTTGCCTCTGGACATTGTGTCATCTTCCAGTTTCTATCTGGAATTTAATATTTGAGCAACAATCAAGAATAAAAGATCATACGAACATTTCACTATACATTCGATAATTGTGCATTTATAAGTCTGACAATAAACGTGTACATTTCCCCATACTTACCAATTCTGTTTTAAGATTTTTAAACGGACTTTTATTTTTGTGACATTCTTTTCCTTTATTATTATTATTTTTCTGGACACAAAGTTGTATAGGAAGAATCTCCGAAATGAACGTATATACCATATTGTAGGGCATATTGTAGAGTTGTAGGTGTCACAGCAGCTTTTTATGTTGGGCAAAAATCACAAATGTCACTATGACCTCACTTCCAGTTTTAAACTTATTTCAATATCTCGTTTACAGTACAGATTGATGAATTTCTTTCTGGTTCGGATATGTTATTTAGAGTTTAAAATGAAGCAAATGCATGTAACTAATATAACGCTTTTCTGTAAAACGTCAACTTCCTTATGGACATATGGGTAAAAGTTCAAAAATACATTTTTCCTAAATTAATACAAAATATTCTTTTCAAGTTCTATAAGACCTAGACATTTAATATTAGGCCTATAGAATGGTAAAATAAATGGCTACATCAAAATCGGAAGTGCATTTTGTGTTTTTAATGTTGAAGTTAAAATTAGTTTTTTTCTTTCCAAAATCATACTCAAACCATATGAAAATTACCGAATTTTTGTTACATTTCAAAGTGTTCCTCCTGCATTTAACTATCTAGGATATGTTTTAACAAATCAATCTAGGCCCATACAGAGGTGTATCTACCAATCGTAAAAATAGTGGAGTATGTTTCTGGGTACGTTACGACATTGCATTTGGATATATCTATTCAACAAATAAAATTCCTTACATATAACATCTAATTTCTTGAGTTAACGAGATAAATTAACAACAATACAGTGAATGTTAAATGATATCTCCGAGAGTTTTTTCTGTCGTAATTTGTAAACAGAAATAATAACTTTCGTTGTCGCAGAAAACGGTAAAAGGGTACTCGTCGGGACCGATTTTCCGGAATTGAAAAAATCGCACACGGATTTCTTTAAAACCCAAATTATGGAAAAAGTCATAAAATAGAAACATAGACCAGATGCAATATCAAAGCATATAAACTGATATGGTTTGGTGTTTTTTGCGGTTGGTTTTTAAAAAATAGTCAAAAATGATGCATCTTAGCACTAAAGATGAAATAGGAATACAAACTTCAAGATGGCCATATTGTGAAATATGCTATTTGAACACTATATTGGCGTGGATTTATCATATGCAAATATTGCCAAGGGTTTTCATTTCTTTTATGCTTATTAGGTCACCTGACCATAGATCATGGTGACCTATTGCGGATAGTCTTTTGTCCGTCGTCGTACGTCGTGCGTCGTGCGACGTCCGTTAACATTTCCTTGTAAAAGCGATAACTTGAGTAAATATAGACCGAGCTTAATGACACTTTGCATGTAAGACTAACATTAGAAAGATCTCGAATGAGTTCGAAAATCAGCGTTATTCGACAGTAATTTACGGAGCTATTGCCCTTTGCACTAATAATTATTATTGGACCTTGTGAACACGATGATGCACTCAGCTTCATGAAACGATAAGATTTCGGACGATTTCGGAAATCGGCGTGATTAGATCGTAACTTACGGAGTTATTGCCCTTTGCACTAATAATCACTGGACCTTGTGAAAATGATAACTTTTGAAAATATGCACCGAGCTTAATGACACTTTGCATATACTTTATATGTAGACTAACAATGGAAATATCTAAAAAAAAGTTTGAAAACCAATTTGACTCGACTGTAATTAACGGAGTTATTGCCCTTTGCCCTAATAATTATGATTGGACCTTGTGAAAATGATATCTTTTGTAAATATACACCCGGCAGAAATATTTAAACTTTGTATGTACACTGTGAACTTTTAAGTGTTAAGTTACACCAAAAAGGTGGCACCACAGCTGCCTCCTTTTTTGGAGCAACGTTACACCAAATTTTTAGGTTACACACCATTGGTGTAAAGCTACACCACTGGTGTTAAGCTACACCAAAAAAGGAGGCAGCTGTGGTGCCACCTTTTTTGGTGTAACCTAAATCCTAAAAATTTGGTGTTACGTTACACCAAAAAAGGAGGCAGATGTGATGCCACCTTTTTTGGTGTAAACTTAATCCAGGATAAGTGTAACCTTCATCCAAACTTGGTGTAACCTTTTTCCTAAATCGGTGTAACCTTCAACCAAAAAAGGTGTAAACTCATCCAGGATCGGTGTAACCTCATCCCAAATGGTGTAACATCATCCCAAATTGGTGTAAACTTCATCCAGGATTGGTACGTGTAGCCTTCATCCGAAATTGGTGTAACTTTCGTCCCAAATTGGTGTAACCTTCATCCAAAATAGGTGTAACCTTCATCCAAAATAGGTAGAACCTTCATCCGAAATTGGTGTAACCTTCATCCAGGATCGGTACGTGTAGCCTTCATCCGAAATTGGTGTAACATTCATCCAAAATAGGTGTAACCTTCATCCAAAATAGCTGTAACCTTCATCCGAAATTGGTGTAACCTTCATCCAGTATCGGTGTAACATTCATCCAGGATCGGTGTAAACTTCATCCAATATCGGTGTAACCTCCTTCCCAAATTTGTGTAACCTTCATCCAAGATCGGTGTAACGTTCATTCCAAATCGGCCTAACCCTCCTCCAAGATCGGTGTAACATTCTTCCTCAATTGATGTAATCTTTATCCATGATCGGTGTAACCTTCATCCAAATTGGTGTAACCTTCATCCAAATTGGTGGTTCCTGTACACGTTTGTTTCTAGCACCATTTACATCCTGAAAAAATACAAAACAAACCACAAAGCATCTTGTTCTTCTTAAAATTTACCACTTAGTAATTTAATGTAACACATTTAAGGGACTAACTTTATATAATTATATATGTTAAAATTAAAGAGTCTATAAATTTCTATTCAGTGTATACGTATAACTATGAAACAATAATGAGTTTGTATAGTATACAGTTAACAGTTTTCATGTTTGTACATTTAATTGCTGTATAACTGTCTTTGTCCGTGACCATAATACACTACGCAAGCGATTCTAAATACTATATTTTATTAGTAATTTTACGTTTTTTAAAACTCCTCTCCAAAAATCTATTGCAACCATAAAAACTTCAAAGTTGACAACATAAAAACTACTTATCTAACGCTTATTTTGAAATAATGTACACGTTCTTCCGTTGCAATATGTGTGAGTTGTGAAACGATTACACCAAAACAACGTTTGATGACGCCGCCATTTCCTTCTTTGTCAATATAGTAAAATGGCGTCATAAAAATTACATGTCTACACTTAAGATCGATTTATCGATAAATATGGCACGGAATATATTTTAGATAATATATATAGGATGCAAAAAATGTCCTTAGTCTGTACATAAAATCTTGTTACGATTGAATGTAAAATTACTTCTAGTAATAAACAATTAAAAAATACATGTATGTAAAATTACTAATAATATATAGAAAAAAAATCACTTGCGTACTTTATTAAATTATTATGGCCGCTGACTGTACGTTGTACGTAACATGTACATTAATATTGTACGTGAGGTATGGTGGCTGATTACGGCCATCTCGTGTTGTTGTGTTGTCGCCTTGTCGTGTTGTCGCCTTGTCGAGTTGTCGCGGTCTCAAACTGCGACAACCCGAGATTTAACAGTTAAAATGTCGACTTGTCGCGTTTTCGAACCGCGACAAGTCGACAACACGACAAGACGACAAGTCGACAACACGACAAGTCGACATTTCAAACACGCTAATTAGCGCGTACAGAATCTCGTGTTGTCGCGGTAAAATGTCGACTTGTCGTGTTGTCGAGTTGTCGACTTGTCGTGTTGTCGCCTTGTCGTGTTGTCGACTTGTCGTGTTGTCGAGTTGTCGACTTGTCGCCTTCCTGTTACACATGCGCAAACAATGGACAACACTCGCCATATTGGATTGCTTATGAAAATAATTGTGTGCATGTGGCTGTAGCTAGATGAAGATATTTGTTAACAATTTCTTTACCAAGAGTTGTCAAAGTATTTTTTCTCTGAACTATGAATTTCAATAATTTGTTTATTATATGATAATCGTGTAATAATGGTCTGATTAGTAAGCAGTAATCGTCATCTGTTAATTTTAAGGTCACTTGAACCGCTAAGGCCTAATAGTTCGAAGGCCCGTTAATCCGAAAATTAGAAAATATTGCAATTATGTAGTTGTTTTACTTCATGTAAATTTATAGTTTGACATGTTTTCAATAAATTGTGATAAATACATTTTTCGGGAATTCTTTAAAATTATTTAACTGCAAACTTCTATGGACGGCAAGTTGTGATTTCTTCAATGAGCATTGCATGATAAAAAATAAATCAAAATTATAAATAAAAAAAAAATCATAAAGAGATAGAAAATATCTTACATTTTATAAGATGTCACATAAATATACATTTTATGAATTATCTTACAAACATACGCCTAATGTAAAGCTTATGTGTACTGCAATTTGATTGCATTAGGGATAACATGGCTGCATGAATGGATGATATATATCACCAATTCTAACCTGCCTACATGTTTGAAATATGTATTTCACGACTTATTTTTGTGTTTCCTGCTTCCTTTTACTTGTTTATTCTCTCTCCTTTTTCAATGATGAAAATGGTTCGCATAATGGTAATTTCAGGGAAACTAATAACCAGGATTGCAGTGTAAATATACACTCTTTCATATCGGATACGTTTAACGTACATGTATTGCAAGATTATGTTTTTTTCACAATTTCATTTCGTTTTTTTGTCGGTGACCCTACGTTACATTTGTGATAATTGTAGCGTAGTGCAGTGCAATCATCCGTGGGTCACATAGAGATGATGTCAATCTAGAGTTACACATATCTTAGCAAGTTTACTACTGAGTCTTGTAATTAAGTCTGTACATTTATATCGGTTATCGGACTATCAGACTTTCCGAATTATGGGCCTTAGGACTAACGGTCGTTCGGACTAACGGACGTTCAGATTAACAGGCCTTCGGACTATTAAGGATAAGGTGGTCACCCAGGCAGGTGACCTATCGACATCACTTTTATTTGTCGTCTATCACCATTAAATATAACAATTCGATCACCTTCTCAACTGGTCCGAATTCAACTAAGCCTGTTAGGGAACATGTTTAGGATAAGTTGAAGTGTAAAAATCAAGCGGCTGATCTCAACAGGGTAACAGATCTACATATTTGAAAAATCTTATAATGTTGCCACGCCTAGGAATCAAAGTTCAATATACGCTATTCGGATATTATATATACATATACCTATATCATAGATGATGTATGACGGCTGGGAACATTTTGTTTTATTAATTACCCGATTTTATGTGTTGATTAATTAAGTTATATGTGTCGTAACTAGGCATGCATTTTTTTCTTCAAGAAACTATTGAAAACCATCAGGTTCTTTTAAGGTGTGATAATCATTCAAATGGTCAGAAAACCATGTACGATGCCTTGTAAACATTATTTACAAGTCATAATTTATGTCTTATGTATGTTAAGATAAATGCATACCTGCAGTAATCACTTTATAATTTCTTATTACTTTATAAAAATGTTAAATGAAATTGTAGACCACATCTTGGCTTTATAGCCTGACCGCATATGTACTGTCAAAATCATTTTCAGTTCTTATTCATACTTGTAAATGTAATTTTCGAAAGGTTGATGGTGAATAAAATATCCAAAAGCTCTTGATTCGTGAGTATGAAAATTACGGCACATATATACAGCTTTTAAGACCAACTACCTTTCCGAAACGAAGAATTCAATTAGCGTTTGCTTCTTAATTGTTTTTATTTTCGTGATATGAATTAACAAAATAGTAGCACATCTAAAATTAAAAACAAAATCAATTTTTTTTTTCTTATATTGGTGATCCAATATAGACACAGGATTAATTGTCTACATGTAGATGGCGACCCAATGATTTGGACCCACCAGAGTGTCATGCATAGACTATTTTGGACGTTTTATGAGTTTAAATACAAAAATCGGTAAAAATCGTAATCTACATGGTGATATATATATTGAGAAGGATGGATAGATCCCGAGACAAACAAAACGTAGTCCACCTATATAAAGTTTTAGCGGTTAAAATCATATTTATAGTGAATATTCACAAAAACGGTTACTACCGTTGGTAAGAGCAATAATTTCCTTTTCAAAATCCTACACAACTATTCAAAGTGCTGTCACTAAGACGAAATCAGCCGAAAAATTATGCAAATATTATAAGCCGGATTTGATCTTCATTACATAAATGTTTGCACATTATATAAAGAAGGCTGCACATCATATAAAGAAGTGTGTACAGAATTTAAAGAAATTTGTACCGAATATAAAGTTTAATTTTAGCTACATAATATAAAGGAAAAGGCATCGAATATCTCGATATAACGACGGAGCATAATGGTAAATGTATCAAATATAACACAGGAATTACCGAATATATAGACAAAAGCACTGCAGATATACATGCATAAGGATGTATATATGTTGTTGTCCCGCCCTGGTAGAATAAATAATAACCCAGACCGTAGCCCGAGGTCATTATTTTAAATTATACCAGGGCGGTATAACACCATATGAACCGAAACTGAGGTCCTTATTTTTTATACTAGATATTATTTTCTTTGGCAAGTATCAAAGCATTCTCTAATGTGCATGTTACTTACAAGAAAAAACATCGACCATAGGACACCACCCTGAAGAACTCAATGTTTGCGTAATGTAACTTGAGTTGCTTTTATTGACTTTGCACTCGGACCATATTAACACAGGTCAATTATACTTGGATGTATCATAATAAGCCAAGCCTCTCTTAACCACAAATTGATCGCTTTGAGAAAGATTATTATATAATTATGATATTCATTTCGTAAAATGAACACATGTTTTATGTATTAGGAATTTCTAGACCCAGAAAAACTAATTGTGTACTTTTCTTTTGCAAGAGTTCCATTATATTAAATGTCTACTGGAAGTATCTATGCTACAGCATTTGATTACTATTGTATGAATTACTGTAGTCAAAATGCACAATCAAACTTTCGAGGGTTAAATCTTGCTGTATTACAATAAACAAATTTTATAAATAAGAATATTAACATTATATACGTTGTGATGCATGCAGATGATCAAAATAGATGAACTAATTACTAGAAAGATGGGGCACAACACCTTATCTGTTCTATAACGCTTTGGACTAAATGAAAGTTTTAATGATTTTTTCTTATCGTTTTAAATCAAATTCTTTATTAGATCTTAAATTAAGGTTATTGTTTGATGTACTGCACACATAACCTATTACAGTAATTAGTAATAATAGATAATATTTCGTCTTATCATCCGTGTTCTCTTCAATTCTTCAAATTGAATAATAAGTTTTAACCGAGTAATAACACAATATTTTGTAAAGGAGATTTTACAATATTAAGTTAATATACATGTACATTTGTCCTCTCTGTTACTGTTCATTGTACAAACATTTTTGTTCTGTGTTCTGACAATATCCTTTGTTTTGTTAATATTCAATTAATTTAATATTATGATTTCCGTTAAGTATAATACATTTCAAAAGAGTTAACAATGGGGAAAAATATAATTTTTTAACAATTTTGAACATCGAATATCTTACAAACACACCAAATATTCACAAGCACTGACTAGAGGGGAACTTTGAATAAAACTTTTCGAAAATAACATATTTGTCATTTATCACAAACTCATCATTAAATAGAGTTCACAAGATGAATAAGTCGTATTTGTTAGTTAAATGTTATTACTTTATCCATAAAACGCTATCAACGACTAACGAGCTCATTTTCAAATAGCACACTCTGCAAACGACCAAGTCTACATTTTAGACTTGTAAACAATATTCTGGCTGTGTTTGAAAATGTCGACTTGTCGTGTATACCATTGTTCATTGCTTGGCTGGACTTCCGTCGTTAAAAACGAATTTCCAGTAGTTGCAAAAGGGGGCTTTTCCAAGCATATTTTGAATCTGGCAAGCTCAGCAGTTTGAGGCGATCCGAGTCGAATGGTTACGAACAACTCGTACAATGGTGGTAACAGTGTACAATCACGAAATCAGAATACGCAGAAAATGTGTCTGGTGTAGATGCAAGGCAAAATACCAATGTAAAATAACTCATAAGGGAATTTAATTAAAAGTTTCAACTCTATTTAGTTATCCCTGGAATCCCTTAAATACGCAATAATAAGCACAAACATGTGTTGACGGCCATACAGTGATTTAATATCACTGGCCATGTAAAACTCGACAAAACCGTTAAAATGTTAATTTCAATTGAATTTGTTGTCTAACCGAATTTTCATTGCCTTAAGTATTTCATATGAACAGTAAAAATTTACAAACATGATTTCTTAGAATTTGAACCCTTCAGTTCATTACGTATTAAATTGACATTTCTACTAGCACAATAACCCTAAAAATTAAGACTTTCTATGAATTTTGTTACAGATCGTGCACAGTAACCGATTACCTGGGATGTGATAGTAAAAAAACCAGTAAACAAATTGGTATAATATATATGTGCCATTAGTTCATGAAATCTGGGAATTAACAAAATATTACATAAAATTTGTTACAACTTCAAGGTCGATTTTTCTTCCACTCAAAAAAAAAAACAGTAACAATTTTTTTATGTTCGTGCACCATTGACACAAAAATCTAGTAGTGTTTTACCGTCATCATAAAACCAATCACCACTGTTCTAAACTTTGCATATCAACGTCATTAATGCATGGTTAAAACAAAACATAGATCACCTCCAAAACCTATTGGAGTATATAATGTCACATGAAACTTGTAACAATGTCCCGTATATCATGGGGGGCTAGACATAATTGGCTTAATGCAAGGTCTTAACAGATCACCTCCAAATTACTGGATTTCCATTGTCAAATTACATTAATAAATTATCATGTGATGCTGTTTTCTGTCATTTTGGTTGCCACATGATTATAATAAAATAATAATGCGTATATATGAATATTACAAGTGACGGACATTCCAGCTCATGGTCGAAGCTGTTGTGAAATAGCGGAGGTATCGAGAGCCAATTTGGCAACAGGGTTCCGTTGATTTTTACATCTAAAAACGTACTGAATATCTGGCTGTTCATGGTTCACTATTTGTGGGTCTTAAATAAATAATCAAATTTAGCTATATAGCCAATTCTTTCAGATCACGTAACAGAGGCCTGTACAAACATGTAGAATAACTTTTTAACAACGTGGGGTACTGCATGTTTCGTGTCACATATCTTACTCTTTGGTTCCGTTAAACGATTGTTAACATGTTTTAAATATTTACATTAAAAACGCGTTCAAGTTTTTAAACGATCCAGAGGCCACCCTATGCTCGATCCTCAATTTATCAATCTTGTGCTTCTACATGTTAAATAATTTACAAATCAAAAGTTAAGAGAAGCACAAGAAGACGACATAGTTGTTTGATTAGCCAGTCCTAATATAACTCGACCAATCGTGAGCCTTCCATGATAATCATTTGTAGTACGGACTAGCCGCACCTGAAACCATGTGACCTCGTGTTTAGTGTCTCGTCCGGTGGTCGGGCGACAATAAGTATAACCTATTATATATGCAAGGTCAGATACAGTCATTACCGATAACATTTCAGATAAGTCGGGATACATATCCGGCTCTGTTTCATATCCAACATCCATTACATTAGCTAGCCGGGTGTTAGGTGGGGATTGTTTCATTATAACATCCATTGCATTAGCTAGTCGGTTATATCAGTGTCGAACATTGTATTCATACAAATGGTCAATCAATATGCAACACTTAGAAGTCCGGTATTCCCCAGGTTGACTAGAACGAATGTTCAGTTACAACGTCCATAACATATACCTTTCAGTCTGGTATCAAATGGTGGGGATTGTTTTCATTTTTTGTGTCGTTCGTGTATTTGTGTTTTCCCCCTTACAACATCGATAACATTAGCTAGCCGGTGTTGGGTTATTCCCACACTTGTTTGATACAGGCTTCTTTAACACTTTTATGCGTAATTCACGGTATCTGGGTTTCGCATATTGTATTTCCATAACAAATCCAATACTTTAACTAATCACTCGAGTGTCTATTCAGGGATTGTTTCATACTAACTCCATTGTTACATTAGCTTGTCCAGGAACAAGGTCCGTGGATTGTTTCATACATGACATCCATATACTTAGCTAGTCGGTATCTAGGTCCGTGGATTGTTTCATACAACATCCATACAATTAGATAGTCGGTATCAGGTCACGGGCAAAGTTTCATACATATCCATAACTTTTGCTAGGGGCGGGGCACCTGCAGGTCCGGGGGGTTCGGGGCACTGTGGTGCATAAGCAACATCACATAACAGTTTGAGGGGGGTCGGTATCAGGTGGTGTGATACGTTTAGCTATAGCAGGTAGCGGGGATCCCATTAGGAGCGATTAGCCCTTAGGGGGTGGGATAAAGGTGCCTTACACACCACTCCTGTGTGATCCGTGGACGAGCAATACCATGTAGCTAGTCAGGTAGGAGATTATGGTCCGGTGTGTGTAGGGGCTGGTTCGTGGGTACAACGCGACATAACATCTAGCTAGTCGGCTCTGTCAAGATGGGACTCTGTTTCATAGCAAGATCCATGTACATTAGCTAGTGGGTATAACCGCTTGGGTAATATAGGCCGCAGATACAACATCCAATGGCATTTAGCCACTCGTTATCTGGTAAGGGATTGTTTCATACAACATCCATAACTTTAGCCCGTCAGGTATCAGGTGGGGATCGTGGTTGTCATGGCGACATGGACAAACAGTAGTAGTCTCGGTATCAAGTGGGGATTGTTTCATAAACATCCTATCAATAGCTAAGTCGTATCAGGTGGGGATTGTTTCATACGAAGAGCGCGTGCAAGAGCTTTAAAGGTGAGAGGAGGGTATCAAGTTGGGCTGATCAAAGTCATGTGGCTCTGTTCTACGCTTGAGTGGAGCTCCCAATGTAGATGACTGCGGAAAATACTGCGATAGCCGGGAGTAGTGGCCGTCTCTATGCATGTAGTCGCTTGTTTAAGGGTGGCCCGGAAACACGAGAACGTAGTTCTGGTATCCTTGGATGTGGGGAGTATGATCAATCTCGTATGTGTATTCTAGGGTACTCTATCCTGCATTTAAAGGCCACGGTTATCGTGGTTAATGCAACACAGACATTTACGAACTTGTAATGGTAGTACGGATTGAATAACACCAGTTAAGAATCATTTCAGTATTGTTGTGAGAGTACTTCCAAAGTTGTATGCCATCTAGTTACTTGAGTACTTAAGCATTTGGGGGCACTATGAGTTGGCCAGTGAAAAATGTGCTTGAGTGATAGGAGCTATTTTCTAAACATACTGCTATGTGGGAGTAGCATATTAATCTAACGTGGGAACAGGATTTCCACAGTGGTGCTGGTGTCTTAGGAGTCCTTTCCATCTATGAAAAGTATTTGGTTCCATTGAATCTGTGAATTCAGGAAGAAAGATTTTTGAAAAGTTAGCCAATTTGACCCCGCCCCTCTGGCCCCTGGGGGTCATCCAGGACCAATATGGATATGATGTTTAAAAGCTTTCTCAGGCTACTGTAATATATCAAACCTAGTTTGACTGATTTCCTATGAAAAAAAAGCAAATTTGACCCCCTCCCCAGGGGAAAATCCGAGATCCCATGGCCATGAATTTTGCAATTTTTGTAAAGAGCCTTAAGACCTTCCAATCTATGAAGAGTATTTGGTTCCATCAAAACTGTGAATTCTGAATAAGATTTTTAAATTTAAGCCTATATGGAAAATTTGTTTATAGGATTCAATAGCCATCTCATACTGATAATTCTGACAACATCTGACTTATTTTCTATTATAACTGACCAAATAATGCTCCAAAATGTGTTTTCACTATATAAACTATAGTAAACTTAACCCACTCCCCCGGGGGAAACTTGAGACCCCAGGGTCATATATTTCACAATTTTTGTAGAGGGCCTTGAGACCTTTCTATCTATGAAGAGTATTTGATTCTACCACATCTGTGAGTGGAGAAGAAGATTTTTGAAACTTTAGTCAATTTTACCCCTTTTGGCCCCTCCCACAGCCCCTTTTTTGATTGGCCTTATGCCTTAGAAGGTTTGTGCAAAATTTCATTGAAATTGCTTCAGCGGTTTTTGAGAAGTCGAAAATGTAAATTGTTTACGAACACACGTCGGACGAGGGACGATGCACGACAATGGACAAAAGGCGATTAGAATAGGTCACTTGAGACTTCTTCTCAGATGACCTACAAAAAAGGGAGCATAAATTAAGTATAGGAGAAACACCGAAAACTGTGGAATAGTCAAGATATTGAATTGTTCGAGGCCCGTAAGGGCCTTACACTGGGTATTGTTTAAAGGGACAATTCAGTCTTAGAGAACATTAAAATTTGTACATATATCGGAAAAACCAGTTCTTATGGAAATTAAATCATCAGTCGGTTTTACTGTGATATGCCTGAAAAGCCCATGACTGTGACATGTGTATAGATGTTCAAACTCGCTCGCTGTCCGCCATTACACATTGTGGTCGAACTTCTTGTATGCCGAACCCTGTCCCTTGCTCGTAGAGTAATGCAACTTTTGTCTTGAACTGGTCAAATCGCTCAAACAGTAGTGGTTTACCTCATTAGTTGAATTGTCTTGCCTAAAAGTCATTTTATCACCTTCTCAGTGGTTATGTAGTTTATTTGTTTAACGTGCGTGATTTTGGCTCAGGTATGGGTGAGGCGTCCATATTGTTCCTGCTTAATCGTATTGATCAACGATTTGATATTTCAACGATATTAATTAAAATACTAAACAATGACGTGGAATTTCTCAATATTTTATGTTATATGTTTCATAAGAAATGTAGAACAATACATTTATGCCATATTTTGCTTCTTGGTTATGTAAAAGAATTAGCCAGAGCGAATCTACCGACTGATGATTTAATTTCCATTAGAACTGGTTTTTCCGATATATGTACAAATTTTAATGTTCTCTTAGACTGAATTGTCCCTTTAATGTACTACGGAGAAAAAAAAAATATATAGAGAGAGAGAAATATCTCTACTTAAGTATAAATGTATTGTCTCACTGGTTGTTCTGTTATTGTGTATATGTCCATGTCAAAACACCGTGCTTTTATTTTAGGAGAGGAATTAATATAAGCTCTTAGCTTGTTTTCCCATCCTAGCTGTCTGTATGTATTGGTGTATATGTATGTATATATTTGAATAAATATTGTTTAAACTAAAGCATTGTGATGTTAGTCTTCATATTGGAAGTATGACCAGTCAAGGAAACTGATAAGAAAACAAAAGAACATCAGTTGACTACTTTTATTCTGACAATATAATATCTCCAAATCTCACATACTGGTACACAGAGGCACAGCAATTGTGTTTTGGAGGTGTATGTCCATTACAAGTGATGTTTTCTTCTCTACGACACTAGGTCAAGTCCTGGACATACCTATCTGATGCTAATTAGACAAATCTAATTATAACCAGCTAACCGTACCCCTGTGGTTATCTGACAGATAATCACTTCAAGTCCTATTAAGACTGATGAGGTATTCCTTTTACAAAAGTTAACACCTGCTTAAACAATATATCTCTGGAATAAATGACATATGCCATTAGATATTAGCGTTTGAAATAATTGTTATTGCTAATGTGTCAACCATTAAAATACAGGTACATTTTCTTTTCAAAATTGTGCATGCATGCATAAAAGTATTCATAAATAAATACATCAATTGCATGCTCAGTGCATGTTTCCTGCATTCTATTTTAAATATTCAGTTGTCTTTGAAAAACAAGATTATTTCTCAACAGCAATACTGCCAAATTTCATTTTTATCTGAAATTTGTAGGGAATTTTCCATAAATGTGCAACATTTTACATGAAGACTTTAAAATGATCATTTCAACACACTTTCAATTTAACCATTCTTAAAAAATGTACCTAGCACATATTTTAAAAATAGCTTTTTTTTTGGTTTTTTCTTTTTTTGTGTTAAAGATATCAAACTTATTACATAAACTTTAAAAATACTCATTATGATGAATATTTCATTTTCAAATGGAAACAAGTATTGGTGGAGTTAAAGATGGTGAAAATACACAAAAATAATCCCACCTCTTAATATAAAATATTAAGTATTGGTACATGTATTAGATGTTTGAAAAATAATGACTTTTGAAATATTATTGACTTGTATACGGTATGTAATAGTATTTTATAAATTCATCGTTTTATATTTCCGGTACAATATTCGCCTTTTTATAATTTCAGTTATTTGTTTTTACAAAATTCTCACATCTCCTCATTCAAGCATTTTTTCTCTCCATTTTTTATATTATTTTTTGTGATGTGTTGCATATCACAATAAACTCTTAACAATGAAACTATAATCCTTTATACGTAATGACAAATACAGACTCTTACAACAAAACTAACAAGAACACAAACATTACACAAAACAAAAATAAGCAGATATCTTATAAGCATTTTTCCGTTAAGATTCATGTGAACAAGTTCACTCTCTTTATCCTTACGGAAAATATATACTCATACTGAGAAAAAAATAAATAAAACAAAGTTGATGAATATCTTACAAGCAGCTTGAAGGTCCATTTAAGTGTAAAAGTCGCTAGTAAGATGTTGGTCAACTTAATTTATTTTTTCAATTTTTTTTTCGCTCAACATGGACATAATCTCCTTAAACTTTTTTCCTATAACATATACGTAAGCATTATTTCTGCCAATGTTTTGAATCTGGAAGTATAAGTAAGACACTGGGTACCTAAAGTCAACGAGTACATATATAAGATCAAGGTCAAGTACTGAATTATACATTTATTTAAAGAGGAGTAAAAGTATTGAGATTCTGTGTTGACAAATCCCTATGGAAATTTCCTTTAAACACAAATTACTTTATTTGACTTCAACGTCTTTTAAGCAAGAAAATAATTTTGTTTTACTTGGTTGTTTATCATTGTATTGTCACTGTCATCAATGGTATTCTGTATTTGCATTTTATAGAGTTATCTACCCTTCCGGGTAAGTATTGATTGTGACGTCATGCGTTTGCGAGTGTAACGTCATACGTTTCAGAGAAATCAATGTGAATTGTGCTCAGAAAATAATGATATAACAATTGATACCTACTTGCAAGTGAGCTAACTCAATATGCAAAGACAGAATACCTTGCCTGAAACATCTTTCAGCTGATTATCATATCGTGGGTTGTCTTGTATTTCTGAGCATCCACCTAATTACCATGCAATAGTTGACTATCACTAGGCCACACGACAAAACAGTGAAATGAACCTTCCTTGTTAAAATAGATTTACATAGAAAACCTTGTATTAGTTTTTGGTGTTGTAACTTCATTATTAAAGGCCATATATACAAATGTTGCAATCTTTTTATATTGTTACTAATAATTTAATTTTTGCTTCAGAAATGTAGTGGGCCAAAATTTAAAGGAAGCACATGAACCAAGTTTAGGAGATGGAGGAAAACTGGATCATCCAGAGACAAAACAGACTTGTGGTCAGCACCTGGCAACTACCCCACATATATTTTCAATTTGCAACACAGGTGGAGTGCTTGCAGTAATATGTCAGGACATTTGAACCACAAAGTCACCATGGCAACCTCAAAATACTGTAATACCCTGAATGCAATTATGGAAAAACAATATCATGTTATTGTCTTATGAGCAAAAACAGAGTTGAATCTAGTTATTCATTTTTTGATATAACAGTTACTTTCAAATGCATGAAAGTTTCAAAAATAAATGAAATTGATTGAAAGGTAAAACTTACACTTCGCTTATTAAATGATAAAGATCGCAAAATGCTAATGTGTAGTATATAGTCACAATAAATAATAGATTATTAATGAATGTATATTTTAACGAAAAATGTTAAATTTGACAAACAAAAAGAAAGGATGGGTTTGATACCTGGAATATTTCAATACTCATTCAATAATACATTGAAGAATCATATCTAATAAAAAAGAATACAAATATGTTGTGTATTGCTTTTAACATTACAGGAATATTTATAACATGTATGTATCTATAACTGAGAATCAGATGATACTACTTCAGAATAAGCAACATTCAAAAGAAACAAGAGGAAACAAATAAAATCTAGGCAATAATAAAATATTAAACTTTACAAATGAAGACGCACAATCAACATGATTAAAAAAACAAAACAAACACATAGAGAGAAATTTATAAGAAGTGACCATGTTTTGTTACAGTAAAGCTTACAACATTGGAGAATGTTAGCATTGTCTTTATCCAGCCTGAGATATTTATGGCCGTCACATGAAGACAACTTCAGCTGAAGATATCAGCTGAAGATATAAACAAAGATTCTGAAACAATTGGAAAATGAAAAAGACTAGGAAAGGGTGATTTGTACAAAAAATGACAATTATGAGTATTATATAATCAAATACATGGAAAAGAAGTGCCATTGTTGTACATAAAATCTGGCTCATCTCTGCTATATAAAATCATTTGGACATTCTGGTACTATTCTGTACTGTTAGTGTTTATAGCTGTCTCATATTTACCATAGTGTCCCAATGCATCATATTAATATATAAGGTAAACGAACATATTCATATTCATGAGATATGTTGATGTTATTACCATATCTAAACTCATAATGGATTCGTAATGTAATACACTATGCATTGTAGTTAGTAATTTTTGAGAGTCAAAATTTTCACGATTTGGGCCTAAAACTAGAAAATCATCAAAACCAACTATACGGTACTAACAATTATTTTGAAATTTTGCTTACGCCACTAGTAAACGGTTTAACAATAACACCAACTTGTTGTGTATCAAACGTATATATACACAAACACTTTCCTAAGGGAGAAATATTCAGGAAAGCAGTGCAGATTTTACATGTGATGCAAGTGAACTTATAACATATATCTCGCAGTTCCTTACAAAAAGATTTAATTTTCTTTCAATATTTTTATTGGGACGTAAAGAAATTCTTACCAGGCAGCGAATTCTTTTCTTCCTTTTGTATTCTAATCATTCTACCATCTGTGTTAAGGTTTAAAGTTACTTACTTATCTGACATGATAATAATTTTTTTTTTTTCTTTCTTTATACATTTATAATAACAAACCATTCTTGATTTACAAAAGAATGGTCACTGTAGACTATTTGAAACAGTGTCCATACTTTTGATAACAATAAAAATTTACATCATATGATATATATCTACACAATAAATAACAACAACTTGTTTTCCGTAGAAAACACACATTATAACAAACTTAACACTTATAACTTCTAACATTCAATACAAATGTTCTTAACTTCACTTTCCAGAAACTGATTTCAATTTTTTTCAGATACAGGTATGTCACAAATTGCATATCCTTGGGAAAACAAAGACACCAAATGCTATTTAAAACATGAGTTTTATGTTTTCATTATCTCAGTACATTAAGAATTTCAAGATTCCTATAGTACAGAGTATGTATCTATGTCAACAGATAGCATATTACAAGTACAGTACTCCAATTTTAGATATGGGTGAAGATTTTCCCAAGTTTTAGCAAGATACCTTTACAAAATAGTCAATAGTTACATCAATATTTGGTTCAGAAGTCATTGATCTTCTTAACACGACAAATTTACGATTCTAACAATTAAAACAGACAACAGCAACAATTAAAACTTAGAAACTGTTCAGAGATTTTTTTTGTATATTTTCCATTATTAAGTTTAGGGATTTTTGTCTCTTAAAATGGAAGTAATTAATCGTAATATATAAATACTACTGAAAATCTAATAAAGCTTGACATGGTATTTTTTTCTCCAATATTTGAATTAAATTTGTTTATCACTTGTAATGAGCGACAACAATTGAATTACCTTATTGGCATTTTTACAAATTGTTGGGATAACTATATCTTCTAATTGCATTGCAGCACAGATTGTATGGCCTTGTCCCTTAGTATACACATTGTTTACACCTTGAAACTTTCTTTCACTTTGTTCAATAATTTATATAAAAATTTATTGCATGCACCAACAACATTCATATATTATCTATTTACAATCATTCATTTCACCCAATACATGGGAGCTATTACATACTATTGTACAGGTATATCACATTTAGAGAATATTTAATAAGGTTCATTAAAATTTTGTAGATTATCGTCCATAATAAGGATCCCTTTCCAAATAAATGGTAGCATTTTTGAATTTTTTTTTAGGAAAAGCTTGAACCTTTTATAAGCACCTCATCTTGTGGTGACACTATGCTATTATAATTACAATTTTTGTTGTAGAAATAAAGTTTGACAATCAAGCGGGAGTTATATAAAATGAAGATTTTCCAATTAATTCTGAATGAGGGATGATTTTAAGTCACTGATGATGACTATGCTTGTTATCTCCCCTTAAAATTGATTTGTCAACAAATTATTATCTCAGTAATTCCGTCCAATTAGTAGTTGGGCGCCTGAGGCAATAGTTATGCCAAATATAGTTGATTTGTGTAGCTATCATTGGCTCTGAACATTATATCAATTGAATCTTTAAATCTAGATACCCTCTACATATCATCACAACATCCATTCTAAAACCATACATGATAACAAAACTTACCCACATTAATATACACTATTATACATACACACACACCATCTTATAAATATTACCACACATATATATCACATATACATACACACACACCATCTTATAAATATTACCACACATATATATCACAATTTTTTTTTATATTTTGTTTGTTTCTTACTTGGAAGGCTTTTTATTTAAAATAGTATATATCATTTGTTGTCATGAAAGCAGTAGTGTTGCATAATCAACTTGCACAGACTCGGACAATTATCATTTATATAATATGTGGTCTATTTCACACCAAGGCCAAGCTATGATAGTATATGATATCCTAAGTTTATCTTACCGATTGAAACATTCAGCACACAAGCTGAAATTACATGTATTGTAAAACCTGCCTAAGTGACCAGCTCTGTATGACGACAATCTACCAAATAGCTTAGAACTTTCTTGGGGTCCAAATAGCCAATATCAACACCGTTTGACATGAGTATAAAGACAAGTTGAATAGTGTATGTACACAGGTTTGACTGTTGTAAATGTCTGAGAAAAATATCAATTTATTGTTTTCTTGACAACAAAATAACTTGCAGCTTGGCATCACATTTAAATCTAAAGATTTCCCCAGATTTCTCTGATTTTATCTTGTTCTTAGTCTTTGGACATTTATTAACATACATGTATTATTCAATGTATTACATACAGAGCTGTTTTAAAGATATAAATCTTCAATAAATATTTTGAAAAAAAAATCAAAAAAATCTGCAAGCTTCCTCTCTTTCCTTTTGAAAGCATTAATGAAATACAACCAAGCTGGTATTTCTAGTAAAATAATCTTGACTAGTAACATTTCAGTGTAAAAATACATCTGAAGCAAATTTCCCCTTGGAAACAAATGTAGCAGGGATTTGCAGATTAAGTACTATTTCATCTCACTAGATTTATACACACACATCTCAATATATATATACACCAAGTATAGGAATAACAAAACACACTGGTGCTTATTATAAATATTTTACATTTAATGTTTTGGGGGAGGGGGGTATACCTTCCAAATTATCTTCTTTCCCAAACCCAGATTGAAATCGTTAGAAAAAAAATAAATTTAACAGGAATTTTGCTCAAGGGAAAAAAGATTTGTCACAGTCATAAATGAGAAACAGAAACATTAAAATTCCACAAAATATGTTTTGAACATTCCTATATTCCTTGTTCCCCACAAAGATTTTTTTCTGTTAAAAAACATGTATTTCCGTCTATACACAGATTATGCCTAATAGCAATCAGAGCTCACCACCACACATATATACAAATATCTCGTACACTATCTTAAAATATAGCTCATATACTTCTCTGATACACCTTATAAAACTCCATCATATATGTCGCTAATAACTTCAACATTCATAATCACAATTTTTCACTTACAACAGGTGTTCTCATAATATAGAACATATCAATGACATGTTGAATACTGAAAGATAAACAACATGCATGACTGTTTCATGTTATACCATATTCTATGCTGCAATCCAAGTGGAAACATAGTCATTTTAATATTAGTTTTGAGTACAATCTTGTCACCATTATCAGTGACCATTATATAGGTATTTCTTGGTTTAGACAAACATTTTGTTAAAAGTACATTTTGTACTAATATTGTATTATGGTAGCCATTCTAGAATTTAATTCTTCAATTTTGTGGGATAACTTGGGTATTTTAGAGTTATCTTAATTTTGTTGGATATTTAAAAGAATGTTATTGTAAATAAAGACCAATATTAGGGTAACCACATCATCTGAATTGAAAAACATCAACAAAACAAAAACATACATAATTTACATACAAATTCCATCTAGTAGAAATGAGCAAGATTATTTGGTGTGTGTTATTTTTATATTTACCACAAAAGTTCTGGTAAATAATTGCTCTATACTACTGGAACTAATTTCTACATTAGCACATATAAAGCAGTCATATCAATGAATTTTCAATAGTTAGTAATGAATCTTGATAAATACATGTTATACATGTACCAATGTATGTTTGATTTTCAATGTTGTTTAATTTTTTTTTTTTTTTTAGAAAAATTACCGTAACTGTAAAAGCAACATCCTTGATATATATTTTTTTCTTCTTTGAAATTTAAACACTGCTTATTTCTGCATTTTAGTTCTGAGCAAACAAAAGACATCATCACACAAGACTATTGTGTACTATTCACAGGCTAGACATTGAAACGCTCTATTTTCACATGAAGTTATAACATAAATACAGTGAATTTCACATCAATATTGTTAGAACAAAATATTAGAATGTAAACAAACAAAGGGACCGCATAAGAAGCTCAGTTTTTGGCAAGTGACAGAAAAATGAGCGTAAACAAGAATGACCTTTCATTTTAATGAAAAATCACTAAAGAAAACTTCCAATTACATCAAAGCAAACAATCATCTACTTTGCAGTATGACTAGATTAGCACACAGTCACTGTTTATTCTTTGGAGCACTGCTAGAGGTAGTCTTTCTAGGGAAGGCTGAACATTTGATGTTAGTCTGTAAGGAAGGTTTCCCTTCACACGGTGTTGCTTTTCCTTTATCGGCTGACCTCACTTGTGCTTTCCTACTGTTTTTGTTACTCGCTTTTGCATCCAAATATGGATTTTTTTTGGTAGGCAAGGTTTTGGACTTGCTTTCACCATCCTTAAGGACCTGAATAGGAAATTCAAAACTGTGGTTTAAAGATAGAAAAATGATGGAGCTTGAGAATTATAAATCTAATCTTCTAGTGATTTTGATGTTGTATTAACTAAAGAAGGTGGCATTGCTGACTGTTTGTATGCAATTAACATAATTTTTTTAAAAGCATTTCCACAATCTATTAAATTCTCAATTAATATCAAGTCCCTCTTGATCTAACAAGACCCTATTCTGAAATATTTTTTGTATTAAATCTTTTACAACTTGTCTAGATGGCATTGACAAATTTGTTGATATAAGATATTATAAATAACCTTTTTTAAATCTGGGAAGTCCTCAGCTTGAAACTCAAATTTTGAACTCCTTGGATTCCTTGCAGATGCTTCATCTTTAATTCTGTAACAAATAGCATTTCTTAACTTTATATTGGATTAACCACTGATTGACCTGGACTTTTGACAACATTTAGAAACCAGAGGGATCTTGGTGCCCACCTAAGAACGATCTTTGTCTGACAAAGGAAAGAGGGATCTTTTCTCTGCTTTTCAAGCTTTTACTACATATTACAACACATGAAATTTCAAAAAGATCCTTTGACTGCTTTCTGAGATATATAACAGTAACAAACTTCAATTATCAAAATCCTAGATGGCTACCTGTTGGCCATCTTGTTCACTGATCGGTCCCAAAATGCAATATGCACAACTAGACCCTAGGGGAATCTGCACATGCAATTCGACACAGATATCTTAAGTACTTTCTGAGATAAAGTGGTAGCAAACATCAATTGTCAAAATCCAAGATGGCGCCCTGGCGGCCATCTTGTTCATCGATCAGTCCCAAAATACATAATGCATAACCAGGGAACTAGGGGACCATGCACATGAAATTTGATACAGCTACCTTCAGTGCTTTCTGAGAAATAGTGGTAACAAACTTCAATTGTCTAAATCCAAGTTAGCGGCCTGTCGGCCATCTTCATCATTGATCGGTCCCAAAATGCATTATGCACAACTAGTTCCCTAGGGAAACCTACATGTGAAATTTGAGAACAATCCCTTCGATACTTTCTGAGAAATAGTGGTAACTAACTTTATCTATCAAAATCCAAGATGGCGGCCTGTCTGCCATCTTGTTGACCGATTGGTCCCAAAATGCAATATGCACAACTACTCCCATAGGGGAACCTACATGTGAAATTTGAGAGAGATCCCTTCAGTACTTTCTGCGAAATAGTGGTAACAAACTTTAACTATCAAAATCCAAGATGGCCGCCTGTCGGCCATCTTGTTGACTGATTGGTCCCAAAATACAATATGCACAACTAGGGCCCTAGGGGAACCTACATATGAAATTTGAGAAAGATCCCTTCAGTACTTTCTGAGAAATAGCTGTAACAAGAATTGTTAACAGACAGAAGGACGGACGGACGGAAGGACGGACGACGGAACACGGACGAAAAGTGATTTGAATAGGTAAACAATGCAAAATTAGCAGACTTTTACTAAGAAAAGACAATGAAACAGCAAACTATCCTAATATAAATATATGGAATATGTGTTAAAAAAGACTTACCTTGGAAAATATCCATGCAGAAAAGGACACATTTCGGCTTTGAAGCATTCTCCTTCTGCCCAGAACCTGCAGGTGATGTTAGATACATCATGGGCAAATTTACAGTCCGTTCTTCGACAGACACCCTCCATAAAGAAGCTGCAGGGTTTCTTTTTGCTACCTTCATGAAAGAACACAAAGAATATTGATTTTATTTATTCAGGGGTGTAAAAATCCACTAGCCCGACGCCCGGGGCTACCAAATTTTCAGCTTGGGCTAGTGGAAATTTTAGCCATACTAGCCCGGGGCTAGTGACTTTTTTCAAAGATATTTCAAAACGAAAAACATCAAAATTAAGTCATAATAACACTTTAAAACATTGCAATTCTATGTAATATTCGTATCTAACTTTAAATCTTAATCTGGAGTCATGTTGTCTAATTTATTGACGACTGTAGACAGGTACAGTAGGCCTCCCGATCACCACAGTGAATAGTGATGCATAGCATTTCATGTGAAAGTGACGTAATTTGCAATACAAGTTCTAGAAAAATAATATACAAACCATCAAATAAGTCATCTCAGCTATCAGATCAGTAAATTTTAATAGTTACAAAAATGATGTTAAAGAACTGGAATCTATTCCTCAAAAAGTCGGCAGCAAAGCCATGCCTGCAGCAGGCAGCCATATTTGTTATGGTTATTCTAATATCCGGGTCAAAGGTCAGGAATCCAGAATCCGGATTCAGGATTAAAAAAATATCTTAAAATTGTGTTCTAAAAATAACACAGATTAAAGATTTTCTTAATGTTTATTTGAATTAAAAAAAAGAGTAGATGCAAATAATAAAAAAAAACCCACTCAATTAAAAATATTTGAATTTCAATATTATAAATTTTTTCATTTTTTTTAGCTGGGCTAGTAGATATTTAGGCCGGGCTAGTGAAATTTTGGTGTCTACTAGCCCTGGGCTAGTGGATTGAAATAAATTTTTACACCCCTGATTTATTGTGTAAAAACCTCTGACGAAATGTGTCCAATTGTTTGTTGCATTTTCTGAAAATTCTTCTTAACTCACATTATATCTCTTTTTTTGGCTGTAGGTAAATGCTTATTTGAAACAGAAAAAAACAACAACAACAACAACAAAAAACAAAAAAAAACACCATAAATTGGTTTTCTGATTTTCTATATCTGTAATGAAGAGAAGTATATTGGTATTTTGTCTCCATTAATAAATAGCCAATTAATCTTTAAATGACTATAATGATTATTATATTTTTTCAAAATACCTGATCCTTTCATACAAGTTTGTGAAGTCACAGCTTTTTCATGGTTTCCCTTCAACCACTCCTCTTCCAGATCCGTGGAAAATACTGCTTGGCTTGGCATAGGCATAAACATTTGAGGATCAATATTTTCCTACAAAAGAAAATATGTTTTGTATAAAACGGATAAAATAAAAAGAGTAATGCTTCTCGTTATACTACTCAACATGAAGCAAATGCGAATGTTATTCATGTGCAACAAGAAATACAAGTACTAGTTGAAGAGTTTACTATTGATCAATCGCCACATAGTATGTAGTCATGCCTTGTACTCGCACAAGCACATTTCCATTCAATGTCGCAGCAAATATTGTAACACACAATACAAAATACAAAGTCATGTGCGGTTTGATTGACAGTTTGGGATCTATGTGCTGTTTCATTGACAGTTTGGGATCTGTCATTTCATAGCTTCTTTAATTAAGACATGTGATTTACATGTGGCATCAATAATTAAATAAGGACATGAGTTAAATGAGTTAAACATGTTTTCCTTACCTGTGTCACTGTATTAGAATACATATCCTCGTTGTCCACATTGGTAAGTTCATTCTCCCTGTGGTGGAAAACTAGTTTAACCTTTACAACATCCTCATCTTGTTGAGCTGACACAGGTAGAGGAGCATGTGCTTGGATTGCCTCTACAGCTGATCCATTGGGTGTATCAGAGTTTTCTGCTGAGCGAAAACTTGGAGAATGAAAATTGGACAGATTTCCTACATCCTCAGTCAATTTACTTGAATCTCTCTGACTAACTTCATCATCTCTTGGTTGGAGAGCTTCTTGAACAAAACTCCTGGAGCAAAAATCGCTCTCGGAGGCATAAGGATTTATTGAATAACTGGTCTCTGAAATCTTCCTCAAATATGGTTCATCATAACCTGGGTATTGGTGATCCATCAAGATTTGTTCTCTTCTAGAGTCTTGGCCAGTACTCCACATGCTCTGCGTGACTTGGCAATCGGGAACGCAGTTCATATCATCCAATACGTCTCCTTCACAATAGTATCCATTAAGAAGCCATTCCTCTTCTACTTGATGCATAAGAAATTCTTCTTCATCTTCTCCTTTGTCCTCTTTATCCTCCTCTTCATCTTTCCCAGCCTTTGCATATTTAAGATTTTTCCGAATGTGAGCCTCATTAAGGCATTGTAGTCCCAAGCCTCCTTCAACCTTATACATAACCCAGCCATCTTCACGAGTAAATACCTGCTTCTCTCCTGACGATTTCTCCACTGTAATACACTCAAATGCATTATCTGAAGGAATATCCACAAGTGGAGGAAAAGGTGCCTCGCCATACAAATATCTAGAATTTCTTGAACCTTCAAATCCTGCATCTCCTGTATCAAAATCTTCATAACCTGAATCTGTACATGCATTCTTGTTATCCACTGGAACATTTTGCGGAGTGTTTGTTTCAGAGACGGTTAAGCTATCCACATAGCCATAGATGTCAAAGTCTTCAAGTGCATTCTGATAGAACTCCATACAAATACATTCATTACATTCTTCCTGTTCCGCATTCATGGCCTGTACAACATTCCCACATCTACTACAGATATTCCCATAATCTTCTCCATCAAAGTTCAAGTCCTCTGTCTGATATGTAATGGAAGTATTTGTTTGAATGTATTTGTCATGTTCTTTACGCAGCTTAAACATGGGTATAAAACTTTCCTCACTCGAGTCTGATCTAGCATCTTGAAACTTTTGATAGGGTGTTTTCGATGTTTTCGGATAGCCTCCAAAAAGATCTCGCAAATGAAAGTCCGATGAAGTATCAGTCTCACTGTTCTTTCCAACGGGTGTTTGGATTGGCTGGAAATGTGTTTTTGGCGAGAAAAATAAATGTTCTTTTGGACTAGTTGAATCAGTAGACTTCTTGGGTGTGTGAGGCAAACATTCGTTCAGGAACTTTGGTTCATTTTGTTTACTCTCCAGATGGTATTGTTGTAGATTTGGTTCACTTACAGCATGCTGTATTCTTTTTGGTATGACATCTTGAAAGGCTGAATGCTCAGAAGGTACAAGTTCAAAGCTTTTCGAAAGCTGAGAATTGCAATTCATCCCCAATGAATCTGTCTTTGCCATCAGTGATGAAAGCTCATTTAAGGAATAACTCCTGTCAAAATCCTTTCTACAATCCTGTGTACACAAGCCATGCTCAACATTTTCTTCATCACTATCAGCATTCATGAAAGCACTTTCCTCTTCTTCCGATACTAAGGAGAAAGTTATTTGGGGGATGAGAGTGTTAAGAGATGCATCTTCATCCGATTGGTTGTTTCCAATGGTTACACTTTGCATAAGATTTGATTCAGCTGGTGTCTCCTGTAAATGATCTAAGTACTGAAATGGTTTCCATGGGTATGCAAATCCGGGAATTTTCTTCCCTTGGTAGTTAACATCCCAGAGCTGTGATGCCTTTCCACCAAAACCTAGTTGAGAACCACTACTCATGTGCCAACCAAAAGCAGAACCATCGCTGATGTCGGCTTCTTTACCAGGTATAAAATTGCTGGACCCGTTACTAGTTTCACATGTTTCATTGCTATTAACAGGTATGGAGATATCTTGATCATTTGTACTGGAAGCGGGAGACAGTAAGTCAGTTGAATGAAAGGAAGCATAGTGTGATGAGAATGGATGGGTGAATAAATCATAGCCTGGTACTGCTGATGTCTCTACTGACGTCACTTCTGAGTCAACAGCTGGCCACTCGGTGTTGGAGCTGTGCTCAGTCATGGTTGTCACTGAAGTCGATGAGTTGGACGAGGTAGAGGAATCTCTGCTGGGCTTTAGCACAAAATCAAACAAAGAAGATAAGGAGTCAGTTAAAGGCAAGTTGTCTTCCCTGTAAAACTCATACTTGTTCTTGGATACATTTTGATTTTCTTCCGAGACAATTTGGCCAACATTTTGGTTTTGTCCAGTCTCGTGGCCATTTATGTTTTGATCCAATGATGTGTAATCTGAACTATTTTCATGTGTCACCTGTACAGTTCCATCTTCATGTGGAATAACAACTTCTCTAAAATCGTTTTCTGTAGCAGTCCATGGGGATGATGATAGGAAATATGAGGAATGATTTGGGTTTGGGAGGGCATCTGGAACAAATTCTTCAATTGGCATGACAAGAATGTCCTTCTCTGGTAAATCATCTTCCAACAAATTTTCAAAGTATTCTTTCTCCATCATCAAGGACTTCAGACCAAAACTGTCATCATTATCTTGACTTACATCATGATGGCTCGCAGATTCATTCAGATTGAGCTCCTGCAGACCAAACATATCTCTGTCTATGTACTCTCGTTCTCCGTCATTGATTTCTTCTAGGCTAAGTAACTGCATGCCAAGAGTTTCATCAGTGTCATTCGTGACAGTTGCTTGTGAATCAGTCTTGATTTCTGTAACCTTCATACTTTCTTCATCAACATGTTGTGCAGAATCATCACATCTCTTGTATGGACTAGGTGAAGTGTTGAGACTGTCTAGCTCATCTGTTTGATTGAAGCATTCAAACGACGGATAACTGTGTCGCTTGTACAATCGTTGATGAAATGGAGTGGATGCTTCCTCAACTTCAAACAAATCATTGAATGGCTGAGTGTACCAGAAATCTTTTTCCTGTAGCTCTGGACTGAATCGATCTTCAGACAGTGAAGCTGGTGCTGTTCTGTAATAGGTCCTATTTGCCTTTTCAAAGAAATTCTGAGTATCATATTTTGCATGTGGAAGAAGAATTTCTTTCAAAAGACTTTCGACTTGGCTGCACAGCTCCCTCTCTTTGTCCTTATGATAATCTACAGCTGAATCTGAAATGTAATTCCAATCTTGAGGCCAACTCGCAAAGCGACAAAATTTTCCTGTGCCATCATTATTTTTTCCTGCTGTACTTTTGCTTTGATTACGACTTGATTTCTTTTTCCTGTTACTTTTACTGGACTTGTTTTCACTTCTTGTCTGAGTTCCTTTGTCTTTACCAGCTCTGTGTTTAATATCTTTCTCTGACTCATTTCCTGAGTCAAAATTACTGACGATACCTTCACTGCTTGACTTTGTAATTGGATTTTTCTTCCAAACATCCACACTATCTTGATTGTAGGGTGATGAAAAGTCACTACATTCTGACTTTTCCTGTCCATGTAAAGCTGGAAAAGCTGCATAGTACCTGTGAACAGAGATTGAGTATATTGTAGTGTTGTTTGAAGATCTTTTTTCTTCTTTATAATGTTTAATTTTGTATATCATACATAATTGATTATGTTTTTTTTTATCTGCGGTGGGGACAAAAAAACAGATCAACAAAAAAGAATTTTTGTCGGTTAAGTAGTCTTGACTTGATTGTACAGCATAAAAAAATTCTAAATTTAATTAATTTATATTGTTCATGTTGGGCTTTTTATAGGTGTTATTCTTAAGAATGTCTGTCTGAACAATTTACAAAATGGTGATTTCTTTATGCCAAAAGGTGTAAATATCACACACAAACGTCTTTAAAATCTGAAATGTTTTTCCCCCTTCTTCTACTCATTTTTTCTGCTTTCCAAATTTCCAACCTACATGTATGTTTAGAGGGTTTGTTTAAAAGATCCTGTGGGTCAAAAATTTGGATTGTAGACTTTTGAAAATTCACGATGAAGGCCATTATTGCATATTAAACTATAACTAAAATACTTCATAATAATTCTTTTACAAGTGAGTATGTCAATCTTGCTATAAACTGTCACATCTTTGTTTTCTTCCTCAAAACAATTTGCATAGTAGAGTGAGCAGAAAGAGTTTCTAGAAAGAATATGATGTGGATATATACATATTTTTTTTAAGTGGATTCCCAAAATTTGTATACAAAATTCTTTTCATAACCTGATGAAATTAATAAAAAAAATAGTGACATCAATGGGTATAACTAATTTTATAATCTATGTGATAAAATAGTTTTTTTTTTTTTTTTTTTTTTTAAACGTACCATTCTAGGGATTTTTCGAGGGATTTCCCCCCCCCCTGAATCAATACATTAAAGTCAACGCCAGGTTTATGTGCCTTTCTCATATTTTTTTGTCATAGTGGTATGCATAAAAAGTATTGGCCAATCAGAAAGCCTGATTTAGTATGAAAATATATAACAAGAGGCCCAGAGGGCCTGTATCGCTCACCTGGTTTGTAATGCCAAGTAATATTCTGAATACAGGTTCATTGTTTCTTTTCTGAAGGAATTATAATATTAACCTCTAAATCCCCTATTGGGCCCCACCCCTCCTGCCCCCAGGGGGTCAGAGCCAAAATTTACACAAGTTCTGTTTCCCCTTCCCCCAAGGATGTTCATGGCTAAATTTGGTCACAATCCAAGCAAAACTCTAGGACAAGTAGCGATTTAAAGGATTTACCTCTAATTCCCCTATTGGGCCCCACCCGTCCTGCCCTGGGGGGGCCAGAGCCAAAATTTACACAAGTTCTGTTCCCCTTCCCCCAAGGATGTTTGTGGCCAAATTTGGTTACATTCCATGCAGAACTCTATGACTAGTAGCGATCTATAGGATTTACCTCTATTTCCCCTATTTGGCCCCACCCGTCCTGCCCTCCGGAGGCCAGAGCCAAAATTTACACAAGTTCTGTTTCCCCTTCCCCCAAGGATGTTTATGGCTAAATTTGGTCACAATCCAAGCAAAACTCTATGACTAGTAGCGATTTAAAGGATTTGCCTCTATTTCCTCTATTGGGCCCAACCCCTCCAGCCCCCGGGGGGCCAGAGCCAAAATTTATATAAGTTCTGTTCCTCTTCCCCAAAGGATGTTTGTGGCCAAATTTGGTTACAATCCATGTAGAACTCTATGACTAGTAGCGATTTAAAGGATTTAACTCTATTTCCCCTATTGGGCTCCGCCCCTCCAGCCCTCGGGGGTCCAGAGCCAAAATTCATACAAGTTCTGTTCCCCTTCCCCCAAGGATGTTTGTGGCCAAATTTGGTTACATTCCATGCAGAACTCTATGACTAGTAGCGATCTATAGGATATACCTCTATTTCCCCTATTTGGCCCCACCTGTCCTGCCCTCCGGAGGCCAGAGCCAAAATTTACACAAGTTCTGTTTCCCCTTCCCCTAAGGATGTTTATGGCTAAATTTGGTCACAATCCAAGCAAAACTCTATGACTAGTAGCGATTTAAAGGATTTGCCTCTATTTCCTCTATTGGGCCCAACCCCTCCAGCCCCCGGGGGGCCAGAGCCAAAATTTATATAAGTTCTGTTCCTCTTCCCCAAAGGATGTTTGTGGCCAAATTTGGTTACAATCCATGTAGAACTCTATGACTAGTAGCGATTTAAAGGATTTACCTCTATTTCCCCTATTGGGCTCCGCCCCTCCTGCCTCGGGGGTCCAGAGCCAAAATTCATACAAGTTCTGTTCCCCTTCCCCCAAGGATTTTCGTGGCCAAATTTGGTTACATTCCATTCAGAACTCTATGACTAGTAGCGATTTAAAGGATTTAACTCTATTTCCCCTATTGGGCCCCGCCCTTCCTGCCCCTGGGGGACCAGAGCCAAAATTTATACAAGTTCTGTTCCCCTTCCCCAAAGAATGTTTGTGGCCAAATTTAGTTACATTCCATTCAGGACTCTATGACTAGTAGCGATTTAAAGGATTTACCTCTATTTCCCCTATTGGGCCCCGCCCCTCCTGCCCCCAGGGGACCAAAGCCAAAATTCATACAAGTTCTGTTCCCCTTCCCCCAAGGATTTTTGTGGCCAAATTTGGTTACATTCCATGCAGAACTCTAGGACAAGTAGCGATTTATAGGATTTACCTCTAATTCCCCTATTGGGCCCCACCGCTCCTGCCCCGGGGAGTCAGAGCCAAAATTTATACAAGTTCCGTTTCCCCTCCCCTAAGGATGTTTGTGGCCAAATTTGGTTACAATCCATGCAGAACTCTAGGACAAGTAGCGATTTATAGGATTTACCTCTAATTCCCCTATTGGGCCCCGCCCCTCCTGCCCCCGGGGAGTCAGAGCCAAAATTTATACAAGTTCTGTTTCCCCTCCCCTAAGGATGTTTGTGGCCAAATTTGGTTACAATCCATGCAGAACTCTAGGACAAGTAGCGATTTATAGGATTTACCTCTATTTCCCCTATTGGGCCCCGCCCCTCCTGCCCCCGGGGGGTCAGAGCCAAAATTTATACAAGTTCTGTTCCCCCTCCCCCAAGGATGTTTGTGGCCAAATTTGGTTACAATCCATGCAGAACTCTATGACTAGTAGCGATTTAAAGGAAATGTTGACAGACAGACAGACGAACGGACGGACGGACGACGGACGCCGCGCCATGACATAAGCTCACCGGCCCTTCGGGCCAGGTGAGCTAAAAATTAATTATAGATGTATGCAAATAACAACTGAGGTCAATAAGAACCTTTCAGCTGGATCTACAGATAATTCCGGAGAACTGTAGGGGGTGTCAGCTTCTTCAGTACTTGTAGAACTATCCGAAAGTTGCAAAACTTCAGGGTCTTCTAAATCTGAAAATCCAATGAAACATATTGAAAAATCACCTAAAATAAGATAAAGCAATCAAATAAAGAAGCGGACTTCAGATAGGTCTAAATACTTGTATTATATGACTTTTAAGATTAAACAAGGGCCCAATAATGAGTCTGCACATTTACCTGCAACCTGGTGATCCAACTGGTATTACATTAAGTCCAAAATAGATCTCAAAGTCCCTTAATTAACAAGCAAATTTGTGGAATTTCCATCCCACGCTTTCAGGGCATATTGTAGGTAAACATTATTGAGGTTAGGTTTAACCTTGGTTGAAACGTGAAAAAATAAACTACAGTCTTATTTGGAAGTAAGATGTTTTATTAGTTTTTTTATGATAAAACATACATTATGGCCAGGCACTTAAGGCATTCAACCTTTGTACCAAATTTGAAGAAAATCGGTTAATATTTATTACAGTTATTGTACTGAAGTGGCAGAAACTGATTTTTTTTTTTAAATTTAAGCAAAGGGCCATAACTCCACTAAATAAGGTCTGTTGAAAGTCGCGATCAAACTTTGCCAAGTCCTTAAGGCATTTAACCTTGTTACTAAGTTTGAAGAAAATTTGTTTATATTTGTTACACTTATTGCACGGAAATGGCAGAAAATAATGTTTTTAGCAATTCAAAGGGCCATAACTCCGCTAGATAAGGTCCATTGACAGTCGCGATCGAACTTGGCCGAGAAAATTGGTTTATAATTGTTACAGTTACTGCACAGAAACGAAGTGTTCCAGACAGCCGGCCAAACCCAAATTATTAACAAGTATTAGTAAGGTTCTAAATAAAATCTACCCTTTTAAATCTCTGTGATATTTAATGAAAGTCAAAACTTCATCCAGTGTTTTTCCTGGGTATTTTGGGAAATTGCCACCTGGTGAAAATTGGGAATTTTTGTGTGATAAAAGTAGGAAATTGGGAATATTTTTAACCATGTTTATGGAAAATTATTGGAAAAGGTAGAAATTATCCTTCTCTAAAAATCAAGTATAAGAATGTATACTAAAATACAATGTTCAGACTTAGGATTTCCAGATTTTTTTGGTTTCGTCACACAAAATACGCTTCAACTCACTGATTTGGGAAATTTAGACATAGATTTGGGAAAAAATTACAAGAAATACAATTGGGAATGGGGCCGAATTCCGGCCCCAAATATATAGGCAGGAAAAACACTGTCTTCACAACATATTACATGCCCAATATCTCCAAAATCGAGTAATCCAGAAGCCTGAGGCTGATATTACACCTTAAGCATGCTGGGATGTAGGGTGGGGACGATACAGCAATGCATCGGTGAATCACGGTACACTTCAACACGATACAAGTATCGGTCCACCGAATCAAATTACGATATGGTATCAATCCGCTATATTGTTATGAAAAACAAAGAGCAATCCTATATTGTCACTTCAAAATCCATTAAACTTGTCTTTTTTAAAGAGAATAACTGTAAACATACATTGAAAGATCGAAATTCTGAAAGTGAAAGTAGTTGTGAGCCTCATTTCCGGGAATACGAGCACTGTACATGTGTTAGTTAGCGTTTGATTGGTCGTTTCGCAATGAATGTAAACATGGTTAGCCGATTAAATATGAGATTACATAATCAGTTCGAAATGTGTTTAAAGCATGGGTGACACGGACGAGTGGGAAGATTTGATTTCGCCACAAGCACTGCCGGTGACAAACAGTAACCACTACCAGGAGTGCTCTATGTCCTGACACTGTGGACAGACTTATTTTTCTAAAGAAGAATTTCTAATCTGTGACAACATAGAATTCACTCTGTTAAAATTATTTGATGTTTATTTACTTTTTTTTTTTTTAAATCATATCCTTTGAAGTAGTTCTTTGCTTTGACAATACCATCTAAATAAATAAAGTATCGTAATATCACTGTATCTTCCCAGCCCTCCTAGGATGAAGTCTTGTTGATATATATGATATTGTAATTATATAAGTATAATGAGTAAATCACAATAAATCACTAAAATCAGGCTTAAAATATAGTTTACTTTTTTTTACACAAAACTATGTTTACACTTTTCTGAATATAATGCCCATACATAATGCTGACAACCACATTTTATTTTATATTCTGTGTGCGTGATAATTTATCCTGATGTTTAATATTTCTTACTTGATGGTTTAGAAACTTCCTTCAGCTTTGCACACAGCTCTTCCACTAAAATCTTAATACCAGTGCGTGAATCCTGAAAACAAAGAACAATAATGAATATTAAGAACATAATTTAATTAAATATGATAGATTAATTAATATTCTATATTATCATATATCAATAAATTTATATATAATATCTAATACAGTTTATGTCAAATAGACAAACTAGGCTAAGATGTACAGGTATATTATATATTAAAAATTAAATTTTAATTTACTTTTAAAGTGAATAGTCGGGCAAAGGAAACCAGTCTAAATGCGTTCTTTGGCCTTCCAAAAGTCATTGTATACCATAATGATGGTCAAGTTCTGCTTACGGTGTCCAGTTTTGACCATTGAAATTTTGGGGAAGCCCCGTGTAAATTTAGCACAGTTCTAAATATAAATTCGCCAAACTCTTTGAAAACGAGGCTGCGTGGAAATGTCAACATGGACATGCGTTTCTCAGTCGTGTCGGTTTCGTTTCGTGTGATAAACCACTAATGCGGTATGCAAATTGTTGTTTTGAGATGATACATTTGATGCAAATGAAGTATTCTTACATTAATGACAATGCTTTGTAATCATTTTTCGATAAAAGCATCTTGTACATGGAAATCGACACAAATATTCGGCCGATGCAGAGATGGGGCCCGGCAAGGGGCAATTATTGCAGCATCGCATTCGTCGTATTTTACATGAACCGAATCATGAAGGTTAAATACAAATAATCGTAACATAATTTCCCATTTAAAACCACACGAAAACGTTCCATAGAACGTCCATGCATGTAGCTGTCAAAGATGTGAAAATAAATTAGCTCATACATAGATATTTTACAAGTACAATATACATGTATGTGTTCAATTATTCGTGTAGTTTTTTGCAGAGATTTAATTAAATTATCTATGTCTCTGGTTGTTTTTTTTTTTTTTTTTTTTTTTTTTTTTTGTAAACAATATTTGAGTTCTGGAGAGAGATGACATGAATGTCCAGCTGGAAGGAAAGAAACTTTTATGATGTATATGTATCGTACAATGTATATATGTAAACGTACATTCCATGTAGCTGCTATAGAATTACAACTAGGAAATTCTCTCAAACATTGATAATATTTAATTCTTCACATTCATGTAGGCCTATGCTGTGAGAATTAACACATCATATATATTTCCAGAAAACATATAGGCCTACATGTATGTTACTTTCCTTTTCTGTTGTTTCCTGTTCTTTTTTGTGCTCTGGAGAAAAAGATGATTGAGTTGAAGAAAAGTAATTAATTAAGAGAAATGTGTACCACAGTACTTTGTCTGTAGCCGAGGGGTTCTATACTGTTTTAATAGTCCAGTAATTAATAATTAAATTGAAAATTTCAAAATTAAGATGAAATTGTAAATTCCATTTTTGAATGAAGTGGTTCCCCTCCTTTGAGAGTACACAGTGTGTATACCCTTTTTGGTTTTTAGGAATAATACCTGAATAGGAACCTGAAATAACATGACAATCAATCAGGTATGTGTGTGTTGGGGGGTGGGGGTGGGGGGGGGGGGGGCTAAAAGACAGAAGAATCATGAGGATGGGAAGTTGTAACTTGAGTGGGGGGTTGAAATATAGAAGAAATAGCTACAGATAACTGGAAGTGGAAGGGTGCTTTATCATTGATCTGGTCATTGCATATTTGGGGTTTACACGGCTTTTTTTGGTTATTTAGTCTCATTGATTTTGGAGCAACTTTGAATCCATATGGTACTGTAGATCTTTCTTTTTTCCATGTGTAGCTATTTCTTCTGTATTTCACCCTCCGCCCAAGTCACAACTTCCCAATAGGTACCACTTTTTTGTTTAGAACTCAAATCAAAGACAGATGTACATAGTACTACATACTACATTTTAGTCTATGTGTTTGTAATCACTGTTACTACAGTATTAATACATAAATGGTCTATGTACAAGTTACACATAGACAATAAATGTGAAATTTGGTTCAGACAAAAAGATTTTTAACATTTCAGATAACTTGCTAGTTTTATGGTTTTATTTATATGTTGAGTCTACTCTCTTGTAAAGTAGAATTTAGAAATCCTAAGACAATGGTATCTATATTGCTATATGTAAAAAAAATCCTTATATTTTAAAAGTAATTGAAAAGCTATCTCACAAGCCCTGACAAACAAATGGGCCGGCATATGGATGCAAGAATTATAATCACTGGATCTAGAGGACTAATATAAACAAATATTTCTACAAAGTTAAACAATGAAAAAGTATTGCATCATAATTTTATTTATTGATTACAGTTGAAAGGAACATTTAATAATTGAATACTGTTTAAATGTTCTTTTCATGATCTTCTAGGTCCATATTGGAAAAGTTTACTTTCAGTCTTCATATGATGCTAATTGTATGTATATGTATACATACACTTGTATACAGGTCCAAGGGATGAACTTTCTATATTCATGTCACTATGCATGCATGGTGCCTGAAAAAAAAAGAACCAACAATTTTTTATATCTGTTGAATATGACAAAAATTGAAATGATCAATTTCAAATATATATAAATGAATAAATGTAGGTTCATTCTACAGGGTTTTTTTATTTTAGAGAAAACATTTTATAAGTTGTGAATGTGTCACTGATGCATTTGATAGAATCAAATATTGTTTCAAAAAAGATACAAAATTCATTATCTATAGTTCCAACAAAAATTCAGAATAATTATAAATGATACATGGCTGCAGTACATTTCAACTCTGTAAAGTTTGTCATATACACATGAACCAGGTACAGTTGTAATAAATATACAAACACTATTTATTATTATGACCAGAAATAATACTGTATGTGTCCTCCAAATATATCTAAAGAACAAGCTAAAACCTACATGTACATATGTATATGTGTATATCAGAACATATACAATACAATTTTACCAATTAACCTACAATGTAAATCCTATATACAATGTATGTGTATAACACTACCAGAACATGTACAGAACAAAAATTTACAAATTAAAAATCTATAAATATATACATCAGAACTGTATGAATTGACCGGTAGCATAATATTATAGATTAATTGAAACAAATCTTAGCTTGATAATGCACTAGCGGTTACATTCTAACTGTACATGCATTACAACGGTACATTTTATAAATTATACAGGGCATTCATTACCCCTAAAGAGGCCCCCACGAAAGAACCGCTATTTACCCCAGGGTTACGTTTTACGCGATTGGGGAACAGGTATGAAACATGTGACCATATGTGACCACTCATTTATGAAAAAAATACTGCTAGGGACTATTTACATAATGATCAAAATACGAAGACTCACTCACTATCAGCTGAGCAGGGAGTACCGGGTAGTAGGCCTAGGTACGTACATGTACAGTAGCGGTCCGGAGCCGCGTGCTCGTTTGAACTGTTCTCTTCACTATAACAAGTTGTATTAACACTCTCCATGCGTCGTAATGTTTCCCGAGTCATTTGTTGGGATTGTCGCTGCTCCATTGCCTTGCCTTTCGCATTTTAGGTGAGTCAGTTGGTTGTTTTGGCGGAAACCTTTTGGTTCAAAACTACGGTAGCCATGTTTTGTTTACTACGGAGAGTGGTGGATGTTGCGCATGCGTTAAGGTTGAACTGCACTCTTAGCCGGTCGGGAGGACTTTTAGGATTCCCATAGATATTATTATTTTCTTCGCATGTACAGCGATTTTGACGGAAAGTTTTATTTTTCTAATTCATAAGAAATTATACCGGATATATTAATACCATTTTTACCGATTTTACAGTCACTTGCCCGACTATTCGCTTTAATGTGTGATTAGAAATAGATGAAGATATTGAGAATTGCTGTACAATTGTATTACTCCTTAAAATTAATTAAATTATATACAAACTTATAATAATAATATATATAAGGATATACCTCTTCTGATACAGCTGCCTGTAGACATTCAATAGCAGCACTTTTTTTCCTGTCTTCTGTTTTTTCCAAATTTACTGGATTGGATTTTTCTGGTTTCTTAACCTTGCCTTTCTTGTTAAGCTTGGGCTTGTATTTGTTGAAATCAAAGTAGTCAGGACAGTCCATCTCTTCTTCATCATCTTGCTGCAGTAGCTGGATTATATGACGTGAGTAGATCATGGAATCTATGCCGCGACTCTCCAGCTCATTTCCTAACCATGTCTGGACTGACGGTAGATGCAAGGTCTCCATGTGTACCTGCTTCTCCAGGTACCTCATGGGAGCAAAGCAAGTTTGTTCTTGGCCTTCAGTTAATATCTGACCTTAAGGTCTACAAACAAACGATGGAATTCATTGGATTAATGAAATCACCACCACCATAGTAAATGTTGCACTGACATCTCTGATGCCTTCTGGAGTTCCTACCAGCTCCCAGAAATGATAAATGAAACATGGTGAAATGTTATCGTAGCTGCCGTTGACGTGATACTGATGTCCTGTCTTATTCCAATTCTTCAACCGTACCCAGGTGGAGTACAGTCCATGAATGGATGACTGCAAAGGAACATCTTGGTTCGTTAAGGAAAAGGGCCATACCTAAAACACAAAGTTAAAAAAATTTGCATTACAACATTGTCAAATTATATCATACATATTACATTAAAATTCAGTGATTTATATGGGACTCATGATTTTTCTGTGGGACTTGTCTCACCAAATTTTTTACATATACTTAATCTTATTACTAATTTGATATATTTTTTGGACTGGGACTCAACAAAAGGTACCGTTTGGGCCCTTTATGGCCCAAAAATCATTCAATCATATTTTTTTGAAATTAAGTGTAAGGAAATTCATTATACTTGAAAAATAAGAAAGTGCTGTGAGTATGTGCATGTAAGTGCAATGACCAGGAAAAATCTAAGCAAGTAAGAGAGTGTTTTGTGTATGTATATTGATAATCTACAGCATGAGAAAGTGCTATGCATGAGTAAGGGTATGTATGATTACAAATGTGAGGAAGAGTAAATATATATAAGTATGTATGAATTGATGATCATTGATCAGTTATTTTGTGTACATTACGTATATTGGTGAAAACAAGGGCCCAATGGGCCCGAATCGCTAACCTGCAATTTGGTAATCATGCGTGGTTCATACTTAACAAATAGAGTAAATAAGAATTTATATCATCCCTAAGCCCATTAGAGGCCCCATTACATCTTGGTTATCAAAAAGAGGTCGTTTAAAGATTTTAGCCTATTTGACCCCTATGACCTTGAATGAAGGTCAAGGTCCTTCATTTCAACAAACTTGGTAGCCCTTGATCCCAGCATGCCACAGGGCCCATATCAGGTCCCTGTGCCTTTTGGTTATCAAGAAGTTATATAAAAATTTAAGTCTATTGGACCCCTGTGACATTGAATCAAGGTCAAGGTCATTCATTTGAACAAAAATGGTAGCCCTTTATCCCAGCATGTCACATGCCAAATATCAAGTCTCTAGGTCTCTTGGTTATTAAGAAGAAGTCGTTTAAAGATTTTCACCTATTTGACCCCTGCGACCTTGAATGAAGGTCAAGATCATTCATTTGAACAAACTTGGTAGCCCTCTATCCCAGTATGTCACAGGCCTAATATAAGGTCCCTAGGCCTCTTGGTTATTAAGAAGAAGTCATCTAAATATTTTAGCCTATTTGACCCCTGAGACCTTGATTGAAAGTCAAGGTCATTTATTTGAACAAACTTTGTAGCGCTTCATCCCAACATGTCCCATGCCCAATATCAGGTCTCTAGACTGTTTGGGTATAAAGAAGAAGCTGTTTAAAGATTTTAGCCTATTTGACCCCTGTGACCTTGAATGGAAGTCAAGGTCATACATTTGAACAAACTTGGTAGCCCTTCATCCCAGCATGCAACAGGCCCAATATCAGGTCCCTAGGCTGTTTGGTTATTAAGGAGAAGTCATTTAAAAGATTTTAGCATATTTGACCCCTGTGACCTTGAATGAAAATCAAGGTCATTCATTTGAACAAACTTGGCAGCCCTTCATCCCAGCATGCAACAGGCCCAATATCAGGTCCCTAAGCCTCTTGGTTATTTAAAAGAAGTCATTTAAAGATTTTAGCCTTATTGATCCCTGTGACCTTGAATGAAGGTCAAGGTCATTCATTTGAACAAACTTGGTAGCCCTTGATCCCAGCATGCCACAGGCCCAATATCAGGTCCCTAGGCCTCTTGGTTATTAAAAAGAAGTCGTTTAAAGATTTTAGCCTTATTGATCCCTGTGACCTTGAATGAAGGTCAAGGTCATTCATTTGAACAAACTTGGTAGCGCTTCATCCCAGCATGCCACAGGCCCAATATTAGGTCCCTAGGCTGTTTGGTAATTAAGAAGAAGTCGTTTAAAGATTTTAGCCTTTTTGACCCTTGTGACCTTGAATGAAGGTCAAGGTCATTCATTTGAACAAATTTAGTAGCCCTCTATCCCAGTATGTCACAGGCCTAATATCAGGTTCTTAGGCCTCTTGGTTATGAAGCAGAAGTCTTAACAAAATATTTTAGCCTTTTTGAACAAACTTGATAGCCCTATATCCAAGCATGTCACAGGCCCCTTTTCAGGTCTCTAGGTCTCTTGGTAATATAGAAGAAGTCTGTTGTAGATTTTCACCTATTTGACCCCTGTGACCTTGAATGAAAGTCAAGGTCATTCATTTGAACAAACTTGGTAGCCCTTCATCCCAGCATGCTTCAACTCAAATTTCAGGACTCCAGGTCTCCAAGTTTTGGAGAAGAAGTTGTTTAAATGGAAAAGTTGACGCCGGACGAACGCCCTTTGGGCAGGTGAGCTAAAAACTGAATAAATGTAAATTATAAAAACAAGAGGCCCAAGGGCTTTAACGGTCATCTGACTACCATAGCAATAATCAAATAGGAAATAAATAAGATATAGTGTCATGGTAGCCACCTTCGATTTTGGATCAACCAGAGATGTAAGAACACTTTGTCAGGACCATGTCAGGATCATTTCATGCAAGTTTCAGCCAAATCGCAACGGTAGAACTTGAGAAGAAGTTCAAAATGTGTTTTCAACATGACAGCTGTGGCGGCCATCTTGGATTTCGGATTGACCCGAAAAAATAACAACGCTTTGTCGGGACGATGTCAGGATCATTTCATGCAAGTTCCAGCCAAATCGCACAGGTAGAACTTGAGAAGAAGTTCAAAATGTGTTTTCAAGATGGCGGCTGTGGCGGCCATCTTTGATTACAGTGACAGACGAAAACATGACGACTATAGGTCATCCTGACCCTTCGGGTCAGATGACCTAAAAATACTTAAAGTATTGCAACTTCATAAAAAGTAGTAAAATTAAAAAGTTAAAAAAAAACCTCAGACAGACGGAGAAAAATATGTATAACACTTAAATAGTTTTCACTATGACAAAAAGAGCGAAAGTTATAGACCATACAACTTTTAAGTTATATTTACTGAACCGACTACACTAAATCCATTTGTTTTCTGTCGATTTATATACATATAGGGTAAAGTGATCGTAAGTCGGACACCCTTTGTGTTCAGAACAGCAGTACGTCGAGATATGAAGACCACTATTAATCTAATGGGTACCGTCCGAGAGAGCACACTTTCTGCATCATATTTCCATTTCGATACTCTCGTTTTTTACCTTACAATACAATACAGAGCAAATAAAGTACCTAACCTGCAATTCGATCGAGAGTCGGACGCATTTGACTATGAGTCGGACAGTCCAGATTGCTTTGATATTACGTCGGACAATCGGATTAAGTTAACATTTTATACAATTCTGAATCAAAAATATTAGTCATTTATCATTAAATAAGAAATTTGTTGTTCATATTACTTTCGGTAATTGACATATCGCCAGTTGTCAAGCAAACTGCACATGACTAAAAATGCATTTTGTATTGTGTATGCTACAACATTACATTTGCTCCGACATTGAATAGATACACGTGCGTTTGCGGGCACGAGATGTGGCTATATACTTCACTTTAAAATGTTTCCACCTTACATACAGTGTATCTCTGGGAAATCAATAAATATAGCTTGTATAACAAATGAGCCTGACGAAATAGTTGTAGATATTTCATGGACTGAAAAACGAAAGAAACTGCGGTCAATTTTAATAAGGGAATGTATATTGATTTTGTTTCATACAATGCTTGAAATTGGGTTGTTATATGTTTTAACATAACATGTTCCTTGAAAGTATATTCAGTTATTTCTAAGATTCCAGGGAAAAATTATCAATGTTAGTAAAAGTTTAGAACATGACGTACTAAACCACGAAAGGGATCTGCAGTTCAAACGCGACTATGTATCGATGTTACGTGGTCAGACGTGGCGAGCACACTGGCCTTATCATTAAACAACTACATGTATTTGCCTAATCTGAGTTTGTGTTTTATCGTGGTTGCATAAGTTGAATAAGGAGAAATACCTGTCGCTCTAAACCCATTCTGAAATACACTGTACATTTTTTGATGCTAGGAGACTTTGTCCTTTGCAAAGCACAAACATTTTCAGGAATTGACGATTGCCAATAGCAACTCCGGTGTTCCTAATAAACACATGCAGAACCTGCTCCAATTACTTTAAAAAGAATTGAAAACTATACAACCAAAAGTGCTGTGTCCAAATTCCAGGATGGCTGGATGGACAACATCCTTTTCCCGCGCTAATCATGAGTCATGGCCATCCCAAATTAAAGTTTCTGTGTCTACATTGTAGCTTGTGTTGCCGATATTTTAGATAAATGATTCAGAGAATGAGTTTTGATATATATACCATTGATATGTCAGAGAAAATTGTCTATTTGATGGACAAGTAAAAATATTCGTGTATTGCGTACTCGATATCACTTCTTTGCTTTACAAAGTACATTATGTAACTGTACAATCAACAGGATGGCACCAATAAAATATGAGAAATCTTGTTGTATATATATATTTAAAATTTATTCATTGGGCTACACACGTTTTTCTACTAAAATGTGCGCTGCCATACATCCTGATTAAAAATTAAAGAAGAATACCAATGGTGACCTGAAAGGAAACTTAAAAGACAGATTAGAAAATAAAAAATAGATAAGAAATATTTATAAAAAAAAATAAGGGATGAAAGTTTCAAACTTATATGATGAAAAAAGGGTAATTACAGCACCTCTTTATGTCTATATATCACATATATTCACTGGTATAATGTTAAAATTCACTGTCCGACTTATGATCGTTTTGGACATTTTTGGTGTCCGACTCAAGATCAAATCACGTTTGCGACTTTGAACCAAATTATCAGATAAAATGCTGTGTCTATCGGCAAATTGAAGATAATTCTGCATTTGTTTTACACAAATCTTACAGCTAAACTTCAGCTTTAAGTTGCATGCCGTAATAATCAAAAGAAATGACTTCTCATATCAGTTTGAAATCACAAAACTTTACCCGCTCTCACAGTGAAATGTACCGCTTTTGCTACTATTCGCGATCGGACTTGGCAAAATATGTAAACGAGAAAGTTATCAACGGGAGACAACTCTAGAAAGTCAATACTTCATTTAGCATGTAGACAGCGTTTTTTTGTAACGTGGTAACCGGAATAAGGGCGATAAGACGTGTTAAAAATGTCCGACTCTAGATCGTGTCCGACTTAAGATCACTCTACCCTATATACATATAGTTGCATTTCCGCCAATAGCTAGAGGAAATAAAGGTTTGATGGTAATGAATGATAAGAAAATATATCCTAACTTGTTAGTAATACAATGAAAAATGTTTATTGTTTAAACAATATATATATAGCCTATATATATTCACAATCACATGAACATGGTTCCGAGAACAGGTGTTTAGAATCTGAACTAAGGTCAAGGTCGAGTCAATGACGCAATATAATCTTCCGGGGTATCATCAGTTGCTTAGAGTGTATAATCAGTATGTTTAACCTTCATTGAGAAATAAACGACACAATTTCTCTTTACCAAGGCAACAAAATAAAAAACTGTTTAATTCAGTCTGATTGGTATTGCTCTTTACTCTATAATCTTATGTACATGTTCCGTTGCCCCGCCAACCTGTCAGAACAGAACGACAATAACACGACAGATCATCGCGCTGTTTCCAACACATACATGGATCGAGTAGAAAGAAGGAACCTCCAAATACTGTCATTACATACTCATTAACATAAAAACTGTTTCTCATGCATATTTTGTCTGTATATTTAGCCTAAATGATGGCGTAAAAACGTTCTAGAAATCTAGTTTGTATGCGACTTTCAGTCGCGACGCGACTTGATGTGGGCCGTTCGTCCTCGATTCGACTCGAGGACTTGGGGCCAGCCTTGTGATTGTCGTTATAGTAATGTTAAACCTAACTTAATTTACAATATAAACAAGGTCTTATTAAAGACTGAAGGATCTCAAAAGACCCATAAAACATTATTTGTGGTATACCGACCCATCATTCAAGCGGTCCCAATTTTTGACTTCCTTACCTGCGAGTCGAGGTTCTACTCGAACATCGTTTTTACAGGGCATTGCCTGTATTCTATTCTTAAATCCTCATGGTTTCAATATATTGGATCACACTTATGATTACCACTTCGAAGACTTGTAATTAATTAAACTACATGACTTCTATGTAGAAACCACGTAGTTTGTAGGTATTTTGCAGCCGAGTCGTCTCAGCTGACCCTTGTCTATCGGATGTAAGTTCACCAAAGAAAATAGTTCCTTGTTTGGTGCATATAGATAATTCATAATATCGTACATCGTGCTAAGCACGTGTGATGTTTTTAATTTTAAAAGTGTAATTAAGATGTTCAAAATGCTGTGATAATGTGTTGGTATGTGAATGTAATAATCGCGCATGAGTTTATGAATTACATAATCATACGCCAAGCAACCGGAACTACATTCAAATCGCTTGCAGACACACAAGATGGCAACCGATTTGGCGCGAAAATCAAACGAGCAAGGTGCCCGATGTTTAATTTTTTTTTCTGATAGGCGACTATAGTTTTTTAGCTCACCTGGCCCGAAGGGCCGGTGAGCTTATGTCATGGCGCGGCGTCCGTCGTCCGTCCGTCCGTCCGTCTGTCCATCAACATTTCCTTTAAAATTACAACCAAATTTGGCTGCAAACATCCTTGGGGGAAGGGGAACATAACTTGTATAAATTTTGGCTCTGACCCCCCGGGGACAGGAGGGGCGGGGCCCAATAGGGGAATTTGAGGTAAATCCTATAAATCGCTACTTGTCCTAGAGTTCTGCATGAATTGTAACCAAATTTGGCCACGAACATCCCGAGTTGGGGGAAGGGGAACAGAACTTGTATATAATTTTTTGCTCTGAGCCCCCGGGGCAGGAGGGGGGGGCTTATAGGGGAAACAGAGGTAAATCCTATAAATCGCTACTTGTCCTAGAGTTCTTCATGGATTGTAACCAAATTTGCAAATTTGGCTACAAGTTACATCATTTGGAGCAGGGGAACAGAACTTGTATAAATTTCGACTCTGACCCCCAGAGGGCATGAGGGGCGGGGCTCAATAGGGTAAATCGAGGCTAATCCTATAAATCGCTACTTGTCCTAGAGTTCTGCATGGATTGTGACTAAATTTGGCCAAAAACATCCTTTGGGGAAGGGGAATAGAACTTGTATAAATTTTTGCTCTGACCCCCTGGTTGAAGGATGGGTGGGGCCCAATAGGGGAATTAGAGGTAAATATTCAAATTCCTTCAGAAAAGAAACAATGAAGCTGTATCTAGAACGCTTGGCATTATAAACCAGGTGATCTTGTTTATTGTTCAGAATCTGATAATTCAAAGTAAGTATACAATCCGAATGAATAAAAGGTACATGGTAAAAATAGGTCAACACCAAAATTAAGTTGATTTTTTTTTTACATATTCCGATGACAGTGCAATATTATTTTCACACAGAGATCCTCTAGTTACATCTCAAATATTATCTAAAGCACTAGAATCTTATTTGGATTGGCTCGTAGACAATAAATTATCACTTCACTTGGGTAAAACTGAGATCATCCTTTTTGGACTAAACGGAAAATTAGAAGCCTCCATGACAACTGCCTTGCTGCACATAGTCTCAGTCTGCAAGGATTTTACTAGGCCCTATCTACTGATAGTCTGCAAGGATTTTACTAGGCCCTATCTACTGATAGACCCAAAGCCTGTAGTAAAATGTCTTCGTGTGCTTTGAGATGTATAACATTAGCCGGAAATTAAAAGTAAACCAGCGGCTGAAATTTTTGTATAGGAACAGCAGATGTCTTTCGATCAAAACAAGTATTCATAAGTGAGAAGGATTCGTGACTGTCTCTTTACATTACTAAACACCACGCGAGACGCCTATGGACCGGGAAGAAAACCCATTTTCTCAACAAATACTTGTCTTATCGAATCAAACGAAAAACCAATGTAAAGTTTATTAAATTTCACAACGTTTATCACTTGCTTTAAGGGCGGAAGATTTAGAGGACATATCTTAAATTTTCGTTAAAAAAATACGGCAGCTCATGAAATGACGGCCCTCTTCAGAAAGTAAGACGGTAACCCTCGCACCCGCAAGCTACATCAAAAGCTGCGCCGGCGGATATCAAAGGACAAGCAGTCGTCGCCCAACGTCATGGTCAGTGTGCTTCCCCAAAATCCAGTGTGACTTATCCTTCTCATAAACGTGCGGTAGCTGATTTGTGCCAATTCGTCTTTTCGCCACGAATAGACGAGAATTAACAAACCTTAATTTTCGTCTTTTCGCCCCGAAATATTATGATATTGTTTCCTTAACTTTTGTAATGTTTTTTATGGGGAAATATAAGTTTTTTGTTTAAGTTAAAGGAAGTTCGTGAAACTGGGCCCTGGGGACTCGTTTATATACGGAACTGATTATAGGACTAATTTATTAATATTCTAAAAGGGTTGTAATTTTAAGTTGATATTTCGTGTCGAATTTCATAAAAAGCTTGTAATGTTTAAAAAAAAACTAAAAAAAAAAGAAAAGAATTTTTGAACCCGAATATACACGAACACGCTATTATAATTTAAAACAATTTATCAAATACGTGTTCTGTTTGGTGCATAACTTAATTGATCAACTTTTAGTTAGAAACCCATCTGTAAAGCAACTTAGCAAAATTGTCGTTTCAATTACTGAATCAGTTGTATGTGACATTGTCAAAATTGAACTTTAAACGCAAATGTTGAAACTGTCACCGCCGAAAAGCAAGGCATTTGTCTCGACGTCCTCGACAAAACTTGTGTAATAGCTATGTGCTCTTACAGTTCTTACTCCGTGTCATCCTCGACATTCCATTGGTTACTATCACTGTCCACCCTCGTACTACCTCATAGTAAAACCGAAGGCAACGGAAGACACAGGTAATTTGGTCGTTTGATGTACACCAAAAGAATCGAATAACGGTACACTGTAGTTGAATGTGTGGCGTTGAAGATGGGCGTCGTTCTCTATCTCTGCAGGCCTGTGATTGGTCAGGGTTTTTTTTTTTCTATTGAACTACATGTACCTCCAGTTAATAACGTCAGTGATAGTAACCCCTGGAGTATAGATGTAGATATAATCTGTCCCCGTGATTGTTTGGGGATGGACGGGTTTGAATTGTTCACGATTTCAACTTTCAAAATCTCGATGTGTAGTGCACATGCTCATGTGTGGTACCATCCTCGATAATCCAGGGGTAACTATCACTGACGTTAAATCCACTCCAGACTATCTTATAGAAAAATTGGAGACAGTTCAGGAGACACAGGTATATGTTTCTGATCAAAGGAATTGAGAAACACTCCTACACTGGTAGACTGTGTTGCTTTGAAGTTGGGCGTCGCTCTCTCTGTAATCTTCAAAAGAAGTCTCTTCAGGCCTGTGTTTGGTCAATTTTTTCTCATGAACTGCTATCGGTTTTACTTTGAGATAGTTTAGGGGTGGAACGTCAGTGATAGGCTAATAGGCTGACCCCTTGCTGAGTATCGAGGGTGATATAATATATGCTTCAGTTGGTTACAATTTCCATCCCTTATATTGCCTTTCCTCGTTCCCTGCAGCAGAAACATAAATACATAGAGATTAGCAACTCCTCCAATTTTTGCTTAGTTTTTTTTTAGATAAACTATTAATAGTTGAAAATAAAAGAATACCTTTGATATGTTTTAAAAGTTCAGTAATTTTCAGATGGTTTCAGTACGATTTTGGATAGAAAAAATAATATTTTAACTTATTTATTAGTTAAACAGGCCGCGGTGGCCGAGTGGTTAAGATGTCCCGACATATTACCACAAGTCCTCCACCTCTGGGATGCGGGTTCGAATCCCATGTGGGGCAGTTGCCAGGTAGTGACCGCTGGCCGGTGGTTTTTCTCCGGGTACTCCGGCTTTCCTCCACCAACAAACCTGGCACGTCCTTACATGACCCTGGCTGTTAATAGGACGTAAAACTAAACAAACCAAATAGTTAAACAAATCACACTTCCGGTTTTGAATGCCTGATTTTCGAAAAACCATGTAAAATTGCTTATTTTCGTGCTTTCAAAAATCGTATTAAAAACATCAATCGGGAAAGCTGATCACATCAAACCATGATATAATGTTTAAACTTTGTGTTGAAGCAAAAATATCATGTTTAAAAGACACTTAAAAGTAGTTAGCCGAGGCAAAATGCCTATAAACCGGAGGTCCCTCTGCCTGTCAACAAAGATAAAAGAAGGAGTTTCCAATCTCTATGTATATCTGTTTCTTACGGTGGCTGATTTGTGCCATTTCGTCTTTTCGTCTTTTCGCCCCGAAAAGACGAGAATTAAGAAACCTTAATTTTCGTCTTTTCGCCCCGAAAAGACGAAATTTAACAAATTTAAATCTCGTCTTTTCGCGGCGAAAAGACCTTTTCGCAGCGAAAAGACGAAAAGACGAAAAGTCAAACACGAAAAGACGAAAGTGATACATGCTAATTAGCGACTTTGATTCTCGTCTTTTCGCCTTCAAAATTCTCGTCTATTCGTCTTTTCGCCCCGAAAACACGAAATTTAACAAACCTTAATTTTCGTCTTTTCGTCTTTTCGCCCCGAAAAGACGAAATTTAACAAACCTTAATTATCGTCTTTTCGTCTTTTCGCCCCGAAAAGACGAAAATTAACAAACCTTAAATTTCGTCTTTTCGGAAAATTAACAAACCTTGAATTTCGTCTTTTCGCCCCGAAAAGACGAAAATTAACAAACTTTAATTTTCGTCTTTTCGTATTTTCGCCCCGAGTTTAAAGGAAGGACTTGTGCCAAGAAATTGCTCAAATACAGTGTAATTAGAACAGTCAATCAGCAGGTACAATGTACTGTGCATTATTTGAAAAGACATTTTGACTACATACATGACATGGTCTTCATCATAATTATACATTAGAAATTACATTATAATCTTCGTCGTACATATGATAGATGACAAAGTATATCTGTAATTTGTATTTTTTCGAGGCGAAAAGACGAAAAGACGAAAATTAAGGTTTGTTAATTTTCGTCTTTTCGGGGCGAAAAGACGAGATTTTTGAAGGCGAAAAGACGAAAATTAAAGGCGCTGGCGAAAAGACGAAATTTAAATTTGTTAATTTTCGTCTTTTCGGGGCTATTTATTTTTCGTCTTTTCGGGGCGAAAAGACGACGAAATGGCATAAATCAGCCACCGTAGTTTCTGCCTGCAGGTAAGACCTGCTGTCCCCAATGCATGATAGATTCTAATAGGCCTATACTTCTCATCCTCCGTATTTGAGGCGTTAGGCCTATATCCGCGGGCCATTCCTACCAGAAACAAAGATAATTTACTATTTAAAACTCCGAATGAACCAATAATTTAGTACTGTGATGTTTGTACAATTTCAAAATATCGAGGATGCTCTTCTCTATTCTTCCTACATAAAACCGACTTTCCTCTTCCTAATGGCTCATTTGAGATACATACAAGTACTTGTTAGTTCTACAATATGTAGATCATATAGAATCTATTTACCATTTATCAATAAGACCATGTACTGTAATGTTTAACCTGATTTGTTACAGAAATTTATGTAGTAATTTAAACTTCGTACACGAATTCATCCGTACTAAGACACATCATGTGTGAATATTTTAATAGATTGCAGCCGACGTGAGTTAGTGAAGTCTAGAACTCCCAGTTACTTCCCTTAGATCGGAACTCTTGTGACAAAAGTACGTGTTGTTATTGTACAGAGGATGGGACCGCGAGAGGGAAAATGTTAATTTCAGTACGAAGATTAATTTTTGACTGAATCCAGTAAACAGGTGGTTTATGGAATATGCATGGATGTTTCCTAAGACACTTTTGATGTACGTATGATAAATTCAGGCCGTATATACTTAACGAAACAACTTTTACAAACTTTGTTAGATGGGTGTGTTGACTTCGTCTGAATCAGACAGAATGATGGCTCCCGGCTGTCATATGGTTTGTTTCTTTATCTTTAATGACGTGGAATAACCTCAAGTGAAATCTTGTATTTGACTCGTTGTTTTTAATTTTGAAAATATTACTATGATTAGACCAGTATGTTTTTTTGTGCAGCAATACTCTACATTAAATTATATATCGTCACATACGAGCTGTATTAGGTAAATTATCTGACACTAACACATCAGAAGAAAAAGAAAACAACACAAACATGTTTTCTCACCTATACTAGGCCTACTGACCCTACATTTTTTTCTGCGAATATCCTCCTAGTCCTTTTCATCATCTCAAATTATCTGAAAGCATAAGCTTTAATTTACTGAGGAATGTAGGATCTACAATTAAGAAATATCAAATTTTCCATGAACATTTTTACTTATTCTTCAGCATTGGAAAAAGACACAGAAAAAATGACCATTGAACTTAATCAACCAGGATTGTTATATAATTAGGTAGTTCGACCCTGCCAATCAAACTTAAAAAGTGCATGCATTAAAATCAATGTTTTAAACTGTTGGCAACTTGTGTCAATTTTATTCAATATTTATGTATTTGCCATATGCAGCTTATGCAGATAAAAAAAAAAAAAAAAAAAATGTCAAGAACTCATATATACTAGACTAAAAGTGATATGATAAGATAATTTTAATCTCAAAATAATAAATAGTAACCGTAGAAAACATGTTATTAAACCAATGAAAATAAAGGTTTACAATTTGAATTATTGCTTTTCTAAACATTATTAAACAGTCGGTTCCAAGTGATGATTTATGATAATGAACTTTGAGTTTAATAGATGTACCAGCTATCTACTACCAGGTTATGTTCACGTCCAAATACAACCAGGACAGCTCATTTATCTATTCTTCATTCACTTGAGTAAAAAGTATTATTTGTAGAAAGTTGATGGTTACATATGTAGTTAGTTGTTACAAACTCAAAGAATAAATGTAATTCTATTAATATTAGTCTACATATATATTCCAATGTTTTGATGAAAATGCCAGTAGCAGTCATTGCTAAAACGCCATAATGACTGTATAGAGAACTTTGGATAGTGTACATTTGAATTGGGGGCTGGCCAGGGATTGTTTGTATATAGACTATTCCATCTTTGCATATATATATTACAGAGTAAGCTCCCTTGCGGGTAGGTATTGGTTGTTACATATTTTTTTTGTGAGCACATAATTCATGTTGTTTTCTACGATAAGTATGATGTTACCCATGCAAACACATGAGGTCACAACCAATACCTAGCTGCAAGGGCAGATAACTCTGTAATATGCAAATGCAGAATATATAGCTCCATTAAAACAATTGAATAATTCATTTACAGTGGAACTCAGTTAATACGAACTCGAAGGGACCGAGATAAAACTTTGAGTTATCCGAGAGTTCCAATTAAGCAAGTTCTCATGTCTACTGACTATCTCTTTACTTGGTATGTATAGCCTAGTTCCATGTCGTAAAACGATGTGGACAAGAGAAATGTCAAAATAGCCGATGGTAGTTGCAAAATTATAACAAGAAAACCTAGATATATATTTTGAAATGCCGTTTTATGGCAGATTTATGAAAAAGAAATTGGCATTTTCAGTGTCCAAAAAATATCATTTCGTGTTATAAGAACATTTTTGTCATTCAGACCCAAAGTTTACTTCGTATTATCTGAGTTCTTCGAGTTTTCCGAATTCGAATTATCCGAGTTCTTTAAACAAAGATAAAGAGGGAATTCGGCCGGGACCGCCAAAGTACTTTGTATTAAGCTTGGTTGTCGAATTATCCGAGTTCGTATCAACCAAGTTTCACTGTAAATATATTTAAGAATCTGAACAGATATCTATAAAACTCATGGTCAGCAATAATTTGTTAAAAAGTTCTTGGACACTATATTCGATGCATTCGCTAGCTTCTTTGAATTGTCTCACATCTCACTGGTGGATTCTACAAAAAAAAATAGAAAATGTTTTATCATAGAGGTGATAGTGATAAAAATGTACTGTGTATTAAATTAATGATAAAAGTCTATTGTATCATATAATGTACTACAATATGTACATAATCTTGATAATATGTAGATGTATATATATACAGAATAACTTCTAATTTGGATCTCTCTGTGTTCTGGCATAATTGTATGACATTTTCTCCTTTTTATGTTTTAATTTATTGTAATTAAAACCTGTATAATCTGGAATCTTGGCTATACCAGCCAAATGTGTTGGTCCAGTTCAGACAAGTTACACTGTATAATAATAAATATATGTTTCTACATCTTTTGAAACCCATGCCACAAGACCTAATAATCATGTTCTTCAATACAAAATGTATTGTGTCACAAGATAGAACAGGGTCTCACTGAGTTTCTCTCAATGAATTTTCCTTGGAATCTTGGATTTTTTTAACATTTTAAAAGCTCTGACTCAAGATTCAATATTCTCTAATAAAATGTTGGTAAAGGAAGGAAGATTTTGATGACATCTTATAATTTATCAAAACAAATTTATTTGGTGAATAATGTAGGTTTATATATATATATATCTAATAGTTATTCTCAGTGATCTTTGAACTTGCCCTTTGAGCCTGGACTAATTTTTTTTCTGAGAACCCTTTGTATCTCATTGTATTGAGATTCATCAATTTTGAGAAAATTTTGATTACTGTATAATACGGTTATAACAAACCTCTGGGGACCAAGAAAATCATTTTGTTAATTAACTTCAGCATAGTTCGTTATATGCACATTACATATATATCATAGTAACATTGTGAATTGGCAGGGAATTTAAATTAATATTTACCATAGATTTGATATGAGCATATTTGTTATAAACATGTTTTACTGTATTGACTTAAATCTTAAATCAATGACTGATTCTGTTGTAGGTAAAGGGATAGTCGAGCCCTATACAGATAATATACAGCTTCCACCATGGATGATGACAGACATTCTCCAATCCCTATTCCTAGGGGTTCATATAATTTAAACTTTGATGAGCTTGATGAAAACACTAATCCATTTCAGACTAAGTCAATTGTAGGACAGTCTCCTCCAGTTGGAGGAAACATAGACCCTTTCCAGACTGAATCAAAAATGGGACATTCACCCCCAACAAACTCTAATAATAATATTTATGATGTAGAGGATCCGTTTAAAAGTAAAAGTAAGATTTCGTCGTCTCCTCCTTCAACGCCACAAGACCCTCAACCTGTGCAAACTTTGGAGGAGTCTTCTCCAGATCCTGTAGCGTTGGAGCAGGAACCGTTGAAACAGAGTAATAAAATACCTCGGTCAAAGGATGAACCCAAGGAGTCTGTCTCATGTACAGAAGAACAAAGTGTCTATAATGAAGAGGACAACAAGTCCACTAGTATCAAAGAGGAATCTAAAACTCCTGAATGTGAATCGCAAGTTGACAAAACAAAAATGAAACCACCTAGGTGAATAGTTGTTTTAAGAGTTTCAAGTTTAGTGACCTAACTTATTAATATCTTAGAAAAGATGTTTTTTTCGTTTCAGATAAATTGTTTATTAAACTAAAAGATTGAATTCAGATTGGGCAGCAAGCAAAGCCTATGTACATTCTTTCAAAAAAAAAAAAAAAAAAAAAAAACATTCACTAAAATAAACCTTGAATAGAAGCTCTATTGTATACAACAAAATTCTTATGTAGTGTATTCAATTTTTAGGACACTTGGAGTTTTGTTATAAGCAAATTAGATTTTAGCATGGTAACTAAAAGTTAATTGATCTTATCATCTACCTATTATATAATTATTTTCTTTAATTAGTTAGAGTTACAAATATTTAAATATACGTCTTGTGATAAAATTTTGTCCAAACATTTCAGTAAAAAGCCTGGTGGTAAGAAAGGGATTAAAAAACCGAAGATAAGATCCAAGTTTAAACCTCCTGAGAACTTTGGAGTACAGCCACAGGTGAGTTGATATAACCTGAATTTTAATATGTAAGAAAAGTTTTACAGAAAACATTAGGTGATATTTTATCTCTTTGTTACATGTCTTTGAGTTAATACATGAAACTCCCCAAGCTTTTGTTGCACTCATAATAAAAATTGTACCCATTATTCCGAATTGTAAAATGCCACATCTTCATGAGTTGTCTCCCATAAAATTTACAGCTGATCTATGCAACATTTCCATGAGTTATCTGCTCTTAGTCAACCTGTTATGTTAAATACTTTGTCCCATCTTCATGAGTTATCTCCCCTTCCCTATGATGGAGTGACAGTAATAGCACCATCTATCAGTAGTGTTGGATAATTGGTTTTTATTTTAATCGATCATGATCTTGCTGAAGACTATCGCTTATGAAAGGTAATAATTGATTATGAAATGGGACGTGATGCTTTATACTATTCTGAATATTTATCATGTTGAATTATGCCAAAATCACATTTCAAATGCCATAGTCCTCAATACATCAAATGAAACGAAAGATTTTCAATTTTTTCTTGAAACTGCTGGTTCATCTTTCTAAAATTCTTCAGAGAAATTAAAAGCTTTAGTTATAAATATTGGGAAGTAAATGGTAAACGAGCATAAAATTGATATTTAGGAGGTTGTGATTTTACAATTGATTCACAACGCCATATGTTATGAATTTTTATATGTAACATATTTCTGTATGTGATACTTGCCCTAACCTAATTTTCAGGAATGATGATATTGGATACCTCTATCCAGAGTTCCTATCACATTCCATGAGTTATCTGTCCTTTGTCTGCCATTTTAATAGAATAACAATGATCATACACTCTATTTATATTCAGATTTATATTTGCACAAGCTATCTGTATCTGACCTTATGTTAGTTTGGTTTCTGCTCCTGTTTTGTGCTCGATCAGCATAAAGGGAGTGGGACAACTTGTTTGCGGATTGTCAATGTTCAATTATCACAGCCAATATTACAAAGAGGCACAACATGAATCTAATCTCCCAAAACATACACACACTTCACCCACGCAACATGCCTCATACATGGGGGGGGGGGGGGGGCCCATCCTTAAATGAACCTGATGAACCTGGTTGTTAATAGGACATTAATCTAAACAACCAAATGAACCAATTAACCTTAGCCTATTATGTTTGACTGGGATTTTATTGTATCCTCCTGTTATTTTTTCCATATAAGGATTTACATTGTTTATCAGGATATGTTGGATTATCTGGTTAAAATGGCTACCTGTAATAAAAAATGATAAGTTAATGTTCAAAACACTTACTGTGTATGATCTTAACATATACATTCAACCAATTTTGTCATGGCGCGGCGTCCGTCCGCCGTCCGTCCGTCTGTCAACATTTCCTTTAAATCACTACTAGTCATAGAGTTCTGCATGGATTGTAACCAAATTTGGCCAGAAATATCCTTGGGGGAAGGGGAACAGAACTTGTATGAATTTTGGCTCTGACCCCCCGGGGGCAGGAGGGGCGGGGCCCAATAGGTTAAATAAAGGTAAATTCTATAAATCGCTACTTGTTCTAGAGTTCTGCATGAATTGTAGCCAAATTTCGCCATAAACATCCTTTGGGGAAGGGGAACAGACCTTGTTTAAATTTTGGCTCTGACCCCGGGGGCACGAGGGGAGGGGTCCAATAGGTTAAATAGAGGTAAATCCTATAAATCGCTACTTGTCCTAGAGTTATGCATGGATTGTAACCAAATTTGGCCAGAAACATCCTTGGGGGGAAGGGGAACAAAACTTGTATAATTTTGACTCTGACCCCCCGGGGGCAGGAGGGGCTGGGCCCAAAATGGGAAATAAAGGTAAATCCTATAAATCGCTACTTTTCATATAGTTCTGCTTGGATTTTAACAAAATTTGGCCCAGAAACATCCCTGGGGGTAACAGAATTTGTATAAATTTTGGCTTTGACCCCCCTGGAGCAGAAAGAGTGGGGCCCAATAGGGGAATTAGAGGTAAATATTCAAATTCCTTCAGAAAAGAAACAATGAACCTGTATTCAGAACATTACTAGGCATTACAAACCAGATGAGCGATACAGGCCCTCTGGGCCTCTTGTTAGAATCATTCGCAGATATATTAAAATACTTAACTGAACTCTTACCATTATTGTATACTTGTATAATCATACCTTTATGCCTTTTCCATAGGGTGACGATGAGATCCAAATTTTTGTTCCAAAGAAGGAGAGTAGTCCATCTCCTCCAAAAGAAGAAGAACCCATCAAGGAACCTGAGGAGGCAATTACAGCCAATGAGGAGCCACAATCAAAACAGACATCAACCAATGAGGAAGTTGCAACAGAGTCAGCTGACATGGAACCACCCAATCAGATGGCACAGAGTTTGGAGATGATGCATGACTTTGGAGCTGCTGAAATGCCTGATTCAGATGAAAATGAAGGATTTGTACCTGCAAATGAAGGTAATTAAATCCAAAATTTGTATGTAAATTGATTTTTATATAAAGTTTTGTCATCAAAATGAAATTGCTCTAATCATAAATCAAAGGTATGAGTTACACTAAAACTACTAATTCTTTTAAATAATGTTTGAATTATTCTCCTTCCAGTTTTCACTGATACGGCTGACTGGGAAATGTTGGAGAAATTTGGCAGTAAAGGCCAGGTAAGATTGGCATTAATTTTTATTATTTCATTGCCACAAATGTCCAATTCTGTTTATTTTATAGCTTGTATTGATTTAAAATACAAGCAAAATCTGCAAACAAACCATGTTCAATATACCGTAATTACCGTCCCTCCATTCTCCTGGAGGAGTTTTAAGTAATATAAACGCCCACCTCCCATCCCATGTATTCAACAGTATTTTGCATGTTTAAGTGCCGTAGGCAATAATTACGGTGAATACGATAATTTGTAACATACAGTGGATTAAGTGGTCCTAATGGTTGGATTGACAGATACATTTATTGCTATAATATACATTGATATTACCTGGTTATTTATTTTCAGGGTGATCTTGGTCGAGATTCTTTGTATACAAAGTTTGACCCACTTGTACAAGACAGTTCTGCTAATAAAGGTAAGATATTTATGTCTAAATCATGGTTATGTAAGTTCTTTTTAAGGTCATCTGAATGACCTTAACTATCATTCAAGGTCACATGGGTCAAATAGGCTAAAATCTTTAAATGACTTATAGTGAATAACTTCGAGCCCTAGAGACCTGATGTATTGGGCTTGTTGCAGGCTTTGATGAAGGGCTACCAAGTTTGTTAGAATGAATGACTTTGACTATCATTCAAGGTCACAGGAGTCAAATGGACTAAAATCTTCAAACAATTTACAGCATTCTTCAGTTCTACTTCATGTTGTATTGTATTAGTAGTCAGATGACCATTAATGTCTATTGGGCCTCTTGTTTATCTATATTTTCCATTAATCTTTTTATCCTAACAAATTAAGTTTCATTAACATCAAGTTTGAAATCTCAATAAAAAACGTTTAAAATTTAAGAACTTTATGGGAGATTTTGCCAACAAATGTGTTTTGATTATTGATACATGCCATACAGTTTTAAATATTTTAAGACCATTGATAACACCTTTGAATTATGATAGTCACAGATCATAATAACGTTAAAATATGTTATCATGAAAACGTTTAATCTAAGCCTGATTTCACCACTATCACCTGACATATCTAATTATTAAATTTGTTTAATAAATTTCACATTACATAGCCACTTATATAAGATCCCCTAGCCTAAATATGTTTATATGAGGTAAGAATTAATGTTGTCATTGATGGGATATGATGGTAGTTATTTCTGTACTAAAACTTATTATTGTGGTAATTAAAATACATTAAGAGTGCTTTCCCTTTGACTGCCTTGCTCATAGCCCTTCAAGTACATTTGCTAATTTCATTGTAAGGACATCTTCCCTAGTCAAGGCTTCTGATTACGTTATGGTAGATTGGTGTTGCTTCTTATGGAGGGGATATGGAAAGTAGAGGACGGCAAGAATGTTGATGAGTCTTGATCAGCAAGAGAAAGAAGAGCGGGTGGGGGGATTAAAGGTAGAGCATGAAATATCAACATGGATTATCGAGGGAATGGTGAAGGTAGGGTGAGGGACATGGTATCAAAAAGTGGAGAAGAGCATGGTTTTAGATATTGAGAGGGAAAAGGAAAGGAAAAAGCAATAAATGGATCCATAGGAGGGAGTGGGGCCGGGGGGTTAATGGCAAAGTTTGGATAGTAATGTGACTGATGTTGTAATTGATAATCTGTCTGATAGAGAAATTTTAATTAACTAAAATTCAATATTCTCATTTTAAAGTTAGTATAGTGAACAAATTGGCCTTTAAAATTATATAATTACCGTAATTGACAATATGATATTAACTGATATGGAAGACATACCTGAAAGTTACCCAAATTTTTACCCATTCTAACGTTATTTTCACTGTAAATTTCTTGCATCCAATATTGTTTTAAGTTTTGAGATATAGTAACTATTGAATATAACCAGTGTAGGGTATTAACAGATCTTTCCATGCATATGTGTTATGTGTATAAAATGAAATTTTGACTTCCCATGTTCATAAACGTTATTTCAATGCCGCGATGAATCCATGTGTCAATCCCTTATTTCCTATATTTATATGGAGTTCAGGCCATGATCTCTCAACACAAACTCAAGTCAAAATATAAAACAAAGGTTACATAATAGAAATAACTAAGTTTTGACTTAGGGCGTTGCTGTTGTTTTGAGAAATCTGGGCCTGATGTTCATCGGCTGAAGGTCTACAGAAGAATTATACAGACAAATGTACTACAGCTTCTTACCATGATAGAGGTCACCTTCGGTTCCTTTACCATTGTTGTAAGAATATTCTCACGGCGGTTGAAATAATTCTTGGAAACCTCTTTTGCTGCTCATAAACGAGGCTTCCATCTTCACGCTATCATGGCCAGGCAGCCTCATGTTTTAGTATTCAGTCTGGGCAGATATCTGCAAGCTAGAGCACAGACATTTTAACAGACTTTCTTGGCTAGCTGTGATCAATAATTCAGGAAATACTAGATCGGACTTTGTGGTCCTGGCAGTGCTGTACGTAGTTGTGAGAGAGACTTTGTTTGGTAGATTTAAATGAACAAATCAATGTTGGTCAAAGTCGGCACAATAAAACCTTTATCCATTAGGCTGTATACCTTTAATCTACCTGTAATTTACCTGTGTGTGTTACCTGTTGTATATTACCCATGATAAGTACTGTTGGGTATGTCGCTGCATGTACAAGGACATTGTAGAGGTCACACTGAAAGACTTGAGCATAGATTAACTTCAGGCTGTTGTATTTGGTGGGGAAAAATTGACAGTGTATATGTATGTGTAGTGCTATATACCATAGTTATACTATTAACCTACCCTTCACACTCTAATTAGGAGCACAGGGTCTTGGATCATGATTGGTTTGATAACTTTATCATCCTATTAAAAGTCATCTAGGGTCATTTAAGGAATGGCCAAGTTTAGATGTCTTAATTATATGCCATGTAAATAATAAAACGCAAATTTGGTGTGCCCTATTTACTATTGTATTTTGGGATGGCGGTGCATGGTCGAGGTGTTAAGATGTGCCGACATTACCATAAACCCTCCACGTCTAAGTTGTAAGCCCACGTGGGGTACCAGGTAGTTACCTGGTATCGGCAATAGGTCATGATCAGAGGTTTTTCTCCAGATACTCTGGCTTTTCTCTACCTCCTTATCCTGGCAGATGTTTTAACTTACCCTTGCTGTTGTAGGAAATAAAGCAATTTATAAACCAAAGGCTAACCACTTATATTCTTCTTCTCTTGAAATGGAATTGAAAAGGATGGCCAACGTTCTATTTGTGATATCAAATGTTTCAATGCCATATAGGTTGTAGACGAACATGTATATGGCCGAACCCTAGGATAAAATATACATTGATAAATTATCACTAATATCTTAAATTTATTATGAACCATTTATTAAAGCCATTCATCCTCAAAGATACTTGAACTCTTCCAATGCTATGGTTGGTGCAGTTCATTATGAAATATCAGGGATGAATGAGTGAATGGATGGCACACAATTAATTTATGAAATGAAAGTGTGTACAAAAACATTAATTAATTTCATTTCCAGTAAGGTTGATCGCTAATCTTATAGTAATTTACTCTTAGTCAGTCTGTTTATATATTGGTATTACACAGATATGAACAATTACAGGTAAATACAGGTAATAACATCAGGTAAGTACAATAGAGGTATAATTACACCAGGTGTCAAACAGATGTATGGTTGTTTATGATTAATTATATATCAAGTGTTCCTGGAGGTAAACTAGGACATTTGACCTTGTTTATATATACCCGGGACAATATGTAGGGCAAGGTCTGAGGTAACACATGCAGGCGATAACATCATACGAAAAGTAATTAACTCTTACCTGGAACAAAAGTTTTTGTCTTTGAACAGACTGGAATATTGTGTATAGTTGATGATAGTTGAATTTTATATTGAATTGTGGATATATTCACTGTTGGTATCAGCTGGGTTTTCTAGTGGATGGCCTCAGACTCAAGCAATTTCATTTGCATCTTTAATATCTACGCATCCGTCTGTAGATCTAATAACATGTGAGAAGGCCTAGATGTGTTTTTGTTGGAGTTAACTTAAAATTCAGGGAGAAACAATGTATTCTATCTTACATTCACCTCACTTACACAAAGGTAAGAAAGAAAGCAAAAGAGAGAAAGAAAAAAAGTAAATATAGCTTTTAATCCAAACAATATTTATGAAATCAAAGAATTTTCAAGGTAGAAGTGTGATAAAAAATGGGTTTGTGTACCAACTACAGGAAGTCTGTAATCATGTAAGTGAAGGAGTCTCAAAGTAAGGTATGTTGTTCATATACATAAGGTTAATGTCAAACAGTCTTTAATATTAGGATCATATCCAATACAACTTTAATATTTTTCTACAAAAATTATCTGTTCACTGTATTTGTTTATTATTTTACATGTTAATATTGTTATATAATCATCGTGTCAGCTGGTTTTGATTTTGATTCCCCGATAATTTTCTTGCCAAGTATATAATTACTCTTGTATCTTGTTTGCTACTTCTCTTAAAGTTATCTTTATTTTAAGGTGCTTTATTTGTATGCACCCCTCTCTGTATGTGACAGGTAATCATGAGGGGTGTGGGTTTCCCGCTTTACTGACATGACTGACATTTAAATGCATTTAGATTTTATTAAAATTTACTGATAACCATAAGATTAAATAGGCATGATTTGATCAAATAATTTGTAATTAAATCAAGTATAAAGCAAATCAATTACAAATTCCTGTCATAGTCCATTTGTAGGTATGAAGATAGGTAAGCTTAATATGTGAACAGCCTCATGAGTGCTGAACTTTGGTGTCTGAACTTCTATCTCCAGTCGTCCACCCTTGGCTCAATCAGGACCCAGTTTCACAAACTTTCCTTGACATTAAAGAATTTCTTAACTTAAAATTATCCAAAAGAAAGCATTGGGGAGTTCAGGGAAAAAGTCTGAAGTTAATGAGCCTTCTTTAAAATTTGTAATGCTTTCCTATGGAAAATTTTAAGTTAAAGAATTCCTATAGGGAATGTTTGTGAAACTGCATGCATAGAACCTGTTGGGTTGTGGGTTTTAGGACCATGCATATATAGTGCAGCATGCATACTAGCCATGCAGGTTTAGGTCATAGCTATATTGGTTAATGGTTATTCTTCATGTACTCTGGTATTATAGTTTATATTATCAGATAGATTTTATATAAACTAGAGTTTCGTGACTGCATGCGCAGTGGTCTAGTTCTCCAATATGCTTGTTCTTAGCACATGTAATACAAGCTGAACATTATTCTTGAAATTTTTTCAGCTGTTTTACAAAGATCTTGTTGAGCAGGAGCCATTTAAAGGTTGAAAATGATATTGTTTGTTTACCTTGATAAGGTCACCTGTATGTTTTACACACACCTATGTCTGTTTCACTTAGTTAATTTCCTAAAAATAACAATTGTTTTCACCTGATCAGGCGTGTGCTTGTCCTAACATGTACCTACTTAGTACCTGTACAGATTTATATAGCAGGGATTTTCTACCTGTATCAGGGGACAAGACCAAAGTTTGATATTCTTTGTGTGCTTTCTATTTCTCTTCACTGAATTTCAACCCAATTTAAAGAAAAATGAAAACAAATAATTCATACCGGTATCTGACCAAATTTCAAATACATCATCATTCAAAATTGAGAAAAAATAATGAACATTTTTCTTTGCAATATTTGGATGTATTTATTTGTTAATACTTTAATTCTCCTTTTACATTCAAGAACACTTCACTAAGAAGACTGCGTACATATATGATAAAAGTGTTCTACATTTATGATATTACAATTTTAAAATTCTGTATGGCATCTCTCATATTGACATTACATTGTAAAATGTCCTAATTCACTGGTATGTTTGTTAATAATGTGTTGTTTGTAAGATGACTGAGCTTTCCTACAACACAGACCTTTTGTATTGACGGCCAGTTATTTACTTATCTCTGGTAAGCTTGTTGAGTCAATGCGTTTGAATGGATTGGGAAGTCTGTATACATTTCTATAGGCCTAGAGCATGACTTTGTGGGGCTGTGTTACTTATAGACCAGGGTAATAGCTGTTGTAACGTAGATGTAAGTTTTGTAACTCAGGTCGGATTCTTAAACTATTATTAGAAGGTGAGTTTTAATGCATATCATATATATTTTTGTATGATAATGGTAGCATTGATGATGATACACAAATTTCTGGCATGTATATGTATTTAATGTTGTTAAATGGTTTTAACGTGGGAGTACAATCAAATCATTTAATGTACACACCATCTGCCTGATTATTAATTATTGAGAAGAGCTAATTATGCTAGTTGGAATCTTGTTAGTACAAGCATTTTAAAAATGGATTTAGAAGGGTAAAATTGTTAAAACTAATTTTCTGGATTATTAATTGAAACATGACCTCTTTAATTATGTCAGTTCAGGAATAGGCAATTATCCAAGAATGAAATAAAATCTTATTGAAAATAAAAATAAGAGTGTAAACTGAAGATAATTTTCAATCTAGATACATTCACATTGATTTACATATCGGTTCAAGACCTTTAAGAATAGGAGTAAAACCAGGTGTGAAATATTTGAGTCAATAGGTATTAATGTTCAAGCAATAAAGTTACTAAAATAGTTTGATTTTCTCTCATAAGTCTAATATAAACTGTAATATGACTTATTTTTGTATTATTTTCAACAGATCTATAATACAACTGTATATGTGGGCACCATCAGATGGTGTTTATGGTATATATGGTATTATTAGCCAGATGTTCAAGTCCTTTAATTCTTAACATTGGTAATCTACTATCTAGCCCTGCCATGACTTTTACAGACTTTGACGGTAAAATGTAACACTATCTTTAAAAAGCCTGTTTTGTAAACAGTTGACTTTTTGTTTCCTTTCGATAGGTATAACCATAGGTAAGAGTGTAGAACAGGTTTGTAATGACACAGTGTAGAGTATACATTATCATCCATTATAGTCTTACCTTTAACCAATTTCTGATGTAGTAGAGATCTCCTCGGTTGGTTCGATGAATCCTTCGTCCTGTAATCATTTTGGATCAGTCAGTTACATGATTCATAAAACAACAAACACCAGGCTATAGGTTGTACTGGTGTAGTCAGACCTTCATATATCGATCTTAACGGGCCGTCGGGTCATCCTGTTTAAAATCGATCTCTGTATAACGGTACACCTACCCATATTGGATCGACACATAAACACGATTTGGGGTGACACAGATTGACACGTAAGGTATTTGTTGTGCCGGGATCAACAGTCATTTCTACAGTGTGATGTTTGTCCAGTATCTCCCTCACAATGCCGTAATTTCTACAGGGTTTGGATCGCCTGCATACATTAATGATAAGCAGGTCTTATAAACGCTTGTTGACATGTACAGCCATCAGCATTGATCCAACGTACATACCACTCGCTATTGACGTTTTATTTGTTGCTAGTCAACTGATCGAAGGAATTCCATTTCCCATTCAGCCATTTTTGTTTGGTATAACGAGAGTATTTTGCCACTGATATGCTAATCACTTGACATGTAAGGACGGATGTGAGACCTTTTACCACTGTAATGAAGAGGTATGCAGATTACTTGGGTCAAAAAAGTACAATGTATTTTGGAATTTATATTTTCTGAAAGGTATATGGTGATTTTTTCTTTACTTTGGTATCAGAAATTGAAAATTGTGAATTGTACTGGAGTATATTTATTGACACTGATACATAACACTCAAAGGTGTGTATTAATATTTTTGATTCAACCTTTCTATATAAATATTGGTCATTTATTTTGTATGGACTCTATACTACACACACAGAATATTAACAATACAGAGGTTTACATTGACCATTGAAATATACACATACTAAGTATACTAAGGCTTGTGGTATGTAATTGCTATAATGTCATATATAATGTTGCTTTCTATATATATAATCATTGCTGCCTCAAAGATATATCTTAATTATTCTGTAGCATTAATTATAGAATCCTGAATATAGAAATATATATGTACGGAGCTGAGGGGTGGGGGTAAGGGGTTGCTGAATGGGGGGGGGGGGGGGGGGGGTAGGGGCTGAGGGGTGGGGGTAAGGGGTTGCTGGATGGGGGATACATAAGAAAATGAGGGATGGGGGTAGGGGGTGGGGTTGAGGGATGGTTTGTATGCTATTGTTTCAGCAGCAAATTCCATTCGTAAATTGTATATTATTAAACATAGGATAGTTATACATTGGAATCAGCATAACGATTTATTACTAATTTAATCAATTGTAACTTTATATGTGTATGCATATTTTTATATCCATCATATTTTGGTATAGGGATTAAGGGATAGGGATATATAGAAAGAGGGAGTAGGAGTAATTAGATAGAGGGATGGGGTAGGTAGATAAAGAGGGTAGGGAAATAGATAGAGAGGTAGGGAGGTAGATAGAGAGGGTACGGAAATTGATAGAGGTGTGGGGGAGGTAGATAGAGATGGTAAGGAAATAGAAAGAGGGGTGGGGGTAGGTAGATAGAGAGGGTACGGAAATTGATAGAGAGATGGGGTAGGTAGATAGGGAGGGTAGGGAAATTGATAGAGGTGTGGGGAAGGTAGATAGAGTGGGTAGGGAAATAGATAGAGGGGTGGGGGTAGGTAGATAGAGGGGTGGGGAAGGTAGATATTAGATGGAAAGGTAGGGAAATAGATAGAATTGTGGAGAAGGTAGATAGAGGGATGGGATTATGTAGATAGAGAGGGTGAGGTTAGGTAGATAGAGGGGTGAGGTTAGGTAGATAGAGGGGTGGGGGTAGGTAGATAGAGGGGTGGGGTAGGTAGTTAGATTGTGGGGTGGGGTAGGTAGATAGAGGGGTGGGGGGTAGGTAGATAGAGGGGGTGGGGTAGGTAGATAGAGGGGTGGGGTAGGTAGATAGAGGGGTGGAGGTTAGGTAGATAGAGGTGTGGGGTAGGTAGATAGAGGGTGGGGGTAGGTAGATAGAGGGGTGGGGTAGGTAGATAGAGGGGTGGGGTAGGTAGATAGAGGGGTGGGGGTAGGTAGATAGAGGGGTGGGGTAGGTAGATAGAGGGGTGGGGGTAGGTAGATAGAGGGTGGGGGTAGGTAGATAGAGGGGTGGGGTAGGTAGATAGAGGGGTGGGGTAGGTAGATAGAGGTGTGGGGTAGGTAGATAGAGGGGTGGGGTAGGTAGATAGAGGGTGGGGTAGGTAGATAGAGGGGTGGGTAGGTAGATAGAGGGGTGGGGTAGGTAGATAGAGGGGGTGGTAGGTAGATAGATAGGGGTGGGGTAGGTAGATAGAGGGTGGGGTAGGTAGATAGAGGGGGGAGGTTAGGTAGATAGAGGGGTGGGTAGGTAGATAGAGGGGTGGGGTAGGTAGATAGAGGGGTGGGGTAGGTAGATAGAGGGGTGGGGGTAGGTAGATAGAGGGGTGGGGTAGGTAGATAGAGGGGTGGGGTAGGTAGATAGAGGGTGGGGGTAGGTAGATAGAGGGGTGGGGTAGGTAGATAGAGGGGTGGGGTAGGTAGATAGAGGGGTGGGGTGTAGTAAGAGGGTGGGGTAGGTAGATAGAGGGTGGGGGGTAGATAGAGGGGTGGGGTAGGTAGATAGAGGGGTGGGGTAGGTAGATAGAGGTGTGGGGTAGGTAGATAGAGGTGTGAGGTTAGGTAGATAGAGGGGTGAGGTTAGGTAGATAGAGGGGTGGGGTAGGTAGATAGAGGGGTGGGGTAGGTAGATAGAGGGGTGGGGTAGGTAGATAGAGGGGTGGGGTAGGTAGATAGAGGGGTGGGGTAGGTAGATAGAGGGGTGGGGGTAGGTAGATAGAGGGGTGGGGTAGGTAGATAGAGGGGTGAGGTTAGGTAGATAGAGGGGTGGGGTAGGTAGATAGAGGGGTGGGGTAGGTAGATAGAGGGGTGGGGTAGGTAGATAGAGGGGTGGGGTAGGTAGATAGAGGGGTGGGGTAGGTAGATAGAGGGGTGGGGTAGGTAGATAGAGGGGTGGGGGGTAGGTAGAGTAGAGGGGTGGGGTAGGTAGATAGAGGGGTGGGGGTAGGTAGATAGAGGGGTGGGGTAGGTAGATAGAGGGGTGGGGTAGGTAGATAGAGGGGTGGGGTAGGTAGATAGAGGGGGGGGGTAGGTAGATAGAGGGGTGGGGTAGGTAGATAGAGGGGTGGGGTAGGTAGATAGAGGGGTGAGGTTAGGTAGATAGAGGGGTGGGGTAGGTAGATAGAGGGGTGGGGTAGGTAGATAGAGGGGTGGGGTAGGTAGATAGAGGGGTGGGGGTAGGTAGATAGAGGGGTAGGGTAGGTAGATAGAGGGTGGGGGTAGGTAGAAGAGGGGTGGGTAGGTAGATAGAGGGGTGGGGGTAGGTAGATAGAGGGGGTGGGGTAGGTAGATAGAGGGGTGGGGTAGGTAGATAGAGGGGTGGGTAGGGTAGATAGAGGGGGGGGGTAGGTAGATAGAGGGGTGGGGTAGGTAGATAGAGGGGTGGGGTAGGTAGATAGAGGGGTGGGGGTAGGTATATAGAGGGGTAGGTAGGTAGATAGAGGGGTGGGGTAGGTAGATAGAGGGGTGGGGTAGGTAGATAGAGGGGTGGGGTAGGTAGATAGAGGGGTGGGGTAGGTAGATAGAGGGGTGGGGTAGGTAGATAGAGGGGTGGGGTAGGTAGATAGAGGGGTGGGGTAGGTAGATAGAGGGGTGGGGTAGGTAGATAGAGGGGTGGGGTAGGTAGATAGAGAGGGTGGGGTTAGGTAGATAGAGGGGTGAGGTTAGGTAGATAGAGGGGTGGGGTAGGTAGATAGAGGGGTGGGGTAGGTAGATAGAGGGGTGGGGTAGGTAGATAGAGGGGTGAGGTTAGGTAGATAGAGGGGTGGGGTAGGTAGATAGAGGGGTGGGGTTAGGTAGATAGAGGGGTGGGGTAGGTAGATAGAGGGGTGGGGTAGGTAGATAGAGGGGTGGGTAGGTAGATAGAGGGTGGGGTAGGTAGATAGAGGGGTGGGGTAGGTAGATAGAGGGGTGGGGTAGGTAGATAGAGGGGTGGGGTAGGTAGATAGAGGTGTGAGGTTAGGTAGATAGAGGGGTGGGTAGGTAGATAGAGGGGTGGGTAGGTAGATAGAGGGGTGGGGTAGGTAGATAGAGGGGTGGGGTAGGTAGATAGAGGGGTGGGGTAGGTAGATAGAGGGGTGGGGTAGGTAGATAGAGGGGTGGGTAGGTAGATAGAGGGGTGGGAGGTAGATAGAGGGGTGGGGTAGGTAGATAGAGGGTGGGGTAGGTAGATAGAGGGTGGGGTAGGTAGATAGAGGGGTGGGGTAGGTAGATAGAGGGGGGGGTAGGTAGATAGAGGGGTGGGGGTAGGTAGATAGAGGGTGGGGGGTAGGTAGATAGAGGGGTGGGGGTAGGTAGATAGAGGGGTGGGGTAGGTAGATAGAGGGGTGGGGGTAGGTAGATAGAGGGTGGGGTAGGTAGATAGAGGGGTGGGGGTAGGTAGATAGAGGGGTGAGGTAGGTAGATAGAGGGGTGGGGTAGGTAGATAGAGGGGTGGGGTGGTAGATGATGGGGTAGGTAGATAGAGGGGTTGGGTTATGTAGATAGAGGGGTAGGGTAGGTAGATAGAGGGGTGGGGTAGGTAGATAGAGGGGTGGGGTAGGTAGATAGAGGGGTGGAATGGTGGGGAAAATAGATGAGAGGTAGGAGTAGGTAGATAGGAGTTTGGTAGGAAGAGGGGTGAGGATAGGAAGATAGTGGGGTTGGATAGAAATATAGGGGTATGAGGATAAAGAGAGGGGGTGGGGGTAGATAACTGGGGGGGGGGGCAGATATAAAACTCAAGGTAAGTTAAAGTGAAGGTGGTTAAAAAGAGGGGTTGTTGTACAGATGTCAATGGTTTGGGAATAAAAAGATAAATGGAAGGGCATGCATGTAGCGTACACGTTCTGCTAGCCAACCCAAAAATATAGATATTCCTCTATCATTAAAACTTCTAGAGGCCATTTAATTGAATGTGTGTGAATATAACCAATGCTCTGCAGTTGAAATGCGGCTTATTTGAATAAATCTTGTTCAGGATCTGATTGAGTATCTGCATTTAAGAAATCCATAAGAGCTAATGGTTGTTGTTTAGAGTGTTTCTAGAGAAGTGAATCCATGCAAGGTTTTGGAAATTATTTTGATTGATCTGAGGTGCTCGTCAGTTTCTTTATGCAATACAGTCTATATTTGTTGCTTTATACCTTCTATAAAAGACTAACTTCGTGTTTGGTGATCTGACTGATTACAGAATGGAGGGTGAGCATGGTTTAGAAGTGGAATAATTAAGAATGTCATTTCAGGGGAAGTTGCGTGGGGCAGAGAGAATGCCATTTTCAGGGGGAGAAATAGGGTTTATTGAAGTTGAAGTGGAAAGAGAATGCAATTTCTGGAATATGTATAGGTCACTCAGGCAAGGTGTCATCAGGGTACATTTAGCACTAGACATGTATATGTGGGAGGGGGTTAGATGAGGGTTAATTGAAGTTTGCAGAAAAAAATAGACATTGTAAGGGAAAGGAGAGAGTAATTTCTACAGCTTGTGTATGTAGTATATGTACAAGGGAGAGTTTGTTGTGCTCCTGAAATATTCATGATTGTGTATATTCGTGGGTTATTGATTGATGCGGCTGGGGTCTAATAGAGCCTAATCCATAACTCAGTTACATTATTTGCTGCACATCATGTTAGCTCTTAGTACTACTGCTATATAGGACAGCTCAGAGGTCATCTAGTGTGTGATAGATTCATTCATCCATTAAGTAATTATGATACTTTTAGCACTGAACCTGTATTACAGGGTCATATAGAGCATGTACTAAATTCTGCATTAAACTCATGTTGGCCAGCTAATAGACATTATGAAAATTAGAACGAATATATGCACCTGGCCTACTATACCTTTCGGCGGGGTACAAAATGGTCCCTATCTGTGCTAGTGGAGCACTGCCTCCGAAAATCACTCGGGCACACTTTTCTATACTTTTCTGTAGGTTTCCAATTATTTTATAGGTATACATGCATTTATATATTAGTTTTACCCAGAACAAACATAACAACTATTCTTAATATCTGTGGTACCGCTCACATGATACCAAGTTCACAATTCGTAGACTTGTCTTTCGAAAAGACCTTGATATGTATACAATCGGGACAACCTACGTCACCGGAAGTGATATCGGACACACAAAAACAATGAAAAAACGCCCGCTTCAAGATAAAAATCGGCTGAAATTATGACATAAAAGCAATGCATCTTCTAAACCTATCGCGCGTCAAAGACAGTGTATTGTTAGAGATTCTATGAAGCTATTAAATATCGTCAAACTAGCTCAGATAATGCAAACACCTCAACACAATATTTTTCGACAGCAGGGATATCGGTCACATTTTATTCAATAAAACGTTAAAAGTTGTAAATAAATAAATTTTGCTGTCACAAAACCTTCCCGTTTACTAATATGTAATATATGACTGTTGAAAGAAAATATTTCATTCATTACGTCTGCTAGTGGAGAAACATAGACGGTGCTTAATTAGAAATTATGAAAGTGATATCGGTCACACTTAGAACTTTAGGGGTAACGGTCACATCCAAAGTTACGAAAACTGAATATTACAGCATTGTACATGTAGTCTTTATTTACGCATTCATGCAACTCCAATGGATACCCCGCCAAAATACTTTTATTTAATTGATTTTTCTAACCCACCATCAGCAAATGGTTGGCAAGCTATAAAAATAGCCTTCCCCTCATTGCTCGTCATCCGTCCGTCTTTTACATATGTTATTTCTCTGAAAGTACTGGAGGGGTTTCATAATCCAGTTAGGTATAACAGATTTCGGAATCAATCCGAAATCGATTTATTTCGATACCGCTACATGTATTTGCCAGAGAGTATAAAGGCTCTTTTTTAAATTTCATGTTTAGAAAGTCATCTTTCTTGATTCTTATAGATGGACTTGTTGCTATGGTTCAAATTCAACATGTGAGCTTAATACTTAATGAACCTTTCTGGAATTTTATAAGTACTACATATATCTCTCTCTCTTATTGTGCATAATGCACCAATGGGAAAACGCGGTAGTCGATAACTTGAAGCTCGTTACCATGTAAACATACAATTATCAAATATCTTGTTCGATATAGATATTTTGATAATAATTTTTAACATAGGATTGTATTTATTAATGCTCATTTTTGAGACAGATAAGATTACAAAATAATGAATATTTGGCTATCTTGAAATTATTTGACGACCACGATGCTTTAAAGCATTCATATACATATAATTACTTTTTCACTGCAACCCTTATATGTATACTCACCAAGCGCATTTGATTTGCTTTATTAATTTGTTTGCATATGATCATTTGTGCTATTGTTTTTAAGATATATTTTAAGTACATTTTCAATCGTTACTGTGTGTTAAATCTGTGGAGAAGTTATTAGTGAACTGACATGTAGAACTGAACTAACGCTATCAGCTAAACAGTTAAAACCCTCAGTGATCCTGTCTATCATGTATTCACGTATTTCTTTAGCTTATAGATCAGTGTGGTTTTCCTTTTGTTTACATCGGATGCCTTTACATCTTAAGTTTTATGTAGTTTCTTGTATATTGTCACTGCGGAGTTATTAGATTATAATTACTTTAACACAGAAACGTACTTCAAATGAGTACAATGGTACTCCATGGAGATGTAGTTTGTCTGCTTGGTAAGGGTTGCCTCAGTTCTACTTTGCTTCAGCAAACGTTCCACGCAAAGACAATGCAAGAACAAAGGGTGTGTACAAATACATGTACAGACAAAAACGAAACAATATACAGTGTACGAATAACCAAAGTATTAAAAAAAAAATAGTTACGATAATAGTCAATGATGTATCATGTATCTCGGTAGTATTTCCTCTTTACCTGAATGATTAGTTAGGGAAAACAACGCTGCAATATTTCAGCAATCTTTACGAAGCGACAAACCATTTCAAAATCTTGACATATTTTCGGTGAATAAAATGTGACCAATAGCCACGCAGTGGAAAAAAAGACGGACGGATGGAGAGCAATAGACGAAAAGCGATTTCAATAGCTCGCTTTACCATTTGCTGATAGGGGGTTAAAATATCGTCTACCAAGATCAGATAAATTCAACAAAAGTATTTTGGCGTCTTATCCACAGTTTTCGTAACTTTGGATGTGACCGTTACCCCTACAGTTCTAAGTGATGTCTTTCATAATTTCTAATTAAGCATCGTATATGATTCTCCACTATTAGATATAATGAATGAAATATTTTCTTTCAACAGTCACATAATACATATTAGTAAACGGAACAGTTTTGTGGCAGCAAAATTTATTTATTTGCAATTTATAACGTTTTAGTGATTAAAATGTGACCGATATCCCTGCTGTCGAAAAATATTGTGTCGAGGTGTTTGCATAATCTGAGCTAGTTTGACGATATCTAATAATTTCACAGAGTCTCTAACAATACACTGTCTTTGACGCACGATAGATTTAGAAGATGCATTGCTTTTATGTCATAATTTCAGCCGATTTTCATCTTGAAGCAGGCGTTTTTCCATTGTTTTTGTGTGCCCGATATCACTTCCGGTGACGTAGGTTGTCCCCATTGTATATGTAAAGTAATAATGTATTGCAAGGAATTTAATGTTTTATACGGTTCAGTTTAATTGCCTAGTAGGTCAGCGACATAAAACAAGCATGATGAAATGTATACAAACGTTGTAATAATTATTTGCATAATCATTACTTTGCTCCATTAGCAGTAATAGGCACCAATGTAGCTCTAAAGACGACACCATTTTCTGTCTAAAAGTCTTTTTAGCAACAATATTGCAGCTATATGAAAATAAACTGCAAATTCTGTCAGAATTTTCATTTAAAATCAGTCATGAATTTCTGCATGTATTGTAACATTGTAAAATATATTAATCTTGACATTTTTTAAAATTTCTGATACACAAATGTACCATAGTCAATGTAGTCACACTTATTATCAATACACTCAGTGAATGTCCACACAGAGTTATCTCCCTGTTCTTCTTAAACAAATTAACATTAAATTTGATAAGATTTATTTATTATCTGTTGAATTTGAATGCAATTTTTTTCAGATTATGCAATTATCATCATATTTTCAAGAAATAATCTTTTGTACATATTGTGATTATAAATAAACGAGAAATAAAAAAGGTTTATATTTAAACACACAGAAAAATAATTTTATTTTAATACATATTTCTTGTGGTAACGTATGTGCTGTCCTTATATGACCATTTTCTGGAAATGAAAGGTGCAAAGATGTGCCTTTTTTACAAAACAATTCAATAACAATATACTCATATGTCTGTATAATTTTATATTCAAGTGATTTTTGGCAGTTAGTAACAATGTTTTGGAACCAACAAAATGCTAAATCTGAATACATTATGTAAATATCGTTTCTAATTATCCTTACCTTTTAATAATTCAACTATCCCTTAGGTATACCAAAATGAACATATATAAAAAAAAGACATCTATCTTTTGTTGATTGCTATCTTCTGTTGATTTAAACAATCTTCTTGTTCAAAGTATCGACCGAAGTGTCACAATTTTGAAATGCCCCTTTCAAACAAATTGTATACAGTGTATTATAAATAAATGTGAATATTAAAAATATTAATTGTGGAGTGGAAATGGGGTGGGGTGGGGAGGTTGGTGAAATAGAATTTCAAATGTCCATGCACATTGATAACAAGGAAAGAAAAAAGGGGGAGGGGGGAGGGCTGTTGCATATTTTATAAATTACACAATATTCTCTCATTTAATATCATATGTAAAAAATAATAATGTAGGCTTTGCATGATTCCCCTGGACATCGAGGTCACCAACTAAGTTAATCTGCAATAAATAAATAAAGGTTGAATAATAATTGTATTTCACATACAGCTGTAAACTTCTGTTTACACTTCAGACTGTAATGCTGGTTTAATTACCACAGGATTTTGACACACACACACACATGTGTGGAAAATACATAAGGAGATTAGTGATTGATAACTTGGTGTAATGGTGTGTCACTACAGACAAGCACAGGTTTACTTATGGTATTTATATAAATGTCAGGCAGATGGAACTCCACTGCAGATTTTACTGCACAACAACAGCTTTTCAATGTGCATCAGTCATTCATTCCAAGGCTATAGTGAGAACTTTTCCTACATGTGCCATTACATATTATATTGGTTATAAGATTAGGTTGTATGGTATGATGGTTTTACCATGTCTAACTCAATAAGCACTAGGATTTAATTGTTTTACAAGGTTAAAATCTTAAGTTTTTATGATCATTGGAACAAAATTTGATGCAATTAGATATAAGTTCAGCCTTATGGTCATTATATAGTAAACAATGAATGATGATAATATTCTCTTTCATTATTCAAAATCACATGTTCATATGCATGTGTGTTGGAGGGGGAGCATGAGGGAAGGGCTTATTATGGTCATATATGTATAGAAATTTTCCATTCTAATTGTAAATATGTATCTGTGAAGCTGTGATAGTGGAGGGTCATATTTTTGTAAAAATTCCTTAATCTAATGGTAAATATGTATGTGTGAGTCTGTGATAGGGGAGGGTCATATTTTTGTAAAAATTCCTTATTCTAATGGTAAATATGCATGTGTGAGTCTGTGATAGGGGAGGGTCATGTTTTTTGTAAAAATTCCTTATTCTAACGGTAAATATGTATATGTGAGTCTGTGATAGGGGAGGGTCATATATATATATATAATAATTCCCCATTCTAATGGTAAATAGGTATATGTGAGTCCGTGATAGGGGAGGGTCATGTTTTTTGTAAAAATTCCTTATTCTAACGGTAAATATGTATATGTGAGTCTGTGGTAGGGGAGGGTCATATATATATATATAATAATTCCCCATTCTAATGGTAAATAGGTATATGTGAGTCCGTGATGGGTCACTTATATAAACATTCCTATTGTAAGTATATCACTCTGCATTTAGTATATCACTCTGCATTTATATAATCCAATTTTGGCTTTCCAATGATGTTGGACTGTGCACAGATGAGATAGAGAGACAGAGTGTTAGGGGTCTATCATTATGTACATCAAAGACTAGAATTCTGAGAAAGGTAGAGGAAGATCAACATAACAACCTGGAGTGAAGGGAGCTTAATTTACAGTTATTTAATCAAACATTTATGCACCATCTGTTTGGTGTACAGTAGTTTGCGAGCATGGTTTAGAGCTGAGTATTCCTAGATAAAAATGGGATGTTACTATATAACTGTTTATTCTGTGTTTGGTGTTCTAGCGCTGTGATGTCTCCTCTTTCCTTCGTTTAACTGATGTATACATTATTTACCTCTGTTTCCTAGGCGTTAACCCGGAATAATGTCTGTTTTCTGTCTTTGTAGTTGCTGATGCCAGTCTGATTAGGAATGACAACACACAAATTGAAGCTGACCAGAGGTAACACAACTTTGTATACCATAATTGCTCACCAATATGCCTTAACACAATCTGTTTTGTATTTGTATATTACAGAGTTATTTGCCCTTGCGGGCAGGTATTGATTGTGGCGTCATGTGTTTGTGAAAGTAATATTTCAGGGGATATAACTCACAACATAATGACGTCACAATAGATACCCATCCCCAAGGGAGGCAACTCTGTAATATGCAAAGACAGAATAACGTTGGTCCTGCATACCATAATTATCCACTCTTAAGACAAAATGGTTAATACAGGATTGTCTGTTAATTGTTGGTATCAGACTAAGAGGCTAGACTGTTACATTGGAAAACATTCCCACATCCAGCTTCCGTAGTTGAGCAGTATAAAAGTAAATGAGGATGCCGTCACATATTACTTTCAGCTCTTTAATATTGTCCTAAAAGATGTATTACAGTAAAAGCTCTCGCATTCCTCGAATACCCCCATTAAAGGGGTTTTACCAGTTGTCAGCTTGATTTAAAGACACAACATGATGTTAATGATGATAATTACACACAATATTTGTGTATCTGATGTGAAAAATTAAAAAAAAACCATGGATATATTTTTATGATAAAGTGATTCTATAAGATAGTAATTCAATTTATTTATGAAATTTATTGTTTTATTGATATGTGTATAAATATCTTCATTCGACAGTGTGGATTTGTTGTCGATGACGACCCCACCTGCACCTAGTAAGACGTCCCGCGTCCCCAAACATCCCGCAGCCCGCGTGCTAGAGGATCAGGTAGAGGAAAATGGAAACGCACAGCACGATGCCAGTCCTCGATCTGTCGACAAAATACTCTTCAGTCCAACTAACAATGTAAAGGTGAGTTCATATATGGGAGATTACTCTCAGCGTTTCAGGTGGTGATAGACTTCTAGGGGAGATAACTCCATCTAGTATTAAATGCTGTGTGGTTGCAGTGCTTTTGCGTAAAGCAGTTTTAATTTTATACTTATTAATTCATTAAACTGAAGGAGACAATAAAAAGATCACTTTCGAAATAGTTTTAAATTTGGAGCCACTAACACTTTAGAGAATGGAAATCATTTATCACTACTGTGATTTCATCAAGATAAATATATATTAGATAAATAAAATTTGAATTTGAAATTGTCAAAATTTGTTTTAAAAGTTGCTCAAAAATGTATTGTGATGGGGAAGAATATGATCAGCTTCAGGTGAAGCTTGTATGGTGTTAGTAACTCAAAGCATTGACTTATACTGATAATGTATGCATAGCGTACCATTTGCTATTGCACAATACAGGGATTGGATATTGATGTTGTATATATCTATATATTTCTATATAATTTACATGTTTATAATTAGATTGTATGCAATGTTGTTACTGTTTGTAGCAATACAGCTTTATGATCGTTGATAATCAAGTATTCAACAAAATTTATAGTTTCTACCTTATTGTTACAAAAAACCAAAAAAAAAGAAGAGGTGTTTAAATATTGACAAATTCTTTTTCACCCCTGAAGAAACACTTAGGCTCTTCTAAATCAAAGACTAGACCAATCCATTATGAAATTTCAGGGTGAATTCGCGAAGGAGTAAAATGCTTTGATTTACCGTCTGTAAAATTTGTTTGATACTTGATTTAAACGTCTGTGTGAGACTATTGATATATAAAGAGCTGTTGTATTAAAACAAAGGCTGTTATTGCAACAGCAGCATGCTTCTATCTTCAATGTCTATCATCGTGTTACTTTTATTTGTAAGTCAAAAATCAATCTATTCCTCCTACAGTTAAATGTAAATTCATGATTCCATAAATCTATAGTTGTATTTTAAATGAAATTTTCTTTTTATATGTGCATTGAAACAGTAAAATATATTAGATTTTTTGCTCAATCCTTTAAAACTTTAAAAGAACCTGATATTGCAAATTCATTTGGATCATTCATCCAATTCATTTCAAATGTTCAGAATTATATTACATTATGTATATCGTTTGTTATGAGAGTAATTGCATCATCTAAGGTATCTTGACAATTACATGGAAATTTTGCAAAAAAAGGAAATGTTTGCTCAAGCTTTAGACATACATGATGTGATTGATGAAGCCATTTTGTTTGAGTCATATACACTACCTGAAAATATAATCCTACCCCAGTAGTAATAAACCAAGGGCAGGTAACCCACTTAACTAAGTCTCTTATTCAAATTTATTTAAAAATCCAAGGAAACGTGTTGGAAACTCCAATTTGAGATTGAAATTGCATGTGGGCCCCATGAGTATGTCTAAGTAATATATGATATACATGTACTGTACAATACGTTTTGATGTTGTTGCTAGTTTTAAAAGACTGAAGCAGGTTTTTGGTTCAAAATGTATTATATAAAATCTCTATGAATATTTGACTTTATTGAAATCTTAACATAGGCAATAATGATAAAGTGGAATTAATGCTTATAAATTTCTTCTGGCACATTTTAACATTGATTTCTGGCTACAAAAGAAATTAAAATGATAATATAAGTTTATCAATGCCTTGTAGTAGAGATGCAAAAAAAATGAAGGATGAAACCTTGTTAAGGATGGAATTCAAGATACAATGCGATATGTGAATCTCAGATGTAGAATAGAATGTGAATTGAAAATAATGTGAATATCAGATACAATCCATGATATGAAATATTGTGTGATTCTGAGGTAAAAGGATAAAATGTGGTAATCACTTACACAAGAAATAGATTGAAGCCTTCAGTACATAACAGTACATATCATACCAGATATAAATAAGAATCACACAGCAAATGAAACTGAATCTCAGATACATTATTAAACAAAAATCTCAAATATAAAATGTGAATCCTAGATACCAAATATGAATCTTAGATTAAAATGTGAATCTTAGATACTTAATGTGAATCCTGAAAATAAAATGTGAATCCTAATTATAACATGTGAATCCTTGATGCAAAATCTGAGTCCTAGATTGAAATGTGAATCTTAGATACTTCACAAAAAATGTGAATCAAAGATACAAAATGTGAATCCTAGATATAGAATGTGAATCCTAGATATAGAATGTGAATCCTAGTTACAAAATGTGAAACTCATACTTAAAATGTTAAATTATGATTATAAAAATGTTTAGAATAATTTTTCTTTGTTTTTTTCTTCTATTGTTATATTTTTTGTACTCTGTGTACTGGGTAGTGGTATGTTGTTTCACAATTTTTTCCTATGTAACACTTCGGGATATATTACTGTAGCCTACACCAGCTACAGAACACTAATTGATTGTCATAAGGAAATTAATGAAATTTATTAGGAAATTCAAGATAATTATAAGTGCCTTTCATTATAGATTTTTTTTTCGTTTTAAATTTCTTTCTTATTTGCTATAGAATGGTACTTTATTACTTCATTAATATTCCGTATTCCTCATATTTAATACTAGTCCAACACAATTAACAAAATGATCAAATCTAAACTAAACAGTGTTATGTAATGCTATACATATATACAGTTATTTATCTCAATAATCACTCTTTTGATTATGTTGTTTTGTATCACAAACTTGTTTTTTTCAATTTTGCCTTACACCTCTTGGCCAGACTCTCCATTAGGGAACTCAAAGTTGTCTCCCTTTGATAGTATTTTGAGTTACAACTTCAACAAAAAACAAAAACTTTGTTTAATAAAATGAGCTTTAAGATACAAAAATATGTATACAGTTATATTCTGGAAGTGTAAATACAATTTATTTTCATTTTAGGTGCATGTTTTCTTTAAAAATAATAATTGTGATATCTTAAAGACAAGTTTAATTGGATTTCAATTGCAGACTTTTGAATTTCCTTTCGAAAAAAAAATGGGATAATAGATTAATTTGATTTTGTTTTTATCAAATGTGTATTTCCTTATTAAACTTGAGAGAGGTCTAAAAATATTCAGCTATTGAATATTAATAATTTTTTCCTGCATCCAGACATTCTGAGTGAGAGAATATTCAAGCTTAATCAGAAGCAATGCTTGAGCTTGATTCTTTGGTAGATTTGCTTCATAGCTGCTTTGTGTGATAGAAAACAAGATAAATTTGAACAAGAGCTAATCTGTTATAGAAGAAAACCCAGTTTTATGTAATGGTTGACTCTATTTACGACGACTGCGATGTCATTTCTCTTGACCTTGTTCTTTACCTGTAGCCGCAGTCACCACCCGATGAAATTGACGGTACCAGATATTATGATGCTTATGACTTTCCACCCACTGCCAGGGGCCGTAACTCTAGAGGCTCAAAGGTATTGGAGAGTTTACAAGTCCGGTGTCTCATGCCTTAATGTATCCTAATTCTTATATCCTATATGCCTGCTTCTGCTCTCACTAATACCACAAATTGTATTTATATAGGTGTTGGCCACAGAAAGAATCTCCGTTGTGATGACCTGGCCCCTCTTCAGTTTTTTTTTTTTTTTTAAGTTTTGTATAATTTTTTACAGCATGTTTATATTATTTGGAATTATTAAATACTTTAATGATTATTTACTTAGATAGAGCTTATTTGGAACTTTAATATTCTACATTTGCATATTATAGAGTTATCTGCACTTGCGGGTAGGTATTGATTGTGACGTCATGTGTTTGTGACTCATTATTTTTGGAGAAAAAGACGTGAATTGCACTCACAAAATAATGACGTCACAATGGATACATACCCGCAAGGGAGCTAACTCTGTAATATGCAAAGACGGCATATGTCATCTGAAGATAGAAGAAAATTGACAACCTGAAATCAATCTGAAGATCTAAGACTTTCACTGATTTTCAAATAAAATAAAACAAAGTAAAATAAAATAATAGAACCAACGAAAAAAAAAAAAAAATACAATTCATCATAGAGGAAAAAGATGTTAGTGTAAGATAGAATCCATAGAAATCTGTATAACAACACACATTAAGGTTTTCAGGATTAGTAATAATGAAGGTCAATCTTTGTCTGCTGTTTCTCTCTAGTTTCTAGTATGACATCTATCTGCATATCTACTGCATTGCATGCTAGCTCTACTGCATGTGCCTTATCGTATATAAATGTATTCACCTGTCTGTAGATATACATTGTACATGTATGTGTTTGTAAGAATCGGTGCATTTTATTTATTATTCTTTTTTTCTTTCATTTTTTGCAGGTGTGAGTTATTTTTTCTTTATTCTTTTTTTACCTTTTTTTTGGTTGGTTTACCTTTTTTTCATATAAAAAATGGATTATTTAATTATCAATTAAATATATTTACTGATAAATAATTTAAACATTTTAAAGTCAATGTTTGAATGTGATGTAAAAATCTGCAAAAAAATGTTCTTGGGTTTATGACCTATAATAGAATATTTAAACAACATGAGTAGAACCTGACATTTAGATGAAAATATTGCTTATGCTAGCACTATCAATAGATAGAATAATTAGAAGAATTACTGACCTAATTGTAATCACACAACAAAATAGAAATACATGTTCAGAGATCACATGATTTAAATTAATTTATTTCTTAAATAAAGGATTCATTTAAAGACAGCAAAAAGTCCCTCCCTTGATGCAGTCAATGGGATTGTCATGATAAGAATACAATGACACTAAATTGACCAATAGGTTTAATGTTTACCCCAACAAAGACTTGTTTGCTCCAGGTTTCCACTCTTTGTCACTGAATATATTATTTGACTTTGTGACGGTGATGATAATTCTGTTACTGTGCTGTTCAATTTGAAACTAATATTGACTCCAAAACTGAGTTATTGACTCCAGAGCAGAGACAGTGACTCTTGGACTGCAACAATCACTCTCAAACTGTGACATTGGCTTTATAACTGAGATTTGGTACATGTATTGACTCATGATGTATGACATTGACAGACTCTGTTACTATGACATTGACCGATGGCTGTGATATTGACTCTGTGTCTGAGGACAGAGATACATGAATCTTCATTCACAACTCATGACTTATTGATTCCATGATATCAACTCATTGACTATGACATTGACTCATGGATTGTGACATTGACTCATGGATTGTGACATTGACTCATGGATTGTGACATTGACTCATGGATTGTGACATTGACTCATGGATTGTGACATTGACTCATGGATTGTGACATTGACTCATGGATTGTGGCATTGACTTGCTGATTGTGGCATTGACACGTGGATTGTGATGTTTACTGGTGGATTGTGATATTTACTCTAGAACTCACCATGACGTTTTTTGTCTCGCATCCTAAAAAAATTAAATCTATAATAGACAATAAGTCGTTGATAGTGACTCTGTGACTGTGTTATTTTTACAGAACTGTATTGTGACTCCTTAATGAAGATATCACTCTTAAACAAAGGTGATTTGTTTTACCTAGATAATAACAGATACACAGATATGAAGACGCCTATATATTGATTTCTGACTGATGGATATTTCTGATGTGTAAGGTCTTCGCGATTGTAATCTGTATAAATTACGCTACAGCAGACTAGTGTGTTTGATACTCTTGTGATCAATATTCGTCTCCAGCAGAAATAGAGGAAAAAATGCCTTAGGCAATCCCTCATAATATATTTACTCAGATTGTACCACTGGATTGATAAACATGTGCACGTATCACCTGAACAGTAACTGTGTAGGATTAAGGGAAAAAAAACATCCAGTAGAAAATCAATTGCTGCAATGTGTTACATGTGTCTGAACGGTACACTGTGAAATCTCGGCCATTATGCATCACTCTACACCAGCTGACAAGAAGATTAAATTTGAGAAACGAAGAAAACAGGCATGACGAGGTTTTTTTTTATGTTTCCCATACTTGGCTGCATGCATTGGCTTATTGTATCTTAAACATTGGCTGATCTACATATGTGTGTACTGTGGCTGTACACGTGTTTATACGGAGGGCTCGGTACTTAAATGCTGTACACATGTGTTCAATGTCGAGTCGTCAAATTATTCTATTTTTATATTGGTGTATAAATATGCTTGTACTTTGTAACTTCCTGTCGTTAGTGACTATACTAGGATATATTTCATATTAGATTTATACAGTCGTTTCTGATGTAGCTAAAACCGACGTGTTACAATCAAGATGTATCCAATTCTCTTTACCATGGATAACAGCTAGGATGTAGCTTTTTGTGTCATTATTAGAAGTGATAGATTGTCACATTTAATTATGGAACAACTGTTATTTTACTTTTGAATTACTGTTTCTGCGTCATTGCGAACAAGATCTTTTGACAAATTGGATACCAAGTGTTAGAGTGTCGATTTTAATCATGAAGAAAAGATTTTAAGGATTTGTATGTGAATTAATATGGACATAGATAGGATTCTAACAAGGTGGATAATGATGATATTATGGAGTAGTATATAATGGGAGGGTCTGCATCAACAGCGCCGCGTGAGGACGCTGTAAGTGTACCGGAGAGTGTGTCAGGGTACAAATCTGTATATGCATATTACAGAGTTATCTGCATTTGTGGGTAGGTATTGATTGTGACGTCATGTGTTTGTGAGTGCAATGTTATAATTTTCGGAGAAAATGACATGAATTGCACTCACAAAACAATGACGTCACAATGGATACCTACCCGCAAGGGAGCTAACTCTGTAATATGCAAAGATGGAACTGTAGATTATAATCTTTATCAATAGATGATTTTGAGATCACCTTTACATGATGACATTGTCTTGTTATTTGCTCTGGATCCATATTACCACCAGCCCAGAATACTTATAAATACAAAATTGAGTTTGAATTCTATGAGGGGCAGTTACCAGGTACTGACAGTAGTTCAATGGTCTTGCTCCAGTACTCTTCTTCTAGTACTATGGCTTTCTTCCACCTGCTAAAATGATTCTAGATGGTAAAGTGATAAAAAAAAAAACAACAAAAAAAACTTACAAATGAGTGATCATGTGTCAGGCTTATGACAATAAAATAATGTAGGAATGGGGAGAACAATTCAAATTTTTGTAAACAGATTAAGATCTAACTGCAGACCTGTGAAATGTAATGTATTGGTCTCTATAGATTTACTGATATAATCAAAATCAAGTATTAAGCTACTTGCATAGTGTTAATCTTCACTCTATATCCATCAAAACATGTATCTATATTGTAGATTTAGCTTGTAGTTTGTATTAATGTATTATTTTCTAAAGATACATTATACAGTCTCTGTTACCTTTGTGCTCCATGTTAATTGGTCATTAAAAATAGTACTTTATCTGTGATAGAGTTATTTAACGCTCTCAAGGTATCATCAAGAGGCGAAAGGTCAAGTTTTAAGTTATAACACGCTCAAGGTATCATAAAGGTGAAAGGTCAACGTTTTGGTTTTATGCGAGGGATGGAGGAATTTATGGGAAGAGACCATTGGAAAGAGCCTCAAATAAGAGTGAAATTATCATGGCATGGAAATATCACCTTAATTAAATCTAAGTAAACATATCAACTTGTGGAATTTTTGACATGTTAATAATTCAAAGGTTTTTCTGTATTTGCATATTACAGAATTATCTGCACTTATGGGTAGGTATTGATTGCGATGTCATGTGTTTGTGGGAGTAACATATGTGAATTTTGCTCACAAAAAATGACATCACAACAATCTCTCCCAGGGTTCATAGCGGTCCCCACTTTCACCTCTGTCAAAGGCTCACTAATTGACCGTCTGTTGACCTCGGGTCACAAAATATCATGTCATGACGATTGTTTTATACATTGTGCCCACTTTATATTTGACTTAACAGTGATTGTTTTTGAAATGGCGGACGTCGTATACAAATGGCGGACGTCGTATACAAATTTTGACTATTTACTTACAAGTAAATCTAGTGTATCTGCAAAAGAATCCATTATTGTTTGGTTTGATATTGAATGATCAAATTATATCATGTCAGAACTGACAGTCGTTTACAGGGAATGATACAGAGAATGATACAAAAGGAAACTTGCAATATGTATTAAAGAATTTGGTATGCGTCCGAAATACGTTTTTCAAGATTTTTGAGGATTCTTGAAGAATACAGAGGTGAAATTGTGGGGACCGAAATGCACCCTGGGAGAGATTGACGTCACAATAGATACCTATCTGCAATGGAGATAACTTGTAATGTGCAAAGACTGAATAGTTGTACAGCACAAAAATGATCACACCAAATATAGTTTAGATCTGACTAAGTGAGAATATTGATACCTGAAAATATCCATGTTTAAAGTACATCCTTATTTGTGTTGATGAAGGAATCAAGTAATGTTTTGTTTTCCTTCATTTCTTCATCAATCAATCACTTAGTAGTTTAATATATCTACATAAATATCATCAAGATGTTTTTAATTGTAGCAGAACATGTTCATGTTTTGATAGAATTAAGGGTATAGGGGGAGAAAAACTTAAAGCTTGAAAATAATCCTTTTTGCTGACATTTTTCTCTTGTTTATTTTTGTAGAGTGATGGGGATGGGGATCGAAGTGGTTACAAGATGGAAAACCAGGAGTCGGTAGTACAACTCGTCCAAGTAAGTCATCATACTTGTAGATATCTCGGTAATAATTAAACTAAATTAGGAGGGGAAATGGAACTTTTGTCTCATTTATACGTTTTTTGTGTATACATTTATCTTTCAGATTGGGGGTTAATTGAAAATTTTTGAATATTTAGGTATTCAGTTGATATTACAACTTTGTTTACATTCTGAACATTCATTTTTGATTCTTAATGAACGTGAATTCTTCACACAAATTTATAATTATTAATTTTTGAAGATGTGACTTGTGCATGTCTAGATCATTTTAAACTCTCACGATAAATATCTTATATTGTTACTAATTAAAATTAACTCCATTGAAAAAATGTAAATAATTCTGAGTCTGAATTAATATTAAGCCATATGCTTCAGGTATTGTTTCGTTCGTTATCTTAGTACTTATTATTTTGTGCTATTTCTTTATATTTAAAGATGCTCCACCGCCGACAAATGGTCTTTTTTCACTATCAAAAACAGGAGCAGATGATTTAGTATTTTTCTTCAGTTACAAAAGTTACTTACTTTACACCATTACCACCATGGAAAAGTTTGAGCTTCTTATTTTTTCTTCAAGTTAAAAATATGAAAAATAATTAATTGCATCCCGAAAAAATTCCTTGGCACTATATCCTAAATGGAATAAGGTACTGATTGCGCATGTACCTAAGGCAAATAAATTATTTTGTATTATTTTTTTGTGTTAATTAGACATATATATACACGATTAAACACCAATTATTGTTCATATAATGAATATCATTTATGTGCTGTCAGAGGTGGAGCATCTTTAATATTAGAATAACAATTAGTTTGTTGGATAGAACAATAAACTTCCAGTAATACTGACATCTTCAACACAATCCCACCCATAGAGATATTAATTCCTCACAAAGCTTGACTGTTTTATAATGCCATTGTGATAGAGTGTCAACAATGCTTGCCACACAGTATTATAATAAGTGTTGGATTGTGATTTGTATTGTTTGTGATTTCTGGTGGATTCTGTATACCAACTTTCTTTTGTGGTACTAACTTTCGGGATTTACATATCAATTCAAATTTGTGGAGATTAATTTTTTGCAGATTCAAAATCTGAACTGAAATATCTTTCAATAGTATCAAAGTAAATAATAATTTGTGGAGGCAAACTTTTGGGATTTAAAATGAATTGTAAATATCACGAAAGTAAATCACATATCAAAAAAGTTGGCTTACAGTATATGAACTCAAATTACAATGAATGATATCACAGATGTGTTTAAACCATAATTTAAAGTGAATATCACTCAAAAATAATACTGAAAACATTGCACACATAATCAGGAGTAAAGAGTTTTCCCCTTAAATTATGGTTAAATAAAAATAAACAGATAAAATATTTGATGCATTAAAAGAATATCCAAGCTTTTAGTTTCTATGGCAAACTTTGATTCTTCACTAAAAGTGCATTACAAAAGGGTTTTTTCGTCTACTGATATATATATATATACATTGTATATCAGATTAATTTCAATGTGCTTTCATCGTTGTTCCGCAGGAGAAGAGTTCACAGGTAGAGTATACCCCTACATTCTGTGTGATAATGCTTCTAACTGCAATCTGTTGAAGCTCCACGGGACCCAACTCTAGTTGGAGACCTCTTGGATCACGCCCTAGTTGAGACCCATGGGATTTAGCTCTAGTTTGAGCCCTACAGGATCTGACTTTATGAATTTTGTTATCTCCATTCCCTTGATGGCAGTTCACACTAATACGTTGATTTTGAGATACCAGAATGGTGCAAGTGAAGTACAATTTATTGTTGATTAGTCTCATCTTCCACTAATTGTGATGTCATATTTTGATGTGGTTTTTGTGATGTCACCATCACTAGGTGGTGGGAATAATTGACAGTAAATATAATATACCAACATCGTTTTAGTATCTGGAAAGCTTCCTATTCAATGTCCACTCATATTTTCCCTTCAAACTCCCCTAACATACACCAGTCACAATAATTCTGTGAAATTCTGAGATCAAAAGAATGTATGAATCATTATCATGTCTATGTTTTATGAACAATATCCTCCTAGCATGTCTTCAAAAGCAGTTTAAAAACAATTAAGTTATTGTGTAAAATGATATATATAGCATGATTTTGTTCTTTTCCTTCAAAATGATAATAAGGTCAAGGTCATCTGGATTAAAATTGGATACATAACAGTACAGTGTGTTGTTGAATTGGGTCAAGGTCGTTGGCATGGTCTATAACATTACAAAGTTGATGGTTGGTTAGAGGTTTTGTTAAACTTGGTTCAAGGTCATGATCGTTAGAATGTGATGTCATCAGTGTCATAATTGAACAATTGTTATCAAATTAGATATGCAAGTCTTCAAATTGCAATTGATTAATTTAAACTCTAAACCATGATGACATATATTACATAGGAATTCTTATGGCAATAAAACCATCAAATCTAAATAAAAACTTCAACGTCAACATCAACAATTTTATATATGCATTAACTCATTCAACCCTGAAGACACAAATGGACGGTCCTATTTCTAAGGCTGAGAGTGCATTGTGAAATTTCAGGGGTAACTGAGTTATTTATTTTACCTGACCAGATCTACTGTATACAATGTACTATACATATGTATATATCTATATTTTGTTGATAGTGAATGTGATGTGCATGGTTATTTTACTGCTGACTGTATGCCCATGTGGGATTGTGATCTTGGCTCTATCAATATTAACATATAAATTCTACAACCGACATGCTAATTTTCAGACCCTAGAATGATAGCTAATGTTTAGAGCCTGGATTGACTGCTAATGTTTAGAGCCTGGATTGACTGCTAATGTTCAGACCCTGAATTAATTGCTAATGTTTAGACCCTGGATTGACTGCTAATGTTTAGACCCTGGATTGACTGCTAATGTTTAGACCCTGGATTGACTGCTAATGTTTAGAGCCTGGATTGACTGCTAATGTTCAGACCCTGAATTAATTGCTAATGTTTAGACCCTGGATTGACTGCTAATATTTAGACCCTGGATTGACTGCTAATGTTTAGACCCTGGATTGACTGCTAATGTTCAGACCCTGGATTGACTGCTAATATTGAGTCTCTGTATTGACTGGTGAAGGGTGTGAATTACTGGTATTTTAAGAATTGATATTAGGTCACAACTGATTTTGTTTTATAAATACCATTATAAAACTTTAATAGTAAAGATATAATCATGTTTTCTGAATCTTGTTTGCTGTTAAATTGCTTTGCTGTTTTGTTGAATAACTTGAATTTGATTAATTTCTTGTAAAATTTCTATTGATTAGATAAATTATGAAGTTTTTGTAAACATAGAGATATAAAGTATTGATAACATGGCTAGGTTAGAGGCTGAACTATTTAAATAATTCTGAAATATAGAATTTGGTGTATATAATATGCAGAAAAAACTTCATAAAACCTTCTAAATGAATTTAGTATACAGACAGACAAATCGTTTAAGAATTTCACTTACATAACACAAGGTTAAGGTCCTAATGCATCACAAGTTGGTTTTCCATTCCATCTTTTTGTTACACAGATTTATCTGCCCTTGTGAGCAGTTTTGGATTAGCACTTCATTTTGTATGAGAAATGTCATAAAGGAGCGAGAAAACTACATAATTTTCTCGTAATTGTATGACAATAAATATATGCTGGTAAGGGGGATAACTCTGTGTAACAATGAGAAACCCAGTGTTTTATCACAATTCACTCACAATTTGTTGACTTTTCCCTGCATAAAATGTTCACTTGCCAAAATAAATGTAAAATAAAATAAATGATAAGTATTCCTGACCACTACTTTGGTGCAAACAAGATCTTTAGTGATATATGGAATCAATACTCATCAATATACTATCCACATATCAAATATGAAGAATTTATGGTGGAAATGTTTGTACAATTAACTCAACTGTTATGTAATCATGTATGAGGTATCATAACTTTATTAAAGATTAAACAAATATACATATGATGAAGGATAATTAATTTACATGTGAGCCAGAAAGTTTTAATTGATTTATATGTAAGCCAGAAAGTGATATTATTTATGTCTAATTATAACAAATAACCTTTGTATTCAGTGTCTTAACAAACGGATTATCATAAGTATAAACAGATACAGATATTTAAAAAAAATAATCCTTTAACATTATAAATATTGGGGTATGAAACCTATGTAAATTTCTTCCAGATTCTTAACAATAATACATTAACAATATAAAGAGAGTGATATCATTGTTTACAAGCTTTGGCCACAAGAGCTAGATGGTGTGACTTGATTTCAGACCAGAGATGCTTGGTAGAGCTTGAAGCAGAAAAAGTCTTACCTCGGAAGGGTAATACAAGTGCCATAGAAAACCACCTAGTGCTGTTACAATGTACTTTCTTTAATTTACAGATTTAAATCCTGGATGAAAATAAAAATGTGTTTTAAATGCATGGTAGAATTCACTAGTGATTGTTTGTAATATTGTTGTTAACAGTGAACCCTTGATAATCTAAACACTTACGTCCCCTGCCCAGACTCTCAGATTGTGAATTTTCTGAACTGCTGTAATTGTTAGGTCATTTGACCGAAGGTCAGGATGACCTATTGTCATCGTGTTTTGTCTGTCGTCGTGCGCCGTCCGTCGTCCACCGTCCGTCGTGCGTAAAACTATTTATACAAAAGCCTACTCCTCCTAAACCCTTGAGTGAATTACATCCATATTTGGCATGAAACATCCTTGGGGAAGGACAATCATATTTCATATAAATGAGATAGGTCCGACCCCTAGGGGCAGATTGGCGGGGCCCCAAAAGGGCAAATTTTCTTAATTTTAGCTTTAAAATCCTACTCCTCCTTCATCCTTGAATAGATTACATCTATATTTGGTGTGAAACATCATTGGGGAAGGACAATCATATTTTATATAAATGAGGCTGGTCAGACCCCTAGGGGCTGAGGGGTGGGGCCCCAAAAGGGCAAATTTTCTTAATTTTAGCTTTAAAATCCTACTCCTCCTTCATCCTTGGATGGATTTCATCTATATTTGGTGTAAAACATCATTGGGGTAGGACAATTATATTTTATATAAATGAGCCTGGTCCGACCCCTAGGGGCTGAGGCCCCAAATGGGGAAATGTTCTTAATTTTAGCTTTAAAATCCTACTCCTCCTTCATCCTTGGATGAATTTCATCCATATTTGGTGTGAAACATCATTGGGGAAGGACAATAATATTTTCTATGAATGAGTCTTGTCCGACCTCTATTGACAGAAGGGTGGGGTCCCAAAAGGGCAAATTTTCTTAATTTTAGCTGGCCCACTTCCTGTTTTCAGGTTTTGGTCTCCGATCTCAATCAAAATTGGTCTATAGGGGTTTTAATTGATGCCGAACAACATGCAAACATTTTCGTAAAGATTTTGGTATGCCAAGATGGCCGCTGGCCCACTTCCTGTTTTAAGGTTTCAGTCTCCGATCTCAATGAAAATTAAATTGGTATATAGGGGTTTTAATTGATGCTGAACAACATGCAAACATTTTTCGTTAAGATTTCGGTATTCCAAGATGGCTGCTGGCCCACTTCCTGTTTTCAGGTTTCAGTCTCCAATCTCAATGAAAATTAATCTATAGGGGTTTTAATTGATTTAGAAGGGGTAACTTTAGGTGAGGACGATCATATTTTATAAAGGACCAAGCTAAGACCCATTGGGATAGTACGGCGGAGGTCCAAAATGGGAGCTTTGCTGAAATTTGGCTTTAAAATCTGACTCCTCCTTATATTAATCCTTGAATGGGTTACAACCATATATGGATGAAGGGCTACCAAGTTTGTTCAACAAATGACATTTACCTATTTCAGAAACTTAAATATTCAACTAAGGAGTTCCTTATATTGTTTATATTAATCGTTAACTACTACTTTATACTGTGACTTTGTTGTTTTGTACCATGAGTCAGATGAGCGTTAAGGCCCATGGGCCTCTTGTTTTCTTAGTTATCAAGCCCTTTCCCTGAAGCTACCATTCAGATTGTCAGTTTTTAGCAATATCGTGGGTTCACAGTATTAACTTAGTTAACTTAACACAGAAGGAGCACATTCAATAATTTTTTTTTCATGTTCTGTTTCTCTTTGTCATCAAATTTTCCCATGTAAGGCTGCTAGTTTGGCCATCAGGTCATATATTTGAATTAAGACAATGTCATAGGCCTTCGACAACGAATAAAAGTATATCCTAGCTGATTTAGTACATTAGATCATATCAAAACCTTGCAAATATGCTAAGATAAACCTTATCCCTAATTACAATTCATCCACTGCTTGTAGCCAGTGTGTTATAGTAAGAAAATATAATTTCAAAATCGAAGTCATATTTGTCGAGACTGTGAGAGCACTTTCCCACCATGAGACGATACTATGACCAAATAATGCCCTTTCAATAAGCTATTATTAGACCATTAGGGGTTAAGCACATCACCCTCACATTTGTATAATGATCCCCTGTTCTATCATCATAATGAATACAATTGGTTAAAGTTTTTATCTCTGGTTTATTTTGTGGCCTTTACTGGTGTTTCTGATTATCAACATGTGTAGTACAGTCTTTGTTTATAAAGCTAGGTAGACTGGATCTGGTATGAAACGGCCAACTGTATGTATTAGTGATTAATTTAATTTCTTCTCACTCAAAAGTATTTAAAATCTCATGTTTTGTCTGTTTTGACACAGGTCCTGAAATACTCTCAGTCCGAGTGGAACAAATTAAAACAAGACCTGGACCTAGAGTTCCAGGCCAAACTACTCAATAAAGAAAGGGAATGGAGTCGAAAACTTGCCGACCGAGAGAAAAATTTATCTCACTTTGAAGAGCAATGCAAGAGCTATAAACAAGCCAACCAGGACATGAGGTATAAGATATGTCTTTCATAATAAATACAAATACTGCACAGATTATCATTGTCATATTTGCTGTAATTAGCACCCTTCCTCTTTTCTGGAGAAGAGTTATCAGTTTGCAAAAGAATTTAGATAGTGAAAAGTATCTGTATTTAAGTCACGGTAAGTAGAATTAAGGCCTCAAAAAGGGGGAGGGCATGTATAGGTACAGAGGTGGCTTAATTGGTCAAATATAGTATGAAGTGATATGAATGACCACAAGCCATCCACCTCTGGATCGCAAGTTTGAATCCCAAGTGGGGCAGTTGCCAGGTACTGACCGCTGGTCAGTGGTTTTTCTCCTGGTACTCTGGCTTTCCTCCACCAATAAACCTGCCACGTCTTTATACAAAATGTACATGACCAATGACCATAGCACATTAAACTAAACCCCAACCAAAAACATTAAGAAACTCTAGTCAATCATGTTGGATCATTAATTTGATGAATGGAGTGGGAGTATGTGAGTGAAATCCACAAACAGATCTCTGTGCATGTTTCAACGTGGAAATATACAAGATCTATTTTTGATTTACAGGTGTGTTGTTGCTGAGTTTGAAAAAACCATCGCCCAACTTCAGGGTATGTATCATCAGTAGCATGGTATCAATAAAAATCCAGGTGACCAGTGTAAAGCAAATCATATTGCTGTAGTTTGGTCTAATAAATACAGAAGGAGTTGCCACCTTAATGCTGAAATCTCAAGGGTCAAGAATATCTAAGAATAAAGATTAGAAAGGACATTTGGGATACCATTACTACATAAAAGAACTTCACATTGAGTTTACACTGTAGAAACTGGTGACTTATAATGCATAGTTTAATTCTGATACCTTTGTTATATAACATTCAACATATTATACAATGATGTTTTAAGAAATTTTAACAATGAAGTCCTGATATTGATAACATTGATTTACGTTGACAGCGGAGAAAGAAAAAACATGTTCAGAATCTCAGCAGTCCATGGAAGATGTAGTGAAGGAGAGAGATCAGGTGAGTTCAAGGTCATCACACTGGATGGAAGTTCATGGTCAAGGTAGTGATACTGGATTTTGGCAAAGTTCAAAGTCATGACACTGGATTTTGTTTGAAGTCAAAGTCACAAAAAGTCACAAGACTGAATTTTGTTTGAAGTTAAGATAATGATACTGAATTTTGATTGAAGTCAATGTCATGACAATGAATTTTCATTGAAGTTATTTATTTTAGCCAATATCTTGTAGTTTATTTTATTACTTTCATAATTATTCTTTCTATCTGGACTTTTGTACCATGGCCAGTTTACAGTTACAACCTTGAGGTAGATAACATATATAGACTAGAGTATGTGTAATCTTGTGTATATTTTCAGGCCCTAGAGGATCTACAGTCAGTAGAGATGGCCTTCTCCGACCTCCACAGACGCTACGAAAAAACCAAAGGTGTCGTGGAGGGCTTTAAAAAGGTTAGATTCTTACATCAATGTAAAATAACCGGGTGTATTACAGTTACACACTTAATGCTGTCTCTGTCTCTTTGACTCTGGTGATGGAGCTACACAAGCATTTACATTTATGGAAATAAATTCTACATCTTATTTGTCATAGAAAAAAAAGAGAGAAATTGTATTTTTCCATTACTTGAAGCTATTGAAGCTGAAATTTAGTTTGAAGAAAACACAGATTATAAACCATTAAAAGTGTGATACAGTGTTGTCTATATTTCCTTTTATCACTGTCATATCCTTAGCCAAGATTTCATAAAACTTCTAAAATTGAACAAGTCAGAAAAATATTGTTCATTGATACGGTAAATGTGGATATTTTCACTAATCCAGCTTTCAAACTGTTCACAATGTGAAAATTATCACAATGTTCATCTAAAGTATAATTATTTACAAAAATTGCTCTTGCAGATATATTTGTGCGTGAATATATTGGCAGAGATTTAATGAAAGTGAAACAAACTAATATTTCCAAAATGCGAATAATTCAACAAAACAGTAAATAGTAAATTACAACACAAAGATATTTTCATTTCAAATCCAATTGTTTTTAATGATATCTTATATGCTTTGTTTCTGTTTCAGAATGAAGAAGTTTTGAAGAAATGTGTTCAGGATTACCAGTCCAAGCTGAAGAAATCAGAAGAGAAACTTCAGGATGTTCTTCAGCAGGCCGAAGAAAAATTAGACCTGTAAGTAAAGATTACTCTATCTAACAGGAACAATTTGGTATGATAAAAAAAAAGATGCTTTTGATAATGTTACACAGCCTCCCAAATTTACACACACAGTGTCAGGCCGCGGTGGCCAAGTGGTTAAGATGTCTCGACATATTACCACAAGTCGTCCACCTCTGGGTTAGAATCCCAAGTGGAGCAGTTGCCAGGTACTGACCACTGCTCTGTGGTTTTTCTTCGGGTACTCCGGCTTTCCTCCAATAACAAATCTGGCACGTTGTTACATGACCCTGGCTGTTAATGGGACGTTAAACTAATAAAACCCAGCCCTAAACATACGGTGATACATCTACCACACATGCACTACGCCATGCTGAATTTTCCTTCTTTTAATAATTGATTGAAGTTTAAAAAGTCAAAGTAAGATAGAATGCCAGTATATCAGGTGATTTTAAGGTCTGAAATTAATATTCATCATATTTGAATAGGAAATTATTATTGATGATGTCCATTTTATTTTTGTAGTGCAAATCAAGAAATTGAAAAGGTGAAAAAGACGACGACAGCAGATGTAGCACGACTTGAAGCAGCCATGCGAAAATCTGATCTTCGTGTACAAGGGCTGGAGAAGACACTAGAACAAAAGGTTAGTGGGTAAAAACTAAAGGTGAAATGACTCATTGTTCATGGAAAGGATGATGTCATAGTTTTAGTCTATTTATACTGTATTTTCCGTAGTATAAGCTGCTACATAGTTTATACTGTATTTTCCGTAGTATAAGCTGCTACATAGTTTATACTGTATTTTGCGGAGTATAAGCTGCTACATAGTTTATACTGTATTTTCCGGAGTATAAGCTGCTACATAGTTTTAGCCTATTTATACTGTATTTTCCGGAGTATAAGCTGCTACATAGTTTTAGCCTATTTATACTGTATTTTCCGGAGTATAAGCTGCTACATAGTTTATACTGTATTTTGCGGAGTATAAGCTGCTACATAGTTTTAGCCTATTTATACTGTATTTTCCGGAGTGTAAGCTGCTACATAGTTTCAGCCTATTTATACTGTATTTTCCGGAGTATAAGCTGCTACATAGTTTTAGCCTATTTATACTGTATTTTCCGGAGTATAAGCTGCTACATAGTTTTAGCCTATTTATACTGTATTTTCCGGAGTATAAGCTGCTACATAGTTTTAGCCTATTTATACTGTATTTTCCGGAGTATAAGCTGCTACATAGTTTTAGCCTATTTATACTGTATTTTCCGGAGTATAAGCTGCTACATAGTTTCAGCCTATTTATACTGTATTTTCCGGAGTATAAGCTGCTACATAGTTTTAGCCTATTTATACTGTATTTTCCGGAGTATAAGCTGCTACATAGTTTTAGTCTATTTATACTGTATTTTCTGGAGTATAAGCTGCTACATAGTTTAAGTCTATTTTTACTGTATTTTCTGGAGTATAAGCTGCTACATAGTTTTAGTCTATTTATACTGTATTTTCCGGAGTATAAGCTGCTACATAGTTTTAAGCCTATTTATACTGTATTTTCCGGAGTATAAGCTGCCACATAGTTTTAGCCTATTTATACAGTATTTTCCGGAGTATATGCTGCTACATAGTTTTAGCCTATTTATACAGTATTTTCCGAGTATAAGCTGCTACATAGTTTACCTATTTATACTGTATTTTCCGGAGTATAAGCTGCTACATAGTTTTATACTGTATTTTGCGGAGTATAAGCTGCTACATAGTTTTATATTTTACTGTATTTTCCGGAGTATTAAGCTGCTACATAGTTTTAGCCTATTTATACTGTATTTTCCGGAGTATAAGCTGCTACATAGTTTTATATTATACTGTATTTTCCGGAGTATAAGCTGCTACATAGTTTCAGCCTATTTATACTGTATTTTCCGGAGTATAAGCTGCTACATAGTTTTAGCCTATTTATACTGTATTTTCCGGAGTATAAGCTGCTACATAGTTTTAGCCTATTTATACTGTATTTTCCGGAGAGTAAGCTGCTACATATTTTTAGCCTATTTATACTGTATTTTCCGGAGTGTAAGCTGATACATTGTTTCAGCCTATTTATACTGTATTTTCCGGAGTATAAGCTGCTACATAGTTTTAGCCTATTTATACTGTATTTTCCGGAGTATAAGCTGCTACATAGTTTTAGTCTATTTATACTGTATTTTCCGGAGTATAAGCTGCTACATAGTTTAAGCCTATTTATACTGTATTTTCCGGAGTATAAGCTGCCACATAGTTTTAGCCTATTTATACAGTATTTTCCGGAGTATATGCTGCTATATAGTTTTAGCCTATTTATACAGTATTTTCCAGAGTATAAGCTGCTACATAGGTTTAACCTATTTATACTGTATTTTCCGGAGTATAAGCTGCTACATAGTTTTAGCCTATTTATACTGTATTTTCCGGAGTATAAGCTGCTACATAGCCTTTTATACTGTATTTTGCGGAGTATAAGCTGCTACATAGTTTTAGCGTATTTATACAGTATTTTCCGGAGTATATGCTGCTATATAGTTTTAGCCTATTTATACTGTATTTTCCGGAGTATAAGCTGCTACATAGTTTTAGCCTATTTATACTGTATTTTCCGGGAGTAGTAAGCTGCTACATTTTTTGGAGTATACTGTTTAACATAGTTTCGTTAAGCCTACATAGTTTATACTGTATTTTCCGGAGTATAAGCTGCTACATAGTAGTTTTATACTGTATTTTGCCGGAGTATAAGCTGCTACATAGTTTTAGTCCTATTTATACTGTATTTTCCGGAGTATTAAGCTGCTACATAGTTTTAGCCTATTTTATACTGTATTTTCGGAGTATAAGCTGCTACATAGGTTTAGCCTATTTATACTGTATTTTCCGGAGTATAAGCTGCTACATAGTTTTAGCCTATTTATACTGTATTTTCCAGAGTGTAAGCTGCTACATATTTTTAGCCTATTTATACTGTATTTTTCCGGAGTGTAAGCTGCTACATAGTTTTAGCCTATTTATACTGTATTTTCCGGAGTATAAGCTGCTACATAGTTTTAGTCTATTTATACAGTATTTTCTGGAGTATAAGCTGCTACATAGTTTTAGCCTATTTATACTGTATTTTCCGGAGTAGTAAGCTGCTACATATTTTTAGCCTATTTATACTGTATTTTCCGGAGTATAAGCTGCTACATAGTTTAAGCCTATTTATACTGTATTTTCCGGAGTATAAGCTGCTACATAGTTTTAGCCTATTTATACTGTATTTTCCGGAGTATAAGCTGCTACATAGTTTTAGCCTATTTATACTGTATTTTCCGGAGTATAAGCTGCTACATAGTTTAAGTATTTTCTATTTATATTTATACTGTATTTTCCGGAGTATAAGCTGCCACATAGTTTTAGCCTATTTATACAGTATTTTCCGGAGTATATGCTGCTATATAGTTTTAGCCTATTTATACAGTATTTTCCAGAGTATAAGCTGCTACATAGTTTTAGCCTATTTATACTGTATTTTCCGGAGTATAAGCTGCTACATAGTTTTAGCCTATTTATACTGTATTTTCCGGAGTATAAGCTGCTACATAGTTTATACTGTATTTTGCGGAGTATAAGCTGCTACATAGTTTTAGCGTATTTATACAGTATTTTCCGGAGTATATGCTGCTATATAGTTTTAGCCTATTTATACTGTATTTTGCGGAGTATAAGCTGCTACATAGTTTTAGCCTATTTATACTGTATTTTCCGGAGTATAAGCTGCTACATAGTTTCAGCCTATTTATACTGTATTTTGCGGAGTACTGTATTTTCTGGAGTATAAGCTGCTACATAGTGTAAGCCTATTTATACAGTATTTTCCGGAGTATAAGCTGCTACATAGTTTATACTGTATTTTGCGGAGTATAAGCTGCTACATAGTTTTAGTCTATTTATACTGTATTTTCCGGAGTATTAAGCTGCTACATAGTTTCAGCCTATTTATACTGTATTTTGCGGAGTATAAGCTGCTACATAGGTTTAGCCTATTTATACTGTATTTTCCGGAGTATAAGCCGCTACATAGTTTTAGCCTATTTATACTGTATTTTCCAGAGTGTAAGCTGCTACATATTTTTAGCCTATTTATACTGTATTTTTCGGAGTGTAAGCTGCTACATAGTTTTAGCCTATTTATACTGTATTTTCCGGAGTATAAGCTGCTACATAGTTTTAGTCTATTTATACAGTATTTTCTGGAGTATAAGCTGCTACATAGTTTAAGTCTATTTATACAGTATTTTCTGGAGTATAAGCTGCTACATAGATTTAGTCTATTTATACTGTATTTTCCGGAGTATAAGCTGCCACATAGTTTTAGTCTATTTATACTGTATTTTCTGGAGTATAAGCTGCTACATAGTTTAAGTCTATTTTTACTGTATTTTCTGGAGTATAAGCTGCTACATAGTTTTAGTCTATTTATACTGTATTTTCCGGAGTATAAGCTGCTACATAGTTTTAGCCTATTTATTCTGTATTTTCCGGAGTATAAGCTGCTACATAGTTTTAGCCTATTTATACTGTATTTTCCGGAGTATAAGCTGCTACATAGTTTTAGCCTATTTATACTGTATTTTCCGGAGTATAAGCTGCTACATAGTTTTAGCCTATTTATACTGTATTTTCTGGAGTATAAGCTGCTACATAGTTTTAGCCTATTTATACTGTATTTTCCGGAGTATAAGCTGCTACATAGTTTTAGCCTATTTATACTGTATTTTCTGGAGTATAAGCTGCTACATAGTTTTAGCCTATTTATACTGTATTTTCCGGAGTATAAGCTGCTACATAGTTTTAGCCTATTTATACTGTATTTTCTGGAGTATAAGCTGCTACATAGTTTTAGCCTATTTATACTGTATTTTCCGGAGTATAAGCTGCTACATAGTTTTAGCCTATTTATACTGTATTTTCCGGAGTATAAGCTGCTACATAGTTTTAGCCTATTTATACTGTATTTTCTGGAGTATAAGCTGCTACATAGTTTTAGCCTATTTATACTGTATTTCCCAAGTATAAGCTGCTACATAGGTTTAACCTATTTATACTGTATTGTCCGGAGTATAAGCTGCTACATAGTTTTAGCCTATTTATACTGTATTTTCCGGAGTATAAGCTGCTACTTTGTTTCCAGGAAATCGGTATTTATATGAGGATACTTATATATGTACAAAAACTGAAATAAATTATAAAAATTGTCTTTGTGGCTTATCCTCATGTGTGACTCATAATCCGAAAAATATAGTATCTATTGAGGTCAAATGTGTGGTGATTTTGCTGTGATGAGGTCCAAAGAATCTCTAGGCCTTGAAATACTGTCGGAGAATTACTGCCAGAAACGTGCAATCACTTGAAATTATCCAGGCCCCAGATTCATGAATATTCCTAAGTTAGTAAATTACTTAATTCTTCATTTAAAAGCATTGCAGAAATTAATGAAAAAGTTAAGGGAACTTTCCATATGTACCGTAGAACCAAATGCATGGAAAAATTGTTTGTGTCATGAAAAGGTGTACTTTAGTCACTGCAAAAATGAGTTTGTTTGTAGTATATTCAGGATTTAAAGGCTGTACCTGTAAATATATAAACAACTAAAAATTAGAAAAAAAAAATTAATTTGATTTGTGTTTTCTTCCATACAGGTCCAGGAGAATCAAGAATTAACAGCAATATGTGATGAACTCATAGCAAAGGTGGGGTCAGACTAGAGACTAGAGACTAAAACTGACCTAACATTACCTTATATGGATATCACGAGAAAAGCTCACAACAAAATATTCTACGATGCTGCCTCTGATGTTTGAAAATATGTCCTTCTTGTTGACATTATTTTGATGATAGAGTGTTTTGTGTTGAAAGCTAACTTGAATGAAAGTTTTGGTGCAAATGTATTTTTCGTGATCGTTATATTTACGCAAAACATCATAATCTTTTTTCAAATATTCGGAATGTTTAAACGACAGGTCTGTTCAACCCTATTGCTTTGCACGTGCCGGAATGCCAACATTTCAAAAGGAATTTAGGAAATTTTATTTAGTTTCTGTGTTATGATCCTATTGCTGTGAATCTTGTGTATTCTGGAGATAATTGGGTTCATAGTGCTGCTTTGTGGATCTCAACTACTGTAAGTAATAGCAGGCATTTCTGTACTATGCACTAGCAAGAGTTTGACAGTAATTTACTCGAAATATGATGAAAATAAATCCAACCAATATGAAGTAATTTCCAGGATTTTGTGCTTCCATCGTGTTCCATTGATAAAGAAAGTGTTCCTATGGAGGCTTCATCCTGCAGTGTACATTACATTACCATGGTGATTGGGAAATGCTTGGTATCCATGGCAACATTTGCAGTTGTCGATAAGAGGCATGTCTCAATTGATATCAATTTGTCTTTGTGGTTCAGAAACACTTCATTGTTGTCATGTTTCATAAAATCCTTCTTGTATCCATGGTAACATATACTTGAGTACATCTGATTTGACTTTTGTCTTTTCCTGTAACCGGAGCTAAATAAATCATACTTTATGAAAAGCTTTTCTTTGACCTAAAGGAAACAATAGTTTATAAGATGCTTTCTATTTTTTAAATATTTTCTTAATATTCATGCTGCAGTTTTATCAAAGTTACCATAATTTATAAAGGAAGAGATGAACAGTTATTAACAGTTTGTATGCTTACAAGTTTCTGTGATTAGTTGGATTAAATGTTTATTATATTTTATTATAGTTACACATGATATTTGACCTTTTTAAGTTGAATGTCAAAATGTTATGCCAGGTTCTTGTAGAGCTTACCGGTAAAGTCACTTGCTGACCCTTAACCTTGTAAGTTGAAGGTCACATGTTGAACCAAGACCTTGTAAGTTGAAGGTCACATGTTGACCTAGTATGATAGTAAGTATGTATGTAGAAGAGTAAATGATGTACGACTTTTAAGTCTTTCGTAGTTTTTAGTTATTTGAGCGTCACATATCGTTTTGTGTAGTACAAAGTCTGTCTCCATACTTTAACCAAGTTTTCAGTCGTTTCTGATCAACTATTCTGTATTTGCAAATTACATACGGGGAGGTAATGATTGTGAAGTCATATGTTTGCGACCGCAACATCACACATACTTTTAGAAGAAAACTGTGTGACTTGCACTCACAAAATGAAGACATAACAATCGATACCTACCTGCAAGGGAGCCATCACATTCAAAGACAGAATTGATCTTGGTGTCAAAAAAGTTCAACCGGGAAATATTGTCAGTTACTGATTATTTGGCAACACCAGCTGTACACAATTAATAAACAGATAAAATTAAATTAAGTTAAAAACCAACTTGCTGTATATTAAAGCTAGCTCTATGTTTTGTATACAGTCATAACTATCAATTAATATCCTCAAGGGATAAAGACAAAATGGTCTTTATAGCCAAGCAGTCTTTACACCCAGGTCAAATTGTGTTGAAATTGGCCATTTGGAACTCCAATGCAAGGAAGTGGTCTACATATAGCAGTGGTCACTTAGACATGTTTTACTGCATCTAAATGAAGAACCAATATTCACCATGTGAAGAGATTAATTCATTTGATGTTGCCATCACATTAAAAGGGAATATATTGGAGATATTGTTTTGATATAAGAATCTTTCATTAGGTTTAAAAGAAATAGGATATTGTTCAGATTAAACAATTATTTAAGTTAGTATTTTTGAAGTATGAAGACATTTAACACCTGCTTCTATTATAAGAGTTTATTTAGCAGTAACATTTTTGGGGAAAAAAGTGTTTTAAATTTTCTGTTTTTATAATGATTCAAGTTTGCAGTTATTGTTTGTTTATTGTATAATGTCGAGGAATTTTAAACAGATTTGTTCATTTAAGTATTAAAATCTTGAAATTTTATTGCATTAATAAAATAAAACATAAAAATGAATAAAACATAAGTTACTGCTATAACATATGATGGATTGTTTACATGGAGAGGGATATTTTAATTACATGTAGTTTCTAAATGTTTTTTATTTACTATTGCCAAGACTTTGTAGGAGTGTGAGGAAGTTAGAGAATGGAATTTATTTAATGTACATACTGCCAGTCCTATTATATATACCCCCTTGTAATTTTATATTCATTTCAATGGAATAATTTTATTGAGAAATATTGTATGTATGTATATATATAATGCACATGCCTAATTGATTTGTGTATATGCTATTAGATATATATAACTTGATCACCCACTCAGTCAGATTTTACCATTGGATGTAGGTTGTTATCTCATAGCTTGCAATTGTTAAACTGGATATGAGTTATCATGTGACCTTAATATATTGTGCCAGTCATTATTGATCACATGACCATCATATGATCATCACATGACTCCTATAATATCATATGATCCATAGCCTTCTCATTGTTTCATATAAACCTTTAATCTGCCTTTCAGACATCAGCTTTTAATATTTCTTTTTAAATTTTGTCCATTTTAAAATATTCTCTATATACATGTGCAACTTTAAGAAACGTTTCATGTTCATTCGTCTTTCTTATATATCATGCTTTTAGAAAGAAATGAACAGTTCCACCAACTCCAAATATGGTTTTCACTCTTAACTAATTGAAACAAACTGCTATCAGAAGATTTTCTTCCAGTTCAGTTCAATATTTTATAAATTTATGAATGAGCTTTCAATTGAAATTAATCCAAACAGTCATTTAGTTATAACATCCTGAAGTGGGTATCATTCCTCCTAGTAGGAAAATTGATTTTCTTGTTACTTTGAAACCCTGGTTTGATTGAAATATTCCTCCAAATTATTGCTGTTTTCAAATATAACAATATGCGATAAATATCTGAGAGATGTTGAAAGAAATTACAGGAGTTCTTGTTCAATATTTTCAATATTGACAAATATGCATTTTAAAAAATTCCCAAACAAACATGCTTGGAAATAATTTAGATTGATGTTCTTGACTCTTATCCTCAAATACAATGTTTCAAAAGGTAATAATTAAAAGAGTTTCTTCTTGGAGAAAGCTTACATTTTCCATAAGAACGTTGGACAAAATTGTATGCAAAATCATCATAGAAATCACATTTCTTTTCTGAGAAAGCCTATATTTTCTTTGAGAATATTGAACAAAATTGTGATTTGAAAAATTAAAATGCAAAATAATCAGAAAAGTCTTTGTCTTACAGAAAATTTATCATAGCTGCTGTCTAATGATACTCAGCACTTAAAAGTTCTAATAAAAGTTAAATTAGATGTTGAAGTGTTTGTTGTGATTTACCAGGAATAAAACTCTTAGTCTATAACCAGATTATCTCCCTTTATATTTGACTCGAACGTCTTCCTATATACTTGGCTCAAAGGTCTCCAATCTAATTAAAATTACTACAATACACACTACAATATTTTACTTTACGGTTGAAGCGTAACATGAGTATTGTATTGGGAGCCGAATTACAAGTCTAATTTTAATTAGATTGAAAAGTCTCCAGCTCAAGATATTAATCAATACAAATTGAATTATCTCCTTTTAAACTTTGCTCCAAAGTCTACAGCTTGAAATATGTGTTAACAACAATTGGATTATTTTCCTTTATGGTTGGTTCAAAAGAAATGGATCATCTTCCTTCATATACTTGGCTCATAAGCCACCAGCTCGAGATATGACAATATAATGGATTATCTCCCTTCACACTTGTCTGAAAAGTCTCCAGTTTGTACATTAGTCAGTTTATTGGATTATCTCCTTTTATTCTATCTTTGCATATTACAGAGTTTGCCTCTTGGCGGGTAGCTATCCATTGTAACATTATTCTTTTCCTACCTGCAAGGGCAGATAACTTTGTAATATGCAAATGCAGAATACTTGGCTCAAAAGTCTCCAGCTTGAGATTAAAATATATCAAGATATAAGGAAGAAACTATGGGATACATTTGTTGCTTTTTTAATCAACATATTAAATTATCTCTATCGCCTATACTTGGCCTCGGTAGTCTGTAGCTGAACCATGGAGATTTGTATTGCTGTGCATACACACAGGGATCATTTACGATCTCTACACCCCTGGACAAATCTCAGCAAAACTGAAGGCAGCTCAGGGGAACAAATCTGAACCAATCTCAGGCCTGCACAATTTTCTTTGAAGACTATAGAGAGAGCTATGCCCTATTTCAATGCCACACAGTTAACCACTGTGTATCGTTATATTGCTCTTTTGATGTACATCAAAGGACTAAATTACTTGTTTTGTTCTGTTGCCTCCAGTTTTGCTATGAGATAGTCCAGGGTTGTAAAGATTGTATGTGATCGGAAACCCCTAGAGTATCGAGGATGACATACAGGGATCGGACAGAGTAGATCATCAGTGACCAGGCACATATAGCTCAATCAGTACCAAATTAGTGTTGACAGTCGAGAAATCCTGGGTTGCTGGTCACTACATTTTTAGCTCATCCGGTCTGAAGATCCCTTCAGTACTTTCTGATAAATAGCGGTAACAAACTCTAACTATCAAAATCCAAGATGTCTGCCTGGCGGCCATCATTTTGACTGATCGGTCACAAAATGCAACCTGCACAACTAGGACCGTAGGGGAACCTACATATGAAATTTGAGAATGATCCCTTCAGTACTTTCTGAGAAATAGAGGTAACAAACTTTAACTATCAAAATCCAAGATGGCTGCCTGGCGGCCATCTTTTTGACTGACTTACCCCAAAATGCGTTATGCATAACTAGGGCCCTAGGGCAACCTACACATGAAATTTGAAAAAGATCCCTTCAGTACTTTCTGAGAAATAGCGGTAACAAGAATTGTTAACGGATGGACAAACGACGGACAACGGACGAAAGGCGATTTGAATAGCCCACCATCTGATGATGGTGGGCTAAAAAACCAGGTGAGCGATACAGGCCCTCTGGGCCTCTTGTTCCTGTTACAGAACAATCATTCCAGAGAAGCTGATCTAGAACATACCCTTCAACTCCAGAAAATTGGAGGGGCGCTATGGTGAATACAGCAAATATGCTTATTTTCCATCAATGTTCTAGGATGAGATAAAGAATACTTAATACTTATAATATGTTAATACTACACCTGACATCACTTTCTGAACAGCTTAATTAAATAAATAAAATTTTAAATGTCTGACACGAGTCATCTGTTTCCTGCCATCATCCTATTTACTGTGCGTTAGATGACTATCACTGTGCCAAACAGAGAAAGGAATCTTTACTGTTACAGATAATGCAGGAAATTTTGCATTTGTTTGGTGTTGTAACCTTATCTTAAGCCATTGATCTAATTTTTTTACACGTTGTTATTGATTTTTAAGAAATTTAATTTTTTCTTTCGAAAAGGTAGTGGGACTATTGGATTAGTAACAAATAGCTTCATCTGCATCCCTCTAAAGTATCCGTATGTTGTTTCAGAATTTCTCATATTCAACACATGTTTCACTGGAAGAAGTCTTCGCATTAATTAACTAGGGAACATGTCACTTGTTCTGTACCTTTATTTACTTATCATAAGCATGGTATTTGACAAGAGGGTGACATCTTAGATTTGCTTTACAGGAATACATCTATACGTTATAATGAAAGCTTGGTACATAGACTTCCCAAAATATTGGACAATAGGCAAGAAAAAAAAATAAATTTCACCCACAACCCTTCAAACACTCTCCCATTCATCCCTACCACTCTGACAAACATCGCACGTAACTGCATCTAAATGCAAGAAGTTCAACAGAAATCTCTTAATGAAAAGGAATTATTTTCTTGATTTGACAGATACACGAAGCATATTTTCACACAAATTTTTTTTTTGAAGAATTTTAAGCTATTTATCTATGTGAAAAGAGCAATCACAATCAATCCACAAAGCAGAACTGCTATTAAAAGCATCACTATTTTTTTTCCCCCAAGAGCCTAATAAAGATTTGCTTCTTATCAAAAATTCACAGCAGAAAATGAATATGTATGGGCCTGCCAATGTGTTCATGCTTAACGAAGAAAACATTTTGGACAGCTACTCTCTACACACACTCAACAGACTTCAAGAAAGATAACAACTTAAAATTATTAAAAGGTCTTCAATGTATTTACCATTTTAATTCCACTAACAAGGCTAGTTTTCCCTGGTTGATCCTTCCTTTAATGTTCTTAAGGAACATGGAACATTTTTTATAATTTCATTAAGAATACAGTGTACATACCGCATAATAGACACACATGGGAACACACATGTGAACCATATTGTGTATTGGAAAAATAAGTCCTTTTCATAGTTCATTTACCACAAATGTTTCTTTTTTTTATAAATAAATACACCTTTAATCTAATGTTATGGTGATCTAGAAGAAAGGAATGGTGGTTCAATTTTGTGCTTTTAATAATTTTCTGAATATTCTTGATTAAATGGTGATCTTGTATCGGGTTGGTAAGAAATGCTGAAGCTAGCTGAGGTAGCCGCTCTCTCATATGCTGTATTGTATTGCCTTGCTGAGCATGGACTCAATCTCACACCAGTGAAAACCATGGAAACAGTCATTCATGACTTACGCAATATCAATAGCCAAAGAGAGACATGAATTTCTCGATAATGAATATGTAATTTTAGGTTCTCCAGATTAATGTCATTTTTCAGAGAAAATTTAATCTACAGTACATTTCACTTGGTAATTCCCATGATAAAATACCAGGAAATTGCTTTTATTTGTAAATGATATAATTTGGAACTGCAAACAATTCGACACAAATATCCGTATCTATAAGTGTAAATCTTAAAACTTCCTCAAAACACGAGTTTAATAATCACGTTGTTTTCTATCGAGAAATGCACCCTCCCTCTTATATATCGAGCCACAATAACAACACGAAGATAATATCTATATGTTACATATATATACACATATATACAAGTGTCATTGTACAACTAAAACAGCACAATAAAAAGTTTAACTGTATCTTTCAATCGCTTGCTACAGAGTTTCTTATTTAAAATTAATGATCGAAAAGTTTCCCAGGTAGACTAATGCTTAATCATACATAAAAAATAATTAAATGAAAAATTAATGAAATTTAATTACTAAAATGTTTGTTCTTAACCCTCTCATCATTATAAAGGAGATATTATGAAATTTAGTAATATTATATCAAAACAAAAATGATTGTCATTTCGTTTTCTCATATTTTGTAATGATAGCATACATTTCAAATACTCCTATTTAACTGATCTCAGATTGATATGGGAAAAAGCTTATGTCAATAAATGTTTTCATGCTACTGGGAGAAGAGCGCAATGTCAAACAGTCCTTTAATACCATCGTGATATCATCCGACAAAAGTTTGGTTAAATTATCTATATATTGTACATTCTCATGTAAACTTAATTAAACAAGACTTAACTTAACGATTCAAAGACTATGGCAGATTTCCTTATGTGACCATGCGTAAAGGATTGAAGTACAGTCTACTTAATTGGAAAGATATCTTTGTGCCTGTATCAATTTGAATAATAATTAAGAAATACCTCTTGGCAATCCAACATGCACCATATATACCAAGGGAAAATAGGCATAAAACTAACACATGAATGAGGCCCATGATGCACAGATATAATTCATTACATGATGCATAATAAATAATGTTAAAGATATTGACTTGTAGAAGATGAACTTTCTACTCCAGGTATTATCTCCACCTGTGAAAACTGCTGAATTCTTAGTGTCAACATAGCAGTAGACGTCCACATTATCTGCACACTTTCCTTCCGCTCTAAAATCTTTCCTTCCGCTCTAAAATCTTAACAAGTTTGTTCTACTTTTCATGGGTCAAACCCATATTCCGAGGAAACAAAATTCGACCTGCATTCCTCAAATCTCAAAAATAAAGTAATTATGGGAGAGATACCCTGCAGCGTGCATGTCCGACAACCATCTGAGTCTGCTGTTTCACAGTAGTAATCATCACAGACCTAGTTACTGTGCACATTGCTGTTCCTCCTCCATTGTGTGGGTCATCTTTGAGAAGTCCATTTCTTTACCCGTAGCTCGTCGATAAATATCGACGACATCTTCGCAGGTTGTTTGGAAATGTGAAGTAGCATCGTATGATGTTGACACATAAATCTGCAATAAATGTTCAGTGACAGTGATATTGATAAAATGGTTTTTTTTATATAAAGCATTGGTATAAATTTTAATTGGTTACAGGATAGCTATATTTATTTTAAACACAAGAGAAGGGTCTAACTCTCTACCACCATAGGTGAGTGTTAGTCAACTCTCTTGCAGGGTATCAAATAAACAATTGCAGCTGTTAATTATCAATTTGTTCTTAAAGGCCCACTACCTTTCCGAAACGGCTTTTAATTTTTAAAATGGGAATGTAAAACAAGATCGATAATTTTGTAGAGTCTTAGGAATTATTAACTTACCGTTAATACTACATTCATCATCACCTTCTGAACGTTTTGATTAAAATAAATAAAATGTTTATTTTCATAACGCGGGTCGTATTATGTTTCCCGCCTTCGTCCTAAATACCGCGCGGTAGTTGACTATCACTGCGCCAGATGGCAAAACAGCGAATTGACTCTCCACTGTTTTCATATATTACGCAGGAAATCTTGCATATGTTTGGTGTCGCAACCTGATTTTAGGTCATCGGTATGCATTTTCTGATGTTATTAATGTTTTTTAAGAAACTTTTATATTTTGCTCCGGAAAGGTAATGGGCCTTTAACTCTTTAAGCATTCTAATTGGCTGATATGGTGAACTTTGACCTAAACCACTTTTTCCTCAGTCACTTGTTGGGAATCATTTTTACATTAATAACCCAACTTCCACACACTTGTATAAACCCCTGATTGCTAAGCTCATCATATCACATTAAGACTGTATTCCATAGATACAGCAGACCTCTCATAGATATATTTATTGAATCAGTGAATGTGACATTCTTAGTATACTAAATACTTAGCCCTGTAAGCCTTGAATATTTTTTTAAGTGAGTTTACATGCAAAAAAGTCCTAGAATAAGGTCAAGTTTGAATGAAACCCAAAATAATACCACATTTATTCATCAAATCAAGTAGAAAAGGTGTATTTATGGATAAAACATATATCCAAAACCTAATTATTTAAGTAATCTGCAGCAATTAAGTTAGATATCTTTTTGGTCACAAAATATGTGAAATTTAATCGCACGCAAAAAACAGTCAATTTACACTAACTTTTTCCAAAAGAAAAGCAACCACATTGTTTTAGATATATCAAGGAAAGATGATGATTTGTGTAGCTAAACCAAATATCTACAGCATGGTAAACTTACATTGTCTGGGGTCCCATCATCAACTGGTTCTAGAAGGTCAGCAACGGTAAAAAATCTGAAATATAAAACATTCAATTATAATTGTAAATGACAAGGATTTATTAGTTTAACATCCTATTGACAGCCAGGGTACTGTAAGGACATACCAGGTTCGTTGGAGGAGGAGCCGGCTGTACCTGGAGAAAAACCATTGACCAGTCAACTACCCCACATGGGCTTCAAACTGGTAACCCAGAGGAGGAGGGCTTCTGGTAATATTTCAGGACATCTTAACCACTCTGTCCCTAAACAAAAACCCATTAAGGGGAACATATATGTACAGTTATATCTGCCGTAACTGGGTGAAAAAAAAGCTGTGAAATCGTTCAAATGGACAGACAAACATGTATGATGCCATAAAAACGGTACTTATAACACCTAATTTATCCACAGTAGAATTCTTAAATTTAATGCCTTATGTATGTTTACATGGGAACATACTTGCAGAAATAACTTTACAATAATGATGATAAGGAAGAGATAATCTCAACAGGCAGGAGGCGAGTGTTTTTGAGATTTAATAAGGTAGCGGTCTAAATCATACAATCCCCTACTTTTTCGATCCCCTTCATACCTCTGAGTATCCAGGCAGACAGAAGAGGCCCCATTTATCCACCAGTTGAGCAACGATGGCGTTGGCTATACTTCTTGGGATATATTTTACAATAAGGCCATAAAAAAATATGTCTGTTTAGGGTTACCCGACAATGTACACCGACCCTAATTTTTTAACCCCGACCCTAATTTTTTTCCACTTTTCTACGAATTTTATTTAAAAGTCAGGATTTGGATCCTCGACTCCAGTTCAGGCAATCATTTTAGAGTGAAACACACTAAAAAATGTACTTTCTTGTACAACAAAGACATAGTTTACAGGAAGCAAACAAAATTTTGTAACAAATCTGAAATATGTCACGGTAGATTTTGAATAACACTAATGTCCCTTTGACACAAGATTGCCTAAATTTCTGAGCATAACTAATTCTTTAAATATCACAAAAGGTCAAGTGAATCTTTGTTATCCTGTTTGTAATCAGTACATAGTATGAAAGGAAGTTGTTGAATAATGTAACAAGGTAATACATTTCCTTATTAAAACATGTATGTTGTTTTAAATCTTGGCTGGGTTATGTCTTTCATCCCTTTATACAACCTCAGACTGAAATAGAATTACAAATAGAAATACAAATGTACATCTATGTACATGTCTATTATATGAGCATTCCATGGCGTTTACTGACAGATACCATAATTGACCCATATTTAACCCAATAGGCACCCAGGGCACTTTAAAAAAAAAATGAAAATATGAAAAGGTACTCCACAGTTTTTATAGTTTCAGTCAGTATTTCAGTCAAGGTAACTGAGATTGAGGCCGCAAAAAGGGGGAGGGGTATTTATAGGGATGGAGGTGCCTACCGGTATTGGGTTAAATATGGTATTTGTAATTTCAATGTATTGAACTTACTTTTCAGCAATATTGCCATTACTGCCATTAAGGATATCAATGCCTGGCTGTAACTCCGCCTCTGGATTTCCGGTTTCCACATTCGTACTGACAATTCCAAGGTAGTTTTCTTTACTCGTCACATTCAGCTGGTTGGACAGCACAATAATGTAGATATCTATAACAGTGAATTACAGCGCACACATGTAGATATCTATAACAGTGAATTATAGCACACACATGTAGATATCTATAACAGTGAATAATAGCACACACATGTAGATATCTATAACAGTGAATTATAGCACACACATGTAGATATCTATAACAGTGAGTTACAGCACACACATGTAGATATCTATAACAGTGAGTTACAGCACACACATGTAGATATCTATAACAGTGAATTATAGCACACACATGTAGATATCTATAACAGTGAGTTACAGCACACACATGTAGATATCTATAACAGTGAGTTACAGCACACAAATGTAATTACACACAAGTAGATATCTATAACAGTGAATTACTGCACACACATGTAGATATCTATAACAGTGAGTTACAGCACACAAATGTAGATATCTATAACAGTGAGTTACAGCACACAAATGTAGATTCTATAACAGTGAATTACGACAAGATATCTATAACAGTGAATTACGCACACAAATGTAGATTCTATAACAGTGAATTACAGCACACACATGTAAATATCTATAACAGTGAGTTGGACAGCACAATAATGTAGATATCTATAACAGTGAATTACAGCGCACACATGTAGATATCTATAACAGTGAATTATAGCACACACATGTAGATATCTATAACAGTGAGTTACAGCACACACATGTAGATATCTATAACAGTGAATAATAGCACACACATGTAGATATCTATAACAGTGAGTTACAGCACACACATGTAGATATCTATAACAGTGAATAATAGCACACACATGTAGATATCTATAACAGTGAATTATAGCACACACATGTAGATATCTATAACAGTGAGTTACAGCACACACATGTAGATATCTATAACAGTGAATAATAGCACACACATGTAGATATCTATAACAGTGAATTATAGCACACATATATAGATATCTATAACAGTGAATTACTGTGAAATGTTCTGTACTTTATCTATTTCAAATTATAAATTTACGTTAAAGAACGTAAATTTATAATTTGAAATAGGTAAAGTACCAGACATTTCTTAGTAATATAACAATCTCGATTAGAGTAAGTACTTGTTGGATTATCACCTGATGTATCTGGGTATTCTCGATTTGTTTATCAATAAAACATGATCCCATCGCTTGATAGAAATGCTACTGAAAGTTAATATGTTTTTATCTGCATTGTGAATTAAATAGTTTTGAATCAATATATTGAGAAAAGCGTCTTTAAATTGATCTTTCTTATTCATGTCCCAAGATTAATCCGTCAAAACTGGTTATACGGCCATATTGCATACGCCGTACAACTTGCCAGCAAGAAATTTATATTACACAGGTACATTGTCTGAAATTAACCTTGCACAAATAATTCTAGGCCATGTCAAGTCAGTATTTAGATAATGATAATGTCATAACATAAAATTTCTACTACAAATTAAAACATGAGTTGAATTTGATATATGATCAAAATTTCTGATTTCATGCATTTTATCCTATCCGAACATTTAAAAAAAAAAAAAAAGTCACAGAAATATATAAATATCCAATAACAGGTCTATTTAACATTAGTATATATTTATGTTTTCAATATATATACTGGCCAGCTGGTTGGCATGAAAGTCCGTCTTCCCTTCAGTGGTCATTGTTGACAGGTTTGATTGTATATAATATACACCAGCAGCATGTTTGGGTTCGATATTGTAGTAGCCTGGTAGGAAATGCTGCCCACTTACCATTTTTCCTGTTGACCTGGTTCTGTGGAATAATGATCTGAAGGGACTGACACTTGTTTACTCCTTCCAATGGTCCATTCAGGATACAGATGGCTCTCGCTACCTGTTATGTCAAACAAAAGATTACTTGGGTAACCATAACACCTTAACTTCGTCACTGCTAAATATACATAACCCTTTGGGACATAATGCCAACTGTTTCCCGTTGGGGGGACTATTAGACATCTCAAGTTTTGACCGCAGACGCACTACATACACGTACATGTACTCGGTATACACCTCAAATCTATACACATTATCGACATACCAAAATGTACTGCCAATTTACCTGTGTATGTTAAGCAATCCAATAGTGGTAAAATTTCTGATGAATTACAATATGGCAGGTTTTACAAATAACAAAAATCCTGTAATCCAATAACGTTACAGTTCTTTGCTTATTTGATTAATGGCATGTGATTTAATTTTGATACAGCCCCCAAGTACACGCCCTTCTACAAAATATCATGTATTCGCCATAATAAGCAACCTCGCCCTATAAGTGCCTCTCTCCTCTAGGAGTTGAAAGCTAAAAAAAAATGTACCCCCACCATCCCATGGCTTTAAAGATGTTTTACAACTATGTGATGCTTATAACATCAGCATTGTATTATTCCATACTACACAAACTTGTGAGTCTTTCACATGTGGACACTAACTACGGTGAATATGGTATGTACATTGTGACAAAAACATCAACTACAGTTATAATTGTCCAACACTGACCTGGCCAACCCTTTTAACTTTATTTGGTACGTAGGATGGGTCACAGATGACCATCTTGGTTCGGGCTGTTTCATCACCGCTGCGAACTCCAACAACTTTGCCGTCTTCCATCACAATTTCATCTACAGTCTTGTCAAGCATGTAGGTACCACCATAAATTGCACTCAGTCTGAAAAGTCAGGAGGAAAGAATCATTTTAGCAAATAACAAGAAACAAACTTTTACAGACCTTTCCGGTATATAGACTATTTGTGCTAAACATGATCCCAGAGAGATCCGAGTGATAGTAGTCATTGAACTCTTTGTACCATTTAATGGGAATAATTAATGTACCCCGTGATATCCGATACCATTTGTGCAGGACTAATGTTTATATTAGTGATAGAATGGTGTCAAAAGATGATATCCCTCGCTAACGTCATTTGAGCGGGAGGATTACAAATACTTACGTTCTATTATCACTAGAGATACTAGTCCCGCACAAACATTATCGGATATCACGTGGTACATGAATTAGTCCCATTGAAAGGACTATCACTATGAATAGAATATCAAGGTGCCCCTTTTTGACCCACAAATTTTGTCACAATTTTCAAACAATTATTTAGAAATTATAAGGTAACCATCCAAAATGTGCATTATTATGAAATTGTGGAAACTTTGTCAATTTCTGCCATTTTTTTAAAATTTTGTTGGCTTAGTTTTTCGTCTAGAACCCATAGAGCGCATCCTTGGACAAACTTAATATTGTGTGGCAGACTAATACCCCCGCTCAGGTTAATTAGGCCTTTAGTTAGTAATAACTCCATTAATAGGGGACATTGCAGAACCCTGTGTAGTTTACACAACTCCCCTTTATGTCAGGGTTCTGTGACAGTGTGTACCAAATGTTATCAAAATCTGTCCGGTAGTTTGTGTCTACAGATAGACAGATGGACGGACAGACAACTTGATTCCTGTATACCAACCCCCGTAACTTTGTTAACTTTAGTTTGTTCAAGATTGCACTCTATTGGCAAAAGATGTCAAAATTGTCAAATACACTTAGTTTATGCAAATTTTGTATGGTTACCAAGGCAACTAAACCTGCAAAAACATCCCATACCATTGAATAATGGGTGCACTTTTAAATATTTCAAATACAACAAATGAATTTCTTACTTGTTTAAAAACATTGATGGATTTGGGGGCCAAAAATTAAAGGGTTCAAAACAAAAATGTATAAAATTAGATTTGAGAAATATTCTTTTATTAACAAACTTAACATATCAAAATCCAGGTTTATTTTGGCAGTACAATTTCCAAATTATTAAAATGTCTGTCCCAAAATGTAATACATGAATACACGAAAATATATCTCGTATCTATACTTTACCTTGCAAATCCCTGTGGAAGTTCTCCAAGGCCGTACAGTGGATATAAATACGGGGATTTTCCATATCTAGCTAGAGAGTCTGAGTACAGTTTCATGCGCTGAATCAGGTCCTTGCAATTTTCCTTCACATAACTAAAAAATAAGATTTAAGGGTATTCTACATAGACTTAGCATCAGGTGAACAGGTTCTTGGGAAGGGATTGTTGCAAAAGTCATTTTTTGGTATTTTTAATATATTAGATATTGCATTATTGATGTATCGCCAGCTGTCTATCAAACCGTGTGTAACTTTGCATTTTGGATTGCGTATAAAATATTAACTTTATTTTAAATCTATTGCCAAACAAGTTATGCAACTTATACAAATCACTTAAAATTTTAATGGCCCGGATGAAAGCGTGCAAGGGGTCTTAGAGTGGGAGGAAACCGGAGTGCCAGGAGAAAACCCATGTGATTGGGTAGGCGACTCCTGACTTCATCACCACCGTGCTGGGGATCAAACCTCGGCCGGCTAAGTGAAAGGCGAGTGGCTTAACCACTACACCACCCGAATACTGTATGCTACAAAATTTGCTCCGACATTGAATAGGTACATGCGAGTTTGCGAGCACGAGGTGTGGCTATATTACATCTAGTGATCGGTCAATTATACACATTCTATAACTGGGGAGGAAACAGCAGGTAGATGACTGGGAGACTCATTTCATAGCTTATATACTTCTTAGACAATTGTAATCTATCCTACATAACCGATGTTACCAACAAATCGCGTCTGCATTTCACATTTAAAACAAGAAATTCACAGAAGTAGAAAGTGTTGTGTGAAATTTGAAATATCAGAAACACTTATTTGTTCTGTTTTCAGGAACAATGATCTTAAATTTAGAACTAAGAAGGCAATAAATGGGTCCTATGAAACGAGCTTCGATATGAAAACATTTTTTTTTCATTTTCAGTAACCTTAACTTTTTATCAAGCAACCAGAAAACTTGAAAAGCAAGCTAAAAAGACGTGCTTTCCTTTTGGTAAGGCAGAATTGTATATTTAGCTCAAGTCTGGTTGACAAATGGGAACTTCAAACTGTACAGAAGACACAAAATATAATGTGATGTGTAAATATATATGACTAGCTTTTTGCAGGCGACAAAAAAATGAATATAAAATGAAATTGATTTTTACTCGTAAGATACTTACTCGTCATTCAAGTATAGAGCTATAGCATGGCCTATAAAGTCTTGTGTATTTTTATCTACACCAAATGAACCATAAAATTGTGAAGCATTCCAATTTTCTAAATCAATGTTTGAGTGTTTTGGATCCTTTTCCCCATCAAGCCTGATTTCCTGGGCACACATAAGAAGGTTCTTAAAGCGACGCTTTTCAAATATTCCCATTAGTGCTGCAAAACAAAAGAAAAGGGAAGTCATGTATAAACTTAATAATAGGCCCAATGGGCCTGTATCACTCACTTGTTCCAGGCCAAGAACACAGGATGCCAATTCACAACTTGAAGAATTTAGATTTGATCTGAACTTAAATCTATCTATTTCTACAGAAGGATTTTAAAAAATTTGCTATCTTTCCTATATACAATCAAACCTGTGTAATGAGACATATAAACCCCCAGGGGCACACACAAAAATGTGTCTTATTAGACAGGTGTCTTAATATACAGGTTACCAAAGGATCAAATCCACAAACAGAATTAATCAAATAGTTAAGCATGTTTCAAAATAATGTATTATGTACTTAATTTGCATCATAGCAGAAGCACTTAATTATTGAATTAGTTATTTAATAATAATTTTAGAATAATTTATACCTTTTTTAAAAAGATATTTTCTAAAATTACACTTATTTTTTTTTAAATAATCCCCTTTCCATTTCTTTAAAACAAGATTATAAGTGAAATCCTGAAATTGTGTACCAATCCCAATCCACTATTACAATTACCCAAAATGCCAACCATTACTATTGCAAAGTTTTGTGCATGACTTCCATTGGATAATTAGGCCTATTAACAATAAAACGAGAGTAAATCTTTTTCAATTGTTAGAATTGTTTGTTTTTGAAGAAATGCTCACCACCAAATTGCAAGCCTAGGTGGAAAATAAAGCCCACCATTTATGCAAGATTGGTTCCCCTTCACCAAAGGAAGGTTCAGACCAAATTTGGTCAAAATCCATTCCGCCATTCATGACTAGTAGGAATTTTTGTGAAAAGTTAACGGACGACTAACGCCGCACCACGACATACGCTGAATTAATTCAGCTGTTAATGAGGAGTTGTCTATTTGCGGACAAGAGACACATATGTAAACACAGTGATGCATGGGATATACATGTAGTTCATAGTTAAATAATTACGGTAGGTACACTTACATGAAGCTAGAGCTTCTTTTTCATCAGCTGGTACTTTGGCAAGTTTTCCATTTGATTTCCTCACATAACTTCCATCTAAGGTTTTGAACTCCAAGTATCTGGTAACTCCAGTGTAGATGAGAAGCTTGACTAGCTTTCCTGTCAAAAATGGTGTACAAAGAGAAGTTTAACATGGTACTGCCTCAATGTCTGGTTTTTATCACAACTGGTAAAGAGTAATAGAGGATCTTTTGCCCCTCATATGATCTTGATCCCTAAGATGACTATGGAGTCATGAATCAATTAATTATTATCGTGATATGTATCATGTGAAGTACAAAAGAATTTTTCAATCCAGTGATATAATTATATATCCAATGACATTTTTTCAATTTTTCATTCTGCCCTTGTTTATTCTACATAAGATTATCTGAAAATACCAGTAACAAGGACTATTCCTGTAGTCTGTGTATTTATATAAAATCTACTGACCATTGGCCATTATAAGCTTGGGTATAAGGTCCACATTCCAATCTCTTTCCCGGCCATATTTATCAGCAGGTGCTGGCACAGGTCGCTTGAAGTGCTGAAACACCTGGGACAGAGGTGTAAGTGACGCACTTTCTCCACCATAGTACTTGTTCCTATCCATGTGCAGCACTTTTTTCCCATCATGGGACATCAAACCACTGAGGATACATTCCTGATGATGAAAATACATTGACATATTGCTATACTAGAACTTAAAATTACTAAACCCATATTGCGCATGTACATTACAACCCACTTGTAATACAAACTTGGATAGTACAAAAACCTGTTTTATACAAATGGAATTGAAATCCCCTGTTAATTGCATTCAATATCCTTGTATGTATTAACCATTTAGTACAAATCGGTTAATACCAAAACTCAGGTAATATGTAATGATTTTCAATTCCCTGAGTACTTTTTGTGTTGTTTAACCCATATAAGTGACAAAACCAGAGTTGGCAATCCATCACTGCCATGTGTCGACACATGTACTTCAATGATGGAAATACAATGGTTAGTTTGTAGAAGTAGAGGTGATAGACAGTTTTCAATAAAACAATAGTACATCCATGTCCAAAGTATTACTTTGTTTCATTTCTGTTTCACTTAGTACAAAACCCACATAATAAGAAAGGATTTGAAGGGTCTCCAAGGAATTTGTAATAACTGGCTTAGACTGCCATGTATGTAATTTATATTTAATTAGCTATGTGAAAACTTCTGAAAGGAGACCATTTCTAAAATATTGCAATTATCATATATATAATGATAGGTTTAGATCAAGTTTTGTCTAGACTGTAATAAACCCTATATCTAGATCTGCAGTCATAATTTTGACTCCCAACAGACGATCAGGATTTCCTTTCCCTCAAATTGTGAGATTCTGAACAGGGTATGCTACAACTTCTCTCGCCATCACTGATTACCTCACTTTTAGAAAGAAGGGCTTTGTAGGATCCATATGGTTAAGTAAAATATACCTGTCAGAGAAAGGTACTTATATATACCGACACAATAATACGAAGGGTTCTCGTCTGAGATGTGAAATAATAACAATACAAGGTATTGTGATCTGATCAGCACAAAGTCATTTTGAAAAGTGAAGATCTCACGTGCGAGTCGTAGTCTCGTTGTCTGCAAGAGCTTTGGTTTTTTTTAATGACTTGTTAGCTTGAACATTGCTGTTGTTGCGTAATTATGTCTTATCAAGGTTAGTCGAATAATCAGAGGTGATATAAAATTAATGAAACTAATCGCTGATAATTGTTTAAGATTTGACTAATAGTTAATCGTAAGATGTAGAAAGCCAAGTTAGCCAACTAAACATGTTAACCCAATTCATGGATTCATTTCTGAACAAGAGATCCCAGAGGGATCTTGGCGCCCACCAAAGATTGATCTATGTCTGACAAATGAAAGAGGGATCTTTTCTCTGCTTTTCAAACTTACAATTCTTTTTTCTGCTTTTCAAACTTTAAACTATCAAAATCCAAGATGGTGGTCGCAAAATGCAATAGGCAGAACTAGGGTCCTAGAGGAACATACATATGATATTTGAGAACAATCCCTTCAATACTTTCTGAGAAATAGCGGTAACAAACTTTAACTATCAAAATCCAAGATGGCCACCGGTCGGCCATCTTGTTGACCGATCAGTCCCAAAATGCAATATGCACAACTGGGGTCCTAGGGGAACCTACATATGAAATTTGAGAAAGATCCCTTTAGTGCTTTTTGAGAAATAGCGGTAACAAACTTTAACTATCAAAATCCAAGATGGCTACCTGGCGGCCATCTTGTTGACTGATCAGTCCCAAAATGCAATATGCACTACTAGGGTCCTAGGGGAACCTACATATGAAATTTGAGAACAATCCCTTCAATACTTTCTGAGAAATAGCCGTAACAAACTTTAACTATCAAAATCCAAGATGGCTGCTTGTCGGCCATCTTGTTGACCGATCAGTCCCAAAATGTAATATGCAGAACTAGGGTCCAAGAGGAACCTACATATGAAATTTGAGAACAATCCCTTCAATACTTTCTGAGAAATAGCGGTAACAAACTTTAACTATCAAAATCCAAGATGGCGGCTGGTCGGCCATCTTGTTGACCGATCAGTCCCAAAATGCAATATGCACAACTAGGGTCCTACGGGAACCTACATATGAAATTTGAGAAAGATCCCTTCAATACTTTATGAGAAATAGCGGTAACAAACTTTAACTATCAAAATCCAAGATGGCTGCCTGGTGGCCATCTTGTTGACCGATCAGTCCCAAAATACAATATGCACAACTAGGGTCCTAGGGGAACCTACATATGAAATTTGAGAAAGATCCCTTCAGTGCTTTCTGAGAAATAGCGGTAACAAACTTTAACTATCAAAATCCAAGATGGCTACCTGGCGGCCATCTTGTTGACCGATCAGTCCCAAAATGCAATATGCACTACTAGGGTCCTAGGGGAACCTACATATGAAATTTGAGAAAGATCCCTTCAGTACTTTCTGAGATTTAGCCGTAACAAACTTTAACTATCAAAATCCAAGATGGCGGCTGGTCGGCCATCTTGTTGACCGATCAGTCCCAAAATGCAATATGCACAACAAGGGTCCTAGGGGAACCTACATATGAAATTTGAGAAAGATCCCTTCAGTGCTTTCTGAGAAATAGCGGTAACAAACTTTAACTATCAAAATCCAAGATAGCTACCTGGCGGCCATCTTGTTGACCGATCAGTCCCAAAATGCAATATGCACTTCTAGGGTCCTAGGGGAACCTACATATGAAATTTGAGAAAGATCCCTTCAGTACTTTCTGAGAATTAGCCGTAACAAACTTTAACTATCAAAATCCAAGATGGCGGCTGGTCGGCCATCTTGTTGACCGATCAGTCCCAAAATGCAATATGCACAACTAGGGTTCTAGGGGAACCTACATATGAAATTTGAGAAAGATCCCTTCAGTACTTTATGAGAAATAGCGGTAACAAACTTTAACTATCAAAATCCAAGATGGCTGCCTGGCGGCCATCTTGTTGACCGATCAGTCCCAAAATACAATATGCACAACTAGGGTCCTAGGGGAACCTACATATGAAATTTGAGAAAGATCCCTTCAGTACTTTTAGAGAAATAGCGGTAACAAGAATTGTTAACGGACGGACGGACGGACGGACGGACGGACGGACGGAGGACTGACGGACGACGGACCACGGACGAAAGGCGATTTGAATAGCCCACCATCTGATGATGGTGGGCTAAAAATTGAGTCCGACTGTAAAGTTTCATCTGTATACACTTTGAACTTAACATTGCATACCATGTGAGAGATACTTGTTTCATATATCTGTGGAAGTTATAGTCATAGAAAAAAGGGAAATAATGAGAAAGCTTGCAACATGCTGTGTACCAATTTTCACTAGTGACAACTGATCAGCTCCATTTTGCTACCTCAGGTGCGGCCTAATCACTGCCGGGACACTCGGGAGCGAGGTCAGTGGCTATATATATAGTATTTAATTTTACCATTGTAATTGTGTCAATTATCATATATGAAACAAATGGTTTTGTTTAAATTGTAATTGATGATAAGAGTTGCTGATACATTTAATTGTTTTGATCCCGGAAAGGAAAAGGTTCATTGACAAAAACTTGGTCATGTAGCTCTGTAAACGCAGCAACCGGATTTGGTTGATTAGTGGCACGTGTGAAAGTTACATCAAAATAGCAGGTCAGCAGTCGGGATTTAAACTGTGTGCTCAAGATGATACAGGAATGGAATTCAAAGTTCATCTAGGATCTGCAAATTGTTTTTTGGGTTAATAAGTTTATTCTAATCTAGGCTATTTATAAGATAGGTGTTCTGTCATGTAGTTGTTGTTTGATTGATACCAAAACATATAAATGTCCACTCTGAATTTAACAGAACACGCTGAATATCATCGAACACGCTGAGTTTACGATTTTCACACTGAATATAACCGAACATGCAGAGTTTAATCTGAGAAGCTAAATTTATTCTTATACTGAGTTTACGATTTCCACACTGAATATATAACGAACATGCCGAGTTTAATCTGAGACGCTGAATTTAATCTGACACTCTGAGTTTTCGGTCTTCACTCTGAATATAATGCAACACGTTGAGTTTTGGGTTACAATTCTGAATATAACCTGAATACATTTGTATATGTATAACCTCACCACTCTGAATATAATCGTGACACACTGAAAAACTCAGAGTTGTTGGTTAAAACTACCCAAAAACGAGGAAATTCAGAGTTTTATATTCACAAGTGTCAGTCATAGTCAAGTTAAATTATGCAATGACATTATGGTTACCTTCTATTTCAAGTAATGAATTAATTAGTAATCGATACCCTGTGACCAATTAATAAATTACAAAAATAATTATTGTTTCAGCCTAGATACAACTGTACACTTGAGCAGGAGTGGTGAATGCATAAAGTGCCTCAAAAGAAACAAAATTCTAAATCTAGATTGCACACAATCCCCCCATATATTACTGTTCCTTTTTCTTATTGAGTAATCAATAGGTTAGCCTAATGCAAGACTTTGTGAAAGCAAAATGAATGAAGTTGTTTAAATCATTATTATAAGAAAGGGCATCATAATTTTTGCAATGCACCTTTACTAACATAACTAAATGAGTACATTATTAAACAAATTGGGTAAAACTTCTTTGTCTCTATTTTGGTAAAAATAGCAAACTAAATCACCTACATTGTTTTGCATTAAAATATCCCTGATGTCTTAAATATTTACACAATATAACACCTAAACTGTTATCTAACAACAAAGCGAAACAACAGAACTGAATATAGTTCATGTGCAAAAACATAGTCTTAGATCAGTTGTAAGGCATTCTACAAATTATGATGCCCTTTTTTACAGACATAGATAATCTAGCCCTGAAGTGTCGACGAGTTCCACTTTTTGATATAGCAGTGCACTCTGGCCCTAAACTACTCCAACAATGTTAGAGGTATAGCACGACGAGACACTTTTGATCATTACGTCGTGTCTAACCTCTAACAATCGAGGCAGGATTCACACGGCGCAGAAATAGGCTCGATATAAATTCAAAATTTCAAGTTGTGTTTACACTAACCTTTTATATCCTGAAAGAATTATCCCAAATCATGTTAAATCAAAAATTCAAAATGTCACTATTGCACTGTTATACCGAATTTAGACATTTCTATACCCCCACCACTATTTGTAAGTCTACCCGGTCGCCATTTTTACTCGGTTGTTACAAATTACGGAATGGTGATGGAAAGTAAAAGTATCATTATCTATGAAATATTTTGCAGTATTTCGACTAAAATGCATCAATTCATTTAAAAATTTACAGAATCAATCAGAACTAATCAAAAATACTTGTTTCCTTGCATACAAACAACCTTGGTTACCACTATTAATATTATCTTTCCATTTGATACACCGTACTATAATTTGATAAACCGGAAGTGACGAAAATTTGAATAGGAATTAACCTACATTTGTAGATTATACAGCGATGCTATGGGTCAGCTCTTAAATGTGTGATTATTCCGCGGATTAATGTTATGTCATACCTATTCTTATACCAGGATGTGTTCATGGATAACTACTGATTCACGCTATACATGTTTTTTGACATTCTGGTAAGTTTTTGGTAATTAAGCGTCAAAGTTCCGCTCTTCTTCGAGGGCGGAACTTGCGAAGACTCTTATAGGGTTCGGGCATTAGATCTCGATATTGCACATCAGAAGTTTCTCAATATCGAGATCTAATATTATTGGATTAGCCCTAAACCAGACATATCTGTGTCATGATGTCTAAGTCTGGTGTGAGGACCAGAGTATCTCGTACTACATTTTTATAGCAATTTTCAAAACAACAATATGTATTTTCGTTTCACAGAATACTGCATTTGGGTAACTAGATAATGATTAACTGTTACCCATATGCAGGGAATATAGTATTATTAAAGCAATGAGCTTGATCATCCATTCTGAAATTTAATGTAAGCAATACGCAAAGACGAGTCAAAGATCGTTTAGTTTCAGGTGGCGATGGACATTGCTTTAAGAAAACTTATGATTAGTGTCTATGAGACTTAGCATCCACTAAACATTTCGAAATCATTATCCACGGATAAAAATCGATTTTATATTCGGGCAGTATTTCATGATGAAAAAGGTTTGTGAAACGTATTCAAAATAACATCTCTATAAAAGACCACTGTGTAGTAAAAGAAATTACCTTCAAACCTGTCCCTAAAACAATAACATCATATTCTTCATCCATTTTCTTTGGAGTTTCGAGTGAATTCGCTTTTTGGATTATTGAACCTCTCAGACACTGCCCCTAAACCGGCGACCGAATTACACACAATTATGTTAGCGGAGTAATACGGTTTAAGACGTCAAATGTGAAACTATTAACCTATTAACGTTGCACTTTGGCACAATGAAAAGGCTAAAAATGTTAATGTCTTCGCAACATTATGATTTTGATTCTTTCCAGTAAACAAAAAATAATTTTGTTGAAAAAGGCGACCTAATTATTAATTCAGCGTAGTCATATCCGATGAGGTAATGTACCAGTTATGTCTCATTTCCGGCGAAATGAGTTGTCAAATTTAGTTTCGTATTCCGCGAAAAGTAGTAAGTCTACACGTGTTGCATTATCGGTTGTTCACGTGTGTTTGGATATTTAGTGTTTTATTTTTGTGTATTACTATAATGTCAAAAATTAAATTAGGATACTTTAGAGATCAAAGGACGATAAAGACAATGAAATCTGATTATTCGGAACAACCGTTTCGACCGTTTGTTAGTCATGCATGATTTCAGGTATAAATCCTGACGGACCTGCAGTATTTGATACAGGTCTGTGAGGGCTTTGTCAGGGCACGTCTGAAAACAATTTAAAATCACCAGGTCCGTCTTTCTTTCATAAACGAACAACTTGGTCCAACCAGTCAAACCGTATTTATATATCTATTATCGAAAACGCCCTATCTGCTGAAGCACAGGAACCTGGCAAGAATATTGGCTCGCACGAACCGGTACCCTTAATAAAAAGATACGGTAGTCAGGGGCGGAGGAACACCATTAGTAACTCATCCTCTGTTGAGGATATCTGGCAGACTTTTAAAGATGGCCCCTGGGTCACACCCTTTAAAAGAATTTATTTTGATTAAAAGAAATAGATTATATAAACAAAGTAAAAAATCTAAACACCCTGACACAGTAAAAAAGTTTAAAGATCTCAAACACCATGTTCAGAAAATGCTTAGGAAACCATACTGGAATTATATTGAAGGCATCATCACTCTTAAACAAAACCAGTCAGAATACTCACCCACGAAAAGATTTTGGACTTTTATAAAGCACAAACGTACTGACCACAATGGCATAGCTTCACTTAAACTAAATGGTAGACTTGAAACTGATACCATTACTAAGGCAAATATCCTGAACACACAGTTTCAGTCTGTTTTCATTAGTTCTGAGGCAATTGACCTAAAACAATCAAACACGTAATGTTCAAATCTTTCATAATTAAATACCCACAAACTAGACTTGAAATGTCCATCAAGGGATTAAATTTTCAAAAAATGTTTCTTAAAAGATTAATTTGTTTTTATGTCTTAGCAAGACAATTAATTCATTATTATTTTGAGTTACACAACAATGTGCCGATGGTGTGATACCGGTATGTTCAGATCGGGCAGGGTTGCATAATGGTACAATTTATGACGACATTTACAATTATCATTTCGAAATGCAGGTAACTTTAAATAGAAAAATTACCGTTTTTAGAACGCTTTAAAATCATCAAAATACATCGTCAAACTCATCTCAGTCATTCTAAATCTTAATATATTTTTCTGTGCCGGAGACCCCCGGACTCCCCAAACAACAAAATCTCACGCCTAAGGCGCTCGCAAGTGCATCAAAATATATCGTAAAATTCATCTCAGTCATTCTAAATCGTTATATTTTTTCTGGGGAGACCCCCGGACACCCCAAACAACAAAATCTCACGCCTTTTGCGCTGACAAATTCATCAAAATACATCGTTAATGACATCTAAGCCATCCTAAATTGTGATTTTTTTCCCGAGGGAGACCCCTGAACCCCCAATCACAAAAATTTCGCGCCCGCGGCGCTCGTAAAACCATCACAATACATCTCAGTCATTCTAAATCGTAATATTTTTCCCGGGTGAACCCCGGACCCCAAAAAATCCTTAAACTAGAGAGACTACGGCGCTCGTAAGGTAATGATTTTATGTTAGCGACGTCACTGTCTATAGATATCGAAAAAAGGTATGTGTTCATTTTATATGAGATTTTATTAAACGAGTCTAAGAATTCTTCCCTACAATTACTAGATATTACAGTTTTCATACTACTTATCACAACCACATGATCTTTAATTTAGTTACAGCTACATGGACCTACGTACCAGAGTGTCCATACGCACACAGGGATATGAGAATTAGTTACAGTTTATATAATTACTGACCAACCAAAGTGTCCATAGACCATTTCTAGACGTTTTAGAGGTCTACAGTAAGTGGTCATAATACAGTACGTAAGTGAAAATTTTGCTATATTCTATATATATTATTACTAATTTTACATATGTTTAATTGTAATTACTATATTAGTGATTTTGCATTCATTCGTAACAAGATTTCATGTACTGAAGGCAAGAACTATTTTCGCACCCTATACGATATGACACTAAGATATCCAATACATTTTTTAAAGCTCCACCGCCGACAGAGCATAAATGATATTCGTCATTTGAACAATAAATGGTGTTTAATCATATATAAATATGCCTAATTATTGACAAAAAAAAAAAAAAAAAAATATTTCGCCTTTGGTGCATGCGCAATTAGTACTTCATTCCATATGGGCAGGTATATAGTGCCACGGATTTTTTTCGAGATGCAATTATATATATAATTATTTTTTCATATTTGTAACTTGCAGTAAAATTAGAAGCTCAACCTTTCAATGGTGGTAATGTTGTAAAGTAAGTAAATTGTAACTGAAAGAAAAAAATACTAAATCGTCTGCTCCTGTTTTTGATAGTGAAAAAATACTATTTGTCAGCGGTACATATATACATGTATACCTATCTACTCAATTTCGGTTCCAAAGAAAACTGATTCAAAGAACATAACAATGTCCAAATCTAAAGATCACAAACAAGATTAAAAAAATATAATGTTGTAACTTAAAATTGAACATTTTCAACTTTTATAAACTTATTATTTAATCGTACTATATATTTCTCACTGGGCGCTTTTCGCGCTAAATGTTATAAATTTTATAAATAACGCGAAAGTAATGGTTACAGGTTCATTTCAATAGAAAAGAATAATATATTGGTATCAGTATACATATAATTTGAAGATAGACTACATGCATCAGGGTTACTAGTCTAGTCACCCTACGTTTAAAGTGTACACGGAATGGAAAATAATATTTAGATATGTTATTCTGTTTGATCTCCTGACAAGAATGTTGAAAACCGCATCAAAATCGGCCGCTTCAGTACCGAGATACCGCCCTCCGAAGTGCTCGATTTTTACCTGTATATCGACTGCTGATTTGGGGAATAACCGGATGTGACGTCACGAGGACAACGGCAGTGAGGTGTTTGGTAGTGGGGTTATAGCACAAAGGTGGACATATATGTATTCCTAAAATTGGGTTACGAGAATTTTACAGATATATATACAGTATACAGTTATGATGACGATTTAATTATATATAAAATAGGAAATATTGCAACTGAAATCATTCTAAATACATAAGTAGGTTAGCGGAAACATGTATAAGTTATTTGTGTTTCTGGTATAAGCCAGGTGTACCTTGTGTAAAAACTTTTAAGTAGAGATCTTATCTCTGTTTTAACAGCTTACTAAATTATCAAACCTGGGGAATATTCAATTTTCATAATGTCATATAAAAAGAGACGAATTCGAAAAATGATGGTCATATAATCATCCATTTGAATATGTTTCTGTATAAATAAAAATTCACTAGGCCTATGGATTTCAAGAATCAGCATAACGAAAAGAAAAGGTGTTAAATGTATTTCATAGTTCAATACACGTAGATATCAAAAAAAAAAAAAAAAATAAACCACTCCAGAAATTCAATTTAAAATACATAATTCATTTATAGCTGTAACGAGTCTATCTTCCTTTTAAAGCTACATGTACATGTACACGTATGAGAACATGTGTTATTTTAACAATATTCAACAGTACATTTATTTATCATATAGATTATCATTATTAGTATTATATAATGATCGATATTGACCAAAATTCACAAAGAATTGGATATCCAAAATCTAGCAACTACCAGAAATATCAAAATTCTGACATTGTGAATCATATTTGCTTTGTTCTTTCTCGACATGCCTTTTGTAAGTAATTTTGTAGTTTCTGTTAATAAAATACATATACATATAACTAGAAACATATATACGAGACAAATGTATACATTGGTCATTCTGAAATATACAATTATGTATACATCAAGTGATTTATACACTTGTTATATGTTATGTTCGAACGGTATATTTTACTGTAAACCAAGTGTAAACAAATATGACATTATACGACAATTAAATGATGGTCCATCGCTAACTTACCTGTGATCTTACTTTTGACACCTGACGTGAGCTAATCAACGAACAGATAGTTTATATTAGATGGCAGACACAGAAACTTATGCGAGTAGAGTAGATCCCGTTGTCCTCGTGACGTCACAGGTCAGGGGTCCCGAATCGGGGTCAATGGCTTGGGGCTTCAGGTGTGTTCTAGAGAAAAGTCGCATTATCTCTAATACCGTATTCGCTATGAAACTCGTACTTTCTCCATTCTAAATTTTATACAATGACACATTTATCAAGCCTTATATACCAAACCATTCCGTGTACACTTTAAAGGCCCACTACCTTTCCGAAACGGCTTTTAATTTTTTTAAATGGGAATGTAAAACAAGATCGATAATTTTGTAGAGTCTTAAGAATTATTAACTTACCGTTAATACTACATTCATCATCACCTTCTGAACGATTTGATTAAATTAAATAAAATGTTTATTTTCATAACGCGGGTCGTATTATGTTTCCCGCCTTCGTCCTAAATACTGCGCGGTAGTTGACTATCACTGCGCCAGACGGCAAAACAGCGAATATTGACTCTCCACTGTTTTCATATATTTCGCAGGAAATTTTGCATATGTTTGGTGTCGTAACCTTATTTTAGGTCATCGGTATGCATTTTCTGATGTTATTAATATTTTTTAAGAAACCTTTATATTTTGCTCCGGAAAGGTAATGGGCCTTTAACCTCAACGACAAAGTAGACAGGTGGGTCCATGATTTTATAATCTGTAACTGTTTATCAGATCCCTGTGCTGATGGGCACATCCTCGATACTTTAGGGGTTCCGATCACTTACGATCTCTACACCCCTGGACTATTTCATAGTAAAACTGGAGGCAAAAGAACAGCATCAAAAGAGCCGTGTGGTTGACTGTGTGGCTTTGAAGTTGTGCGTCGCTCTCTCTTCAAAGGGTATTTTGCTGACCAGTGTGTTTGGTTCAGATTTTTTCCTCTTAGCTGCCTTCCGTTTTGCTATGTGATAGTCCAGGGTGTAGAGATAGCTGAAGGTAGGCTATTGATCACAGGCGCGCGCATTTTTTGTCATGGCGCGGCGTCCATCGTCTGTTCTCCGTCGCCCGTTCGTCCGTCCGTCCGACCGTCCGTCAAAATTTCCTTTAAATCGCTACTAGTCACAGAGTTCTGCATGGATTGTAACCAAATTTGGCCACAAACATCCTTGGGGGAGGGGAACAGAACTTATATAAATTTTGGCTCTGAGCCCACGGGAGCAGGAGGGGCGGGGCCCAATAGAGGAAATAGAGGTAAATCCTATAAAGCGCTACTTGTCATAGAGTTCTGCATGGATTGTGTCCAAATTTGGCCACAAACATCCTTGGTAAAAGGGGAAGAGAACTTGTATAAATTTTGGCTCTGACCCCCCGGGGCCGGAGGGGTTGGGCCCAATAGGGGAATCAGGGGTAAATATTCAAATTCCTTCAGAAATGAAACGATGAACCTGTATCCAGAACATTACTTTGCATTACAAACCAGGTGGGTGATACAGGCCCTTTGGGCCTCTTGTTTATACAATATAAATGTCTTGGTAGTATTTCTTTAAGTAATACATGTATATTATATCGAGACATGCTGTCAGATAAATTTTTTTAGTCAGCAAATCCTCGTGACATCTCGAGAATTTGTGCCTGGTTCTACATGTATTTTGCATTTAGTAAGCCCCCAGCAACAGTATAAGTATAACCAAACAAAGTTAGAGTTATTTCCCTTGTTCCAAAAATGGCGAAAGCCTGCAGCCTTCTTTCCCGGTTCCGTGGGTGTCTAGCGGGTGCTGTAATAGGAGACTGCTTCGGAGCCGATTTTGAGACGTTATGGGCAGACTCAATCGAGATCACGAAAATTCTTGTGACAGATAAACGGATTTATGAAGGTATACTATAGATAACATTACAACGTATTAGTAAAAAGTACACATGCAGTCAAAATGAAAGTAGAAATTAAGAACGATCTAAAACATATATAGGGGCTCGGTTCTGCGATTATAAGCACCATATGGTATCACAACCACAGTTAGCATTCGATATACATTCGATTTTTTAAACATCATGATTTTTCAGAAAAGTTTTTAGTATGATTATGAATAACCTTTTCTTTATTTTGTTTGGCAGTGTGCTAACATCATATTTGGTATTATCATTGTCTTATCATGATATGCACATACATTTTGGAGTCAAAATTCACGAAAAACATGAATTTTAATGCGTAGTAATTGCATGTAACTTGTGTGATATGACCGTTGAACAACTCAGTTGCTGTAATAGTATTGCAGTGCTTTATAATATAGCTACATGTACTATGTAGTTAAGATGAGTACACAAGTAAAATACTCATTGAAAATCTGTCAGTTACCCTTAAAATTGTAAATTATCTGGAGCTTTGGTGTAGTGAGTATACCTACATGTACCTACAGTATATTTTATACCTTTTTTGATTAAAAAAAAATATAAACTGACCCGTCACAGGCCTGCAGAGACTTCCTTTGAAACTACCAGAGTGACTTACAACTTCAAAGCCACAGTCAGTCAACCACAGTGTACTGTTATTCGATTTTTTTTTTACATCAAATGACCAACCTTCCTGCTCATGAGTTACATAAAACATTAACATCATTGTACCCAAATTGATACTGTACCCAAATTGATACTGTACCCAAATTGATACCCAAATTGATACTGTACCCAAATTGATACCCAAATTGATACTGTACCCAAATTGATACCCAAATTGATACTGTACCCAAATTGATACTGTACCCAAATTGATACCCAAATTGATACTGTACCCTAATTGATACTGTACCCAAATTGATACCCAAATTGATACTGTACCCAAATTGATACCCAAATTGATACTGTACCCAAATTGATACTGTACCCAAATTGATACCCAAATTGATACTGTACCCAAATTGATACTGTACCCAAATTGATACCCAAATTGATACTGTACCCAAATTGATACCCAAATTGATACTGTACCCAAATTGATACTGTACCAAAATTGATACCCAAATTGATACTGTACCCTAATTGATACTGTACCCAAATTGATACCCAAATTGATGCTGTACCCAAATTGATACCCAAATTGATACTGTACCCAAATTGATACTGTACCCAAATTGATACCCAAATTGATACTGTACCCAAATTGATACTGTACCCAAATTGATACCCAAATTGATACTGTACCCTAATTGATACTGTACCCAAATTGATACCCAAATTGATACTGTACCCAAATTGATACCCAAATTGATACTGTACCCAAATTGATACTGTACCCAAATTGATACCCAAATTGATACTGTACCCAAATTGATACTGTACCCAAATTGATACCCAAATTGATACTGTACCCAAATTGATACCCAAATTGATACTGTACCCAAATTGATACTGTACCCAAATTGATACCCAAATTGATACTGTACCCAAATTGATACTGTACCCAAATTGATACCCAAATTGATACTGTACCCTAATTGATACCCAAATTGAAAAAATACCTTAAACATTTGTCTTGTTAAAGTTTACTTCATTTCCTAATGGTGATACCAAAGATGCATTATTTATTGATAATTATGCTTCGTTTTATGTAACTATTTCAGTTATTTTCTCTGAAAGATAACTTTGAAATTGATAACTCTGTCTGAAACGTGTTAATCCCTAGGAATGTGGCCGTGCGACAATTACTATTTGTACTATAATAGTGTTTTTTTCAAAGCGTATAAGGCCTCCTCAAAGAAAATTTTCTTAAATAATGAAATTTAAGATATAAACACTTAACAGAAATAGATAAAATATAGTTGCCACATATTATTTTTTTATTTAGTCAAATTGCTCTTTGTATAGCTTTATTTCTCCGTCTTAATTTTTACTAAAACTGTTACTAGATTAAAGTATTTTGTAACTTGATTGATTCATAATTATGTTTGTAGGTTTTTTTTACATTGATTTTTTTTACAATCATTAAAAATAATTGATAGTGGTCTTATGACATATACACCACAATGGAACTATATAGGCTTAGGTGAATGCCACAGAAAACTGAATTTAAATCATTGAAATATCACACAAGTCATTACGTGGTGTTACGGGGTACCAAATTAGCACAGGTACTGTTGTGAAAACACTTGTACAATTTTTACAGTAAAATGTGTAACTGTATTCAGTATAACTCGTTATAATAAACACAACTACGTCCCCTTTTTAAAGTAAAATCACAAAAATCTATATAAATTGATTTTTCATAATTTTATACATTTTTCTTGCTGGATATCAATTTTGGTACACATCATGTGACAAAACTAGAAATTTCGAGACATGATATAAATCGTTCTCACAATGAAAATAAGCACTGTAATAAGAAAAACAAAGCATCAAAATAAAGTTTGTATGCTCTTTTTGATAAAAAAACAGAAAAAAATTAAGCACACCAAGCAACAAATGTCATATAAGAGAAATCTACGTGTATTGGTATCAATTTGGATACAATGACGTTAGCCTTCGATTTGCTATGACATAGTCCAGGGGTGGATATGACAACAGTGAAATTGTTGAAAAAATATTGAAAAATATTGATTTTTTTTAAAAATTTGACTTAATTATTTTTGTCTTTATTACTACATGTATGATTCTAGTTTCCGAAGTTTCAAACTAGGGGGAGATAATCTAGTAAATAACTCTGCTGGGTTTCAGAAAGTCTTATTAACGACTTAGGGTCTGGTGACCAGTATAATCAAGGATGTGTGATATGGTATATATAAGTCTGTCCATGTGATTTACACTGTTGTACATGTAGGTTCTATGGTTAAACAAGGAAACACTTTTTATGTAGAAGATTAATCACTGGCCATCTTCAATACAACCTCGGAATCCAAACTGTCTTAACTACACTTAATGTTATCAGACCTAAAGTAGGCTGATTACATGGCTAACCAATGATGTCTTTGATACTCCAGAGGTTACTATATTTTTAGGTCACCTGAGACGAAGTCTCAAGTGACCTATTCTAATCGCCTTTTGTCCGTCGTCGTGCGTCGTCCGTCGTGCGTCGTCCGTCGTGCGTCGTATGTCCGTAAACAATTTACATTTTCAACTTCTTCTCCAAAACTGCTGAAGCAATTTCAATGAAATTTTGCACAAACCTTCTTAGGCATAAGGCCAATCAAAATTGTGAATTATATGGTCCCCACCCCCCAGGGGGCTGTGGGAGGGGCCAAAAGGGATAAAATTGAGTAAAATTTCAAAAATCTTCTTCTCTACTCACAGATGTGGTAGAATCAAATACTCTTCATAGATAGAAAGGTCTTAAGGTCCTTTACAAAAATTGTGAATTATATGACCCTGGGGTCTCTAGTTTCCCCCTGGGGAGGGGGTTAAGTTTACTATGGTTTATATTGGGAAAACACATTTTTGCAGATTATTTGGTCATTTGTAATAGGAAATGAGTCAAATGTTGTCAGAATTATCAGTATGAGATGGCCATTTAATCCTATTAACAAATTTTCTATGACTGACCCCCAGAGACTTTAGGGGCGGGGTCAAAATGGGTCAAATAGGCTAAAACTTCAAAAATCTTCTTCTGAAATTCTGGAAATGGTAGAATCAAATACTTTTCATAAATAGAAAGGTCTTAAAGTCCTTTACAAAAATTGTGAATTATATCACCCTGGGGTCTCGCGTTTCCCCCTGGGGAGGGGGTCAAGTTTACCATAGTTTATATAGGGAAAACACATTTATGAGCATGTTTTGCTCAATTTTCATTGGAAACGAGTCAAACTTGGTTAGAATTATTAGCCTGAGATAGCATTTTAATATCATATCCACATTGGTCCTGGCCGACCCCCTGGGGGCAGAGGGGTGGGGCTAAAAAAGGGTCAAATAGGCTAAAACTTCAAAAATCTTCTTCTGAAATTCTGGAAATGGTAGAATCAAATACTTTTCATAAATAGAAAGGTCTTAAGGTCCTTTACAAAAATTGTGAATTATATGACCCTGAGGTCTCGCGTTTCCCCTGGGGAGGGGGTCAAGTTTACTATAGTTTATATAGGGAAAACACATTTATGAGCATGGTTTGCTCAATTTTCATTGAAAACGAGTCAAACTTGGATAGAATTATTAGCCTGAGATAGCATTTTAATATCATATCCACATTGGTCCTGGCCGATCCCCTGGGGGCAGAGGGCGGGGCAAAAAAAGGGTCAAATAGGCAAAAAAAGGGTCAAATAGGCTAAATCTTCAAAAATCTTCTAAAATTCTGGATATAGTGGAATCAAATAATTATAGATGGAAAGGTCTTAAGGTGTTTTATAAAAATTGTGAATTATATTACCTTGGGGTCTCACGTTACCCTCTGGGGAGGGGCCAGTTTACTTTAGTTTATATAGGAATAACATATTTGTGAACATTATTTGCCCAATTTTCGTAGGAAATTAGTCAAACTTGATAAGAATTATTAGCCTAAGATATAGCATTTTAACATTCATATCCGTCCTCGAGGACCCCTTGGGGGGCCAGAGGGGCAGGACCAAAAAGGGTCAAAATTATTAAAATTTCAAAAAATACCTCTAAGTTCACAGGTTTGATGGAAGCAAATACTCTTCATAGTCTAAAAAGTGAAATTTATAAATCACTGACCAACTTCAAGGACCAGCATATAGTGTTTATATGTCTTTAATTTGTTTCATTATATATTCTAACTCAGGTGACCGTTAAGGCCCATGGGCCTCTTGTTGATACTCCCGGGGGAACTATATATTTGATACTATATCTTTGATACTTGAGGGGTTACTATATCTTTGATACTCCAGGGGTTACTGTATCTTTGATACTCAAGGGTATCTATATCTTTGATACTCCAGGGGTTACTGTATCTTTGATACTTCAGGGTTACTATATCTTTGATACTACAGGGGTTACTGTATCTTTGATACTCCAGAGGTTACTGTATCTTTGATACTCCAGGGGTTACTATATCTTTGATACTCCAGGGGTTACTATATCTTTGATACTCCATGGGCAACTATATCTTTGATACTTCAGGGGTTACTGTATCTTTGATACTCCAGGGGTTACTGTATCTTTGATTATCCAGAGGTTACTATATCTTTGATACTCCAGGGGTTACTATATCTTTGATACTCCAGGGGTTACTATATCTTTGATACTCCATGGGTAACTATATCTTTGATACTTCAGGGGTTACTGTATCTTTGATACTCCAGAGGTTACTATATCTTTGATACTCCAGGGGTTACTGTATCTTTGATACTCCAGGGGTTACTGTATCTTTGAAACTCCAGGGGTTACTATATCTTTGATACTCCAGGGGTTACTATACTTTTGATACTCCATGGGTTACTATATTTTTGATACTCCTGGGGGAACTATATATTTGATACTATATCTTTGATACTTGAGGGGTTACTGTATCTTTGATACTCCAGGGTTACTATATCTTTGATACTCCAGGGGTTACTATACTTTTGATACTCAAGGGTTACTGTATCTTTGATACTCCAGGGTTACTATATCTTTGATACTCCAGGGGTTACTCTATCTTTGATACTCCAGGGGTTACTACATCTTTGATACTCCAGGGTTACTATATCTTTGATACTCCAGGGGTAACTTTATCTTTGATACTCCAAGGTTACCATATCTTTGATACTCCAGGGGTTGCTGTATCTTTGATACTCCAGGGGTTACTATATCTTTGATACTCCAGGGTTACTATATTTTTGATATTCTAGGGTAACTATATCTTTGATACTCCAGGGGTTACTATACTTTTGATACTCCAGGGGTTACTATATCTTTGATACTCCAGGGGTTACTATACTTTGATACTCCAGGGGTTACTATATCTTTGATACTCCAGGGGTTACTATATCTTTGATACTCTAGGGGTTACTATACTTTTGATACTCCATGGGTTACTGTATCTTTGATACTCCAGGGTTACTATATCTTTGATACTCCAGGGGTTACTGTATCTTTGATACTCCAGAGGTAACTGTATCTTTGATACTCCAGGGGTTACTATATCTTTGATACTCCAGGGGTTACTGTATCTTTGATACTCCAGGGGTTACTGTATCTTTGATACTCCTGAGGTTACTATATCTTTGATACTCCAGGGGCTACTATACTTTTGATACTCCAGGGGTTACTATATCTTTGATACTCCAGGGGTTACTATACTTTGATACACCAGGGGTTACTATATCTTTGATACTATATCTTTGATACTGCAGGGGTTACTATATCTTTGATACTCCAGGGGTTACTATACTATGTTACTCCAGGGGTTACTACATCTTTGATACTCCAGGGTTACTATATCTTTGATACTCCAGGGGTAACTGTATCTTTGATACTCCAAGGTTACCATATCTTTGATACTCCAGGGGTTGCTGTATCTTTGATACTCCAGGGGTTACTATATCTTTGATACTCCAGGGTTACTATATTTTTGATATTCTAGGGTAACTATATCTTTGATACTGCAGGGGTTACTATACTTTTGATACTCCAGGGGTTACTATATCTTTGATACTCCAGGGGTTACTATACTTTGATACTCCAGGGGTTACTATATCTTTGATACTCCAGGGGTTACTATATCTTTGATACTCCAGGGGTTACTATACTATGATACTCCAGGGGTTACTACATCTTTGATACTCCAGGGTTACTATATCTTTGATACTCTAGGGGTTACTATACTTTTGATACTCCAGGGTTACTATATCTTTGATACTCCAGGGGTTACTATATCTTTGATACTCCAGGGTTACCATATCTTTGATACTCCAGGGGTAACTATATCTTTAGCACTCCAGGGTTACTATATCTTTGATACTCCAGGGGTTACTATATCTTTGATACTCCAGGGGTTACTATACTATGATACTCCAGGGGTTACTACATCTTTGATACTCCAGGGTTACTATATCTTTGATACTCCAGGGGTAACTGTATCTTTGATACTCCAAGGTTACTATATCTTTGATACTCCAGGGGTTACTCTATCTTTGATACTCTAGGGTAACTATATCTTTGATACTCCAGGGGTTACTATATCTTTGATACTGCAGGGGTTACTATATCTTTGATACTCCAGGGGTTACTATACTATGTTACTCCAGGGATTACTACATCTTTGATACTCCAGGGTTACTATATCTTTGATACTCCAGGGGTAACTGTATCTTTGATACTCCAAGGTTACTATATCTTTGATACTCTAGGGGTTACTATATTTTTGATACTCCAGGGGTTACTATACTTTTGATACTCCAGGGTTACTATATCTTTGATACTCCAGGGGTTACTATATCTTTGATACTCCAGGGGTAACTATATCTTTGATACTCCAGGGGTTACTATATCTTTAGCACTCCAGGGTTACTATATCTTTGATACTCCAGGGGTTACTATATCTTTGATACTCCAAGGGTGACTACATCTTTGATACTCCAGGGGTTAACTATACCTTTGATATTCCAGGGGTTTCTATACTTTTGATATTCCAGGGTAACTATATCTTTGATACTCCAGGGGTTACTATATCTTTGATACTCCAGGGGTTACTATACTTTTGATACTTCAGGGGTTACTATATCTTTGCTACTCCAGAGGTTACTATATTTTTGATACTCCAGGGGTTACTATACCTTTGATACCCCAGGGGTTACTATATCTTTGATACTCCAGGGTTACTGTACCTTCTATACTCCAGGGTTACTATATCTTTGATACTCCAGGGGGTTACTATATCTTTGATACTCCAGGGTTACTATATCTTTGATACTCCAGGGGTTACTATACCTTTGATACTCCAGGGTTACTATATCTTTGATACATCAGGGGTTACTATATCTTTGATACTCCAGGGGTTACTATATCTTTGATACTCCAGGGTTACTATATCTTTGATACTCCAGGGGTTACTATATCTTTGATACATCAGGGGTTACTATATCTTTGATACTCCAGGGTTACTATATCTTTGATACTCCAGGGGTTACTATATCTTTGATACTCCAGGGTTACTATACCTTTGATACTCCAGGGGTTACTATATCTTTGATACTCCAGGGGTTACTATATCTTTGATACTCCAGGGTTACTATACCTTTGATACTCCAGGGGTACTATATCTTTGATACTCCAGGGTTACTATATCTTTGATACTCCAGGGGTTACTATATCTTTAATACTCCAGGGGTAACTATAATTACTGTCATGATATCCAGCCCTGCACTATGTCATATTAAAACAGGGCTGCATTGGCTGAGTAGTTCAGATTTCCCGACATGTTACTACAAGCGGTCTTTCTCTAGATGGCAAGTTTGAATCCCATCTCTAGGTACTGTGCCAGGTTTTCTTCCACTATCAAACTGGCACGTCGTAACATGAACCTGACTGTTAATAAGACGTAAAACTAAACAAAACCAAACCATATTGAAACTGAAGGTATTTAAGCAGAAAAAACCCTGACCAATCACAGGCTTACAAAGTCTTCTTTTGAAAATTAGTAGAGAGTGATATCCAACTTTATAGCCATACACTCAACAATAGTGTACTGTTATACAATTTTGTTGATATAATCAAAGGACCATACTACCTGTCTCATTTGTTGTTGCACAAACAGCCTTCAGTTGGTTATGACAACATCCAGGGGTGGATATTCCAACAGTGATAGTAACCCCTGGAGTATCGAGAATGATCACTGGTATACTTATCTCCACAAGTTTACCGTATTCGCCGTAATTAGTTCCCAGGGCGCTTAAATTATTTTAACAAAGGGGTTGTTTCTTAATAAACCGAAATGTAATTTGTGTGCGAAAAAAGTCAGCAATATCATTTTGTGTATGCATATACCTTTTATCCTTTGAGACTTATTATTATGTCGTGATTCACATGTAAAAGACTCACAAGTTCATGTAATATGGGATACAATGCTGATGTTAGAGGCATCACATGTTGTAAAACATTGGAAAGGGGGCGTCTATACAACTTCATCTGTTCTTCAGAAAAAAAGAGGGGCACTTATAGGGGGAGGGGCGCTAATTAATGGCGAATGCTGTATTAACCAATATTACTGATACTGTACTTGTTTCATCTAGCGGCGGAAAAACAAAAAGAGAAAGGCCAGACTCCTGAAGAGGCATATTCTATTGAAAGAATATGGACGTTTACAGATGATACGGCCATGGCTAGAAATGTTGCTAAATCACTGATTGAGAATAATGGACTGAATGCCACTGATATGGCTACAAGGTAAACTTTAACCAAATGATAATTTTAAACCTCGAACAATTGATTAAAGATGCTCCACTGCCGCCAGAGGGAAAACGATACACTGGAACAATAACTGATGTTATATTGTGCAAATCAATGTCAAATTAACACAAAAATACATATAAAATAATGTATTTTGCCTTTGGTGCATGCACAATCAGTGGTGTAAGTAACTTTTGTAACTGAAGAAAATTACTCAATCGTCAATGTTTTTGTTTGAGAAAAAATTCGTCGGCGATGGGGCATCTTTAAGGTATAGTGGGTTATATATAATGATATCAGTGATGAATGATGAAGATAATGATAACATTGATTATGATGATAATTAGGATGAAGAGTGTAATTTGATTTTGACTAATGGTACATGATTATGATGATGATGATAATAATTATGATGATCAATTATTTTGATTGATGATGATAACAATGTATTATTTTGATTGATGATGATGATAATGGTGATGATGATGATGATGATGATTAACGGTTTTGATTTTGATTGGTGAAGATGAATCTTTTGATGATGAATACCTTATTTGACCCAATAAGCGCGAAGGGATTTGAAAATAGTAGCAAATCAGGGGGCGCTAAATAGAACCAAATTTGGACTTGCCTTTCAATTTTCAATAGAAATCAGTAGGAAAACCAACAAAGCTTTCATATTTTCAGTCTGCCTTCATTTCAAAGTGAGTGAAATTGAAGTCTGAAAAAGCGGAGGAGTGCTTATAGGGATGTGGGCGCTTATTGGGTCGAATACGATAAGGATGATGAATGATTTTAATTGATGAAGATGATAATTGATCATTTACTGTTTAAGAGGATAAAAAAAGATACAACCAAACTCACAGCAATAATAAACTCTATAACATAATATAATTAGGTTTTCAGAGGAATACTTCAAGAACCCCTACCGTGGATATGGGGGGTCAGTAACAGCAGTTTTCAAAAAGCTACAAGAGACTGAATATAAGGACCCTTTTGGACCAGCCAAGCAACAATTTGAGGGGCAGGGTTCCTTTGGAAATGGAGGGGCCATGAGAATAGCACCAGCTAGTCTATTTGGATATAAGAACAACGATTTTCATAGACTACGGGTAAGTCAATGTGGTATGAAACTGCTGTTCACAGTTTGTTTTATCGCAATGTACTGATTGAAAGAGGTTAATTTGAGGTTCAGTTGAAATAAATTTGGTAGATTTTAAAATCATTTTTAGCTCACCTGGTCCGAAGGACCGAGGTGAGCTTATGGGATACCGCAGCGTCCGGCGTCCGTCGTCCGGCGTCCGTCGTCTGTCGTCCGTCGTCCGTCAACAATCGACTTCTTCTCCATAACCGATGGTCGGATTTCAACAAAATTTGACTGGTAGCATCCTTATGGGCTACTTACTGAAAATTGTACAAATGATGGGTATCCCATAAGCTCTGCCTGATATCCAGTGATTTCGAATCATAAATGATGCTGTTCTTATTGGTTAAATCACCTCTTGCGATACATGTATATTTAAGTTTAAAGGCCCACTACCTTTCCGGAGCAAAACATAAAGGTTTCTTAAAAAAACATTAATAACATCAGAAAATATATACCGATGGCCTAAGATGAGGTTACAACACCAAACATATGCAAGATTTCCTGCGTAATATATGATAACAGTGGAGAGTCATTTCGCCGTTTTGCCGTCTGGCGCAGAGATAGTCAACTACCGTGCGGTATTTAGGACGACGGCAGGAAACATAAAACGACCCGCGTTATGAAAATTAACATTTAATTTATCTTAATAAAATTGTTCAGAAGGTGATGATACGTGTAGTATTATCGGTAAGTTAATAACTTTTGTGACTCTACAAAATTATCGATCTCGTTTTTCATTCCCATTTTAAAAATTAAAAGCCGTTTCAGAAAGGTAGTGGCCCTTTAAACTGATAATAATTGTATCTTAAACAAAATTTTATTATCCTTCCAAAATAAGAATAGCATCTAGCACAGAAAAAAATGAGTTGTCATACTGGCTGTAACGTATGGTTACTATTCCAGTATGATACATAATATTGACTGGCTGTAAGGTAGGTCACATTGCTCCAGATCAAATGTATGGTAAGTCTATGTAGGTCACATTGCTCCAGATCAAATGTGTGGTAAGTCTTCTATGTAGGTCACATTGCTCCAGATCAAATGTGTTTTAAGTCTATGTAGGTCACATTGCTCCAGATCAAATGTATAGTTAGTCTATGTAGGTCACATTGCTCCAGATCAAATGTGTGGTAAGTCTATGTAGGTCACATAGCTCCAGATCAAATTTATGGTAAGTCTATGTAGGTCACATTGCTCCAGATCAAATGTACGGTTAGTCTATGTAGGTTACATTGCTCCAGATCAAATGTACAATAAGTCTATGTAGGTCACATTGCTCCAGATCAAATGTGTGGTAAGTCTATGTAGGTCACATTGCTCCAGATCAAACATTGCTCCAGATCAAATGTACAGTAAGTCTATGTAGGTCACATTGCTCCAGATCAAATGTATGGTAAGTCTATGTAGGTCAAATTGCTCCAGATCAAATATGTGGTAAGTCTATGTAGGACATATTGCTCCAGATCAAATGTATGGTAAGTCTATGTAGGTTACATTGCTCACGATCAAATGTGTGGTAAGTCAATGTAGGTCACATAGCTCCAGATCAAATGTATGGTAAGTCTATGTAGGTTACATTGCTTCAGATCAAATGTATGGTAAGTCTATGTAGGTCACATAGCTCCAGATCAAATGTATGGTAAGTCTATGTAGGTCACATTGCTCACGATCAAATGTATGGTAAGTCTATGCAGGTCACATTGCTCCAGATCAAATGTACAGTAAGTCTATGTATGTCACATTGCTTCGCTAACTCTATGAGTATCTGTAACGTAAGTTACATTGCTCTAGATATATTGTTTAGTGATCTGACTGGCTGTAACATTATAAGTTACATTGGTACATTAGTATATATGGATTATTATCTCAATAGGGGCCAAATTGATCTTGATTTTTTTTAGGAAATTGCATCATGAGAAACAGCTACAAAATTTACTTACAAGAAAAAGTTTACATCATAGATAATAGCTATACGAAGGGTGTTCCAAAATTATTGTTACTTTGGTGATTTTTCTTTGATAGAAGTAATTCTGATCATTTTACTTTGCCCTGTCCCTCGAAGTACTCCCCCTCTGCATTTATGCATCGTTTCAACCGATCGATCCACTTTTGGAAACAGTTTTCGTACTCTTGAATTGGTATACTCATAAGATACTGGTAAATGGCAGAGCCAAGGGGATTTCTTGATTTATATTTTGTTCCAGACAGGTGAAATTTTAGTTTGGAGAACAAGAAAAAGTCACAGGGGGCCAAGTCTGGTGATTATGCAGGGTGGGGGAGGACAGTGACCTTTTCTGCCTTCAAAAACTCCGTTACAATGCACGCCTTGTGTGCTGGCGCATTATCATGTAAGAGCCTGAAGTACTTCAAACCTGTCTGTGGGCGGCGGCGTTTGTAGACTTTCTTAAGTTTTCGAAGTACAACGTCTCTATAATACTTCGCTGTGACAGTTTTGCCTTATGGAACAGGGATTTGAATGATTGGACCCTTGTTATCAAAGAATATGACATACAAAACCTTCCTCACAGTGCGTATTCTTTTAGCAATGCTAGGGCGCCTGGCGTTTTTGTTTGCCCAGATTCGATAAGAGCATTTTCTTTTGGGTTCGAAAAAATACACCCATGTTTCATCACCTGTGACCAAATTATCAAAAGCCTTTTTGCTGTATTTTGGTATTTCTTCAATAAGGATTTGGCCTTGTCAACCCGGGACCTCTTTTGGTTGTCAGTTAGTAAATGAGGTATCCACCTGGCATTGATCTTGCCCAGCTTAAGATGTTTCTTTAAAATGCAATGAATACGTGCTAAAGACAAGCCTGTCATTTTAGCTAACTGCCGGACAGTGTACCTTGAATCTTTTTCAAGGATTTGCCAAATTAGTTCAATGTTATGCTTTGTTGTTGTTGTTGCAGGGCGACCTGTGTGGGCAGCAATTTTAAGCTGCTGGTGTCCCGACTTAAAATCGAGCAACCCACCTACAAATAGTCATATATGACATTTGACCCTTCCCATATATCTCACACACCTCACGATGAATATTCACCGGCTTTAAGCCAAGTAGAGACCTACCGTTGATATAGGCCCTAATTTCAGTTACGTTTTCAAGTCTCTTGCCAACCATATTTGTATAGAGTGTAACGAGTGCGCTACAAAACAATGTACACAGCACCAAGGTCAGTGTAATTTTGAGTGAGATATTTACCTATACCACGCTTCAGATATCACGCTATCGCCATGAGGTAGTTTTAAGCTCATTTAGCACGATTTCCATGAGATATTGTGCAAGTAACATTAATTTCGGAACATCCCTCGTAGAAATTGGGTTGTTTGTCTGTCTGTTTGTCTATAGACACAACATTCTCCGGTGAACTCCTCCTTAACTACTTGACATTGATAAAATTTATTACACAGAACCCTGATAAAAAGAGTAGTTCAGTAGACTCTGTAGGGTTCTAAAATGTCCCCTGTTATTACTAAATTTGTGCAGCGGGGGTATTAGTCGTCCACTCTGGCGACCTTATCATGGAATTGTATATTGTTTCTTTTGTTTCTCTTTGTATTGTAAGGACCTTGTGACGAATATCACCAGCATCACACATTCCCACTATCAGGCAATTCAAGGCGCCGTGCTCCAGGCTTGTGCCATTGACCTTGCACTTAGGGTTGAAGGACACGTCGATACAGACAATTTTCTAGACAACCTCACAAAACAAATGAAAACTATGGAAATAGAAACTGAAAGGATTACCAGAGAGAACAACGAAACGAAAGCCAAGGACCACGGAGAAGCAAAGTAAACAAGCTGTTAACCAGATCATTTTCATGTCAATTCAATTTCACATTTTCGTACCAAACAATATTTTCTTGTCAATTAATTTTCATAATTTACAGGAAAAATACTCAAATGCATTTCTAGTTTAATCTTTTTTGCAAAATCTAATTATCTGCGAAATACATAAGTTTAGATTGGTTTGCAAGGTTCTGTGAAGTATTCAGAGTTGATTCCCTTTATTTACTAGTTACTGGAATTTGTCTGGGGCCTAGGGAAATCCATGTGCATTTTCTGAAGAAAATGTAGACTTGGGTGATAGGAATATCTTGAAGCCAATGATATAAATAATACTGAAGAATAGTAGCTTTAAATTATAAACTTTTCTTTTATACTCTTCACTTTAACTTTTTCAATTAAAAAAATCCTTTTTGAAATATTATAAACCCTTGGGACCTTGTCTTAGGTGAACTATTCTTTGTCATTGTCCATCGCCTGTCATATATTCGTAAACAATTTACTTTTTTGACATCTTCTCCAAATTTACTGAAGCAAATTCAATGATGTTTTGCATAAACTTTCTAAGACATAAGACATCAGATTTGTGTATTATATGGTCCCCACCCCCAAGGAAACTATGGGAGGGGTAAAATTAACTAAAATAATCTTCTCCACTCACAGATGTAATAGCACCAAATACTTTTCATTGGATGAAAGGTCTTAAGGCCACCTACAGAACTTGTAAATTTCATGGTTCTGGGGTGTCAGATTTTCCCCTGAAGAGGGGCTCACATTAATTTTACTATAGTTTATATAGGGAAAATACATGAATGAGTATTGTTTACTCAATTTTAATATGAAATAATTAAATATTCTATATAATTATTAGCTGAAGATATAGCATTTTAACATCATATCCATATATATCCTGTGTGACCTTCAGTGGCAAGGGGGTTTGGACCAAAAGGGATCCAAATATCAAACTTTCTTGATTCTCAGATGTAATGAAATCAAATACTGTTCATAGATTAAAAGCTCAAATTGATAAAATCACTGATGCACTTCCAAGAGCTTAATGGGCCAATATATAGTGTTTATATGTCTTTGTTTCATTTTGTATCCAAACTTGGGTGACCGTTAAGGCCAATTGGCCTCTTTTTTTATTGTTCTTTTAAGGAGTTGGTTTAGTGATAACCATATCCAGTAGTTTCCATTGATTTTCTAAGATTCCTTCAATATTTATTCAATACCTGAAAGTCAAGAGATGTAAAGTATTTGTATTCGTTATTTTCATAAATTTTCCAGTTATTTGTGTCGATTGTATTTTAATATCTTTTGTCTTTTATGAATGCACCACTTGTTTTGTTTTTGTTGCTCTTAACTATTTCACCCCAAATTGCACATTTAGACTGTTCTCATTAAAAAACTGGAACAGTCCATTATGAATTTTCAGGTGTGAATGAGATATTTTTATTTTATTATCCAGTAGCACTGCATCAGAGCACCCATACTGTGACAAGCTGGAAACAATCAGGAAGTTTTTAAAACAGGATGTTCCTCCTACAGCGGATGAAATAAATGAAGAATTAGGTATTCAGATGACTCATACGCTAATTAATTATGCGTATCTACCAATTCTTTACCTCTTACCATATTAGAATTTTATCAGTTCATAGAGAAGTGCTGAGTTTAGGGTTATAGAGATTAAAATGTTTTTAGCCCACCATCATCAGATGGTGGGCTATTCAAATCGCTTTTTGTCCGTGGTCCTTCGTCCGTCCTTCTGTCCCTCCGTCAGTCTGTCCGTTAACAATTCTTGTTATCGCTATTTCTCAGAATGTACTGAAGGGATCTGTCTCACATTTCATATGTAGGTTCCCCTATGGCCCTAGTTGTGCATATTGCATTTTGGGACCAATCGGTCAACAAGATGGCCGCCAGGCAGCCATCTTGGATTTTGATAGTTAAAGTTTGTTATCGCTATTTCTCAGAAAGTACTGAAGGGATCTGTCTCACATTTCATATGTAGGTTCCCCTAGGGCTCTAGTTGTGCATAATGCGTTTTTGGATCGATCGGTCAACAATATGGCCGCCAGGCAGCCATCTTGGATTTTGATAGTTAAAGATTGTTATCGCTATTTCTCAGAAAGTATTGAATGAATCTGTCTCAAATTTCATATATAGGTTCCCCTAGGGCCCTAGATGTGCATATTTCGATTTGGGACCGATCGATTAACAAGATGGCCGCCAAGGAGCCGTCTTGGGTTTTGATAGTTGTAGTTTGTTACTGCTATTTCTCAGAAGGTACTGATGCGATCTGTCTCAAATTTTATATGAAGTATGTTTCTCAAGTTTCATATATAGTAGGTAGTAAAAGTTTGAAAAGCAGAGAAAAGATCCCTCTTTCCATTGTCAGACATAAATCATTCTTTGGTGGGCGCCAAGATCCCTCTGGGATCTCTTGTTATTTATAGCAAGCTTCGTCCCTTGGTTGATTAAAGTTTGAATGACAGTTTCTTTTATCATGTTAGAGTTATATCTCTTGGTCCCTAGACTACCTACTACATACTATGTACCTTTACCAAATTAAACTGCTGTGAAAGTTCTTTTTTTTGTATGAGGAATATCTATGTATGAACTGAAGCCACTGTATGCTGTATTTACAATTATCTATATGTACAAGAAATAGGGCATTTTATCAGCGAAAAAAAAAAATCTTTATTTCTATAACCTGATAACCTTGTACATACTGGTACATAAATTGGAACTAAATTTTGCAGAAAACAACTGAAAATTAACATATTATATTCTCTAATATTCAATGACTCACTCATAATCTCACTCTTCAAGCCTCTAAAGATTATTAAACACAAGATTACTGGATAATTCTTTATCTTCTCCCTTGGATAAATCTTTATTATCTCCCTTATATAATTATTTGTTACCTCCCATGGACTATTCTTCATGACCTCCCTTGGATAATTCTCTATTATCTCCCTTATATAATTATTTGATATCTGCCTGGGATATTTTTTATTGTCTTTCTTGGATAATTCTTCAATGTCTTCCTTGGATAATTCTTTATGACCTCCCTTAGATAATTCTGTATTATCTCCCTTGGATAATTCTTTATGACCTCCCTTAGATAATTATGTATTGTCTCCCTTGGATAATTCTTTATGACCTCCCTTAGAGAATTCTGTATTATCTCCCTAGGATAATTCTTTATGACCTACCTTAGATAATTCTGTATTGTCTCCTTTGGATAATTCCTTATGACCTCCCTTAGATAATTTTGTATTATCTCCCTTAGATAATTCTTCATGACCTCCCATAGATAATTCTGTAATTTCTCCCTTGGATAATTCTTTATGACCTCCCTTGGATAATTCATTATTACACCCCTTATGCAATGTATGATTGTTTGTTATCTGCTTGGGATATTTTTTTTATTGTCTTTCTTGGATAATTCTTCAATGTCTTCCTTGGATAGTTCGTTATTACATCCCTTAGATAGTTCTTTATTACATCCCTTAGATAATTCTTTATTGCCTCCCTTGGATAATTCTTTATTACCTCCCTTAGATAATTCTTGATTGACTTAGGATAACTCTTTATTATCTCCCTTGGATAATTATGTATTGCCTCCCTTGGATGAGTATTTATTGTCTCTCTTGAATAATTTTTCATTTTCTCCCAACCTTGTAGGAACTGAGATATCAGCCTTGGAGTCGGTTCCTGCTGCAATTTTTGCCTTTCTTTATTCAACAAAAGAAATTCCAGATTTAGAGGTAACTTATTAAAACAATCTTAAATGAAGACATTACTCTAAAAATGAATTTCAAAGACTTAAAATGCTGTCATGCACATTAAGTTGGTCAATCTCACATATGAGGTCATTATTAGCAGGGAAGTGTAACAGTCTCTTGAGAAGTCACAAAAAGGAGGAGTAGAACAAATATGCTCATTGCGTTAACTTATTTACCCCTGAAGACAGCTTTGAACCCTTGTAACTCAAAGGCTGGAATAGTTCATTATGAACTTTCAGGGGTGAATGAGTTGAAAGTGGATCATTGTATATGTGATTTTTGAAATTTTGTCTTCTCATACTCCTTTGTATAGAAGTAAGATGTTCTTTTGTACGATGTTAGAACAGGAACCTGTTTGAGAAGACCGTGATGTTCGCCACATCCCTGGGTGGTGACTCGGACACGATTGCCACAATGGCTGGTGCTATAGCGGGAGCATGTTACGGAGAGGATCAGCTGCCTGAACACTGGATGTTAGGCTGTGAGGGCGTTAAAGATGCCTTGGAGTATGCAGATCAGCTCTACAAACTCTCACAACTACCAAACACGGACTCAATAGAATAACAGCAAGGTCATAAAAACAAAGTTCAAGGTCACATGTTATTTATGATTCAAGGTGGCAGGTACACATTTGAATACTACAAAGATAAGATTTAAAGGTTACTAGAAAATCCTTTAGATCAGATAGAAGAATGCTTTTACTAGAATGTAATGACCAGTCCTTTCCTTACAGGATTTGTGAATGAAGGAGAGCCTAGAGGCACTGTAAAGGCTAAGCATTATTATATTCTTTTTTCTTCGAATGATGTAAAAGAATTGGGTCATTAATTAAGACCTTCTGGCTGCAAGATCATAAAACAGTGTAAGACAGACAAAAACTTTTAAATCTAAGACAAGTTCTTGATCCTGATATTATATATGTGACTGCATTAGGAATGAAATTCATCAATTATTGATTAAAGGTCAACCAATTAGTGTCTCAAGGTCAATAAATCAGTCATTTATTACGAACATTTCCATGACTTGCAGTCAGCATTACTGTAATTCATGAGTGCAATAATTCAGTGATTGAAAGCAAACTTGCTCAGTGTTTCAAGGTCAATTATATTGTGTGACTTAAGGTCAACCATACAATATAAATCCCTCTGTAACTCAAGGTCAGTGTTGTGATCAAAGAAAGTAAACTATGATGTTATTGGTCGACTGTCAATGTACCAAAAGTACTTGGGGATTATAAAACTGGGGATATCAATTCAGGTACTCAGTGACTATTGGTAAAAAAGTGACTAAAATTCAGTAATTCAGTGACCCACTTCATCACTGGTGGTTAACCTCTGAGTGGCTAAAATTCAAGGTCAATTGTTTATACTTCCATGCATAAACACAAATTTAGAATGCCAGAAAATGATAGACAAAGAAAACCTCCAAGATACAGAGTTATTTTGGCCAACTGAGAAACATATTTTGCAACTGGAACACTAAGAGAGTCTTTAAGTAGAATGAATTTAAAATATTAAGTTTAATTTAAGGATTAAACTCAATACCTTCATTTTGTTGAACGGTGAAAATATAAATGGACATTTTCATAAGCAATAAATTATATTTTTATATATGTTTTTATCTCATGTTATTTTTACAAAACTTGTTACATTGATTATAGGGATTATATGCTGATTGGATATATAAAGGCAGAAATAAGTTTGGGAGAAAGGATTATATATGATTTGGCCCTTATTGGCCCCCAAATTCATCAAATTTTCAACAAAGTGTTTCGAAATTTAGCTATTGTATCTTAAGTATCTAGTACATTCCTGTTTTATTTAAGATTGTAGTTATCTATCATTACTGCATTAGTTGCCATGGTAACCATTCAAAATATGCATAAATTATGCGAATGCGGAAATTGATCCTTTTTTTGCCAATTTTTGTGTCGCCAGCAACGCAAGGACAACATATAGGTATCGCTGTGTTGGCGACGTCCAGGAAAAGGCTTCCATGTGATAACTTTAGTATTTGTTGTCCGATTTAGTATATTGTTTTTTATCAATGAGATCTCGATGGGTTTGATATTGCTTAAAATCTGTCAATATTTGCAAGAGTTACGGGACTTTAAAATCGTCAAAACAGATAAATCCATGGTTTCCGCTTGGTAATTTTAGTATTTATTGTCCGATTTCAACCAAATTTGGTACATGTATATTGCTTTATATCAATGAGATCTCGGGTTTGATACTGGTCAAAATCCATTGTATTTGCAAGAGTTACGGAACTTAAAAATCGTCAAAACAGATAATTTCTTGGTTTCAGTGCGATAACTTGAATATTTATTATCCGATTTTAACAAAAATTTATATATTGCTTCATATCAATGAGACCTAGGATGGGTTTGATACTGTTCAAAACCCGTCAATATTTGCAAGAGTTTCGAAACTTTAAAATTGTGATAATTATTAACGATAATTTCAAATGTAAATATTGTTACTATTTTTGTGATGTTTTAAACTGCTGTGCAGGCGACACATCTACTTCCGTGGAATTCTTGTTTGGTAGTTTTTCTCTAAGGAACATTATAGAGCGTAACCTTGAACAAATTTAATATTTACTGAAAATACGTAGGCACTTAAAGTGAACAGTCGGGCAAGGATGGCTAAAGTCGGTAAAAATGGTGTGAATGTATCCAGTATAATTTCTTATGAAATAGAAAAATAAAATCTCTCGCCAAAATCTGTCTCCGTGCGAAGAAATTAATTGAAAGTATAGGAATCCTAAAACGTCCTCCCGGCTGACTATGTCCGTGGTTACATTTACACGCAGCCTCGCTTTCAATGCTTTCAACTTTCCTTTACTTTAATGGTCAGAACTGGGAAATGTAAGCAGAACTTGGCCGTCATATTAACATGAGAGAACTTTTGGAAGGCCAATGAACGCATTTAGACTGGTTTTCTTTGCCCGACTATTCACTTTAAGATTCATCTTTAGGAGAAATATAAAGTTTGTTCAGGTATGTGCTCTATGATTCTTAGATGAAAAACTAATAGGCGAAAAAAGACCTTTTTACATTAGCTTGATATATTTTGGATGATTACCATGGCAATTACAACTACAAAGATACATAAACATCATACTAATTGTACCAGGGATGTACTAGATTTTGGAAATTCAACAATTTAATCACTAAATATCAGGTTTCAAAATTTGACAGAATTGGGGAATGCAGGTAATTTGTCTCATACATTTAGTATTTGTAATACATATAAAAAACTTATATAGTGTTGCTAAAAAGAACGTTTAGATCTATCTCGAAAAAATATATGTACACATGCAAATTGCGAAATTAAATACTCCCAAATATATCCATGTTTAAATTTAAGCATTTATGTGAACGTCCCTGAAAATATTCAGATTTTGAACGGATAATGGCCACGATATCTCGTCACATACTAAAGTACAAAAATAATATGGAACTAGACAACTGCAATAATTAATGGTCATGACTTCAACCGAATCAGAACGAATCCTGGTGCAACTTTATGTGACGGGACGGACGTAAATAACTAGGAACCATCTTATTTCATGGATAAAACATACTAAAATGTCTTAAAATACATCAGAATGTGAGTGCTGTTTGGGTTTGGTGAGAGTTTGGTCAACGCCTTAATCCGAGAAATTTTGGACAAGATGATTAACAATCAAAATGGTATCGTAGAAACGTACCTGTGAATATGCGACAGGACTGAAGCACCTCGAGTGCTCGGCGCCGAGGAGTAATTGAACTATGACACTTTCACTTGAAGCTGCATCTAAGAGAACCTCTATAACCATGTCGATGTATCTATGGCAAGCCGTTTTGATATTTAATACATAATAGCTTAAGACTTATTTTAACTTTAAGTGTAAAAATATATCGATCGCACTTCCATCGAAATTGTGATCATGCAAAAAAATGAAGTCAACCGTGAAATCGCCTTTTGACTAGTCCAATATTATACTTATACTTATATAAGTTACGAACACCTGTGGTCCAATATACTCATTCAAAGAAAACACTCCATACATAACAGCCAATCACAGTCACAGTTGCTGCTGTGCGTGTGATGACAAGCTACAATTAATCACAACCAATCAGAAAAGTTTTTTAACTTACGCTGAACAGTTTTTTTAGCTCACCTGGTCCGAAGGACCAAGGTGAGCTTATGCCATACTGTGGCGTCCGTCGTCCGTCGTCCGTCCGTCCATCAACAATCGACTTCTTCTCCTTAACCGCTGGTCGGATTTCAACAAAATTTGACTGGTAGCATTATTATGGACTACTTACTGAAAATTGTACAAATGATAGGGCTGACCCCACAGGGGCCTGAGGGGCAGGGCCAAAAAGGGTCAATTAGGCTATTTCCATTTAAACGACTTCTTCTCTGAAACTAAGCATGGGATAGCACCCAAAATGCAATGGTAGCATCCTTATAGGGTGGAGATTCAAAATTGTACAAATGATGGGGCTGACCCCCTGGGGGCCTGGATTTGGGGCCAAAAGGGGTCAATTTGGCTATTTCCATTTAAACAACTTCTTCTCTGAAACTAAGCATGGGATAGCACCCAAAATGCAATGGTAGCATCCTTATAGGGTGGGGATTCAAAATTGTACAAATGATGGGCTGACCCCCTGGGGGCCTGAGGAGCGGGGTCAAAAGGGGTCAATTTGGCTTTTCCATATAAACGACTTCTTCTCTGAAAATAAGCATGGGAAAGCACCCAAAATGCAATGGTAGCATCCTCATAGGGTGCAAATAATGGGACTGACCCCCTGGGAGCCTGAGGGGCGGGGTCAAAAGGGGTCAATTTGGCTTTTCCATATAAACAACTTCTCTGAAACTAAGCAAGAGATAGCACTCATGATGCAATTGTAGCATCGTTATAGGGTTGGGATTCAAAATTGTACAAATGATGGGGCTGACCCCGTAGGGGCCTGAGGGGCGAGGTCAAAAGGGGTCAATTTGGCTATTTCTATATAAATGACTTCTTCTCTGCAACTAAGCATGGGATATATATATATAGCACCCATAATGCAATGGTAACATCCTTATAGGTTGAAGATTCAAAATTGTGCAAATGATATTGCTGACCCCTCATGGGCCTGAGGGGTGGGGTCAAAAATGGTCAATATGACTATTTCCGTGTAAACGACTTCTTCTCTGTAACTAATCATGGGATTACGCTCATAATGCAATGGTAGCATCCTGATAAGGTGGGGATTCAAAATTGTGCAAATGATGGGGCCGATCCTTCGGGGGCCTGAGGGATGGGGTCAAAAAGGGTCAATTTGGCTATTTCCATATAAACAACTTTTTCTCTGCAACTAAATATGGCATTACGCTCATAATGCTATCGTAGCATCCTTTTAGGGTGAGGATTCAAAATTGTACAAATGATAGGACTTATCCCCCCCCCTCTCCCCCCGGGGGCTGAGGGGTGGGGTCAAAAGGGATTAATTTGCCTGTTTCCATTTAAACGACTTCTTCTCTGCAACTAAGCATGGGAGAGCACTCATAATGCAATGGTAGCATCCTTATAGGGTGGGGATTCAAAATTGTACAAATGATGGGACTGATCCCCCCCGGGGGCTGAGGGGCGGGGTTGAAAGGGAGCATATAGGGCTGACTCCCTGGGGCCTTAGACGCGGGGCCAAAAAGGTCAATTAGGCTACTATTTTCATATAAATTACTTCCTCTCTGAACCTTTGTATTGGATAGCATATTTGTATGGTATCTAAAGCATCATTATATGGTTGTGTTTCAAAATTAAACAAATTTTGGAGTCAATTTTACTAATTTTTCTAATTGTCAGAGTCTTTAAACCAGTGATAATAACAAAAAAAAAACCAACCAGGTGAGCGATACAGGCCCTCTGGGCCTCTTGTTTAACTTAAGCTGAAAAGTTTTTTTTAACTTAAGAAGAAAAGTTTTTTTAACTTAAGCTGAAAAGTTTTTTTTTACTTAAGTAGAAAAGTTTTTTTAACTTAAGCTGAAAAGCTTTTTAGGTCACCTGAAACGAAGTCTCAAGTGACCTACATATGTATTCTAATCGCCATTTGTCCGTCGTTGTGCGTCGTCCGTCGTACTTCTTCTCCAAAACTGCTGAAGCAATTTCAATGAAATTTTGCACAAACCTTCTAAGGCATAAGGCCAGTCAAAATTGTGAATTATATGGTCCCCACCCCCCAGGGAGCTATGGGAGGGGCCAAAAGGGGTTTAATTGACTAAAATTTCAAAAATCTTCTTCTCCACTCACAGATGTGATGGAATTAAATACTCTTCATAGATAGAAAGGTCCTATGGTCCTTTACAAAAGTTGTGAATTATATGACCCTGGGGTCTCACTTTTCCCAATTTTCGTAGGAAATTAGTCAGACTTGATTAGAATTATTTGCCTAAGATATAGCATTTTAACATCCATATCCGTCCTCGATGATCCCCTGGGGACCAGAGGGGCAGGACCAAACAGGGTCAAAATGATTAAAATTTAAAAAAATACCTCTAAGTTCACAGGTTTGATGGAAACAAATACTCTTCATAGTCTAAAAAGTCAAATTTTTAAATCATAGTGTTTATATTTATATGTCTTTAATTTGTTTCATTATTTGTTTCTCTCAGGTGACCCTTAAGGCCCATGGGCCTCTTGTTTTAGCTTAAGTTGAATAAGGTTTATTTACATTATCACTTTTTTCAGCTGAAGTCAAAAAGATTTCAACTTAAGTCAAAAAATTTTTTTGACTTCAGTGAAAAAAAGTGATAATGCAAAAAAAAACATGTTTTAATTAGGGATTTCCATTGAGGATGGAAATCCCTATTGTTATTGTTCTGTTTTTTCTTCTTATTCTTATTTTTCTTTTTTTTTTCTTATTTCCACAAATCTTGTTAGCAGGATATCTCAGGAACGGAATAAGGTACGACGCTCAACTTTGGACATGTTATGAATGTACATAAGATCTGGAAATGTACGTTCGATTTTTTACAAAAATGTTCAAGGTCAAGGTCACAGACGTAAAAAACAATTTTTTGGAACGAAGTTTAAACGCTCATAACTTCATTACCGTACGCTGTACATCGTTCACGTTTTGTTATTCAGACAGATCGTGACATTGCGCGTGCTTTTCCCATGCCATGTTATCAGAGATTATGTCAAGGTCAAGAGTTCGCTACGGGGTCAAACAAAGGTCAAAAACGAAATTTACCACAGAAAAAATTTGAAAGTTGAATATGAAAGGTCATGCCCTCAGAAATATATAATGACAAGTTTTAAGGTCATGAGATCCAAAATGGCGGAGATATAGGCCTTTGAAAAAAGGCTATTTTGGCGTTTTCCCGCCAAAAATTTTAAAGGTTTCAGCGCCTTTAATACTTAACATACATGCTTGAATTTTTGTATAGATATAGCATGGACGAATGTCTACAGAACTTATTCCTTTTTATTGACCTTGACATTCATTCAAGGTCACAGGATTCAAAAAGCTTTAAATCTTTAAACGACTTCTTCTTTATAAATAAGAGGTGTAGAGCGCTGAAATTTGGACACGTTATGTACGTACATGAGTGCTTGAAATGTGCGCTCGATTTTGGAGGATAACGTTCAAGGTCAAGGTCACAGACGTAAAAAACTGCTTTTTTCGAACGAACTTTAAACGCTCATAATTTCATAACCGTACGCTACACAACATGTGCGTTTCATTCTCCATGTAGATCACGATAATTCACGTTTTTTTCTCATTACTTGTTATCAGAAATTATGTCAAGGTCACGAGTTCACTAGGGGGTCAAATGAGGTCAAACAAAGGTCAAAAATGAACTTTACCATAGAAATGTTTCGAAGGGCGCATATGAAAGAGCATGTTCTCAGGCACATAAAATGACTAAATTCAAGGTCATATGATCCAAAATGGCGGAGATATAGGACATCAAAAATCGAAATTTTAGTTTTTATTTGCCCCTGCCCGAGCCGTTTCAGCGCCTTAATACCTGTATGTACGGTGTTGATTTTTCATACCGCTGTTGTATGAACTTTTGTCTTCAAAAGTTATGGGTTTTAAAGGGATTATATAGAAAAATGGCGGAAATATAGCTCTCCAAATATGGCAATTTGTTCCATTTCCTTATTTTTCAACGTAATTTGTGTGCTCGTAGCGCCTTCATAATTTAATGTAGGGTGTTGATTTTTTGTAAATGTAGACTTTAACATATTATCTGTATCGGGTTTCAATTTCAAAGACAAAGCACCGAAAATGGCGGAAATGTAGCCCTCCGAATATGGCGTTTCGTTCATTTTTTTTAGTAAATTTTACCGTTATTTATGAATTTTCAAAGAAAATTGTTTTGAATTAGATGTGAAAGAGCATGCTCTAAGACACATAAAATGACCAATTTCAAGGTCATAAGATTCAAAATGGCGGAGATATTGGACATCAAAAATCGAAATTTTAGTTTATATTTGTCCCTGCGCGAGACGTTTCAGCGCCTTTAAACCTGTATGTATGTAGTAGGGTCATATTTTATGTGAATTTATGTAATAAATAAAAGTGGTATAAAAGTGTATTTGAAAGATGTTTCAATATTTGCAAATATATATAATTTGCAGTGAATAATAATATTAGTATGTATCTATGCCGTGCCGTGTTTTACTCGCGTGCGTAATATATCGTATATATTCGCGAGCGCTGCGTTTGTCTATATGTGTATGTACGTATATGTTTGTGTACCCGTTAGTAGTGTTCACTGACGGACTTTTATGACGGACAGGACATGTGACTGTTACGGACATTGACGAAGTTGTTTGATTCGTCAGTGTGGTCAGTTTAACGTATTTGATATATATCTTTTTTGTATTTCGGGATATTTGAATTTCGTCCCTGTGCTTGGTTGGACGTTTCGTTTGCCCGGTCGAGAAATTCATTAATTTTGGTAAGTCTTGCTTTTCGGTTGTTCTAGTATTTGTTCTTTATCTTGGTTAATACATTATTCTATTTTCCCAGTATGAAAATGGTTTGAATGTGATTATTATAATTTAGATATTTTTAAAATATGAAATATATACGGATAAACATGTATTGGATACATGTGATCCGATTATTGTAATTGTAAAGTGAGTAAAATGTCTAAGTTATATATTTCTGAAATGAAGTAAGAATTGTGTGTTCTTTTATATTGTAGTTCAATCTGTTGTGATTGCATGGTCGTACTCATGACGTACGGAGCTAGTATACTTTGTAGTGCATGAATACATCAATTACATTGATACACCATACGTGTTGTAAGTGTGTGTTTTTACTTTCATATATCATATCTATTTTTGCAATAATACGTTATCGGTATTGTGTGAAATGTAAAGTTTGTCTTTGAAAGTTATTCGCGTGATTCGGTGTTGAATGAATGATATATGATTTGAGAGTTGAATATTCTAATTGTGTTTTATTATATTTACAGAATGTTTTTAAAATGGAATAAACATACATCATAAAGGAATCTGAACCCAGCGGGTTTGTCATTTATTGAACAAATTCCACCCGCTACATGTACAATGTTGATTTTTCATACCTATGTTGTATAAACTTTTGTCTTCAAAAGTTATGGATTTTAAAGGGGTTTTATAGAAAAATGGCGGAAATATAGCTCTTCAAATATGTCAGTTTGTTCGTAATTTGTTGAGATCGTAGAGCCTTTATCATTTAATTTAGGGTGTTGATTTTATGTGAATGTAGACATTGGCATATTGCCTGTTCAGGGTTATAATTTCAAAATCACGAATTAGAAAATGGCCGAAATATAGCCCTATGAATATGGCGTTTCGTTCACTTTTTTAACGTAAATTTTACCGTAATTTAAGAAATTTCAAAGAGAAAGGCTTTGAATCGAATGTGAAAGGGCACGCTCTCAGACACATATATTGACCAATTTCAATGTCATATGATTCAAAATGGCGGAGGTATTTTGTACATTAGTTGAGATTACATGATGTCACCAAAGGGAGATAATCCTCTAATACTAAAACTCGTACGAGTTATTCCGCATTGGTCCAAGATCTTTATAAGAAATGGAGAATTTTTGCACTTTAAAAAAACCTGAAATTCTAATGTGTTTACCTATTCATTATCAAAATTGATATTTTGAACCTAAATCTCAATCGGAATTTCCAAATTCATATCACAGTTATCAAGGAATAATTACCTGTCAGAAAACATTTTTAATTATGAAATTCATAATAAGCCAGCCAATCAGCAGCCGGGTTAAAATTTTGTCCTGGGCTTAACCGATATACACACGGGCCGTTTCGAAGGTCTTTTTTCATTTAGTTTTGAATACTTTTCGGGATGTTTTAAGTTCTACATGTACACGTATATATGAACAATGTACACGTGTTTGCGTAAATACACGTACATGTGTAGCTACACTGCATACATGGGAGGCCGTCCTTACGTGACCCTAGCTGTTAATAGGACGTACATTTGAACAAACAAACAACAAAAGTAATGCACAAACCCAATAACTGACAGGTTTAAAAACCTTTTATGTGTGTGGCAGAGCCGTCACCTGTGACACCGGATGTTCAAACACAACCGGTGCTATTTTGGGAAGATACCCGGCCGTTTTGAGATCACAGAACCAAATAAATTCCCATAGAGGACCGTGTTAACGTTTGCTACGTATTCAGGTTAAATGAAGTTATCAAAATTCTTTACAAATTTTAAATCTACATGTATTGCCCGACCCACACATTAACTATGAACTGATGTACCTTGAATATATCCAATCAGCAGGCTCCGATATATTCACCTCTCTATGAAATCTTCTGCCCAAAGGGGGATTCCTCTAAATCTGTTTTTCGGTGGGACCAGACTACTTTCGTAAGAAACGCTTTCTGATTAAAACTGAGTGAGATCGTCCGTTCGTTCAAGCAATCGTCTGTTCGCTAACATTACTTATATCATTACATAGGTGGAAATCCCGTGTTTTGATCGCGATCAAATCTAGTAATTTAAGTTGAAATCATTTTAGCTTAAGCTAAATTTTTTTAACTTAAGCTAAATAACTTTTTAATTTAAGCTATTATGTATTAAACATCAAAACGGCTTGCCATATGTATCAACGTGGTAGCGACTGGATTGGTGACATATTCCCATCTACATAAAGGACTGATTTATGCAGCTGAGAGTTGTATGGCCTCCAATCGATAGACTGTCTTCCGAGGAAAACAGCGGATTAGGTTCCATATTCAATAAAAAGGGCAACACCTCTTGCGACCTCCGTCCTGTCCGTTTTATCCATGTCCACGGTTGTAAATAGGAAGCCGAGGCGAGTCCTCTTCTGAAGAGTCCTGGAATTGCTGGTAATTTGCTTCACATTAAGTTTTAAAACATTTAGAATTAGTAAAGATGTTCCACCATGACAAATGATTTTTTTTTTCGTTATCAAAAACAGGAACAGACGAATTAGTATTTTTCTTCAGTTACAAAAGTTACTTACTTTACACCATTACCACCATTGAAAAGTTTGAGCTTCTAATTTTACTCCAAGACAAAAATATGAAAAATAATTAATTGCATCACAAAAACATTCTGTGGCATTATGTCTTATATGGAATGAATTATTGATTGCGTATGCACCAAAAGCAAAATAAGTTATCTCATAACATTTTTTGTGTTAATTAGACAATTATACACGATTAAACACCAATTATTGTTCAATTGATGAGTATCGTTTTACTCTGTCGGCGGTGGAGCATCTTTATACAGATCCAAGAATTGCTTAAGTAGGATGGTCCCTCCTACCAATTGAAAGTTCATTCAAGCATCCCCTCATACATCCGAACGCCTCGGTTGTGTCCCGCTTGGCAATGACCAGTAAATCAGTTGTTCGGCCCTATCTGTCGTTAACCGCCTCAGAGCAGCATTATTAGCCATAACGAAAAGACGGGTAGGCTATGTACTAGTTGCTCCTTATTAATCTGGAGATTGAAAGTTCAGAACCTGGTGTGTTGGAAATTTGTGTCATGTCCCTGTGATCAGTACTTGTTTGATTGCTGGTAACTTAAAATGATGATGAATTGACAGGAATGAATCAGTGATTGTGATAGGCTATAGCAGATGAATATGAGAATTAAACATCAATTAGTTCTGGATATTATACAATTATCGACCTATTTTCAGGTGGATACGATGAGTTAAAACATAGTTGTGATGTCATCTATTGTTGTTTCAGTACTTTATCTCCCAGATTCTCGGACCATTACCTATAACTTCCTATATGTTACCCTTAACTGTACTGTCACTTATAAGACAGTAAAAGGTAGCATATGGGAGAGTTACACAATACGGTTGAGTATATCTCTCGTCCCATAATTATTCCATTATTTTTTAATCCGAATTACGAAAAAATACCATAAAATGAATATGAAGATAATTTAATCCTCTATTGACGCAGAATTAAACACATCCACAGAATTTCTGTATATATCCCAGATAGAGTTTTCCTCCTTATTATGAATTCACCATTTAACACTTATCTACAGCATTAACATCAATTTTCGCTTTCTGAAACCTTGTTGTTTTTGTACACCATTTTCATTTTGAATTTCAAAATCATCTACACTGTAGTTTTACACTTATTTTGGTGTTGTTTCAACAATATTTCAGAATTTCACCAAAATCCAATTGGCTTGTTGAATGAAATTGCACATGGTATAAATAAATCCAAAATTGTTCCTTGAGAAGTCGAAATTTTAAATCCTCTGAATTCAATGAAAGTTCTGGGGCACCAACTGTTTTGAACTGGCCTGAAAATCACTGTTATATGCGATCATTTTAGCAAGACGCTTTCAAACAAACACCTAAATTTCAAGTCTAGTGTCATTTCTTTACCACATCAGACATTTGAAAGAAATGTCCTTTTAGCAATAAAAGTCACTAAAGTCACCTAATATAGAAAGTAATATCCCTCCATCACTGTTGGCGGACATGGTGAAAATGAATTTGCATATGGTTGTCCAACCCAAAAGCATGCTTCATGCATTACGGTCATGAATGCTATCCATCACACAAAACACATATACAAGCAAAGGTAATTCTATCAGGGGGTCGAACGTGTCTTGGTATGCGAAGGTGTAATTTGGAATGCGAAGCAAATATGGCGTCGAAAGCTCCGCTTCGATTGTCAACAGTGGCTGGGAAATCACTCATGTCGCTTCTATGCTTCATGCAACACTCTTATATATATGTTGCGTTTCGATGACAAAATGATTGCAGTTTCTAAAAATGCAACATATAATTACTGTCCTCACTTAAACAAAAACCTATTGAAGAAAAACCACGCAATTTTCACGCCAAAAACAGCACCTGGGCATGGTAGAGGACTTTTTTTTGTTGAACGTGAAATTGTAGTTCGTTAGAACAGCCGTATGATAAACAGAATCCTGTAAAATACCCTATTAAACAAAGTTTGCCCTGTTTCCACTGTGAGAAATGACAAAATTCACGGTACCGAGCGTTTTATTTCGGTGCACGCAATCATTGGTATGGGCAGTCGTGGACACCACCGGTTTTGGTATGACGGATTTTAGTGTTTGACTACTAAACTAGTATTTTCTATTATTTAACATACTTTTACATGTATTTCACAAGAACTAATGCTGTTATTATGTTCACATACCAAATTACACCTTCGCATACCAAGACACGTTCGACCCCCTGTCTATATTGCCATTGTGTATATAGAACTTGTCATGGTTGAATGAACATTGGTAGAGTTATCTGAGCTTATTAGACAAAGGGAAACACTGGCTCGTAGTGTGGAGGGACTATCCATTATTTCATGGAACATTTCCAGATCTATTACTGATAAACTGAGGATTTTGTATATATTGTTAATAAATATGATATAATTTGTCTGTACGAAACATGGGTAGAAAAAGAGGATGAAATTGAATTGGAAGGGTATGTTAGTTTTTTTGTTTCCCAGAGAACATGATAAGGGAGGTGGCATTGTTGTTTTTATTAATTTTCGAATATTGCAAAGTAATAAACAATTTTAATAATTATATTGTACTGTTAAGATATCAAATCATGATGGAACTCATGACAGGAATCTGTATGGTTTTTGCTTGTTATATTCCACCTGTTAATAGTGTATTTTATCACAAAAATGATGATGATATTTTTGCTTGTCTAGAGGAATTGGCATATGAGTATAAAGAATTAGGTAAAGTGATTTTAGTAGGTAATTTTAATGGCAGAACAGCAAAACACGATGATTTTATTAGTGGTGACATTGTTAACCAATGTCCTTTGAGTAATATTTCAAATATCTTCAATTATTTCTCTGATTCTAATCTCTCGAATCGAGCTAATTCTGATAAAAGCATGAACCAATTTGGTAGACATCTTTTAACATTATGTAAAACTACTTCTGTGAGTGGGCGATATAAAGACGATCCAAATGGCAGTATAAATTTTTTGAATAGTAGGGGATCTAGTCTTATAGATTATGTTTTGACTACTGAGGATGTTTTTTAAAGAATATTCATTTTGAAAGTGGAATTTTTTCCGATCATTGCCCTATTTGTATCAAAGTGTATGGGAGAGAAATGTTACGGGTACAGATAACACTGATAATGATTAAGTATGTACATTTACAAATATCAAATGGAATGAGAAAAATGCAGAGAGTTCTTTGTCAAGGTTGGAGGAAAATAACAGGCAGTTACTACAATCATATGATGTAATAATAGAAAATCAAGAATGTATAGATGAAAGTGTCCTTAGATTTACAAATACGTTTCAAATGAACTTTTATTGCCTTTACATTCTATTTTAAATAAACCAAGAAAGGTTAAAAAAACTCGAGTAGAAGATAAACCATGGTTTAACGAAGTTTGTAAGACAAATACAAAATACATTGACTACAAAAAAGCCTTGTTTAAATTTAATTCATTTAAATCTGAGAAAATAAAAAAATATTTTTATTGCCAAAAAACGTAATTATAAAAAAACTAGAAGCTAAGTTAAAGCGCGAATATATATACCAACAAGGTAATATTATGAAGTTTAAAGGAAAAGTAATCCCAAGGTTTTTATAGAAGATTTAGGAAAAGAAAGACTAAAGAAAATAGCGTTCTAACCGATGAAGATTTTTTTCAATTATTTTAGTAATCTGTCGTCAACGGAAACACTTGAAAATGACACGGTGAGAGATTTTTTGAACAATTATGACGCTGACGTTCCCGATAATATGTTTCATGAATTAGATGAACAGATATCTGATAATGAAGTTCTAAAAGCCATAAATAAATTGAACAACTCTAAGTAAGGCATGTGGACCAGACTTACTGATAAATGAGTATTTTATAAAGGGTAAAGAGGTACTTATGCCATGTCTCGTTGTTTTGTTTAATGATATTTTTAACTCTGGTTTTTATCCTAAAAGCTGGTCTTTAGGTAATATTATTTCCATTTTTAAGAAAGGAGATAAAATGATACAAATAATTACAGAGGAATTACTCTAGTAAGTTGTTTAAGCAAAATTTTTACATCAATTCTTAATGAGCGTCTAATGAAATTTGATAGTGATTATTCTAAATTAAGTGACGCCCAGTTTGATCTAAAAAATATAAACTCTTGACGCCATTTTTGTTTTACAAACATTGATAAGTAAATATTAAAAAATAAGAAAACATTATATTGTTGTTTTATTGATTACAAAAAAGCTTTGACTTTGTGGTACAAACTTCTTAAAGAAGGTATTGAAGGAAAGGAAGTATTGCTTAATATTATAAGAGCATTATATAAAGATGTAAAATGTTGTGTGAAAGGACCTCTTTCACGAACAATGGAAATTTGCCCATGAACCAATTTTAATGAAATTAAATGTTATATGTAGCAACACAAATGCAAACCCTTGAAATACGTGTAAAAAATTCAAAGGGTCCCAGGGGCCTGTGCTATGGCCAAATTAATGTTGCCCAGTAGAGGTGTATGACAGGGTTCCATTTTTGATCCAAAATGGTATCAAAATAATGTTTTATGTCATAAAACTGTATTATTTTCTGAAGAGTATAAATAATTACATATTATGATCACAAATATGTAGGCAAAATGTGACAAATAAAATTTTGGCTACATTTTAAAGACAGAAAATATCGAAATTTAGGGTGTTATTTTCGGCCATGTCAATTATTAACAATGGTGATTCACCCACTTCCAGTTTGAGTGCACCAAAAATATTTTCTAAAAAGTTGGCTCATTACCTGAAGTTAATATTTTGAAAATTTCAGAAAACTTGTGGACCGGTAAATTTGTCGTTTAAAGGTCTTAGTGAGACAAGGTCTATTTTTAGCAGTATTACACCGTGGTCGCACCACGGCCCTTTTCAATCATAAAATTGAGTAAACAAAGAAACTGATTTCTTAATCTTATTTAATACTCATTAGTTACATTAAATGTAAAGTAATATATGATTTTATAACCTATATATTGTAGAATAATCAAAATATTGAATCACAATAACAAAGTATTTCGGAATTTTTAGGGCATTATCGTTCACTTTTCAAGCTAGACGATGATTACAACTGCATTCTCAGAAATATTCTTTTTATTTACAGCTGAAAGGCATATAAAGTAAAAAAAAATAACAAAATCTAGAAATCAAATGGGTGGGAGTAGATTATTATGTAAGAGAATCAAGTTTTTACCAATTTTCATACATCCAGTATATTAGTACATATATGTATAATGTTGTTGTTTTTCAAAATATTGTGCTTTCAAAGTGTTGGCAATGGCATCAAATCACACCATTACAAGTTGTTGGGTTGGTTTTTAAAAAAAAACATAGACAAATTGATATATGTTTTTTTTTGTTAAAAATTGTATTAATTTTACTATATTAAGTATTTCTTAGTAGTTTAATATTTAGATTGTTCAAAACATTTTGTGATCAATCAACTGAAGTTTGATTTTGAGATTTTGAATTTTCTGATTCATGATATCATAAATAGAATTTCCGATATAGAAATTAGACTTTCCGATAACGGAATTAGGATTTCCGATATCAGAATTAGAATTTCCGATATCGGAATTACAGTTCCTGATATCAGAAATTTAAATTTGATATCGGAATTAATAGAATAAAAAGTGCTAGCAAGCCAATTAAGTTACTTTTTATTCCAATACTTGGAATTCTAATTCCGAAACGGGGAATATCGGAAATTGAATTTCTCGGATCGGAAATTCTATTTCTGATATCGGAAATTACTTTTAATTTCTAATATCGGAAATAGAATTTTCCATAGCAGAATTAGAATATCCGATATCAGGATTATAATTCCCGATATCGGAAATTAATTCCCGATATCAGAAATTTTAATTAATAGAAAAAAATAATTTTATCGCTGCATCCGTATTTTGACAACAAATCATCCGTCGCCCCTACCTACTCGCATGACTTATGTGGCTTAGCTTGACAACACATCTCGTCCATAGAATGAAAATCACTGTACATGCAAAAAAATGTTCGTTTTTAATTTTCCTTTCAACATCTGTGTCTATGACCGCATTGAAAAAAATGTTAGCAACCACCGTCGGCATTTTCTCGCTTTGAGCTCCCCCCAATGCCGCCGAAGCGCCCTGTAAGTCTGAGGTACGAACCTCCTGCGCACCCCGATTCCGTTAACCTTCTCCACGGTGTAACTGGACTCGTGAGAGGTGTATGCTTTTCGCTGCCGATTTCGGGGTTGATATCGCAGTTGATCAAAAATTCTGAGAAACGTATCGGCCTATCAAAATACAGCAAAAACATCAGTCATATGATAAAGGATGATACTTTAGTAACTGGGTGAGATATTTAAAGGAAAAAATGGAATGAGGGGTAAATCTATAGTTATAAAGTCTTTGTTAATGAGATATAAAATAATTTGATGGTTTTGCATGGTAATAATTTGACTTGAATTGTAACTTACGTCTGCGGGCGATTAAATTTCGAATACAATGAATTTAGTATGAGTATGTGCCATCCTTGATATTCTTGGGGTTACTTTCACTGACGTTATATCCACCCATGGACTATCTCATAGTATAAATGGAGGCAACAGAAGACAAAGGTAATTTGATCCTTCGGTGTACATTAAAGGACTTATATAACGGTACACTGTGGCTGACAGTGTTGCTTTGAAGTTGGGCATCGCACTCTCTGTAATCATCAAATGAAACACTGAAGGCCTGTGATTGGTCAGTTTGTTTTCTCATGAATTGTGTCCAGTTTTACTATGAGATAGTCCAGGGTGGGTATAACATCAGTGATAGTAACCCATGGGGTATCGCGGATGGTGTATGTACTGGTAATCAATGTCTTATTATGTACTATGTGTAAATTTTGACATGTTGTTTTTGTGTAATCAATTGATAACCATGATAACCGTAATGTTTGATGAATTAAGTTGTGAAAAACATTAAAATGAACAAACAAGCATGTGATTTATAAACGTTAGTTCCAACCCATAATTTATGCACTGCAAAATTCTTGTTTTTATACCTTATGAATTTTAAGATTGAAGACATAACTGCAAAAATAACTTTGCACTAATAACAGTGAAAAAATGTGAAATGAAATTGTAGACCACACCTTGTAATTCTCAAAATGTTTCTAATTTGGCTGGTGACGAAGCTATTCTTGATTCGTGAGTAAGTTTAATAACAACTCATCTAATGACCTACCGCGTTCCACATCTGTTTTCATTGTGTGCTCGATCACATTTCTTTCTAGCATCGAAAGTCAATTCAACATAAATAATAGAAAAAGACACGTTTCAAAGTAACCCTACCGGGCTGTGTATCAGGGACAGCCAATTGTCGTGTGGCTTATAGACGATGTTCTATAACGTTTGTCATACTGTAATTATCGTTCATAAAGGATAAGTTGCCGCGTAAATCGATAAGTTTGGCAACAGACGGATCTGGATAAAAGATAAGAACAGCAGTGATAACAACACTTACGTATGTTAAACTTAATAGAAAAGAAATCAATGATAATGCTATCTCATCAACATTTCAGGTACTGTGACATATACTAACGTACAGGAAGGTGGACGACAAATTGCCTCCAAGAGGAACATCAACAGGATTAACAGAACCTGGTAACGTACTTTTTAACTTTTGAACATAACTTTATTAGTATTAATGAAAGTGACTTCATTATTTATGTTATACGCATTCATTATGATATTGAGAAACTAGTTTGCCAAAAATATTACTTTTCTTTATATAAAATTGCTATTTTTGACAGAACAATAGATACGATTTTGGGTTCGATTCAAGTATTCGAGCTTATTTTCAAACTTGTTTGAGATATTTTCAATGTTAGTCTACATAGAAAGTTTTATCAAGCTCGATGCAAATTTACTAAGTTATCATGTTCACAACATTCAATTATTATTATTGCAAAGGACAATAACTCAGAAAGTTGTGATCGAATCAGGTCGATTTTCGAACTTGTTCAAGAGCTATCTTGAAGAGCTATGTTAGTCTACATACAAAGTTTCATGAAGCTCGGTTGATATTTACTAAAGTTATCACGTTCACAAGGTCCAATACTAATTATTAGTGCAAAGGGCAATAACTCCGTATATGACTGTCGAATAATGCTGATTTTCGACCTCGTTCGAGATTTTTCTAATGCTAGTCTACACACAAAGTTTCATTAAGTTCAATTGATATTTACTAAAGGTATCGCGTTCACAAGGTCCATTTATGATTACTAGTGCAAAGGGCAATGACTCCGTAAATGACCGTCGAGTCATGCTAATTTTCGAACTAGTCCGAGATCTTTTCATTGTTAGTCTACATACAAAGTTTCATTAAGCTCGGTTTATATTTACTCAAGTTATCGTGTTCACAAAGAAATGTTAACGGACGTCGCACGACGGACGACGGACGACGACGAACGAAAGACTATCGCAATAGGTCACCATGACCTATTGTCAGGTGACCTAACACAATATACGTATTCATTGTGGTATTTAGTAATAAGTTTGACGAAAATATGATTTTTATATAAAATTTCCATTTTGTGACAGAATAAAAGATAAAGTGGAATCGGTTCAAGTATTTGGCATGTTATCTGAAAGTGCTTTATTGCTTCTTGGACTTGCTATATTTAAATCACCCTTGAAACGTTTTTCATTATTTCAATTTTAAAACCAATATACACATATAACGTATCAGGAGGTTATATTTTAATTGTATGTATGCCTATTAAAAGGGTGAATGTTATGAATGACAGATAACAACATTACTATAATGTATTTTGCATTTTTTTTTCCAAAAATGTATGATAATGATGATTTTAAATAGAAAAAATTCTTCTGGGTTTACAGAAAGTTTACTATATATGTAGATATAAAGAAAAGGATTTGTCAAATATGAAATAAAAAAATGTATACTGTTAATGAAAAAAGGAAATTCTATTTTGGCATATTAATGTAGGTATTTTGATGAAATTGAACAAGTAGATTCCATGTTCTATAAGCCTTTTAAATAATAAACACAAATTAAAGCAATCACTGTTTATATTGCAGGTACATTAGTACTTAATTTCAATGTGCAAAGTTAAAAAGCTCACATCTATTGAGAAATGTGTTAAGTTAAAAAGTTCACATCTATTGAGCAATGTGCAAAGTTAAAAAGCTAGCATCTATTGAGAAATGTGTTAAGTTAAAAAGTTCACATCTATTGAGCAATGTGCAAAGTTAAAAAGCTAGCATCTATTGAGCAGTGTGCAAAGTAAAAAAGCTAGCATCTATTGAGCAATGTGCAAAGTAAAAAGCTCACATCTATTGAGCAATGTGCAAAGTAAAAAGTTCACATTTATTGAGAAATGTGTTAAGTTAAAAAGTTCACATCTATTGAGCAATGTGCAAAGTTAAAAAGCTAGCATCTATTGAGCAATGTGCAAAGTAAAAAAGCTAGCATCTATTGAGCAATGTGCAAAGTTAAAAAGCTCACATCTATTGAGCAATGTGCAAAGTTAAAAAGCTAGCATCTATTGAGCAATGTGCAAAGTAAAAAGCTCACATCTATTGAGCAATGTGGAAAGTTAAAAAGCTAGCATCTATTGAGCAATGTGCAAAGTTAAAAAGCTCACATCAGCAATGCGTACACCATGCCTAGTGTGTAGTGGGAATTGCAGTTTAGGTATTGGTTTGTGTAGGTCTTTTAGCTATATACCAGTACCTTTACGGTATCGTCCTATCGTTTCGTTAAAAGTATGTCTAGTGCCATTGACCAAGTAAATTTGATGTTATCACTGGCATTTATGGTGTTATATGGGAGGTCAGCTGCTTCTGGATCCAGTTATTCAAAAGACGATTGGGTTAATTACTTGATAAGAAAAAAAATCATCATTTGCTGCAAAACCTGTGATTATATTTCGCCATTAAAATCAGCAACTGGATAAAGAATAGAGTCCTTAAGATTAGCGCTATAAATGGTAAAGTTGGTATTACAAGAAATTATTTTATCTTGATTTCAAAATTGTCGTTAAACTGTGATTCGCCTCATCATCTTTTGCACAACAGGGTCCTGGATAGTACATGCAGTTTCTGATTACTTTTCTTTGATTTTTTGGTCATCTGACCCGAAGGGTCAGGATGACCTATTGTCATCATGCACTGTCCATCGTCGTGCGCCGTCCGCCGTCCGCCTTGCGTAAACTTTTCATTCAAACGACTTCTTCTCAATAACCAAAAGGCCATTGTACTGATATTTGGCCTGTAGCATGCTGGGATGAAGGGCTACCAAGTTTGTTCAAATGAATGACCTTGACCTTCATTCAAGGTCACAGGGGTCAAAAAGGCTAAAATCTTTAAACGACTTCTTCTCAAGAACTAGAAGGCCCAAGGTACTGATATTTGGCCTGTAGGATGCTGGGATGAAAGGCTACCAAGTTTGTTCAAATAAATGACCTTGACTTTCGTTCAAGGTCACAGGGGTCAAATAGGCTAAAATCCTTTAAACAACTTCTTGTGGATAACTAAAAGGCCTAGACACTTGATATTAAGCTTATGGCATGCTGGGATAAAGGGCTACCAAGTTTATTCAAATAAATTACCTTGACCTTCATTCAAGGTCACGGGGGTCAAATAGGCTAAAATGTTTAGACGACTTCTTGTCAAGAACCAGAAGGCCCAGGGTACTGATATTGGGCCTGTAGCATGCTGGGATTAAGGGCTACCAAGTTTGTTCAAATGAATGACCTTAACCTTCATTCAAGGTCACATGGGTCAAATAGGCTAAAATCTTGAAATGACTTCTTCTCAAGAACTAAATGGTCCAGGATTCTGATATTGAGCATGTAGCATGCTGGGATGAAGGGCTACCAAGTTTGTTCAAATGAAGGACCTTGACCTTCATACAAGGTCACAGGGGTCAAATAGGCTAACATCCTTTAAACAACTTCTTATCAATAACTAAGAGGCATAGAGACCTGATATTGGGCCTTTGACATGCTTGGATGAAGGGCTACCAAGTTTGTTGAAATTAAGGACCTTGACCTTCATACAAGGTCATGGGGGTCAAAAAGGCTAAAATTTTAATCAACTTCTTTTCAAGACCAAGAAGGCACATGGTACTGGTATTGGGCCTGTAGCATGCTGGGATGAAGGGCTACCAAGTTTGTTCAAATGAATGACCTTGATCTTCATTCAAGGTCACGGGGTCAAATAGGTGAAAATCTTTAAATGGCTTCTTCTCAAGAACCAGAAGACCCAGGGTACTGATATTGCGCATGTAGCATGCTGGCATGAAAGGCTAACAAGTTTGTTCAAATGGAGGACCTTGACCTTCATTCAAGGTCACAGGGGTCAAATAGGCTAAAATCTTGAAATGACTTCTTCTCAAGAACTAAATGGTCCAGGATTCTGATATTGAGCATGTAGCATTCTGGGATGAAGGGCTACCAAGTTTGTTCAAATGAAGGACATTGACCTTCATACAAGGTCACAGGGGTCAAATAGGCTAACATCCTTTAAACAACTTCTTATCAATAACTAAGAGGCATAGAGACCTGATATTGGGCCTTTGACATGCTTGGATGAAGGGCTACCAAGTTTGTTAAAATTAAGGACCTTGACCTTCATACAAGGTCATGGGGGTCAAAAAGGCTAAAATTTTAATCAACTTCTTTTCAAGACCCAGAAGGCACATGGTACTGGTATTGGGCCTGTAGCATGCTGGGATGAAGGGCTACCAAGTTTGTTCAAATGAATTACCTTGACCTTCAATCAAGGTCACAGGGGTCAAATAGGCTAAAATCTTTAAACGACTTCGTTGTAATGTACTTATAGTCAGATGACCGTTAAGGCCCATGGGCCTCTTGTTATCCTCATTGACTCTCACGCAGTGTATCCATTTATGTTTTAGTGAAGAAGTTTCCCCTACAAGATGCCTGTAGAACAGACAACGATTACGCGGTTACCTTATACATGTATCAGGTAAATTATGATTTTATGTTTCCACTTCCAAAAACAAGATTATCGGGATTCAGAGGTCTTTGCGATTCTTAATTACTATCTAAGTTGTTGCTCCATACAAACTCATTTAAACTACAACGCAAAAGACGTAAGATGAGTCTAACGATACATCCAATCCTCGATATTTCACTACCATTGTATAAGCACCTCCATCCCTGATACTCCAGATGTTACTATAACTGACGTTATATCCCACGGTGGCTGATTGACGACACACAAATAAATATTTTTATCTCGTTATAACGACTAAGTATCTCGTTATAACGACTTATTATTATTTTTCTGGATTTTTTGTCAGTTTTCGTTGGTCAAAAACACGCCACATGATCACCGATAAAAAAACTATATTGCACGATTTTTCCGGAAGTAGTTTATAGAAAAAGTATATTGCACGGTTATTTTTAGATAACGTCACGCATCGGTAATCCGCAAATACTTGAATGAACTCTGGCCGTTATATCGACGGCATGTCGGAACATTTGAATAATACGTTCATGTATGAAATCACGGATTAAAATCAAAGCAATGAACCCACTACTTTTGTTACCCTGACAAATGTGCCCTATACGTTCATTGACAATGACTCTTGGCAAGATGGTCAGGACTCTGTGTTAAGCAATAACTTGACCATTGACTCTCAGATAGATGCAATGAACGACTCTATGATACGAAGCATAGACACTTCGCATTATGTAAACGAAATTCAAAAAAAATGAAAAAAAACGCCGAAAGAGGTTCTGATTGACTTTATACGCAGTATTACAAGAGAAAGTGTACCGGATCTTGAAGCTCTGAGATATAAACTGTTTGAAACTGCGATTTTGAGGGACGACTTCCCCGTGAAGGAAGGTTATTTAAGGAAACGTCGCGAGGCGAGAACAACAGGGGCAGCCCCCGCCAGTAAAAAAAAAATAGCTAAAGACTGCTTCGTCCTTGTCCGTGCCTGCGAAGGTGAATGCACTGAAGATCTCAGTGAAACCGTGCCTTGTAAGACCAAAAAATTGGCATCATCAAAGGCCAACACTTCGATAAACCCTGACATTGGAGGAGTATTAGTTATGAAAGAAACTATTGCTACCATACAGCGAGAGCTTCATGAAATAAGGAACGAACATGGCAAAGCTGTAAATGACCTGGAACAGAAAATTGAAAAATTTTACAAAGAAAAAGAAACCGCTTTAAAAAGAAGAGAAAAGACACGCACTGAAATGGATGAACTTGTAAAACTAGTAGACAAACTAAAGAGTGAGCATCAAAAGGAGATTGGTACTCTACAAGAATTGAACAGTAGAACTAAAAGATACGAGGAGTATGTGTCATGATTTACAAAAGAAAATTGAAAATCTTAACAAACAGTTAACATCTGTGAAAAATGACGTCAAACAAGCACGAGAATCGGCTTCAGACTTTCGCAACATAGCTAGTCGTTATGATGACAAGCAAGCATGTGGCATTACAAGTGCTAAAAAAGCCCTGAAAGTAGTTACGGAACGTGTGACTAATCACATCAAGTATGAGTCTGAAATGGACGAAACTCGTGACTCGATCAAAGCTTGCGTGTCATCTGTTACTTTCCTTAAGAAACAGTTAGACAAATTAAAGAAACTTGAGCGAAGCGCTGTCGACAATGGAAAAACACCACCAATGGATCCTGTGAAAACTTGTAACAGATTCAGTGCACTTGACAATGTTATGCCACCTGACATCCATGAAACACTCAAAACCCTCAGTGAGATTCCTTTTCATGCAGCACAACAGTCGAGGACCATAACAGAACCAGAAAGGCCAAAATCCCACACCAGGATTGTCGTTAATAATGACACTAATAGTCCTAGGAAAACAGTGGGAATACAGAAAGCAAACATCGCGCGCGCTAAAGGATATATCGACAGATCAACAGGTACAAAACCACATGAGATTCGCCAGTATAGCGATGTTGTATCAGATGTTGGTACGATACCTGTGCACTTTTCTTCATCAATGTGTCAAACGATGTCAGAACGTAGCAAGACTCTCGTTAGTGAGTCGCAAACCTCTAGGCATAGCGGAGCAGATCTAGCTGACAGATTCGTAGGATACAAGTCCTTTAAAAGAAAGGTTAGTCGTTTCTACATACATGGAATGAACAGGAAAGTAGCGTCTGAGTCGGCGATGAGAGATTTCCTAGACAAAGCCGGTGTCCGTGTTACTCACTTAAGATATTTTGAAAATCGTTGGAAGTCGACTGCCTCGGCACAGTTGAACATCCTTGCAGATGATACCCCTATAGTGACGGCAAGGGATTTCTGGCCAAGCGGAATCGATATGAGAGAATGGATCCCGAGACAAGTCTTTCTAAACCAAATTAATGATGGTTGACAAACTTAATATCATGTGTTGGAATATCGAAGTGTGATGGCGGGTACACACTATCTGCTAAAATGCCTTAATAAATTCCAAGTGGACATTTGCGGTATATCTGAACGTTGGATTAGAGAATATAATTGTCATTTTTTGATACATTTAGACAATGCGGTTATATACCTATAGTTAAACCTGTGTATGAAACTGGCCCGTTTCGTTAAATTGTAATATTACGGGAGGTGTAGCAATTCTTTGTAAATCTGATAAGTTCATATAGACAGAATTAACTATCGATAGTCCTAGAATAGTAGGCGTGGAAATCCAAACACCTAACAAAGAGTATCTGTATTGTTTTTCAGTTTATATGCCAGGATCCTCTCGACCTAATGAAGTATTCATTGAGCATACTGAACTACTAGAGTCGTTGGTAGAAGTGTATTCTTCGAAAGGAAGAGTTATTATTATTGGGGACCTTAATGTTAAAATTAGAGGAGACCGATGTAACTTCGATAGTAATGAAAGGTCATCTGTGTTCCAATCCTTTTTAGATAGAACCAATATGTTAGATGTAAATGTCCAGGAAAATTGCCTCGGACCTGAGCATATTTTTTATCATGTAACAGAGAAATGTACGACGATCGATCATATCCTAATCCAGACAAGTTTTGAAAATCTAGTAAATTATTGTGAAGTACTGGATGATGACTCTCACAATTTATCAGAACATCTCCCAATTATATGTTCTTTATCTTTACCGGTCTCGGCCCCGTTAAACGCTAGGTCGGGTTATGTTAAATACAATTGGGAGAAAGCAAGAACCAATAATTGTTTGAAGAACTACAGAGAATGTCTCAGAGAATATCTAGATTCAGTTACAATACCTACTTCAGGAACAATTGAAAATATTGAAACTTTCTATATGAGTATTGAACGTTCTATTAAGTGTGCCGCAAATAAAACAATGCCAATAAGTAAATTTAAAAAAAAATCTGAAACCATATTGGAGTAAAGAGTTATCAGAATGGCACAATATCATGACATTTAAAAGGAAACTTTGGATTGCAAATGGTAGGCCAAGGTCAGAAGACGTTAGTTTCTTAAGCTATAAAGAAACTTATTATATTATATTAAGTCCCTTTGTTAATAGATATTTATAATTAGTTATAATTTGAAATAACAATAATAAAGTTAAAATTAAACTTATTATATTATGGAAGCGTAAAAACACAAAATGCGACAGACGAGTTACAATTTTTAGGCCTAGACTAAGCCTACTGTATGTATACGATTTTTATTTCACAGAATGGAGTACTAAGCATGAGAAAATATATCGTAATGTCAATCTGAATCTGTTAAAATATACATCTGATATATGTTTGACGTAGAAATGTATTATTTCAACGGAGAACAAACTATACATTTAATTGACTGTGTCATTAAGACTTGGAGCTATAATGGAGTACTTGACCATGTATACAATTTACAAAAACGCATGCACCGGGTGCATGTAATAAAAGCATGAAGTGTGTCAATTGCTACTGTTTTCATATGTTGTTTTTAAATTAAATTTGTTACAAAATCACAAGATTGTAACTGTCATCACGAAGCAGAATTTACAATGCGATGGTGATTTAGTTTCACACTTATTTTAAAATACATCAATGTGTCAAAAATCCAGAAAAAAAAATAATAGAACAATTATAGCATTTTGATTTCGGTCAATACATGGTTATATCGACCACAGATTTTTTTTTTTTTTATATTAATATTTTTTCTTTGGTCGATATAACCATGTATCGACCTCATCAAAATGCTATATTTGTATAGTACATGTATCTCGTTATAACGACTTAGTTATCTCGTTATAACGACTTAGTTATCTCTTTATAACGACTTAGTATCTCGTTATAACGACTTAGTTTATCGTTATAACGACTTAGTTATCTTGTAATAACGACTTCTTATCTCGTTATAACGTCTTAGTATCTCGTTCACAAAGTGATGATAACGCACGACTACACACAAAAGACTTGACGATTGGTCGAAAGCAATATTCCCTGCGCCCCGCATTTTGCCTATCAAGATCTATCGGTGTTGTGCTAGATCAGATTGGAATATGTTTCTATAGTAATTATGTGAATATAAAAAATGGAAGGTCCCCAATAGTGTAAATGGTTCAACATGCTGACTTTACGTGCCGCCGTACTTTACTGAGTTAAATAATAAAATAAGAAATACAGACTGGAATCATATAAATAAATGGATCAGAAAATGTAGACGAGGCCTGTAGTTTACTCACAAAATTTCTATTGAAATTGATAGAGCAATATATACCACAAAAAGTTGATACAATTCATCCTAAGGACAAACCATGGTTCGATTCAGCCTTAAAACGTCAAATAGGCATAAGGGATAGACTTGGATCAAAAGCTCTGACCAGACAAACACCAGTATTATACAACATATACAAAGCTTTGGTTTGTTTAGTTTTACGTCCTATTAACAGCCAGGGTCATGTAAGGACGTGCCAGGTTTGTTGGTGGAGGAAAGACGGAGTAACCGGAGAAAAACGCATGCACCGGGTGCATGTAATAAAAGCATGAAGTGTATCAATTGCTACTGTTTTCATATGTTGTTTTTAAATTAAATTTGTTACAAAATCACAAGATTGTAACTGTCATCACGAAGCAGAATTTACAATGCGATGGTGATTTAGTTTCACACTTATTTTAAAATACATCAATGTGTCAAAAATCCAGAAAAAAATAATAAAACAATTATAGCATTTTGATTTCGGTCAATACATGGTTATATCGACCACAGATTTTTTTTTTTTTTATATTAATATTTTTTCTTTGGTCGATATAACCATGTATCGACCTCATCAAAATGCTATATTTGTATAGTACATGTATCTCGTTATAACGACTTAGTTATCTCGTTATAACGACTTAGTTATCTCTTTATAACGACTTAGTATCTCGTTATAACGACTTAGTATCTCGTTATAACGACTTAATTATCTTGTAATAACGACTTCTTATCTCGTTATAACGTCTTAGTATCTCGTTCACAAAGTGATGATAACGCACGACTACACACAAAAGACTTGACGATTGGTCGAAAGCAATATTCCCTGCGCCCCGCATTTGCATATTTTTAGAACCTTTAACGATTGCCTATCAAGATCTATCGGTGTTGTGCTAGATCAGATTGGAATATGTTTCTATAGTAATTATGTGAATATAAAAAATGGAAGGTCCCCAATAGTGTAAATGGTTCAACATGCTGACTTTACGTGCCGCCGTACTTTACTGAGTTAAATAATAAAATAAGAAATACAGACTGGAATCATATAATAAATGGATCAGAAAATGTAGACGAGGCCTGTAGTTTACGCACAAAATTTCTATTGGAATTGATAGAGCAATATATACCACAAAAAGTTGATACAATTCATCCTAAGGACAAACCATGGTTCGATTCAGCCTTAAAACGTCAAATAGGCATAAGGGATAGACTTGGATCAAAAGCTCTGACCAGACAAACACCAGTATTATACAACATATACAAAGCTTTGGTTTGTTTAGTTTTACGTCCTATTGACAGCCAGGGTCATGTAAGGACGTGCCAGGTTTGTTGGTGGAGGAAAGCCGGAGTACCCGGAGAAAAACTACCGGCCAGCGGTCAGTACCTGGCAACTACCCCACATGGGATTCGAACCCGCATCCCAGAGGTGGAGGGCTTGTGGTAATAGGTCGGGACATCTTAACCACTCGGCCACCGCGGCCCCTTATGTACAAAGCAGCACGAAACAAAGTATGTAATATAAAAAAACAAGCCATTTTGAATTATTATAATAATATAGATGAAAAGATTACTGATGCATTAGTCAATAACCATAAACTTTACTGGAAACTGTTTTGACAATTAATTTCTAAAAAATCCTCATCAGACATTCCTCCACTACAATCACCCAATACAGATGGAAGTACATTTGTTTTCTGATACTGAAAAGGTTAATGCTCTTAATTCTTTTTTCACATCAATTTCTACAATTGATGAACCAGACATTGAACTTCCGCAACCAACTCCACCACATTTCTTTCTAACCGATATATACACATTACTCAAAATGAAGTAGAAGACATCTTAAAAAATTAGACATTAACAAAGCTATAGGACCAGACACGATTAGTAATAGAGTACTCAAACATACTGCACCCACAATTTGTAAACCATTGTGTATACTTTTTAACCGATCTCTTTCTGAAAATTGCTTTCCAAGTTGCTGGAAACACCCCTCTTCAAGAAAGATAACCCTAGCCTGGTTTCCAATTATAGACCAATATCTATCTTAAGCTGTATAAGTAAAGTGTTTGAACGTTTAGTTTAAAAAAAAACAACAACAATATACAAATTTCTTCACACCAGCAACTTGTTTTATAAATATCAATCAGATTTCCTTCCCAACCACTCCACTATATTTCAATTACTAGAAATTTACCACAAAATTGTTGTATTGAATGCTGTATTGTCTTCTGTGACCTATATCTAAGGCCTTCGATAGAGTATGGCACAGAGGACTACTTCACAAACTACAAAAATATGGTATATCTGGAAATGTTCTAAAATGGCTAAGAAATTATTTACAAACAGGACATAGAGGGTAATTTATAAATCAGGTCAGTCGAATCTATTACCTATAACAGCAGGAGTACTCCAGGGATCGGTACTGGGTCCTCTTTTATTTTTGATATATGTACACGATATTTCAGAAAACATGCTAAGCATAAGTTGAAGTTTGCAGATGATACTTCCTTAAGTAGGTCAGCTAAAACTACCCAAGAAATTGAAGTATCTATCAACCACGACTTAGAAATTTTGGAAAACTAGTCAAGGAAATGGTTAATGAAATTCAACGCGAAAAAACAAATATTATCCTTTTTTCAAAACAAAGAAATATTTCTGCACCTCATATAACTTTCCAAAATGTCTCTTTACCACTTGTCCAACACCATAAACACTTAGGTCTAAATTTCTCAAACGATGGTAGTTGGTCATATCATATTGATTGTATTGCATTATTTGTTCTTTATAAAACACATATACGTCCATTGTTGGAATATGCATCTGATGTCTGGGATGGTTGTTCTCAAAATGATTCTGAAAAAACTTGAGAATTAAGGTACAATTACAGGCTGCTCGCATGGTTACTGGGTCGCCTGTCTACACATCAAAACAGTCTATCTACTTTGAGACAGGGTGAGAATTATTATCCGAACGCCGCAAAAATAATGAATTTGCAACACTATTTAGAATAAAAAAATAACATGGCTCCTAATTATTTATCAGACATCTTACCAAACTTACGCTCAGAAACTTCCGCATATGCTACGCGAAATATGGATGACTTCACTTTACCAAGATGCAGAACAGAACAATTAAGAAAATCTTGTAGATATCAACCTCTTTGATTTGAATGTCTTACTCTGGGGAAACCCAATCTTATCCCTTGATCAGAATATCCAAATCTTTAGTTACGTATGTAAATACATTAAAGATACAAACCGTTTTTAATTCATTATCTTGCATGTTTTGATAGACGCCTCATCTAAATTTCAATGTTTCTTTAAACTTGTTAGAAATAAATATTGTGCATGAAAACCAGGTAAATCTCTTGAAGTAACGAATAAGAGTACATCGAGAAACAACCGTCAACAATCCCAGTTTGTTATTTCAATTTATTTAAACAAACTTTCTTTATGTATATTTCAGTACTAAGCAGCAACTAGCCTTTAAACAGAAGGATGTCCTTCTTTGGTGATACAAACTATCAACCTGCTTTTAATAATGCATGCTGGTGACATGGTGTTATTGTCTGAAACTCCCGAGGGATTATTATAAAAATGCTAGATTCTCTAACACTATATACAAATAAATGGTATCTAACTGCTTTGTTATACCCCATTGTGACGTCACTCCGGTCCAACAGCACATTTTAACAGTCGATTTTAACAGTTCTTTGGACCGCTCGACGGAACAGTTCATTTATTGACATTTTTGTCAATAGAGGTTAAATAGAAACCATTTTATAGGGGTATAACAATGAAAAATCTCATATAGGTTTTTGTAAACTATTATTGGATGTTAAATAACTACAGCAAATTTGATGGTATGTATATCAAGAATTTGGGAGAATGCCTTTGAAAAGGAGAAAACTGAAAATTTTCAAATATTTGATAAAATTAAAACAGACTGACAATTATGTTTTGAATGCTTGCTTTCAGGAAATGTTTGAAAATAGGAGAGAATGGTAGGATGGAGTGAGAAGTGAATTGTTTAGGATAGGGGTAGGGTATTTGTGGCAGTTTTGGGATTTATATACATCTGACGATATAATTAATGTTATCAAATGTAAATTATGTGATATATTTAAGCATGAACATAAAAGAAATGTTTCGTCTTCAAAGTGTTCATTGTACAAGTTTATTGGTCAAAATTTCTGTTGACAGCCTTATTTAACAAGGCCAATTGGTGTCATAAATTTAAAAGAAATATCAAAAATACGATTGTCATCTCACAAGTCAAATATTGAAACGGGCAGATTTAACAATTTAGATAGATATGGAAGAACGTGCAGGTACTTTAACAATGAGGACATCGAAGATGATTTTCATTTTATTTTAAAATGTGAATGTTATCTATAAATTAAGAAAGCGTTTTATTAAGAAATAGTATTTTGCTAGACCGAGTATGTACAAATTATTTCAACTTTTAGAAACAGAGAATAAAAAAAAGTTATTAAATATAGCAAAATATCTTAGATTAAGTGATAAAATAAAAAGAATATAACATGTTGTAAGTTATAATTATCATAATCCCTCTACACTTATCTTGTATACAAATGTACTTACGAGGGTTGTGCGAGTCGCGGTGTACTTGTAAGTATGGGTATTTGACGAGAGTGTGGACTTGCGCATAGTGTTTGTATACATATCTGTTTCAAACCGATGTTGCAGGCCGAAAGGCTCAAAGTAATAAAAGAATTGAATTGAACATCATTTTTCTTGTTTATTTAAAATTAATACTAGTACTGCTAGTTGTACCGAAATAACATCTCTTTACCTGTATTGGGAAATACTGGGTAAACATTGCGAACAATGAAATAAATATAAAAATGTATTAATATAGATGTAAACACATATGAATGTGTACATGTTGTGATTTAAATGAACTTGAAGATGAATATCACTTTCTATTACAATGTCCATTTTATGTTGATTTACGCCAAAAGTATATTAAGAAATATTATTACAGAAGACCAAGTGTTTTTAAATTAGTTAAATTATGAAGCGTTAACAACATTAAAGAATTACAAAGTACATGTAAATTTATTCATTTTGCTTTTAAGAAAAGGTCAGAAACGTTAAAAAGTTGAGACATTTGGCTGGAAATTTATTATCTATTATATAAATCACTCTCCATCTCATTTGTTATATCAATTGTATATTTTATATGATGTAATTTGTACTTATGGACCGTAAGGTCCACGGAATAAAATGAATTGAATAAGTCAGTTATTATTTTACCTTATACATGTAAATTTCAAAGATGAAACAATTGGTTGGAAAAAATGTCATGATGTATTTGTAACTTACTAGTCTTTATACAAATAATGCATTTAAAATTGAATTGCATATGTATGACCTCTTGTTATCCACAATGTGTATCTGAGTGCACTTAAAGAATTGAAAGTTGAATACATTTTCTATATTTACTAAAACAAACGTACATTCCATTTACATGTAGTGATCAAAACTTTCTAAATAACTAATTAAGAACACAAATGATTTCATCAAGGTGTACAAATATATATTTTTTGTAAAGTATTAAAATTAAAGAATAAATACACGCATACTATTTACACTGGATAACAGGTGAGAGTAAAATTTACAATACAAGAATGATCAAACATTAAACCAGACATTTAAAAAAATTATTTGATTTAAGCTGTTTTTAAATAAAAATAAAATTGTTCATCTACCGTGTCCGGTCCATTTATAACAATTTTATTTCAACAATTTATAAGGAAATGAAAACCTGTTTACACCAAAATAATTACACAAAAAAAAATCATTTCGTATTTTTCATGCAGATATTCATCATCTGAACTATAATTGGTGTTTAATCGTGTATATGTATTTATTTTTAATTAACACAAAAAATAATGCGAAATGATTTATTTTGCTTTTGGTGGATTCTATATAGGATATTTTGCGATGAAATTTTTTCGGGATGCAAAAAATTGTGTTTTTTTTTTTAATTTCTTATCTTGAAATGACACGAGAAGTTCAAACTTTTCAATAGTGGTAATGGTGTAAAGTAAGTAACATATGTAGCCGAAGAAACATGCTAAATCGCCTGCTCCTGTATTTGACAGAGAAAAAAATGTTTGTCAGCGGTGGAGCATCTTTAACTGTGATTATAATGATTTAATCACTTATCATTATAAGAATACAAACTGTTTATCTGTGAATAAGCGCTGACGTCGACCGTTTTACTTACTTCGTTAATCCGTTCTCTGTGTTATCACGTAAATTTTCCTTCGGGTATAAACTGAAAGTAGATTCGATGATTGGCAGAAATCAAAATCGTGAAATATAAATTTCAATAGATTATCACTATGTGCTCAACATTAGTGTTAACTACCGAAAGAAATTCGTGACGTGTTACACTCAATTGTAATTAGCGATAATTTTGTTTATAATTACCTCTAGTATCATCACACTACAAATGGCCTTGACCCATATGATCAACACGTTCGCTAATTACCTGAACTATCCGCAGGTGGCGAGATCTCACAACCCCAATTAAGGGCTGAAATCGACCGTCGGCTAATTAATTAAGATAACAATAGGGATCTGTATCAACACTTGGACAGGTTTTAGGACGATTTGACCGGCTTGTGTTGTAATAAGCCTCACAAATCGTGGAGGTGACAAACAATCACTAAGGTGTCATGTCTCATTACTAATTTTGGTATAAAAAGAATGTCGCTCACAATTCGAGTTCAAAATTAATCTGACATCGTTGAGTGAACACGTGGATTACTTTCTGGCGGGTTGAGATTATTTTTGCCTGAATTTTTGTCATATTTCATTCGTAGAAATAACTTTGCTTTGGCGCCTGAAGTTTAGAGAAGTTTGATGTACTCGACAAAGTGACATTAATTAATATGGCAACTACGTGCACGAACAATAAGAAAATGTCATTTTCTATAGAAAATTTGGCTAAAAGTAGTCGAGAAGAGGAACGCCACGACGATCAATCTTATGGAGCATACATCGTTAACGGAAACCCTTGGCAGCAAAATGACTTCGCGAGTATGGGAAATGTAGCAAATGTTCCTTATTCTTCTCCATATTATACACAAAATGGACACACATCACCATGGATACCACAAGTGCAGTTTAATTCTCCTCTGAGAGACTTGAAAGACTCATTCCGACTTATTCCTGACGAGGGATACTCGTCTCAAAACAATACACCATCTTTAGCCGGAAGTGGTAAAAAATGCAGCCGCATAAGCAGTGATGATGTTAATCGCCAGAAAAACAGTTGGTCCGTTAATAGCGGAAGCGGTTTAAAACGCAAGCGCACAGATGTAACTAAGCCAGAAAACAGGAGAATTTCAGAAGTACAGAAACATATCGAAAGTTTAACGGATGCTGATTCGAGTTTCGAGTCTACCTGCGGGACGTCAGGTAAGTTACCAAAAAATCCTAATCATAAAATATAACTCGATTTATTTATTTCTTAAAATGATTCGCTTTTAACACCAAATGGATCTTATTCAAATTACAAAGTCGATGATAGACGCAAGAGCTATATTTGTACGTAGTTTTGTTATGGAACAATTGCCGATATTATAAATTCATATGTTATGTTGTTTTTGATAATTAGAAAATCGACAGCTAAAAAAACCACACACAATATTTTTTAGTATTATTTAGTATTTACTACTTGGAATTAAGAAATGAGAAACCATTTTGTACGTGTACATACTGTACTTATAACGTATCAGATGCTTGTTGGCAGAGACACAAAAACAGTAATATTTAAATGCTAATTTACACTACAAATAATTATGGAGCCATGGTAACAGCCAAACATGAAAAGTATGCATTGTTATCTCGGCTACGGTAAATATTTGAAAATATCCCGCGCGACCAGATGCGGCAGTCCTAAGGTTCATGCTGATCTCTAAGAGTTACTCCCCCTTGTATGAAAGAGGAAAGTAACAGATCAAAAAGATTATGAAAATTCGCGGATCGGCTCAGAATAATTATCGGAATGTCATTGAATGATTTATGAAAAAAAATATATTTTCCATTTGTATGAAAGGTTTTTTTTATCTGAAATAAATTTTAGAGTTTAGCTTTCAAGACACAATACGTATCCATAATACATCGGTTTTCAGTCAATTCAAAGTCTTGCTATATGTACAAAGAATTATATATAACGTACAATGAAAAACAAATTAATTCAAAAAATCAATTAAAAAGGGAAGGAGCAAAATTTTCTTTCCAGCATACAAACAGGATAATTTTGGTAAATTTCCAAAAATCTTCGGAATTTCCCCGAGTGACTCTCAGTAAGGTTATAACTTTTTGAATTCCTTGCTTCACACACGCTTCCTTACTTCATTTCAATTTCTTCATTGTACGTTTGTGAGAATTTCATTCTACATTTTTTAAAACTTATATTTTGTGTCGTTTCTGATAGATTCAGACGAAGGTATAGGAGACACTCCCCGACATAAGAAGGCGAGGACAGCGTTTTCCGACGATCAGGTCCGAGCGCTGGAAGTCCGCTATAAATCCCAGAAGTATCTACCCGCAGGCGAGAGGTCAAAACTGGCCACAGAACTTGGACTTACTGACCAGCAGGTAAGTCAGTGAAACAAAAATAAAAGAAAAGCCATAATTGTTAATAACACTTCGGTCTTGCATGAAACGAGCAATCCATTGGATCAAAATGTCCCTTTAAATATGACATGCAGTTTGTAATATTGCCTTGAAGAGTCCTTCAGATATTTGGAATTATAGGAAACATAATGTATATATATTGGATCAATCACAAGGATTAATTTGAATATCTTTTTTTATGTTATGAATCTATTAAACAAAAATAAAATGTGTTCTCATCAGATTTTTGTGTTGTAGAAAATGTATTCCGAAATTAATCCATATTTTTGACTAAATTACTATCATACCTACAAGAACTTGACATCGATTTCAGACCTGATATTATGCTACTTGAGAATTTTTAAAATGTCTCTCTGGTTATAATATGCAGATCTAATGCGAATGTATATTTCAAGGGCTTTATATAATTTTTCTCAGAGTCATTGCTTGTACCCAAAAAACTATAATTGTAGATTCAGAATGGCAAAACACTTTAAATGTACTAGATATGTCCATTGCCTGTGTCTTTCTCATACAGGGCCCAGCATCATGAACATTCTTTAACTTTAAGGATTCCCTTAACTTAAAAGTCTCTATAGGAAAGCATTACAGAAGTCAAGAAAATAGCTTACGGAGCCTTTCTTAAAATCTGTAATGCTTTCATATGGGGAATTTTAAGTTAAGGATCAACTTAAGTTAAGGAATGTTCATGAAACTGGGCCCATATATTGCAACGTATGACCATGTGCTTTTCTGATCTACAAACACATTGGTTCAAATCATGGCATTGATTGTGTGTCCTGTTTATCACTGGTCATAATGCGTTGTTTTTTGTAGTAGCTGATGGTTACTTCTCGCTCACTGATATGTTCAGAAAGAAAAGAGCTGCACTATATTTGTGATTTTACTTCTAATTCAACAGGTGAAAACATGGTTTCAAAACAGAAGGATGAAGGAGAAGAGAAAACACAAAGATGACTCGTTTCGGGGTGGTTTGGCATTGCCGACAGGTGGCGTTGATATATCGCAGCTACAGGCTCTCGGAATCCCTTGTCCCCCACCTTACACTGTCAACAACAAGCACCAACAGATGATGAGGGACGATAGTATCCCGAACTTCCCTTCACCGAGTCCCCTGTCACCGATGCCCCGAACATCCCCGCCAACATCACTTTATTCTAGGTTTCGTCCGGATAATTCGATGGGCTCTGTCCTAACCTCCAATCAAATTGACACTTACAGTTGACAATGAATAGTATAAATATAACTTAATGTTTGTACATGTTATTGTTTTTTAACTACTTGATGTTCTCTCCCACAAAGTGCCAAACGATAATAAAGATATGGAATTGATTCAATTTGTTTGCTTGTTGTGTTCTTTATACATTTTCTTAATGTTGTGACATTTTGTCGACACGATTTTTGTTTGTTTGTTGATTATTTTAACGCCCTTATTTATGTAAGGACGGCCTCCCATATACATGTATGTGGTGTGTGGCGTGTGTGAAGTGCGAGGTCCGTGTTTTGGAGACTGTATAGGAACTGTTCCTTTTTTAGTGCTATATCACCGTAGCATGCATCCGAAGAACCAAGCAACACACCTCTCCCGATCACATTAAACTGACAAAATGACAATATTTTATTAAACGATAAAATACCTTTCCGGAGCAAAATTTAAAGGTTTCTTAAAAAACATTAATAACAAAAGGAAATATATATCGATGGCTTAAGATGAGGTTACAACACCAAACATATGCAAGATTTCCTGTCTAATGTACGATAACAGTGGAGATTCATTTCGCTGTTTTGCCGTCTGGCGCAGTGATAGTCAACTACCGCGCGGCATTTAGGACGACAGCGGGAAACATAAAACGACCCGCGTTATGAAAATTAACATTTTATTTATTCTAATTAAACAGTTCTGAAGGTGATGATAAGTGTGCTAGTAAACGTATAGTTAATAACTTCTGCGACTCTACAAAATTATTGATCTCGTTTTACATTCCTATTTTAAAAATTAAAAGCCGTTTCGGAAAGGTAGTGGCCCTTTATTAAACGATAAAATACGGATATATTCAATTACATTTGTATGACAATACAAGTATAGAACCGGTGCCATATTTTCACATTACAGAAACGCCATGCATATCTACAGAAATTTCTTATCTTTACCAATCTAATACATACATGTACCATGCAATATTGATGGATTGTAAAATGTCAATGGAACTACACTGATTTGAAAAAAAAACTGGAAATAAATAAAATTATTGCGTCGAACGAACGCAATAATATTTCGTTCGCACGCAATAATATTTTGTTCGCACACAATAATATTTCGTTCGCATGCAATAATATTTCGTTCGCATACAATAACAATATTTCGTTCGCATGCAATAGTATTTCGTTCCAACGCAAAATATTTCGTTCCCACGCATGCAATAATATTTCGTTCATACGCAATAATATTTCGTTCCCACGCGATGATATTTTGTTCCCACGCAATAATTTTATTTTTTTCATGTCCGCTACCAGCCACCGTATAATACTGTATCGGCTCAGTATTACACATATAGAGAGAAATATGTCTTTAGAGCCAAACGCCTGTGGTTACCTGAGATTACTAAGGTACACACCTATTCTTCATAGAGGATAAATAACTGACTGCTATTTTGTAGCAGTTGTGTCCCTTTTACCAGTCGTTGTTAATGGCCTTCGGCAGCGAAGGTACATGTAGGTACGTTTCTAATATGTTCAAGTGTCTATATGAATTCATTCTATTCCATTTTAATATTTAATATTAAAACGATGTATTAAAGTATAATTCCGACATACATCTACTGTCACGTAACATTTGTCTATTATACGAGCCCCCTAATCCACGCTAATTCCGATTTATTTTATTGTCCGATGTTGGTGTCATTTCTAGGACAAGGCAGTTAGCTACATATTGTATCTCTAAAGACTTATATAGATAGACAGAAAATTGTGTCGTTTTTCTTAAAGCTACAATTGGTGCCTTTTACTGCTAGCGGAGATAAGTAATGATTGTGCAAACCATCAAAATGTTAGGATACATTTTATCGTACATGTTTTATGACGCTTACTTAATTGACATCAAAAAGGCCTCATATGAGATATCAAATTCACAGTCAGACATTATTTTTCCCTTAAAAATATGAAAAACTTTTCGAAGGAAAATTGAACGACCAGTCTACATATTGTGAACGTATTAAGGATGGTTGTTATGTTTGTTTTGGATAAAATTGTAATATATAAATGCATATAAACGCATGAAATAATTGCATTAAAACATAGAAAAAATTAGAAAATGGTGCCCGAATGATTTACTGAGGAGTAATGGTGTTTGTTCTAGGGTAAGTTCTGAACGAGAGTATACTATAATGACTCAAAGATATTGTTACTCTACTCAGCAGATTATTTTCTCTTGTGTAGGTAACATTACAGATATCAAGAGCACCAGTGCCCCCTCCCCCCTCCCCCCTCTCCCCCCTCCCCCCCCCCTTTTACCAAAAAACCCCTTTTCTTTGATAGACTAGTAACGACACATGTTTTCCCCGTGGATCATAGTTTAATAATGCTTAGAATTTTCCACATTTCTACGCTTTACAACAATTATAGAATTATTCCATTATTCCAAATCTTTCGGTATCGAGAATTGAGGTGTCCGAGCAGCCATATCTGGACATCGCTGCGATGCCGTGGGATTCAAATATATTGGAAACAAACGAAATTCCAAAGGAATCATCTTGTCGGAAAATGGATTTCTATAAATCTTTCTACAAGTGTGTGAAAGCCGAGGTAATTTTCTGTTGACAAACATGTCTGACATCGACAGGCTGCGAAAGCTTAGTCCAAAAACGAATATATTACACACACAAATAGATAATTGTATAATTGATTACTACAGGAAGTCTTTTTGTATCTGACGTATAATGTATATTGATGAGATCTGCCTAGAGGTATCGGAACACCACCATTAGCCTACATATCGACACTGGCAATTTTCGCAACATTTGGGACACATTTCCGGGAATCTTAGGGAATATCCGATGTTACTAACTCACAACAAATATCCATATTTAGGTTTTAATAATTTTGAAAAGTCTTGATCTAAACCCGTAACACCTCTACCGGGAGTCCATTTATACAAGCTATAGCTGATTCTCGGACCCCTGTGCTATCAGCAACATTACATTACTTGAGAGTTTGTCACATGAAAGGATGTGTTCAGGTATTCATTTGTCATTTTGGTTGAAACAGTAAAATGAAAGTTTTCAGCTGTATGTAAGTTTTTTACGTGCAAAACAAAATAATAATAATAAAAAGAAGACAATAATAGAACAATTTGGCGGGCTATTCACTATATTTAGTATACAATACCGTCATTGCCAGGTAAGTTAAGAACTAGGTAATGAATGGGTTTTGACGTTGTAACCAATAAATGACCTTGACTTTCAGCCCTGAATAAAAGTGTTTTAGTGAAGATCTGCATGAAGTTTGATCAGCCGAAGAGAACTCTCATCTTAATCCAATTCATATTTCCAAATTCGTTCGAGCAAATGATAACGAGATCGAATGTGCCTTAACGTCATCTGACTTGCGGTGTTGTTAAGTATATATACCCCGGTATGTATATTTAAACTCTGGACCCCTGTGACCTTGAACGTATGAAGACTCTTTGTCATTTTGGTTATTGTTGAGTCATTTAAAGATTTGAACATATTTGACTCATGTGACCTTGAATATAGGTCAAGGTCATTCCTAGTATCTGACTCTATATCCCATCCCCTGGACATCTTATATATGAAATATGAAGATCCTAGACCTTACAGAACTTTAGGAGAAAAGTTTTCAAGTTTATTGTTAAAAACAAAACCTTTAACATTTGACCCTTACCGAAAACCGGAAGTTGCCATTTTTTGTGATAACATGTAGAGAGAAAAAAATTACGCTTAAGATTATCTGCAAAAAATATTATTGGATGAAATCTGTGAAAAGAAATGTTAGTGAGTTATAAGCATTTTTAAATTTTAAGATATGACGTCATAGCGGCCATTTTGTTTTGTTGATGAAGATGAAAATCATATATCAAACGTTAGAGAACATTAGAGGGGTCTTTTCTATAGCAATTGCAGACTATATTAGTCTTTCAGTTCGACAATATACAATATTAATTAAACATTTTGACGGGAATTTAGCAAAGATCAAAGGATTTTTCAAAATGGCATACAGCATTAACCGGAAGTGCTATCGAAAAATAAAAGACACCAAATTCATCAGAATGACATTCTGCATCGATATGTAAAGAGAAATTTTGCAAAATCAAAGAAAATAAAAATTCGTGAACTTTGACCTCATAGCGAACTTTTTTGTTTGACCTTTGACCTACTTGCTGTAATTGAATAAAAGTTAGTCTTTTATACGATCTACATTAAACATCAAAAATATTTGCTGTATCTTAAACGGTTTTTGAGTTATGGCTGTTTTAAACTTTTTAGGTATGACGTCATGGCGGCCATCTTGGATTTTTGACCTACTTAAAAATGCTGCGGTCACCCCTTCAACTCATGCCATACAATATGACAATAAGGCCATTGGCATACCTCTTACCATTTTGAAGATCTTTTGGACACAAAAAAGTGTAGAAGAATAATAATAATAAAACACAGAACAAAAACAATAGGTCTTTTCACCACAAAACAAAATAATAATAATAAAAAGAAGACAATAATAAAACAAAAACTGAAACCCGTCATTGTACTTGATCTGTATTCCTAATATTTTGATAAATACCACATACATGACTACTCAGTGAACTCGCCAAACTATTTAACAAGAGGTCCATGGGCCTAAACGATCACCTGATATTTGATACAAATTAGTTATGAAGGGCAATAACTCCGTAAATAAGTTAGAGTCGACTCAAGCTTGTTTTCAAACTTGTTCGAGATATTTCCAATGTTAGTCTAAATGCAAAATTTCATTAAGCTCGGATCATATTTACTCAAATTATCATGTTACAAGATTCAATAATTATAAATGCAAAGGGCAATAACTTCGTAAGTTACTATCTAATCGGGTCGCATTTCAAAATTGTCCGACATCTTTTTAATTTTAGTCTTAAAAAAAAGTTCCATGAAGCTGAGTGCATATTTATTCAAGTTATTGTATTAAAAAGGACAATTCAGTCTAAGAAAACATTAAAATTTGTACATATTTCGGAAAAAACCAGTTCAAATGGAAAATAGATTATTCGGTTTTACTGTGATATGCCTGAAAAGCCCATGGTTGTGACATGTGTGTAGATGTTCAAACTCGCTCGCTGTCCGCCATTACACATTGTGGTCGAACTTCTTGTATGCCGAACCCTGTCCCTTGCTCGTAGAGTAATGCAACTGTTGTCTAGAACTGCTCAAATCGCTCTGACAGTAGTGTGTTTACCTTATTAGGTGAATTGTCTTGCCTAAAAACCATTTCATCACCTTCTCAGTGGTTATGTAGTTTATTTGCTTAACGTGCGTGACTTTGGCTCATGCATGGGTACAGCGGCCATATTGTACCTACTTAATCGTATTGATCAACGATTTGATATTTCAACGATATTAATTGAAATACTAAACAATGACGTGGAATTTGTCAATATTTTATGTTATATGTTTCATAAGAAATGTAGAACAATACATTTATGCCATATTTTGCTGCTTGGTTATGTAAAAGAATTAGCCTGAGCGAATTGTCCCTTTAAAGTCCCTTTAAAAAGGTTAAATAATAATTATTAATTCAAAGGGCAATAACTCCGTAACTGATTGTTGAATCAAGCTGATTTTCGAACTCGTACGACATATTTCTAATGTTAGTCTACATACAAAATTTCATTAAGCTTGGTTTATAATTACTCAAGTTATCGTGTTCACAAGGTTCAATAATTATTATTGCAAAGAGCAATAACTCCGTAAGTTACGGTCGAATCAGGTACATGTAGATTTTCGAACTCGTCCGAGATCTGTCCAATGTTAGTCTAAATACAAAAGTTCGTTAAGATCGGTACATATTTACTCAAGTTATCTTGTTCACAAGGTCCAATATTATTGCAAAGAGCAATAACTCCATAAATTACCGTCGAATCAAGCTGATTTTCAAACTTCTTCGATATCTTTACAATTTTGGTTTACACGCAAAGTTTCATTAAGCTCGGTTCATATTTACTAAAGTTATCGTGTTCACAAGGTCCAATAATAATTATCATTGCAAAGGGCAATAACTCCGTAATTTACTGTAGAATCAAGCCGATTTCCGAGATCTTTCCAATGTTAGTCTACATATAGAGTTTCATTAAGCTCGGTGAATGTTTACTTAAGTTATCGCGTTCACAAGGAAATGTTAACGGACGTCGCAAGACGGATGACGCACGACGGACGACGGACGACGCACGACGACGGACAAAAGACTATCGCAATATAAATTTCGATAAACAGAGAGTCGGCATATTCAACTAGCTTCTTAAGTACTATGGTAGCGGAATAGATATTACACTTCCACGGAAAATTCGCCAAAAGTATCATATCTTTTCGGCTGCTAAAATAGCTACGTAGTCTACACCACAATGAAACATCAACTGACACATGGAATTTCACTTGTTCAATTCGATATAATAAATAATAAGACATCATACAGATTTATCTTCATTTTATATTCGCAGAGCTAGACTTTGAAAGAATTATTTCTCTATATGGTATAATGAAGCCACATGATATTTAATTAACTAAAACATTTCAACTGCACGACATCATGTACTAGTCTCAGATCCTGCATCTTTCCCATCATGCACGGCGTCGAGGGACATGCGCGTGCCCGAATTGTAATGGCCTACCAATCACCCCTGTGACAGACGTTGGTTACTTACAGGGAGATAAATAGATATCTAGATTGCAGTACGGGGACACAGAGGTGTAGAGGGTCTGTTATTGATCCTCTGTGTAGGACTAGGTCACCTCGTCGTTTGACGACTTCTCAGTGGAGGCATTTGACAGCTTTCTCCACGTATCAACACAGACAACGTCTTCTCGTTCTATTTCAATCGCATCATATTCGGAATATTTACAAAGATTGTCGGAAATTTATCCGAGATGTTGCCATTGATTATCGACTGTTTTATTTGATTGATTTTTTCTCATTCTTACATCTACATTGAAGAAGACATTCTTGGTTTCGAGTTTGTCGTTTGCCCGCTGCGGAAGATTATACAAATGAATAGTATGGTTGCTGCGGTATGTTCGTGTGATGGTCTTAGCAATAGTAGAAACTCTTGTCCATTTTATATTGCTATCACACTGAAGCATACCACTAGAGATACCAGACAGCACTCCAAATCTGGTCACAGTCTACTATAAACGGACAAACCAGTCGTCCCACTTTATGCTACGCGTTAAGGAGGAGTAGAAACTAGGTCTTTTATAGAAGTGATCAAGGGAATAACCCAAATCATTCCGCACAGAGGCGGATGCTCAACTTCAGACCAAACGTGAAGCGGTGTCAAGGGAGATAATGCAATAGGGACAGCAGGTACAATTCTATAGGCTTTCCTGCAGCTTAAACTTGCTTTGGATGAAAATAGAATAACTATGGTTACCAATGCAATAGGAATGATATCCTGCTAAATATGTTCGACAATATTCTCCATCGAAATTTTACAGTTTCCAGTGGCCCAAATGTATTTTCGATTTTTGAACTTAAATACTTAAAAACATTCCGCACTGAATGGTCAGATAGGTAGATTAAAACCAACGCTTAGTGTCCACATCACATATCATTTACATGGTTCATTTTCAATATTTGTTTCTTTATTCTCTAAACATTTCTCAAATAGATACTGACGTTTAAGGATTGACCTACATTTAAATGTAAATTAAATGTACATATTAAACACACACACAGAGCCATTTTCAGAATAATGCCAAACCCCTTGCAATTTTACCCATGGAAGTAAAAATAACACTTTTCATTAATTGTAACCAATCATTCACTCGCTCTCATCTATCTTAATTAGTGACGGTCCCGTTTAGTTGTTTTATGCCCATTAGACTACAATTATCGCCATGGAAATGTTCTCCTTTGAGCCCACGTATTAAATATGATACCATCTCTCGTTTATCGATACCAAGTTCTGGGATATCGTGTCACAATACGTCAGTTATAAGAGGATGTTTTGTAATCAGTGGCGTCATGACATCAACCTTAGTAAGCAGAGGTTCAAAAATATTGTAAACAGAGGACCGGGAACATTTCTTAGAAAACAGTAGGCCGGGAACATTTCTCAGTAAACAGAGGGTCGGGAACATTTCTTAGAAAACAGAGGATCAGGAACATTTCTTAGTAAACAGAGGGCCGGGGAAATTTCTTAGTAAACAGAGGACCGGGAACATTCTAGTAAACGAGGGCCGGGAACATTTCTTAGTAAACAGGGGCAGGGAACATTTCTAAGTTCTAAAAACAGATGTCCGGGAATATTTCTTAGTAAACAGAGGGCCGGGAACATATCTTAGTAAACAGAGGGCCAGGAACATTTCTTAGTAAACAGAGGGCCAGGAACATTTCTTAGTAAACAGAGGGCCAGGAACATTTCTTAGTAAACAGAGGACCGGGAACATTTCTAAGTAAACAGGGGCAGGGAACATTTCTAAGTAAACAGATGTCCGGGAATATTTCTTAGTAAACAGAGGGCCGGGAACATATCTTAGTAAACAGAGGGCCAGGAACATTTCTTAGTAAACTGAGGGCCGGGAACATTTCTTAGTAAACGAGGTTCAAAAATATTGCTTAGTAAACAGAGGATCAAAAATATTTCTTAGTAAACAGAGAGTAAACAGAGGGCCATGAACATTTCTTAGTAAACAGGGGCAGGGAACATTTCTTAGTAAACAGAGGACCGGGAATATTTCTTAGTGAACAGAGAGCCGGGGATATTTCTTAGTAATCAGAGGGCCGGGAACATTTCTTAGTAAACAGAGGCCGTGAATATTTCTTAGTAAATAGAGGGCCGGGAACATAGCTTAGTAAACAGAGGTTCAAAAATATTTCTTAGTAAACCGAGGGCCGGAACATTTCTTAGTAAACAGAGGGCCGGGAACATTTCTTAGTAAACAGAGGGCCGGGAACATTTCTTAGTAAACAGAGGGCCGGGAACATTTCTTAGTAAACCGAGGGCCGGGAACATTTCTTAGTAAACAGAGGGCCGGGAACATTTCTTAGTAAACAGAGGACCGGGAACATTTCTTAGTAAACAGAAGTCCGGTAATATTTCTTAGTGAACAGAGGGCCGGGGATATTTCTTAATAAGCAGAGTGTCGGGAACATTTGTTAGTAAACAGAAGTCCGGAAATATTTCTTAGTGAACAGAGGGCCGGGGATATTTCTTAATAAGCAGAGTGTCGGGAACATTTGTTAGTAAACAGAGGGCCGGAAACATTTCTTAGTAAACAAAGGGACAAAAAATGTCTTAGTAAACAGGGGATCGTACTTTTTTAACAGACAGATGTGTGATCTTGTAAAGAATATTTTAGACATAAAAGTATTATTCATTATATGTACAGCCTATCTTGTGTCACTGTGTATATGTCACTACGTTTTTGGCACAGGGGCTCGATTGCGAACAATCTTAAGAAAAAATGGGGTTTATAATTAATACTCCTTTTTTCATAACATTTTCTCGCATTCGAGCCCTGCGGTTTTGGGAGGCTGCGCTATACTCGTAGTGCATCGTCTTTTAACAGTAGAACTCTTTACCCATTTTATTGTGGTTTCTCACGGAAACATACTGCCACAGACAACAATAACATGATGCATGATGTACGTGTACAACTCTTCAGTGTCTCCCGAGACATAATGGCAACAAGACTAAGAAAGTCATAAATCTAATCAAAGATAAAGCGAAGAAAGAAAGTCAATTCGAAAATCCAACAGTTTTGGCCAACAAGGTACAAATATGAGTTATGTTTGTATGCTTGTACATGTATAGGTTATCTCTCTTAGAACCACATGTTGATTTTTTATCTCAACTTGAACTCATTAATCGCCAATTAAACACAACAAAGCATTCCACGTCGACAATTGTTTAGATATAGCGGCCATGGCTATACATTTCTATTCTGTCCTCTTTAATTGTTCCAATCTGTCTGACTACATATGACCACAAAGCCAAACACGTTATTTTGAATATTTGTGATTAAATTTACCAGTATGCAATCGGATACGAGTATATGTTTATATATTGAAAGACCTTGTCATTGTATTCCAGATTGTAATTTCTAACCATGTAAAGCATAGACAACCCTTTGTGTATTTATATTTTTTTGCATTTTATATCGTTTCCAATTATTGAGCCTATAAACTCCGATATGTTCTATATTTTCCTGAAATGATCCGAATGAAATTTTTGCCTGATTTCAGGTTCTTTATGTTCTTTTTGAAGCAAATTGTAACATCGACTTTAAATTTCTTTAAATGTTTTCTCTGTTTCCAAGACAAAACGCGAGCACGATAATAAACATACTTTCTGACACCGGAAGTAGATGGGAACCACAGCTTTTAGAGTGACATACACGTTTTTTTTTATTCAAGGACAGTAACTCTTCACACTTCAGCAACATTTCAAGAACCCCTTGGATTTTATTTCGGCAATATTGCTTTACGGTTGTGATAGAATTTACACTATTTCGCGATTTGATTAACATCAGACTTTGCCGTACACGTAACAGACAAATACGTTGTTGTATCTACATCTTACGAAGGCTCAACGTCAAGGACATTGTCCCACTGGAGGCAGATACAACGGATTCACACGAATGCTTGACTTTTATTAATCCCTTGGTAGACATTTGATAGCTTATGATCGCCAGATCAGCGTCAGATGGGGCGCTTGTTATTGTATATCAAATATAATCACATGAGTCTCTACGTAGAATTCCACACGGAAGAGTCGCAATAAGAATTCCTGTCAAACTCTTGTTTGCTTGACTAGGTATGACAGGACCACAGGACAAGAAGAGCTGTTGTACACACAATATGCGTGCAACAATAAAGTTCTCTTGTAGGCCTATTCCATTTTATTGTGAACTGTACTTACACATTCAGTTAAATAATTAAATGTAATTGTTAGAATTTTTTAAAGTCGATAAAGGCGTTTTTCTAGAGAAAATATGTTACAACATCACTTTTGTTTTATGTCTTAAAATATACATGTACCATCAATTCGATTATAATCATACATTTGCCCTCCAGGTAGGGAGTTAGAATTGTACCTTCTGCGACATTGCATGTTCGTAAAAGGCGCCTAAATTCAAGATCTGATGTTTTCTCTTATTCCGAACCGTCTTCTTTCTTCCTAACGTCTCCCTAGATACCACCCCACCTTTGGCCCCAAATTGAGCTCTCCCTCCCTGGGAAAGGCTCTTGGTTCCGTCCCCTGGCCGATACACCCCATAGTCTACAAAAGTCGTAGTTGCACTCAGAACAAAAGGAGTTAGGCGACTGGTTTGCCATGGTAATTGCAATATTGCAAAACCCAGTTAAGAGCTATCCATCCTCGATACTCCAGGGGTTCCGATCACTTACGATCTCTACACGCCGGGACTATCTGCAGTTATTGCCAATATAAATGGGTGTCAAGTCTATATTTACGGCGTTTTGAGTGTTTAAAATATGTTTACAAAATAATAAATAATGCCATTGTCTTTTAAGATTGTTTAGTACCATACAGTTGTTTCCTGTTAATTAAGTGTCATTTGATACCACGTTGATAATAATGAAGTAGACCTGTAACCTTTGACCTTTGTCCATATATCAGTACGCGAGACTCGATAACCTGTCATGTTGACCCTCATGTGACCTACAGTATTCTACAAATTTATCTATATATGAAAGTACCAAGAAACCTTTATCTATTTAGAGATTAAAAAACGCACTTCAAAACGACGCGAAATTATTAATCTCATTTTACACCTATAAAAGACTAGACGTCGCCTTTGTAGAGATACATTCAAACTTCATACTCATTACCGGTATGGTTTATTTAACGGAATATTGGTCTGTTATTGGGCCAGAACACTAACCACCTCGCGGAATGCTTGGTATTTATTGGTCATTGCTTATAGGATCGTATAATGTACATTGTGTTTGCTGATCAAACAGAATTCTTAATTACGTTCTGGTCTATTATCACCTGTACAAGTGCACTTTATCTTATATACTGAGGAGATTCTGAATACAAAGAAACAAAGAAAATAATAAATTGATATGAGTGGAATTTTAGCGTTTGATATTTTTGTGTTATCACTTGAAAATTGAAAACGGAAGAGAGAACCCAAGAGAGAATAAATAATACATTCTCAAATCAGGCTAAAGTTTAAAAAATATCGTACGAAAATCTAAAAAATCTAAAAAAATTTTTTAAAGGATTTTTGAATTTTCAAGTCAAGATATGTTTGAAAAAAATCAGTCATTCGGCGATAGTATAGAGACCTTCTTCCGGAAAACGACGCAAATCATATCAAGTAACCCAGTCCGCAACGTATAGGGGGTAATCGACGATGGTTCAACCCAGGAAAATGAATCATGTTGGTGGGAATGAAACGCAAATGAATACACAATAACTCATTTAACTACTCTATACTACAACGCTCAACCACACCCCCCCCCCCCCCCCCCCAAAAAAAAAAACAAAAAAAAACCCAACAAAATAAAAAATTAAAAAAACCTACTTGACCGGCATAGCAGCTGATAAAATGAAATATAATATTATTTAAAAAAAGATTGACATGAGATTGATCGAGGTTTATCAATACTACATTACCATACGTATGATATATGAGATTTTGTTGATCATAAAATTATAATTTATGAAACAATGGGCGTCTTCTTTGTATGCCATCATAACTAAAGCTGGAGCAACATCAGAAACTTAGTTTTATTTACATGACAGTAGTGGCTATGACTAGACTGGCTAATTTTATGATGCAATAAAATAAAGACATAGTAAGAAAAAGATATTCGGTCATAAATTTCACGAATTTTAATAACATCAATTCAACTGAAATCCAGAAAACATACTCCATGCCAGGACAGAATAACGCCAAAATTCGCCAATAGACAAGATCAGGAAAAATCAAAGAAAAAATGTAAAAATACATAGAATATATAGGGAAAAATAAAAATTACGAAGACTTTTGGCACGTCACTGTACATATCTCTGATCGGCTATTTGTGAATATGTACATTGTAAAAAAATATGTTCAATATATAAATAAGTACTAGTACATGTCCTGATAACGAGTAAGTAATAATTATTTTTAAAAACATTCCGGGATACAGATTCCGGAAATTCTAAAGGTTGTCCTAGTACATGTACTACATGTATATGCACGATTTCCAGGTGCGTGTATTTAGTAAGTCAATATATTTAATGAAACAGACGACAATATTTTGGGCATTTTTTCAGATATATTCAATGATATCACAAACATGGACCTGATGACATAACGGACAGCCGGGAGAATATTGTTAGTCCAAGAGCTTGAGATTAAGTCAGCAAATGCCAATTCCAACACGATGTCCGACTATCAGCTACCCCAATTAATTCAACAAGACTTTATCGGGGAGACATTCGAATGTTAATTACCATGACATCGTCCAAAATCTGCATATTCACTATCATTGAAAATTCCTCTATTATAGAATTTATTGAAATTAAAATATCTTAATATCAAAAAAATACTCTTGTTTCGTTGTCTTCTAATACGATGTTTAGCCTAGAACATGCTTTAGCAGTCAACAGTCAAAACTCTTTTCCCTCGGTGTTGGGACCAACCAGAGAAACTGTTTCCCAACACCTCGGGAAAAGAGTTTTGACTGTTGACTGATAAGGCATGAAACAACTGTATAGTGTCAGATGGTTACGGTCGGGCATCGATAGTTGGTCAACTTTGAAATATTGAAGTACTGCAATTGGTTTACACACATTGACGGGAGTGGTCGAGTAGTACCGATAAGTAATCTTTAATTCGTAAACAGTCAACATTTCTTGAGTGTAAGCATCTGAAATTTTGGACTAAATAATTGTGTCGGTAAGATCTTTTGTCCACTTTTTCATTTATCCATTTTTTTAGCTGAGGACTCAATGCCTATATACCATATTTTGTAGTGCGCGCTAGGTAGCGACTGGACATTATGCTACGAAGCAGAACACAAGTATGAGTGATTCAGTTTGGTCCCACTTGGTAGTGGCAATGATATGAGCAACATACATTTGCTCACATTCATGATCTAGACATTTTGTTTACACTCGATTAGAATGCTAGTTGTAATTGCCTATCACTTAGTAATACAAGATACCTTCCATATTTGTTGTAGAGATTAAAACTAATCAACGGCATCCATCATATCTCTGTCAAGTTTCCTTATAGGGAACAACCAACTAATTATAAATGTAAAAAGACCTTCTAAATGGCCACTGTGTATAGAAGATTGAGCCCAATGGAATTTTAACCTGGCCACTGATTGGCTGCTTAATTATGAATTTCAAAATTAAAAATGTTTTCTGACAGGTTATTATTCTTAGACAACAATGATATGAATTTAGAAATCCAGATTGAAAGGAGGGGTATCACTTTGTGCCGTTTTACAGCTTCTAATTGATAAGCAAACTATTTTCCATAAAGATACCTTAGGGTCAGGTGCATATGGCATGCTATTCAGAGCATCCGGAATTTTCTGGGCTCATGGTGATTTCAGAGTTCAAACCTCAAAGAGTAAAAATTCACATTTTCATTTAAGTCATAATTAATGAAATATTAGAATAGAAATACATATAATATTTTTTTGCAGTTTTTGCCTGCAAATCTTGGGTTCGAGAAATTCAGTTCAGAAAACTGATGAAAAATTGAATAAGTATATGTAGGTCACAGATACCTAGATGTTTTTGAAGCATCTGTTCTATTTTATAATTAGAAACTAATATTTTTGCTGAAAACTTCGATTTTTCAACATTTAATTGCTATAAAAAATCGTACATTGTACAGGATGGTATATTTCTTGGGTTTCTTCAATTTAACTTAAATCCAGAAAACATGCTCCAAGGCATGACTGAAGCTCCGCTTTCGTGGTTTGCAACCGTCACCCAAACATCATCGCCGCTGTTTAACTGTAAAACCACCAAACCTGTACTGGCACCGCTATGATAAGCAGATGCGGACACAGTAGACGCCATTGTAACGCCATTCTTTATAAGATAAGAATCTACGAAATGGTTAGCAATCGTGACAATGTTCCATGAGAAGACATAAGTACCAGAGTCTTGGCACGTGAAAGTTCCCGTATGTTGAGAGTAGCCATTTTCGTTGTTAGTGATGATACGATCGAACACAATCTCGCGATTCTTAGCAGGCGAGTTGACAGTCGTTCCAAGATTAGCATGAAAAGCAATAGTCCCTGACGCTGAAATGAGATAAAATAAATTAACGCATATGAATGAAATAATGGTCACATCAAATATAACGAAGATTTTATAGATTTAATATATATGTTCTATAAGATAGATATTCTCTGGTATTAGCGCTCCATTCTCGTTTTTTGCAAATACACATGTATGTGTGTGTGTGTGTGTGTGTGTGTTTGTGTGTGTGTGTGTGTGTGTGTGTATGTGTATTTCATGTGATATAATGAACTTTCATTATGTGTGCAGATTAATTTATTGAAAGATAATATTTTTTAATAACACTAACTTCGAGGTCCTTTTATGAATTGTATTAACATAAAATGCAAAGAACAACAAAAATATGAATTACATATGGCAAGCCAATTTAACATTTATTGAAGGAGCAAGGTATATCCCGTATTTAATCGAATTATATAAGATATCTTATATAATTAAATAAGATATCTTATAAAGTATACAAGAAATCTTATATAACATATAAGATATCTTATATAGCATATAAGATATCTCATAATAATATAACTTATATAAGATATCTTATTCAGTATATAAGACATCTCATATAGTATTTAAGATATCTTATTTAATTTTCTATAAAAGATACCTTATATCGTTTATAAGATATCTTATTTAATATACAAGATATCTTATAAGGGCACAGCCCTTCGTTCCAGGGCACGAAGTGCGAAGCACTTCTAAGGTAACACATACACGTAAATATAAGAAAAAACTCAATCTTCAAAATCCAATCCTACACAATGACAGCTTCAGTTTGTGGCCGCCATTTTTTACCCACTGTAAAAATTTCCCATCAGCGTGAATGCAATGCTTTGAAGTCAGCTCATTATATAATCAAGCGGTTCAAACGCTTTTATGATCCGACGAACGTAATCTTCATCCGGCAGAAGCTCTGTGCTTAGTGCTCTTTATTTGCAAGCGTTCAAGTGATAGACCACCTTCCAATATAATCAGCTGACCAAAAACGGAATATCTGTTACGGAAATAAAAAAAAAGCTTCCTTCTCTTATGTGGATTTCCTTCTCAAATTGGGGGTTTGGGGACAAAGATAGAGTGTGAATATATGAATAAAAAAATAAACAGAAAATTCGGCTCCGTTATTTCCATAAATTGAACTTTTAATGTACAAATTTTAATGTTCTCTTATATTGAATTGTCCCTTTAAACACATACTACAAATGTATTACAGGATCCTTGGTGGGAATGAAAATTATATTTTATAACCATGAGTTCAGTGTATTCATGATCGTGCAGACGTATTTTACTGTATATAACCCAGACAAGCCCAGAAATGCGATAGGTTTGCGACAAAAAGGGAGGAAAAAAGGTAAGAGGGTATATACCATCTTCCGGTAAGGCAACGTACAGTAAGTGTACATATATCAAATAAATTACTTTTACATCATGTATATGTTATTTTTACACAATATTGTAGATTATTAACAGCAGAACATTCAATCATATCAGTAACGATTAGTTCTTTCACTGAGTTATGAACATATCTTATTTTACAAACCATGATAGATTATAAGAATTAAGTAGTATATCATGATCAGACATACCGACACGTTTAGTGTCCCTGACTTTGGTGATCCTCGGTGCCTCCCGACGTGTAAACAAACTTCTGTTCGCCACCTTCCCGTGCTGTGGTATGTCCTGGTTCTTGGTTCCGGATTCTTTTTTCTGGGTTTCCATGACTACCGTATCGTTGTTTACTTTAAACTTTTGTAATGGACTATCGTCATCATAGTGATAATTCGATAATTTTTTGTCCTTCACTGATGTCACTGTTTTAACAAACTGTATCGAATTGTATTGGTCCCGTAACTGGTCATTTTCATACCGAAGTTTGTCTATTTCCGACTGCATATTGTTGATTCTTATTGAATCCTCCACACGAGAGCCTTCAAGTATTTTCACGCGATTCTCAAGCTCAAGTATGAAAGTAAATAAATTGTTATCAAGTTCTAATTTATGATCAGAGGAGAATGATTCTGGTCTCATAGTATCTCCAAAAATCATCCCGAAACTGACTGAGAGTAGAAATATTGACAATAACTCCATTTTGTCGCAGAATTTGACCTGGTCTAGGCTTTAGAAGGGTCAGTGGTTATCTCTCACCTCAGACTTATCACCTGTCGTAGCTGTTCCAATTAAATGTTGTACTACCTATACGATAAGCAATGATCATGGCAGCAATAGTACATTTCGACCAGACTATACCTTCTAATGCAAACATCTACTAGGTATAATATTTGGTTAGATATTTCGAACAGCTACGCAACAGTCTGACAATTTGAAAATCTCATTGTTTATGAAGAAACAATCAATTATTCTTTCTTATTTCAAATAGTCCGAGTTCAAGGTCTCAAAATGACACCAGCAAATTACGAATTTCATCAGTAGTTACGGTAAACACACGTATTTCACTAAATTAAGATTTTTGTCGATGAAAAAAGGAAGGACTATTTTTTCAATAAAGTAAAATTTATGATTTTCCAAGAACTGTATAATGTTGTCTATGTAGATAATGTCATTGTTTTCGTGGTTGCGTTGTTCAAAACCCCCGATATCAAAATAAATAGGCCGTTTCATTTACTGGCAGCCAGTGGTGAAAAGCTCTAATAAATATGCTGTTTCATACATTATTAGAATCCTTGTTCCAAAGTACAACTACGAATATTTCTCACAAAAGAAAATATTTAAAAGCATTTCATGTTATGCAGTACTTACTTGGTTAAAAAATATATTTCACTAAACGGATTCCAAATGAAATACCATTAATGTATAGTACTGTACACTGTATTTGATTCCTCAGCTAAGTTATCGATTTACACGTATCTACTTTATGGTTAGTAGTTTTAGTTCAGTATTACGTAAACGATACACACTTTTTATCCTTTTGTGATATGATGTCTGAGTCTACGTGTGTTTATGAATACCAAGTCAGTGGCGTCACTAGCAGGAAATGAATGTGGATGCAAATTGTAGTTCGTGCGCCGATGGCGCGAGAAGTTTTTTTATTTCTAAATATATATATATTCAGTAATCAGCAAATACAGATACAAATGCGCAACATTCTTATTTCATTCTCTAATAATTGAATAATTACTATTTTGTTTCAATATTAATTAATATTTGTATAAATATTACATTTTGGAATCTCACCCTTTCACTCATATAGTAGTACTGAGTTATGTCATTCAATAATACACGATGTACATTATTCTTTCATTCCATAGATTGTTTCTGTCAATTTCACCACACACTTCAATATTTTACATACAGCCTTATTAAATTTCACAGAAAATCACACATTTTGAAATCTCACCCTTTCACTCATTTAATAGCATTGAGTTCTGTCATTCAACAATCCATTATTCTTTCATTCCCTAGATTTTTTTCTGTCAATTTCACCACAATTCATTATTTTACATACAACCTTCTTAAATTTAACAGAAAAAAAGAAAGTAAAATAAATAATTGACCATATTTAACTAGCTATTTAGATGTAATTTTAAGATAAGGCGCGAGAAGTTTTTTTTTTTTTTTTTTTTTTTTTTTTTTTTGGGGGGGGGGGGGGGGGGGGGGTCCAGGGGGGACCCCGCCTCCCCCTGAAAAAATTACCTTATAATGAGATGAATTTTACGATGTATTTTTTATGATTTTAAAGCGGTCTTTACGTGGTAATTTTTCGAAAAAAAACCCATTGAAAACAGATTAATTCATATTGCAGATTGAAAGTTACCTAAATTTAGAAATTATAATTGTAAATGCCGTCGTATCTTTATGCTAACATGTACTGTGTTTTTGCCAAACACGGCCGTGTCTTTGGTGAATTTCTTACTACACTGCAATTAAATGGTAGGCCTAGAGCAATTTTTATAATTTTGTAAGAAAACAGAGTTTTAATAGACGGTCAATTTCTTTCTGAATGTAAGTGCACGTGCTGATACTCTCATTGGATCATTTCTACACATGAAAAGTTCATTGTAATAACATCCTCCTGTTTTTTTGTCCAGCGGAAATGTCAATAATGGTATCCACGTCTATGGGCATGTCGTGGTGCACATGTAACAGAGCCAGAGCCCATGCTCGCAGGTTTTAAGGCGTTTCATAACACTATAGTAAGCTTCTTTCTAATGTTGCCGTTGTTGATGGCAAGGTTTTTAAGATTTGAAAGATCTTGTGTATATTGGGATATAAGTCCTTGTTAGTTACCTACTGTCTTGTTCCTGTCGGGTTTTCGGCTTACATTGTAAAAACGTCAATTTTCTGACACGACCTCGCACCAACTTTTAGCGAGTATAATTGTAGACCGTGGAAACGGAACAGAAACAAATTTTCATGAAAAAGTAAACCTAAAAAGTAAAAATAAAAGGCGATTCGGATAACAAATTAAAATGTATTATGTCAGTCTCGGTTACGTGTAGTTATGACTTCGATTTTTTAGAATTGATTGATGTGCACGCAGTTGCGTTTTTGTGTCAATGGTAGCTACGCCACTACAGGTGTTGTCCTGGTGTTTACTATGCCGGTGAACCCACGACAATTGAGATAATTACTATCTCGATTTGACCTGGATTTGCAAAGAGGTGTCGTAGATTTGACCAGGATTTGTATATAGGTGTCATTGATTTGATCTAGATTTGTATAAAGAGGTGTCGTAGATTTGACCTAGATTTATATATTTATATACAGGTGCCGTCGATTTGAACTAGATTTGTATAAAGAAGTGTCGACGAATTGACCTAGATTTATAAACAGGTGCCGTCGATTTGACCTAGATTTGTGTACAGGTGTCGTCAATTTGACCCAGATTTGTATACAGGTGTCGTCAATTTGACCCAGATTTGTATACATGTGTCGTAGATTTGACCTAAATTTGTATACGTGCCGTCGATTTCACCTAGATTCGTATATGCAGGTGTTGTCGATTAAAGCAAAGAGCTTTAACTCCCCAGGAGCATCATGCTCTTTTTGTTTATTGAAAGTTTTTTTTTAAATATATTTATAATTTCCTTTTTTCATAAACTAACAGTGTCTTCTATTAAAAAATGTATCTTACCTGTGTTTGTAATTTTGTTTTATCAATTACACTTTTTGTCTGATAGATGCAGTACGATTATGATGCTTTGCATATATTTTTCACAAAATCTGCCAGCTAAACTCGAAGAGCGTATTTCAGAGCATATTTCATATAAAATCTATATTCATGTCATATCTTCTTTTATTAATACTTTGAGTTGATTATCTGTAAAATAAGACGATATTTCGGTCCCAGTCTACAATTTAAGTGCTGATTTTTTTATTCTGAATCTATCAAAATATGTTTTGTTTTGTTTTGATGGATTTCCGAGTATTTGCGTTTTAGTGCTGAATGTTTTTTTATTGTGATTCAAACACATAATTTCGTAATGAATTGTTCTTGTGTTATAGGCTTTGTTTTAATGATCAAAATTACGAAGATACTTAAAGCATGGAAAACGAATTATATATAGCTTTCTCAGAATTGTGTCAAACCAGTAATACAAATAAAATATAGATTAAATAGTTCATTAATCTATTGCAAACTACTTTAAAATTGGTATGAACATAAAGCTCATCACTTTATGCAACACAGTAACAAAATGCATTTAGTTTTGTGGTGAAACGAGGAGTGGAACTACGCCGGAACCCATCCTTAAGGACAAAAATTAGACCAAAAATAACCGCATTAATTTCAATAAATAACTTTAATTTCAATTAAGTTTAAACCTAGAACATGTGCTTCTGTAAATAATATCTGCTCCGTTTTCACGGTTACCGACTTGAACTCGAACGATATTCAACTGCAGGACGACAAAACCGGAATCTCTACCAGAATGGCTATTAGAATAGGAAACACTAGTCGCCATGACACCATCATTTTTCATCAAAATGAAATCTAAGTAGTGGCTAGGATATATGGCTATATTCCAAACGAAGACATCTATCCCGGGTATGTGACACGAGAAGGTTCCCGTTTGTTAAGAGTATGAATTCCCGATGTTTGTTAAGACCATGTTGAAAACGATCTCTTGATTCGAGTTAGGATTGTTTATATCGCTACTAAGTCCTGCATGGAAGGCCACGGTTTCTTCGTTTTGTGGTGTTAATGTGGGCGCTATAGATGAAAGATATAAAAGAATTAGATTCCCAATAACCTTAGAAGACTACCATACAGCATTGTTTATTATCAAACATTTATAGGAAAGTTTGACGGCTTGGTCTGTACACAGCAGCTGGCATAAGTCTTCTGACAATTTACTATTGAAGAAAACTGATCTAAGTGTTCACGATGGTGCTTTCAGAGGCAATGTCAAAGATAATCAATATTATGCTATCTATGCCGAAAAAAGCATCTTCAACAACAAGTAACCAAATCATTTTCGCCAACCAATCATAGAGAACAGTTTATTTATAACCAGGTGGAATCCCAACAACATGGCATGCAAACCTACTATAATTGCTACATTTCTGAACCATCCCATGGACTATAGGTATTGGTAGTATAGTGTAGTATTCTTGTAGATTAAATCTTGTTATCACTGTTTCACTACAATACCCAGTTGATGATAAGTTGATGATAAGCGCAATATCTACACAGACCAGTCACTGTAACAGGTGTCTGTTTTGAGATGGACACAAGTCAAGGTCAGTAATTTGTAGTGCTTTCTGAGAAATGAAAATACAAATGTAACAATGCAAAGTTACGGATGGACGAACGACAGTAGGAGTGTCTATTGAATAGCCTAACAACCATATGATAATGGTAGGCTAATACTAAGAAAATATACAGATACGGTTTACGGTTTACCTTGTTTAAAAAATGAATAGAGAATGGGAAATGATTTGGTATATTTAAAATTCTCGAACATTTTCAATGACAATACAGACACTTTATAAACCCTTTAAAACATATAATACATGAACATCTAATTATAGAACGTAGGCAATGATTTTTATGATTAAAAACAAAATAGATCAACATTGTTTTGAATGTACGCTTACGTGGGGTAGTTTTGAAAACAAGGTATTTTCTGAAATCTTCGCGGTTTATCAAGAGCACACTATGATTTTTGTTTTATGGCGCCATAATAAAAATGTGCTCAAGTTAATCCTTATAATTCAATTAAAAAATCCAGTGAAATCCCAAGTATTTTAAGATATCCCTACGTCGTATTGCTCAACCCTAAGCATCATTACACAAATTGCCGTGATTTTCACGTTACGAAAAGATTACATAGTAATTACATTTTGATGCCAATGAAAATGGTCGTAACAAGGAAGATTGAATCATTTCAATATTACATAAGTGTTTGTGAAGATGATTTATAATCATTGGATTAATCATTGAAAAGTTTGCTGCAGCACGACCTTAAATACGTTACTTATCTCTATACTCGTATTGCACAATCTATGTTGACATATTGTGGATAATATGATGCTTGTGGAAAGTATTGCTTTCTGATATATAAGTGTTGTGTCTGCTTATTATAGCAGAAATTTTACATTTTATAGTGCATTTTAGTGAAGCACATATATACTGCCAAAGATCAACATTTTACATTTTTTTTGTTATGTGACCAAAGATTATGATGACAAGTTGCGATCGTGTTTCGTCCGTCGTCGTGCGCCATGCGCCGTGCGTAAAACTAAAAAGACGTTTAGGAAAAGGGAAAGTAAAGGTCAATGCAATGGCGTTATAATTACCACAAATCTAATGCCCGACCTTCATTCACAGCAAGCGCAGAGGATGATATGAATCTTGTAATTTACCCCGATCTATCTGGGTGAAATTGTTGAAAGCCAGTTAAACAGACACAACCATGTCTAGAAACTGGAAAAAATTCTGAATCTCTGGCTAACTTCAAATGAGCGAGAAATACTTTATTGAAACACGCTTTTTCTTATATATTATCTTTTGAGAGTCTAAACATAGCTAATCTTTGGTAAGTTTGCTGTCAAACTTTCTTATTCATAATATATTTTTCAGCGTTCTATTTAGTTTTGATTAGTTTTTAGTCGCCTTCGTGTCCACGCAGTAATGCAAAGGTGTTTCAGTTCTCGAATATTTTTTAAGGAAAAAAACTTTACAGTTTTGAGATTATTACTGGTACTCTTAATATTAAAACAGCTTATTTCAATAAGATGAAGAAACTCGAAGCCAAATGAAAAAAATAAGATCCAAAACGCTTTTGTCTTTTTCTTCTGTTTTCAAATATGATGAGGTCATCAGTTGTAAATGACATTAATTAATTTATAAAAAGGAAGGTAATTCGAAAAATGATGCATTCCACAATTTAATGCCATTCCGAAAGTTTAAAGCCTGAAAACATGCTCATGGAGTGAATGGTTTCCCCACTTTTATGGTTACCGATTGACACCCAGACTTCGTCCCCGATATCGACATGTACGACGGCAAGACCAGAACTGGAATCCCAATAATATCCATTCCCAGACACAGTTGATGCCACCGCGACGCCATTCTTCATCAAATGGGAATCCACGAAATGGTTCTGTGACGTCACTACATTCCAGGAGAAGACGTAGATACCTGTCTGCTGGCACGTGAAAGTCCCCGTATGCGAGGAGTAGCTATTCCCGGTGTTTGTGACAATATTACCAAATACGACCTCCTGACTGCTTGAAGGCGAAGTAATGCTATGGCCAATGTTTGCATGAAAAGCCACGGGCTCTGTAACCACTGTAATGAAGAAAGCGTCGCAAATAATGCATCGATGGAACCGTCTACTCCGTATTTGCAATTTTGATTTTAAATTCATAATAATGACATTAAGGTGCTACTAGAAATTAAAGTTAAGTATTATATTTAGCTACACATGGTTACTTTTAAAACTGTAGCTTTAATAACATCAGAACTAGAATAGGTACGACACAGCATATAGGGCCAATATATGGAGAGAAGCAATATTTGTTGGATTTATAAAGATACAAAAAAGTACATACAATTATGCAAACAACAAGTTTTTTTTAATTTCAATGTGAAACAAATGAAAAATGTCAGAAATTATGTTAAGTAGCTTTAAAGAATTTTAGATTTATCGATAGTTATGTATTTTAGAACTAAAACAAATGCATATGACATTGTTGAGCACATTAAAAACTGATACCAGGGTATATTACATTGGATACAAAATTTACTAACCAACACGTTTTGAAATCCTGTGTGTAGAAGGTGTGTCCTTCCCACCGTTACGTTTGGTCTGTCTCTGGTCAGTCTTCCCTCCATATCCTGGTACGTCTGCCTCGTCATTCCAGATTACATCTTCATTCACAGCATCCACTGCTCCGGGAGTATTGTTTACGACATAGTTACTAAGTCCAAACTCAGTCGCTTCTGAACCTTCTGAACCTATGTTTACACTACCAAGAAATGGATCAATTTCAGAGTTCACGGTGGCAGCATCACCAGTGCGATCACATACTGTCCATAGACGATTGTTTTCAGATTTCAGTTCGTCAATTTCCGATTGCATATCGTGCATGCGTCCTGCATCTTCGGTACGAGAGTCCTCAAGATATTTCACGCGATTCTCAAGATCAGAAATCAAAGTTAAGAGTTTATCGCTTACCTCGTGTGAGGATAAAGCTGCAACCGAACTTCTTGCATCTCCCACAGATATTGCAATAGCGGAAACGAGTAGTAATATGGATATGGCGTCCATACTGACCAAGATCAAGTCTGTTTACATAAGTAAACTTTATCTGTGACTGTTACGTTTACATCTGCGATACAACAAGTTAGTTCCCATAACCTAAATGGAACTGACGCTTTTATCTCATTCTCATTCCATTCCTTCTGAAGTATGATTACAAAGATGAAGTTGAATAATATCACGTATGAAAGGGTTTCTTTCAGAGGAACTTCAGCAAAATTTATCTACACAGGCAAAATGGTTGAGGTCAATTTGACCTAAACATATAATGTTCTGAAATTCACCTAATTATGATCTGAAAATGAGTTCAGAACCCCCTGTCAATGCAAGGTAAATTACAGGTAATTTTTAGGTGAATTTTGTCTAAAATGAAAAATTGTTTCTTTATCCTTGAAGGTATATATCATGATAACCGACACGGGATTGTTAACATGTACTTACTCAGTGAATTACACAATGTAAAATTGATTTTGAAATTGACATGAAGTGTCATAAAGATACTTTACCTGTGTAATGTAGTCTGACTGAGGAGGTATTACTGAAACAGAATATTATCGAAGAAATGAACAATTGAAGGACTCATTGCCATCAACATGCTAAACATCATTACACAAATTGCCGTGATTTTCACGTTACGAAAAGATTACATAGTAATTACATTTTGATGCCAATGAAAATGGTCTTAACAAGCAAGATTGATCATCTCAATATTACATAAGTGTCTGTGAAGATGATTTATAATCATTGGATTAATCATTGAAAAGTTTGCTGTAGCACGACCTTAAATATAATTATTTAAACGTGCTAAAACTTACTAATGCATGAGAAGTGACCAATTTCCATGACAATTATAGATCAAAGTTGAAGCTGACGTGACATTTTACATTGACAAATTTGTACGCGAATGTAAAAAGGAGAGAAAATAACGAGTAAAGTATTATTTACTTCAAACATTGCAAGAGAAACCTAAAGAAACCAAACAAACAATAACAAGAAATGCAATGTAGATTAGTAAAATATCTTCCCGCTATCTTTAGTCATGCTTGAAATCATGTTGCTTTACTTTATTTTTGTGATAACACAAACCATTCATGAAAAAAGACGTTATGTTATACCAGTATCAGACAGTTATTATCTAAAATGACTGAAATTAGAAAATCGCTTTTTAGGATGTTCTGAGTTACAAAAAAAAAAAAAAAAAAAAAAAAAAAACAACCCAAAACGGCTACCGTGAACATCTTAACGAACTGATACAAGAACAGTTTTATGAAAGGCATTTCAAGTCTTTGTGGCGCTTTTTGGTAACCCCACATTGGCCCCCTTTTTCAATATGTGTAATTTTTGAATTTGTACCTTTTGCGTTTGATTATATCGGTTTTTTGTGTGTTGATTATACATATTTATACATTCTAAGTCAGCTTACTTTAGGTTTGTCATTTTCGTTCATATTTATCGTTGTGTTTTTCTTGCGCCAGTGTGTAGATGCATACGAGGCAGCTAAATATTTAGCTTAATTAACGCATCTTAAACACACAGCAAGAGTAATAGTATTTTCGTATTTTGGTACTTCAGGGTTTAAAAGTTATCTCCCTTAATTGGCAATATTGGTTTGTTAGAGTTATTCCCCTGTCAGTGAGTAAATCGGGCGTCCCCTTTTCGGTTAACTCGTATGCTGATTAGTCAATTATATTAGGCGATGCTGACGTCCCTCTCATCAGTCAGCCATAATTTGTTACATCACATTCCGGTTAATATAGCGCTTGTGCTTCACTGCCCAAACATTCATTGAATTTATTTCAAAATGGCGGAAAATTATAGTAGTAAAATTGCAATAAAACGTCGAGGTATGTGAAAAAATACTCTTTCATACACGTATATGAAGGATATGGATATTCTACCCTCGGGATCACAAAATGTTGTCTCTCGGCAAGCTTCAGGTATTATACTATTTGTGACCCTCGGGTAAAGTTCCCCTACCTATTACATTCATATATGAAAAAGTCTTGACCAACATGAGTGTTTCACATGGGTTAAACCAGTATTACACACGTATGAGAGAAAGTAGAATTATATTAGATTATAAAAGTAGAATTATATTTGATTATAAAAGTTGTAGAATTATATTAGATTATAAAAGATGTAGAATTATATCAGATTATAAAATAAAGATTATAAGTATTGTCCAAAATAAAGGTTGCCTAGTGCCAGGTGTCACGTGCTAGTATTGTTAGATAAAGATGCCGTAATGTCTTAATGTGTCGCCTCGGCATTATTGCTTTGAAATCATATAATTTTAAGTTCTGATACAGCTTGGCTCTATCCTAGAGTTAAATTAGACTCGTACTGGTAAAACTATGGATATTCCTATCCAGGGTAACACATTTTTCATCCACGATTTAGTAAAAAATTACAAGCCGTTTTTTATCTTAAAGTTATGGCAAGGATACATACTACAATAGTATTTCAGCAATTTTTATTTCATTAATTAAGTCTGAATCCTGAGAACATGCTCCAATTGTGGACGATAACACCGTCAGTATGGTCAGTGACCTTTACCCAGACGTCATCCCCGATATCTAGATGGATGACAGACAGGCCAGTAGAACTACCCCAGCTAAACCCATTCGCAGTAAAAACATATGCTACGACGCCGCCATTTTTCATCAAATGGGATTCCAAATAGTTGTTCTGTGACGTCATTACAGTCCAGGAGAAGACGTAGGTACCGGCCTGCTTGCACGTGAAAGTCCCCGTATGTGGAGAGTAACCATGGTCGTTGTTCGTGACAACATTATCGAATATCAGCTCCTGGTTTACAGAAACCGAATTCATATTTTGTCCAAGGTTTGCGTGAAAGGCTGATGGTTCTGCAATCGCTGTAATGTATGAACATGAACAATAGCGCAGGTATGAATGAACGTACGTGTAATCTATGAATGAATTAAGGATACAGCTATATCTATCTTGGAATTCAACTATCTTTTTCTTAATATATGGTCTGTATAGATACTAGAGTTTTTTAGGCAATCAATTCAAAATGCGTGTAGCTTTACATCATCGACCCAGACACACAGAGGGCGAGATCTTCGATACAAAGAAAGAGGTGAGTAGAGTGATGTAATCATGCTATCGGTGTTCGATAATTAAATGTCGAAATGACTCAGCAAAGCATCTTTATAATAGCAAAAGAAGATGGTAGTTAAAATGTAGTGAAAAGAGTAATAAAAATAATAAAAATGTCAAAATTATTTTATTATCACATATATATAAATAGACACTTATTTTACGTCGGCTTGGTTTATATATTATAGCGCGCGAATGTAGGTATATTTTTGTATTTCAGATACTATTACCCAATACATGCATTAAAGAAAGAACGTATTTTTATCAGCACAAAACAGTAGGACAGACGATAAATATGGATAATGTATTTCACATTAATGTTATGATTAAGATCTATGAAATCAGAGATAAAGATAGTTTAATACTTCGATTTACTTATCTGGTGGTCTCTGCTTGTCTTTGCTTACAATTGTTAGAGGTAAGACCAAGATAAACTTTCATCAACTATAATGAGTTAAACCATAAGATGGTAAGACAATTGAGGATGACCAGTTGACATCATAAAAATGTCATAATGGACATGTTTTGAATGTCAATTACATCACCATATTTACATTTTTCACTTGGCTCCGCTACAATGAGACTAGTTATTACACTCAAATCACTTCATTTCTTTTTATTCAAATTAAAAAAAAAAAAATGACATACATCTATATACAGTTTACATAATTGTATAATATAATACATAATATTCCCATTATCACATTTATATAGTCATGCTGTAAACATGTATAATGTTATATACATTGTATGTATCAATCAGTATGTTATGGGCATTATCTATATCTTTTTGCATACAAAATGTAAGTATGTTATTTAAAATAGACCAATTTACAAAGTTCTTGTTTAAATAAACAAATATTTGATAAAGATCCACTTCTTTTTGATTTTCTCTTGTTTTTTATGAGAATATGTATATATTACCATGATCTCTATTTTACTATAATGGTCAATATATTTTTTGCCATCATGAATAGTCGGGATTGGTTTTTTTTTTAATTTACAATAATATTTGTAAAATCTCATAAGCAACAATAAACAAAATTATTTCATAATGATGTTTTATATCTGTCACACGAAATATAAAAAAAAATCTTGGGTCTCTTTCCAAAATCACACCTCCCTGAAGATTTTGGATCACGCGCTGATCTTTGACCGTCGTAGAATTTGGATCACGCGCTGATCTTTGACCGTCGTAGAATCCTGACAGTATTTACATTGGTGACCTAGTTTTATGCGGCTTCAGATTTGTATTCACCTTCTGCGATCAAAACATTTTCCGTCATCGATACTCCATGAGTAACTATCACTTGTGATATCCTCCCCTAGACATTATCATAGTAAAATTGTGTTGGTTTGAAGTTAGGCGTCGCTCTCGCTGTGATCTCCAAAAGAGGGTTTTTGCAGGTCTGCCCCTACGAGACGTTGATGAATAATTCATGAACATTCATGAATTATTCATGAATAAATTTCATGAATATTCTTCAATTATTCATGAATATGTTAATGCAATTCATGAACGTAAAACTTCATGAATAATTTAGGAAAAATATTTCATGAGAATTCATGAATCCTTTCATTCATGAATTTATTGAACATTCATGATTTTTTTCATTTCATGAATTCATGGACATTCATGAATCTATTTTATTCATGAAATCATGAACAACCCATTCATGAAAATGCATAAAATGTTTTTAAGAATATTTATGAACTTAAAACGATCATGAATGAGTTTTCCATGAATTAAATTCGCAGTAGTATGCACAAATAATTAATGAACAATCATGAAAATTCATGAACTGGAGCAATTCATGAATATTCTTGAAATTGAGTCGTGTTCATGAAGATTCATGAATGCAAGTTGGAGTTAGCGGCATCTGAATTTCATGAACTCTACTGGGGGTCGAGGATTGAAATTTTCTATCAAAGCAATGGCAATTCTATTGGAATTAATTCAATATTTGATGAAACAAATTCTTATGGCAATAGGTATAACTCATATATTAATATATAACATCGCAAGAGTTTAACATGAAATCACCAACAGTTTAGTGTGTACATTTTATTTTCATACTGCCACAGATAAGTGCTTACAAAATCTGTTTTCAGGGATATGCAGCAATCAATTTCATAATGCATTCCAGTAAATTAGTATTTGTCAAAATGAAACCTCTAGCTGTAAAGCATGATAGTTTATATGGATAACATAATTCAATAACATTTGACAAAATTTCACAAACCAATGTCTATGCATATATTCACTATAGTAATATCAGTGTGCAGCAATTCCATGTTGAAAAAGAACTGCAGATATATCAAAACTTACTGAAAGTCTTCATCTGTGCTTAAAGAAATCCAGGAATGGAATAATCTGTTCACTAATGTGCCAAAACTTTCATTTTAAGATGAATAATGTTTCCCCTTCCACACGCCAGCAGATACAACAGTTATTTTGGATCGTGACTATTTTGGCGGGAAATATATATAGAAGTCATGTGACTCAAGTGGTCATGTGAAAAGTCATGTGACTTCAGTGGATATTCATTAATATTCATCAAAATAAATGAAATAACATGTCAAGAAACTTTCATGAAGTTTTATGCATAACTGATATTCATTAAAATTTTTAAAAATTAATGAAACATTTTCATCCACTTTGAAGAATTTAAATGAATATCAGTCATGCATAAAACTTCATGAATAATTCTTCACATATTGTTTATGAACAATCATGAATGTTTCATAGATTCATAAAACTTCATGAAGAGTTCATGAGAGTCATTTGATGAATATTCATGAACTTTTTTCATGAACCACAATCTGCTTATATTCTTGAAAATTCATTAATCATTCATGAATATTCATGATGTCATGAATACTGTCTCGTATGGGCTGTGATTGGTAAGAGATAGTCCAGGCGTGGAGATTATCGACTATGCATTTTACGCGCGCGTGAAATCTATAACATCTTTTGTTGAGAAATGAACATGTGACATACATTGAGATCGTTTCCATAGCTTGGATTTTTTCTTTAAAAAGTAACGAATTTGAAAAATTTATCATACTCTAAACTTAAAAATTATTGGATAAATGAAAACGTGATTTACTTACGAACACGTTTAGAAAACCTTTCTGCCGAAGAGGGTACCTTCCAACTGTGTCGTCTAAACAGACTTCGCCTTGTCTTCATTGGTACATCTAGTTCGGTTTCTCTGGTTTCAACGTTTTTCTTTTCGATCACATTTGCAGATGAACCGAGTTCATCACCATCAAGCAGATGATCGAATGATGATGAATCATTTTCAGATTTCGTCTTAGCATCCGCACCAGCGCGACCACATAGCTGCCATAGACGGTTGTTTTCAGATTTGAGTTCGTCAATTTCAGATTGCATATCACGCATACGTCCCGTTTCTTCAGTACGGGATTCTTCAAGGCTTTTCACACGGCTCTCAAGGTCAGAAATCAAAGTTAAGAGTCTAATATTTACGTCATCTGGGGACATGTTGGAACCTGGCTCCGAACTCTCCTCGTATCCTACAGTTATCCCGAATGGAACACAAAGAAGGAATATAAATAACACGTCCATATTGCTAGAAGTGTTTTACTTTATAACCTTCAATATGTTATCTCTGATTGTGACAAAAACATCTGTTATGTCGAGAGGGAACTCTCATAAGAAACGTTACTTATCTCAATCATACACGATACTAAACAGCAAACAGGATGCTATAGTTTTGTTTACAACGGTGACCTCATATAATCAAAGTAAAAGTGCTTAGTTTTGGAATACTAGTATTGTACAATCTATGTTGCCTGAACGTTTTTGTGACAGTTCACATGATTTATATTGGGGTTGACGAGTGTGGTGGTATCCAGTAAATAGATAACTAAAACGATACGACAGGTAAACGTCTTAGGAATGATTTGTGAAACCTGATGCTTCTTGTTTCTTTGCTTGTTTTTCACTTACATTGCAAGTCATACAGCTATCCTCATCTATCCCTTTTACTACATACAACTTAATGAGTGTCTTTTGTGACGTTTATGTATTATTTTGTGACCAAACGTCCTATGATTTTGAGACCGTGCAAAAATCACATATCTTACATTGCGTCTCTCTATCAATTAGCGAATTATCATCGGTGAACTAGCTGTCTGTATGTAGTGGTGAATTATTAGTTACACAGTTTGTTAGTGACCTAATACGGAAAATATTGGGTCTAAAATAAAATTGTATCGAGCGAGGCGAAGCCGAACCTGATACATGTTTATTTTTGACCCAATATTCCGTATTAGGTCACTAACAAACTGTGTAACGAATTTATCCCATCGAAGATCCTTTCAATAAAGTAACTGCAGAATGCATTATGTATGGAAACCAAAACGACTCAATCTTAAACAATTTTCACCTCATTGAAGACTCGAATGCGTTGTCATGGTCCATTTCAGTTAAATAATCCTAAATAAGTGTTGCCGATTTCGGTTTGCTTTGAAAGTGGTCATCAGCGCTATCATTCAAACATTTTGTCTCCATATCATTTGATTGCCGTCGTCGCGAAGCGTTACTTGACCGCCATCTTGTTGCTAATGACGTTAGGGGCAAAGAACGATCTACTAACCTAATACGACTATATATTAGATATCACGTAACGTCATTTTAACCAATAGGAATACAAGATTCTTGTCTGAGGTGGGATTTATGTATGTATATATTTGAATAAATATTGTTTTTAAACTAAATTTAAAACCTCTTTAAGAGACACATGATTCGGTCTAACAGCCGTGCATGATCTTAAATGCTATATAAAGGACAGTTCATAAAACACATTTCACAAATTTTCATTGGCTTAATTAAGTTTGAACCCTGAAAACATGCTCCATGGATGGACATCTGCAATGTCTCTATGGTAACCAGCCTTTACCCAGACGTCGTCTCCAATATCCAGATATATGACAGAGAGACCGGTTGTCGCACCATAATAATATCCATTCCCAGACACAGTGGTGGCTGATTACGGCCATCTCGTGTTGTGTTGTGTTGTCGCCTTGTCGTTGTTGTCGCCTTGTCGAGTTGTCGCGGTCTCAAACTGCGACAACCCGAGATTTAACAGTTAAAATGTCGACTTGTCGCGTTTTTGAACCGCGACAAGTCGACAACACGACAACACGACAAGTCGACAACACGACAAGTCGACATTTTCAAACACGCTAATTAGCGCGTACAGAATCTCGTGTTGTCGCGGTCAAAATGTCGACTTGTCGTGTTGTCGAAGTTGTCGACTTGTCGTGTTGTCGCCTTGTCGTGTGTGTCGACTTGTCGTGTTGTCGAGTTGTCGACTTGTCGCCTTCCTGTTACACATGCGCAAATCATATGAAATAGCCACTATCTTTGAATATAGAAAACTGAAGTCAGTGCTTGTGAATATTTGGTGTGTTTGTAATATATTCGATGTACAAAATTGTTTAAAAATCATATTTTCCCCATTGTTAACTCTTTTGAAAAGTATTATACTTAACGGAAAATTATAATATTAAATTAAATAAATATTAACAAAACAAAGGATGTTGTCAGAACACACAACAAAAATGTTTGTATAATGAACAGTGACAGAGACGACAAATGTATATCAACTTAATATTGTAAAATATCCTTTTAAAATATTGTGTTATCAATCGGTTAAGACTTATTATTCAATTTGAAGAATTGAAGAGAACACGGCTGATAAGACGAAATATTATCTATTATTACTAATTACTGTAATAGGTTATGTGTGTAGTACATCAAACAATAACCTTGATTAAGATCTAATAAAGAATTTGATGTAAAACGATTAGAAAAAAAAATCATAAAAACTTTCATTTAGTCCAAAGCGTTATAGAACAGATAAGGTGTTGTGCCCCATCGCTTTCTGGTAATTAGTCCATGTATTTTGATCATCAGCATGCATTACAATGTACATAATGTAAGTATTTTTTATAGAATTTATATATTGTACAGTTAAACAGTAAGATTTACCCTGGAAAGTTTGAATGTGTAACTCGACTGCAGTAATTCATTACAATAGTATACAAAATGCTGGAGCATAGATACTTCCAGGGGATATCAATTTAATGGAACTACCTCTGCATGCAAAAAGAAAAATACACAATTAGTATTTCTGGGTCTAGAAAAATTTCCTAATACACACAAAACATGTGTTCATTTTACGAAGTGAATATCATTTATATATAATAATCTTTCTCAAAGCGATCAATTTGTGGTTGAGAGAGGCTTGGCTAATTATGATACATTCAAGTGTAATTGACCTGTGTTAATATGGTCCGAATATGCTAAGTCAATAACAGCAACTCAAGTTACATTACGCAAACATTGCGTTCTTCAGGGTGGTGTCCTATGGTCAATGCTTTTTCTTGTAACTAACATGCACATAGATACATATCTAGTACAAAAAATAAGGACCTCAGTTTCGGTTCATATGGTGTTATACCGCCCTGGTATAATTTAAAATAATGACCTCGGGCTACGTACGGCCTGGGTTATTATTTATTCTACCAGGGCGGGATAATAACATATATACAGCCTTATACACTGTACATGTTTTATCTTATTATCATGCTGTGCTTTTAATCTTTATATTTCATAGAATTTCCTGTTGAATAATTTCGATACATTTTACCAATATTCTCGTCTCGTTATATCGAGAATTCGATGCTTTTCCCATATTAATAATGTAGCTAAAATTAAACGTTTTATCTCCGGTTTACAATTTTCTTTTAATTTTGGACACACTGTTCTCTTCTATGAAGTTGGCAACCTTCTCTCTATATACATGTTGCACACATTTATATGATGAAGATCAACAGCCGGCCTTATCATATATGCATACATTTTGTCGGCTGCTATTCCGTCTTAGTGACAGGCACTTTGGAATGAGTTGTGTCGGATTTTGAAAAGAAAATTATAGCTCGTTTTAACCAACGGGGTAGTAACACCACTTTTTTGTGAAGACTTACAAAGAATCGAATATTTAAAACTGCGTGTAAGAACTACAATGTGAGATGGACTAATTTCCGGTTATTGTGCTCGGGATCTATCCATTCCTTCTCACTATATATCACCATGTAGATTACGATTATACCGATTTTTGTATTTAAACTCATAAAACGTCTAAAATGGTCTATACATGACACTCCGATGGGTCCAAATTATTGAATCGCCATCTACATGTAGACAATTAATCCTGTGTCTACATTGGATAATCAGTATAAGAAAAAAATGATTTTGTTTTAATTTTAGATGTGCTACTATTTTGTTAATTCATATTATGAAAATGAAAACAATTAAGAAGCAAATGCTAATTGAATTTTTCGTTTCGGAAAGGTACATGTAGTGGGTCTTTAAAGCATATATATACATGTATGTGCCGTAATTTTCATACTCACGAATCAAGAGCTTTTTGATATTTTTAAATTCAACCATTCAACCTTTTTGAAAATGTAAATGATTTTGAATATTAGACGTATGGCTGACAGGCTATTAAGCCACGAATTTGTGTCTGACAAAGTTCGATTTAAAATATTTTATAACATACTAAGAAAATAAAAAAATGGATTACTGCAGGTATGCATTCATATTACACATACATTAGACATAATTGCTGACTTAGTAAAAACTCGTTGTTACAAGGTCATAATCGTACATGGGTTTTCTGTCCATTTGAATGATTAACGCACACCTTAAAACAACCTGATAGGTTTTCGAATAGTCTGCCAGAAGAACAAAAATTCTATGCCCAGAGTACGGCACAAATAAGACTTAAACCGATCAATAAAATATAAAATCTGGTCATTAGTTAAAACAAAGAGAAATGTGCCCTAGCCGCCACTAGACCAACATCTTATGATATAGGTTACATGTATATATTATTCGAATAGCGTATATTGAACTCTTTGATTCCTAGGCGTGGCAACACATTATAAGATTTTTCAAATATCTACATATATATGTTAGATCTGCACTTTCCCTGTTAGAGATCAGCCGCTTGATTTTTGACACTTTCACCTTGATCCCTAAAACATGTTTCCTAACACGGATGAGTTTGTTGAATTCGGACCAGTTGAGAATGATTATGGAATTGTTATGGTTAAATGGTGATTAGAACGTCAAATGAAAATGATGTGACCGATTATAGTCACCGAGCCCTCGAGAGTGACGCCACCTTGGTCCATAAGGCTTCATAGGTCCGAAGGGCCCGTTAATCTGAACTTACGTTAGTTCCCGAAAGACCCGTTAGTCCTAAGGCCCATTAAGTCCGAAAGTCTGATAGTCCGATAACCGATATAAATGTACAGGATCTCAGTAATCTAAACTTGCTAAGATATGTGTAACTCTAGATTGACACCATCATTCTAGTGACCCACGGATGATGGCACCTACTCTACGCTACATTTATCACAAATGTAGCGTAGGGTCATCGTCACAAAAAAGCGATCAATGTGACTAATTTTAACAATTTGTGAAAAAAAAACATAATCTTGCAATTACATGTATGTAAAACGTATCCGATATGAAAGAGTGTATATGTTAGACACTGCAATCCTGGCTATTAGTTTCCCAGAAATTTTCCAATTATGCGAACCATTTTCATCATTGAAAAAGGGGAGAATAAAACAAGTAAAAAGGAGAAGAAGGGAACACCAAAAATTAAGTCGCTAAATTACATATTTCATACATGTATGGAGGTTAGAATGGGTGGATATATCCTCATCACATTCTATGGCAGCCATGTTAATCCTCTTCGACCTTAGGACACATAACCGCCCTGAAGAACGCACATGTTTGACGGTAATGTAACTTGAGTTGCCTAGTTATTGACTTAGCAAGTATTCGGACCTATATTAAACAACAGGTACAATTTACACTTTGAAGTGTATTCATAAATTAGCCAAGCCTCGTCTTAACCACAAATTGAATCGCTTTGAGAAAAGATTATTATATACTTATTGATGATCACTTCATTCGTATAAATGAACACATCTGTTTATGTGGTAATTAGGAATTTTCTAGACCGCAGAAATACTAATTGGAGTTATACTTTTCATTTTATGCATGCAGAGATTCCATTTAAATTGATATCTCCCCTGGAAGTATCTATGCTCCAAACAGTTGCTATACTATTGGTCATGAATTACCTTGCGAGAACCGAGTTATATCACATTACAAACTTTCCAGGGTAAATCTTACGGTTCTATACTGTACAATACAGTGGAACTCGGTTAATAACGAACTCGAAGGGACTAGATAAAACTTCGAGTTATCCGGGTGTTCGAATTAAGCGAGTTCTCCTGTCTACTGACGATCTCTTTACTTGGTATATATAGACTAGTTCCATGTCATAAAATGATGTGAACAAGAGAGATGTCAAAATCGCCGATGGTAGTTGCAAAATTATAACAATAAAACAGAGATATATATTATGAAATGCTGTTCTACAGCAGATTCATGAAAAAGAAAATAGGCATTTTCGGAGAACTCGTTGTCCAAAAACTCTCATTTCGAGTTATAAGAACTTTTTATGTATGATTTTCGTCTTTCGGACCCAAAATTTACTTCGTGTTATCCGAGTTCTTCGAGTTTTCCGAATTCGAATTATCCGAGTTATTTATACAAAAAGAAAGATGGAATTCGGTCGGGACCGGTTATCCAGTACATCGTATTAAGCCGGGTTGTCGAATTATCCGAGTTCGTATCAACCAAGTTACACACTGTATATAAATTCTATAAAAAATACTTACATTATGTACATTGTAATGCATGACTGATGATCAAAATACATGAACTAATTACCAGAAAGATGGGCACAACACCTTATACTGTTCTATAACGCTTTGGACTAAATGAAAGTTTTTGCATTATGATTTTTTTCTAAACTCGTTTTACATCAAATTCTTTATTAGCCAATCTATAGACAACTTATCACTTTTTTGTGTCACAAAACCCTTTAAATCAAGGTTATTGTTTGATGTACTACACACATAACCTAGTACAGTAAATTAGTAATAATAGATAATTATTTCGTCTTATCAGCCCGTGTTCTTCTTCGCAATTACTTCAAATTGAATAATAAGTCTTAACCGATTAATAACACAATATTTTGATAAGGAGTAATTTAGCGCAATATTAGAAGATTGATATAACATTTGTCACGTCCTCTCGTTGTCACTGTTTCATGTTATACAAAACTTTTTGTTCCTTTGTGTCTGACAAAGACATCCTTTGTTTTTGTTGAATATTTATTTTTATTTATGAGTTATATATTTCCGTTTAAGTTTAGTAGGATAACTTTTCTAAAAGACGATAACACATGGGGAAAATAAATGAATTTTTAAACAATTTTGGTACATCCCGAATTATATTTACAAACCACACCAAATATTCACAAGTGATTAGGTGGCTCATATGTTGCCTGCCATCGAGTTGGCCGACCATCGGATATCGGATTACTGATGTACGACATAAACAGAAGATTATCGTCGAGCTTACCACATTGACTCCCTGCCCACATAAGAATGATTCCAAGATAATTATGTAGAAAGTCGGTAACTCGGCGATTAATCGTGTTTATGCTCGGGTGTGGACACCGACTTGTCAGTTATCGCGATGTCGACATCTAAACTAAAAGATGTCGACATCTGGCCATGGTCTTGATAAGTGGAATTCAAAGGCCACCCTTTCATAGGGCACTGTGTATATGCAGCACGGCACCCATACAGCAGAGTTCGACGTTGATTTTGTTTTATTCAGAAAAAAAGTTTTTATTTATTTGATTTCAAAATTAAAAATTGTGATCCTGCATATCCCGGCCATATGCAGCTGTAGCCTGCGTGTATGTACACATTGTAACTGTTAGTCCGAGCAGAGGAAGTTAGAGTGCAATTTAAGGACTCTGCTTTGTACAACGAATTTCCATCCTCTTGGCCATAATCATTTATTAATATATATAACCGTGGGTTGAAAAATCGTTTAAAAGCTGTGTGTGTGTGCTTTGTGGATTAGCATTCGTACCAAGTCCATGTGGTACATACCGTACTATACTATATTACAATGATTTTTTCAAGATTTCATTTTTTGCGAATCACGAAAAATACCAGTTACGTAATTTAAAAGCCATAAACGTCACAGTACAGATACAAAATACCCATTTGGAAACCAGCTTTACTTGTTAGTTTGCCCTGTCCAAATATATACATAAATATTTAACATCCTCGACACACTTAAAATAAAGGCCACAACACGATTTTTTGTTACGAGTCCTAACTGGCAGATCAGAATTCAACCCTTTGGTGCTAAAAATCCTCCGCCCGGTGACGCAGGGTTTTAAAGACTCCATAACTTCGGAAAATATAGGACAACAAGTATTAGTAGTAGTACAAACGTAGTAAACAAACAACGTGCTAATTAGACATCAGATCATGCCATTTGCGCTTCATATTACAACTTAGCATTATGGTTAACAGACGAGAGTCATCTGTGATTGGAGTGTGTTTTAAGCTTCCAAATTTGGGGTATAGTTGTGTGCGAATGCCCATTTCTTCTGGTCGTAAGAATGTAGATATATATATGAGAAGAATATGTGGTGAAGAGTCAAAACTGTAATGTAAGATGATTGCATCAATCATCTCATTTTCGACTTGCACATATAGTAATAGTAATTCTATAATTTAATGAACTGAACTGTAGTGTAATAACTGGTACATTATCCTACTTTTGGTTGTAGAAATAAAGAGGATGTTAGAAAGTCGAATGATGACCATTTCAATCGGTATAACCGTATCTAATCTTAAGTAACAGCGACGATCGTCGACTCGGCTACTCCATGCTTTAGGGATCATAACATATTACATTATAAAACAACAGAGAAAAGTAGAGGGATCTTCTATCAATAAGGGGCCAAATTTTTTGTATAAATACCTGGTCTGAGAAATCACTTCTAATTGGAAGTAAGACAGACTCACTCTTGTGATCACTAGTAACCCCATAATACAATTCACATATTTAGTTCGGCCATATTGGCATCGATGAGGTAAAATCTCGTGACTTGTTTTACTACGTTTGACTACATAGAACGCGGTGTTTTGTACCATTATTGGGAAAATCCTCCACGGATCGTGATTTCATTTCCACCATTTGAAACAGAAGGCTTAGAGTAGACGTTGATTGTGAAACATTGATAAATTGAAGATTACATGTTGTGCCATGGCAGATGTCAAAGTTCATGTATACATACTCGACAATTACTTGAAACATCATCTAATTAATTTGTGTTGAAATTATAATTGATGTTGACCAGGAAATGCACCAGGCTAAATTTGGTTGAATAATGCATGGGAGGTGAATTAATCTTAACTTTTCCACTTTGTGGAAAATCCTTCAAAACGGATTTATCTCCCTTGATTAAAATGACAACCCATGTACCTTTGCTATGATATAAAAAAAAATCCTTTTTAAATATTAATCAAATATGTGTATTAATTTAATTTGAAACATGTTTGTTTTGCTGGAAATTTGCAAAAAAATAATACCAATACAAAATATTCATGATCGTTATTTGATTGTTGTTGTTTTTGTACTTGCTGTAAAATGAGAAAAACCGTGTTGTGGAGAAGAAGTTTGTTAAAATTTGAATTGTTTACAAATGGATGAGATTTGAGAATGAGCAGAAGGCAATAAGGATATATACATTTATGTCTAACAGTCACCTGAATTCCGATATGCACAGTTATAAATAATGTTTTGCTTTTAAACAAACAAATAAATATGTCTCAGCCCTGTGACTTGGCACATAGGTCAAGATCATTGATTTGAACAAACTCTGTATCCCTTCATCCCAGCATGCTATGGCCAAATAACATGTCCATGTATGAGGTTCTTGGTTATTAAGAAGATTGTAAATTGTTTACAACAGACACTGGATGATGCCAGCCAAAAGACAATTGCAATAGGTCACACAGGAGGAGATTAATTCAACACACAATCATATATACTTTATATACTTTTTCTCATAAATCATTACATATAATCCTTGTACACATCCACATCAATGGCGACGCTAACAGGAAATTAATGAATATGCAAAATGGCGTGCGAGCGTTGAAGGGTCGAGATTTTGGTGTTTTGGGGGTCCGGGGGTCTCCCCCGCGAAAAATATTACGATTTGGAATGGCCAAGATGAGTTTTACGGTGTATTTTGAGGATTTTAATGCGTTCTTAACGTGGTAATTTTTCGATTTACATTTACCTGCATTTAGAAATTATAATTGTGAATGTCGTCATACCATTATGCAACCCTGCTCGATCTGAACATACGTCTTCACACCATCAGCACATTGTTGTTTAACTAAAAAAAAAATAATGAATTGATTTAATTGTGTTGCTTAGACATATAAACAATTTAATATTTTAAGAAGCATTTTGAAATAGTAGAATCCCTTGATGGACATTTTTAGTTTAGTTCATGTGTATTGAATTTTTATTATTAAAGGTTTTGACATTACGTGCTTGAACTTTTAGGAAATGCGCCGCAAAGCGGCAAAATTTTCTAAAATGAAGTACGAAAAATGTGCAGGAGGACCCTTTTCTTCCTACGCCCCTGCAGTTGCACATTTAAAAAGTTTGATGAACTTGGTACCCACTACTGACTGATGTAAATCATGCCAATAAAAGATGGATCTTTTCTCTATTTCTGTATTTTTGTTTACCTTTTTCTTTCCTCTTGGAAATGTTTTATAACATGGGAAAACTAAAAATGAAGTCTATATAGCAGGAATTACAAAACACATAGCCACCTGTCAACCATGCATGTTTTTTCTGATTGGTCACCCGAGTTCGGATACAGAATGAAACAAATACATACACTGTATATAAGCACCATATATTGGCCTATCAGGCCCATGAAATCAGCCAGTGACGATATCCATTTAACCTTTTAATATATGAAGAGTATTTGATTCCATTACATATGTTTCCTTTGAAAATTGAGCAAATAATGCTCATAAATGTGTTTCCCTATTTAAACTATGGTAAAGACCCTATCTCCTGGGGAAAATTCCCGAGACCCCAGGGCCATGAAATTCACAATATTGGTAGAGGGCCTTGAGACCTTTCAATCTATGGAGAAACAAAATGATACATTTTCGTACGAAACCTACCGAAGCATAATGATTTAGGTCCTAGGTCCCAATTTACCAGGCGGGAAGCAGCCATGTAAGCACATAAGCCCGTGTTTCTTAGTATATGTGTACATACATGTACATGTATGTATTAGATTCCCAAAAAGCTAAGTGGGCTATGCGGAAACTTATAACCTATTTGTTTGGAAATAATATGGAAAATAAACTATGATATGATAGTATTGCTAACAATTTCAAATGGTGGAAATGAAACCACGATCCGCGGAGGATTTCCCCTATTATGGTACAAAGCACGCGTTCTTTGTAGTAAAACGTAGTAAAACAAGTCACGTGATTATACCTCATTCAATGCCATTGGCCGAAATAAATATGGAATTGTATTAGTGGGTAACTAGTGATCACATGAGTGTGTGTTTACTTCCAAATAGAGTGATTTCTCTGACCTGGTATTTACACATAATTTGGCCTTATTTTCTCTGTGATATATATGTATATGTTCTGAACCCTAAAGCAGGTAATAATATTTTAAAAATATAAATTTAGAATTCTACGAATTTAGCCGGGAGTAGCCGATCTTCGCTGATTTTAGATTAGACGGTTAGACCTATTGAATTGGTCAATTCGTATTATATCATTTATTTACAAAACGTGAAAATGGCAGTTTTACAACTCATTCAGTTCATTATTTATAGTAAAACAGTGCATATGTGCAAGTCAAAATGATATGCATGCAATATTAATAACATTTTGGAGTCTAAATATTTTCAAATAAATCAATTTCTCCGAAGAAATGGCAAGCAAACTATCACCATATTCGGAAGTAGAAACACAAAATTCACCGTGATCAATAGTTACCCATAAAACACAATTTGTAATATTCCGGCCCATGGCACATGAATGGAGGTATAAGACCAGTGACTTTTTATTTTACTAGCGTTTGACTTACAAGAAGAACGAATGTTTTTACTACGAAACTGATTAGATGCAGGAAGCTGTATCGCGAGTTGGGAGTTTTTAAAACCGCCTGTCCTGGGAGGAATTATTAGCCCAAAGGTTGAAATCTGACCATTTAAGGACCGTAACAAAAATATCCTTTATATAACGTGTATCGAGGGATGTAAATTATATTTATGTTCTAATTTATATATGGAAAGGGCCAAGACTAACCATGTAAAGCTGGGTTTCCAATGTGTATTGTGTACCTTATACTGTGAGCCGTTATGGACTTTTAATTAGGTAAGCTGGTATTTTTCGGGATTCACAAGAAAATACAACATAAAAAAAATCTTTTTATTTTTTATTTTTTTTTCATTCATTCTTTTAATATAGTATAGTACGGTATGTACTACATGGACTTGGTACGAATTCCAATCAACAAAAACACACACACAGCTTTGAAACGAATTTTCAACCCAAGGTTATATATATTAATAATTCGTTGTACACTTCCTTAGCTCGGGCTAACAGCTACGTACACGCAGGCTACAGTTTCATGGCCGGGATGTGCAGGATCACAATTTTTTTTTTTTTGAAATCAAATAAATAAAAACTTTAATTAACAAAATCAACGTCGATCTCTGTTGTATGGCTTTTGCTGCATATACACAGTGCTCTATGAAAGGGTGGCCTTTGATTTCCACTTTCAAGACCAGATGTCGACATCTTTTAGTTTAGATGTCGACATCAATAACTGACAAGTCGGTGTCACACCCGAGCATAAACACATAAATCGCCGAGTTACCGACTGTCTACATAAATATCTTGGAATCATTATGTGGGCATGTACATGTGGTAAGTCGACATATTCTTCTGTTTATGTCGACATCTTCCGATATGATGTCGACTTAATGCCTTAACGATGTCGACATTATTAAGTCGTAAGTCGGCAAATCGATGGCAGACATATGCCACCATACACAAGCATTGACTTCAGTTTTCTATATTCAAAGATAGTGGCTATTTCATATGATTTGCGCATGTGTAACAGGAAGGCGACAAGTCGACAACTCGACAACACGACAAGTCGACAACACGACAAGGCGACAACACGACAAGTCGACAACTCGACAACACGACAAGTCGACATTTTACCGCGACAACACGAGATTCTGTACGCGCTAATTAGCGTGTTTGAAATGTCGACTTGTCGTGTTTTCGACTTGTCGTGTTGTCGTGTTGTCGACTTGTCGCGGTTCAAAAACGCGACAAGTCGACATTTTAACTGTTAAATCTCGGGTTGTCGCAGTTTGAGACCGCGACAACTCGACAAGGCGACAACACGACAAGGCGACAACACAAACAACACGAGATGGCCGTAATCAGCCACCATAATTCCCAGACACAGTAGATGCCACGATTTGGCCATTCTTCACCAAATGGGATTCAATAATGTAGTTCCGTGACGTCATAATATTCCAGGAGAAGACGTAGGTACCGGCCTGCTGGCAGGTAAAAGTACCCGTATGTGGAGAGTACCCGTTGCCGTTGTTCGTGATTACATTACCGAATGCAAGCTCCTGGTTGATAGTAACTGAAGCGATAGTTTGTCCAAGGTTTGCATGAAAGGCTACCGGTTTTGTAACCGCTGTAACAAACATGGGCAATATTGTATGAATTTGTGTCAACTTCACATATATTTCTACATTTAAGATAGTACAGTCCTATTCTATTGCCATTAACACTCCATATAGGGATTGGATTTCGTTTTTATGTTAACCATGCTTGTATGGAGCAATTCCTCTAAGAATATATTCTATGGGGCGCGTTAGCGCCCCATATTGAATATATTCTTAGAGGAATTGCTCCATACAAGCATGGTTAACATAAAAACGAAATCCAATCCCTATATTTACACTCACACGACTTTTTATTTATATTTTATGCAATAAAATCGTCATTTGAAAGTGACGTAATTATTCAATGAAAGTCGGTCAAAAGTGGGAGGAGCTTACTCAATTGAACAGCGAATGATGACGCTTCACGTAAGGTAGAATTATTCATCCGCGACGACAAAAAAGTTCAATATTTTAGTGTAAAATAAACATGACAAACAAAGTAAATTTCAGAGATAATTTTATTTAATCAGATCAGAACTTTAAATATATATTCAATTTTGCTAAAAGTTAATATATAGCGTAATAACATAAAGAATTTGTAACACGCGACCCACCTATCGTGTGACTCTCGGTGACGGTTAGTGTGCGCGAGCGCGAAGCTGACGCACGCTTAACACTCCTCGGAGGTTTGCCGAGAGAGTTGTGGAAAGAATACGCGTCTTTTCAAGTAGCTCAATGTGCTTTGATATTAGGTCGTATACTCGACTTGAGAGACGTTCTTAATTCCTTGGGAGCCATGGTGATGTATATAATCTACGCTATAGAATCCATATTGCCCATCGATAGATAACAACAAATTTTCACTTGTGTTCGATGGATACCACTGTATTTGTGGATGACCCTGAAACTGTCAATGATATCACACGTCGGATTAGTAGCGGTGCATGTTTTATAATATCAACATGATGTAATATTACTCAAAGTTAACCAAAGATACATGAGGATATGTTATTTATTAATATGACTCTATCTACTAGGGTCTCACCACCCGTCTACCCCCAAAGAGACTCGATCGTAGGACGCAACATAGGCACAGAGGTAATGTTTACATTTGACACCCATCATTTTTAACAAAAATGAAAGCACGTCGCCCCGGTCGGGATATTTTTCCGTTTCTTTATACAATTGTTAATTTAAAAATTGTTTGAATCATATATAAATATATAAAACATGTATATATTGTTTACTTTTTTCCAAAATTCTATGAAAAACAACAATATACACGTAATGTTGCGTCAAAATGTAAACAAAGCCATGTGTTTCTTTTTTAAAAAAGTAGTCCTTTTACGTTGCACAGAACATTTCCTTACGCAAGTTCAAAGTTCAATGTTACCATGCAGTTATGGTAAACAAAATCGGCTAGTATTAGCGTATAGTGACCAAGCCTAGCAAGTGTAAATATATATGTTGAAGGTAGACACATACAATGCAGAATGCATGCATTGAAGGATCCTCGATACTCCAGGGGTTACTTTCACTGACATTGCAGCCACCCCCGGACCATCTTCGATACTCCAGAGATTCCGATCACTTACGATCTCTACACCCCTGGACTATCTCATGGTAAAACTGGAGGCAACAGAACAGAACAGGTAATTTAGTCCTTTAAGGCACATCAAAAGAGTCGTAAAACAGTACACTGTGGTTGACTGTGTGGCTTTGGAGTTTGGTGTTGCTTTCTTTGTCGTCTTCCAAGGAATATTTTGCTGGCCTGTGATCGGTTGAGATTTTTTCCTCTGCGCTGCCTCCAGTTTTACCATGAGATAGTCCAAGGGTGTAGGGATTTAAGTGAACGGAACCCCTGGAGTATCGAGGATGCCCCTGGACTTTATCATAGTAAAATTGGAGGCAACAGGAGACACACGTAATTTGATCTTTTGATGTATATCAAAGGAATTAATAACGTTACACTATGGTTGACTGTGTTGCTTTTTCTCTGGAGTATCTAGAATGCAGTAAACTAGGATTTAATTAGAGATGACGTGTTGTGTCATTTCAGTTTTCTGGTCGAGCACCAATATATTATTATACCTCATAAAGTAAAACAATTACAATGTATTACATAATTCCAGCAACCAACTATACATGCATACGATAACCAAACCAAATAATAAGTTGGTTGATCTTTCTACCTAGGGTATCGGGATATCACATTCCAGTTTCGATTACTGTAGAGTTATCTACCCTTGCAAGTAGGTTTCAATATTTATATTTGTGAACGAAAGTCACGTCAAGACGCAGACTGGTTCCGTTCCCCTAGTCCTCAACTCTCTGCTGTGCTCTCCAGGCTGTGCTCCGATCACTGAGTAGCTTCCGCAAGGGAGTTAACTGAGGCGCGAACCAGTCTAGTCAAGGCGTTTCATTAAGAAATTATTAATGATGTCACAATGAATACTTAACCATCAGGGAAGATATTTGTTCATTAAAGCTTCAAACACAGCGTGAAAACACTAAAATATACCCACCGCTAAAATAAGTATGTTTACAGTACATCTCAAGTTTTGGTCAGTGTAAGCAAAGCAGGACAAATCAGTCTAAATATATAAATATATATTTTATACATGATTTGAACAATATATAAAAAATGACAATCAAGATATAACGAAAAACCTATTGGATGAATGAATACGAGATTTACTTACACACACGTTTAGAAAACCTTTGTGCCAAAGAGGGTACCTTCCAACTGCGCCGTCTAAACAGACTTCGCCTTGTCTCCATTGGTACATCTAGTTCAGTTTCTCTGCTTTCGATGTTTTTCTTTTCGATCACATTTGCAGATGAAACTAATTCTTCATCATCCAGCCGATGATGAAATAGTGATGAATGATTTTCAAATTTCGCTATAGCGTCCGCACCAGCGCGACCACATAGCTGCCATAGACGGTTGTTTTCAGATTTGAGTTCGTCAATTTCAGATTGCATATCACGCATACGTCCTGTTTCTTCAGTACGGGATTCTTCAAGGCTTTTCACACGGCTCTCAAGGTCAGAAATCAAAGTTAAGAGTCTAATATTTACGTCGTCTGGGGACATGTTGGAACCTGGCTCCGAACCCTCCTGGTATCCTATAGTTATCCCGAATGGAACACAAAGAAGGAATATAAATATCACGTCCATATTGTTAGAAGTGTTAAAGACTATTCATAACCTTCGATATGTTATCTCTGATTATGACAAAAACATCTGTCATGTCGACAGAGAATTCCCATAATATACGTTACCTATCGCAATCAAGTATGGCTGCATTAAAGTAAGTATAATACAACAGTTTTGTTTACAACAGCGACCTTACATAATCACTGTAAAAGTACTTAGTTCGGGAACATTAGTATTGCACAATCAATGTTGATATATTTTTGGTAGGCAATATGACACTTTTGGAAAATATTGCTTTCTGATATATTAGTGTTGTGGCTGCTTATTATAGCAGAAATTGTAACCCATTTTACAGTGCATTTTAGTGAAGTACATATATGCTGCCAAAGAGCAACATTTTACATCTTTTTGTTTTGTGACCAAAGATTATGGTGACAAGTTGCGATCGTGTTTCGTCCGTCGTCATGCGCCTTGCGCCGTGCGTAAAACTAAAAAGACGTTTAGGAAAAGGGAAAGTTAATGTCATGCAATGGTGTAACCACAAATCTAACGTCTGTCCTGCAGGTATGACACCTCTTCGAAGAAAAACCTTTTTTAGCCACATGTCGATAGCCATTTCATTCTCTCTTGCCGAAAGTTTTCATTCACTATGTTATGAATCTTGTAATTCACCCGATCTATCTGGGTGAAAATGTTGAAAGCAAGTCAAACAGTCACAACCATGTTTAGAAACTGAAAAAAACTCTGAATCTCTGGCCAACTTCCAATGAGCAAGAAATATTTTATCGAAGTAAAATACGTTTTTTTTCTTCTTTTTTTCTTTCTCTTTATGTAATCTTTTGAGATTCTAACTAATTCTTAGTAAGTTTGCTCTCAAACTTTCTTAATCATAAAGTATTTTTCAGCGTTCTATTGATCACAATTTGATTAGTTTTTAGTCGACTTCGTGTCCGCGAAGAAATGCAAAGGTGTTTCAATCCTAGAATATTTTTAAGGAAAATAACATTGTTGTTTTAAGATAATTACTGGTACTCTTGATATTTAAACAGCTTATTTCAATAAGATGAAGAAATTCCAATAAAACTTCTTCGATAAATTAAGCCAAATAAAACTTCAAAAAATATCCAAAACACTTTTTCTTTTTCTTTTGTTTTCAAACATGATGAGGTCAACAGTTGTACTTAATACTTTTTACTTTATGAAAAAGGAAGACAATTCAAAAATCAATGTATTCCACAATTTAATGCTATTCAGAAAGTATAAAGCCTGAAAACATGCTCCATTCGTGAATTATTTCCCCACTTTCATGGTTACCGATTGCCACCCAGACTTCGTCCCCGATATCGACATGTACGACGGCAAGACCAGAACTGGAATCAAGACCAGAACTTCTTCATCAAATGGGAATCCACGAAATGGTTCGTGACGTCACTACAATCCAGTGATACCTGTCTGCTGGCAAAAGTCCCCGTATGCGAGGAGTAGCTATTCCCGGTGTTTGTGACAATATTACCAAAAACGACCTCCTGACTGCTTGAAGGCGAAGTAATGGAATGGCCAATGTTTGCATGAAAAGCCACTGGCTCTCTAACCACTGTAATGTAGAAAGCATCGCAAATAATGCATCGATGGAACCGTCTACTCCGTATTTGCAATTTTGGTTTTAGATCATAATAATGAATTGAGATGCTACTAGAAATTAAAGTTTAATATTATATTTAGCTACACATGGTTACTTTTAAAACTGTAGCTTTAATAACATCAGAACTAGAATAGGTACAACACAGCATATAGGGCCAATATATGTAGAGAAGCAATATTTGTTGGATTTGTAAAGGTACAAAAGAGTACATACAATTATGCAAACAACAAGTATGGACTATTTTTTTTACTTTGAAACCAATGAAAAATGTCAGAAATTATGTTAAATAGCTTTAAAGAATTTTAGATTTATCGATAATAATATATTTTGGAGCTAAAAGAAATCCATATGGCATTGCTTAGCACATTAAAAACTGATACCAGGGGATATTACATTGGATACAAAATTTACTAACCAACACGTTTTGAAATCCTGTGTGTAGAAGGTGTGTCCTTCCCACCGTTACGTTTGGTCTGTCTCTGGTCAGTCTTCCCTCCATATCATGGTACGTCTGCCTCGTCATTCCAGATCACATCTTCTTCCACAGCATCCACTGCTCCGGGAGTATTGTTTACGACATAGTTACTAAGTCCAAACTCAGTCGCTTCTGAACCTTCTGAACCTATGTTTACACTACCAAGAAATGGATCAATTTCAGAGTTCACGGTGGCAGCATCACCAGTGCGATCACATAATGTCCATAGACGATTGTTTTCAGATTTCAGTTCGTCAATTTCCGATTGCATATCGTGCATGCGTCCTGCATCTTCGGTACGAGAGTCCTCAAGATATCCCACAGATATCGAAATTGCGATAAAGATAAAGTCTGTTTACATAAGAAAACTTTATCTGTGACTGTTACGTTTACATCTGCGATACAACAAGTTATAATTAGTTCCCATAACCTAAAAACCTTTTATCTCATTCTCATTCCATTCCTTCTGAAGTATGATTACAAAGATGAAGTTGAATAATATCACGTATGAAAGGGTTTCTTTCAGAGGAACTTCAGCAAAATTTATCTATACAGGCAAAATGGTTGAGGTTAATTTGACCTAAATATATAATGTTCTGAAATTCATCTAATTAAGATCTAAAAATGAGTTCAGAACCCCCTGTCAATTCAAGGTAAAAAAATATCGGTAATTTTTAGGTGAATTTTGTCTAAAATGAAAAACTGTTTCTTTATCCTTTAAGTTATATATCATGATAACCGACACGGGATTGTCAACATACTTACTCAGTGAATTACACAATGTAAAATTGATTTTGAAATTGACCTGAAGTTTCATAAAGATACTTTACCTGTGTAATGTAGTCTGACTGAGGAGGCATTACTGACACAGAATATTATCGAAGAAATGAACAATTGAAGGACTCATTGCCATCAATCCCCACTGTATCTCCAATAATCTACTTACATTGACAAACAGAAATGTCATAGCACTTAATCTTAAACATGCTACACCGCCGACGAATCGTAATTTTCATCTATCAAAATACAGGAGCAGACGAATTAGCTTTTTTCTTCAGTTACAAAAGTCACTTAACGCTATAACCATCATTGCAAAGTTTAAGCTTCTTATTTTTCTTGTGGATTAACTTGAATATTAAATTGAATTATAAGGTTTAACTTGAATAGATTTTTTTTATGTTATGGAGATTTAACACAAAAATCTGAGTGTACTCGAAATAAACCGCGAATGTACGAAAGATAATCTCGACAATATTCAAAATTCATTTTGGGACTCTTTTATCCATTGAAATCATTACGCCGTCATCTCAGCCAATCACATTACAAACGGCGACGCCATTTTTGGCTGATAAAGTAAATTTTAAGCCAAAAAATGGTCTTAACAAGCAAAAGTATTTAAAATGATTAATTGCATCTCGAAAAATATCAAAGTATGACACTATGCCTATATGGAATGAGGTAGGTACTGATTGTGCAGATAGCAAAAGCAAAAAAAAAAAAAAAAAAAAAAATGTATTTAATAGACATATATACACACAATTAAACATCAATTATTGTCCAAATGATAAATACCATTTATGTGCTGTTGGTGTTCGAGCATCTTTAACTTGAATTTGCAGAATGATTTATTTTATTTAAAATAAAACCAACAAGAGTTGTTCCAGAAAAAAAACATGCGAAACATGAAGTCATTTTTGGTTGGTATTTTAAGCATTACACCAGATTATATATAGCAATGGTTGTGTTCCTATTCTGCTGTCTGTTACTGTTTTTTAAAGTAGCTACTTCGAGTTTAATGCATATGCATTTGAAGGCTTTAACATCTCGTGTAACAAAATGTGTAATATAATGGAATATTAGGTATTTAGAGTATCCCTCGTAATGGCGGGAGAAGATATGAACTGAATCACCGTTAGTTAAGGTATTCCGTTGATTTTGATAAGAAATCTGTTTTTATTGAAAGTCCAGCTCACTGAAAGAGAGTTGTTCAGATGACAGGATGTTTAGCTAAATATTACCGTGTCATATTCGTTAAGATCTTCTAGGAACGCCAGTGATGGTAAATCAGTTATATACTAGTAGTATTATAATCATTGCAGAAGAGTTTATTCGTTCTATACTTTGTAAAATAATTCCAATATGTTATAATAATCTTTAATACTGCAATTTAAAAGTTTAAACACAGTTAATCATGCCAATTTTCATCGTTTATATATCACAACTGTGAAATCAATATGCAAAAGATCACAAAAAAATTGTGAGAACAGATTAACTCCTTTTTTAACTAAAGCTAGAAAGAGCTTGTCGCGTATGGTTGAGTAAACCAACATTATAGAATCCATTTACACTATTACCATCATTGAAAAGTTTGAGCTTCTAATTTCACTTCAAGATAAAAATATTAAAAATAATTAATTGCATCCCGAAAAAATTCCCTGGCATTATGTCCTATATGGCATGAAGCACTAATTGTGCTTTGACACAAAGCAAAATAAATTGTCTCATATTATTTTTTGTGTTAATTATACATATATATATATACACGATTAAACACCAAGTATTGTTCAAATGATGAGGATCATATCTGGAATCTTATCATAATGTCATCCCACAGCTTCTAGAGACACAGACCACTCCACTCCGTTCACATATTGACAACAGCCAGGCGAACCAGTCGTCACACTCCCTTTATGCTGAGCGCTGAGTAGGAACAGAAGCTACCACTTCTTAAGTATGCTTTGGTACAGAGTACAGAACCGACCTTACAGCGACAGACGCTTAACTTAATAATTTACATAAATGTCAGTACGTAGCCATTATAGAAGTCAACGGTTGATGAGTAGTCAACTGTCGGGATATCGAAACCCTTCACACAGGAACGGAATACGTCCACTCAGTGCAGTTTGGAGGATTGTCTCCGGAATATGTGATTTTCCTCCATATCCATACATCTTACAAAAAAAGAAGGGAAAAAAATTACTTAAAAAAAGACAAATGTTGGTGTAGGGAATTAAATCAACCAAGTAATCATGGGCCGGTGGTTTTTTTCTCTTGTTACCCCACAGCTTACTTATTTCTAAATCCTGATTTTACACTTAAATGACTCTGGCTGACTGTTGAATGTAATATATATCGCTCAAACAACTTGAAATTCGCTGACTGGTTCCAGCCGGTGACGAGGCTCATCAATATCAGAGAGCGCAGCATATAGCAACATATAAACCGTTATTCAAAACGTATCAAACTCATTTAGTTTGTATACAGGCTCTGGTGAGACAAACTAAAGTCTTTTAGTACCAGAGCAGCCGAATTCCTTTTAAAGGACAATTCTACCTCTGTTAGATGAATGTAAGCTGACATTACACAATCATTACATATAATTGGTCTGGATGACGCTATAGCTGAGATGACGCTTCATTTATATCTTAAAAAATAGTCTATAAATCTAAAAGACATTTGCCGCTGTGAGAGTAATCTATCTCGATATTGTAGGTCTCACATTTTGAAATGCCTTATGATAGTTGATAACGATAGGTAATGTGTATATTGATCTCAGTTGATGTCTGCCATTAAAATCTAATGTTTGCAAAGCTATAGTCGTAGCCAACATTTTCACATTTATCTACGCCTTCATTCAGTTCAAAACCGTTTTCCAAACCATATAGATACCAAAGAGGTTGTATTGGTACGTACGTATAACTAAAGTTTGCTTATCAAGTATATCCTTGTACGAATATCATATACACGCGTTATGTGGTAAATTAGAAAGAAAGTCATTTTTAATTTACGATAGTTATGCCATGGTTTTTTTTCTAAATTTTATAGCTTAATTAACTAATACAGGCTAATAATAATAAGTTCGAGAGGCACACATTTAAATTTTGCTTTATTTTATGCTAACAGAAAACAATTATGTGTTCAAGTAATGAGCATTTATCTAATGGCAATTATGCTAAGAAATGTCAGTAATGAAATAAAACAATAACATTGTAAGAAAGGTAAAATATCAAATGACTTACAATAAAGTCACTTACACGAGGGGTAATTCATAGAAAGGATAGAAACAACAATAACAACATCATAAAAAAAAAAAAAAAAAAAAAAAAAAAAAAAAACAACCATCAGCGATCTGAATGACTGCGAAATAATAATTTCCTTTCTTGAACATATTCATTTCATTTTCAGCTTGAAAATGTATGATCATTCTCAAACATCATTTATTCTCTCATTGCAAAACAGACAATAACATATTATCAATATTAACAAAATGTGACGAGTTTCAATCAATACTTCATTTGAAATATGGTGTAAGTGTAACATACAAGTATAATTACACGTCTTTCTTCTTAGCTGACATTGCTATATAGGGATGTATAGCGTATATCCTTACAACTGATATGCTGAATATGCAATTGTTCAGTGGTTATCGTTCATACAGAAGTAATAAATAAATACGTCTGTCGGTGAAGGTATTGTAGATAACATTGTCTCTCATAAATAGTCTAGGCAGTTACGAGGCTCACGCTCTATCAAACAATAATACATTAGAAATATTTTAAATTGGCCTAAACCATGAAATCGTTGTAGTTTAGTTATTGTGTAGAATGCGACATGTAACATTTTAGGATATTTCCTATAATTTTTCATTCTTTTCTAAAAATCATATTGGGGAAAAAATAAGTCATAGGAAAAGTCTAGAATGCATGTTTTCTGTTTAATATGATAAGTTATGTTAGCCATATGTTGCTAAGCAATTAAAATTAAATGTTTCTGATTACGATGCCTTTAGTAGTGTTCATTAAGTAATAAACCCCAATGGAATTAAGATGTTTATTATATTTACAATTGAAACATTTAAAATTTCTTTACATATGTAACATTGCCGAACAAATACAATACAATATCCCGTTCATAAAACGTATTTTCTAGACAAAAGATGTCGATGGCAGGATAGGTTATTAAGACAATGTAATATATTTTGTTCCTGCCTGTCGGACAATAAAAAGACAATATCAGTTTCCATTTTGTAATGGTTTCTAAACATAGCGTGTCACAATGTAAGACTATATTATAACTTCCTTTATAATATCAGACGCCAGAGAGAGCTAATTCATGTCACAATAAATCACTATTTGGGCTGAACCTATCACATGAAACCCCACGCCGTATCATGTAGCCTGTGTCTATCAGACGTAAGCATTTCATTGTAACATTATACAGAACGTATAAAACAGAGTGATACATGTGTGACGGATGTTTTAGTAAATAAGTTTATGCATATAAAATGTCTTTATTGATATATTGATGTTTTTCGGGTGTCTACCATTTATCTCATTTTTCGCTATTATGTGGGCAAATACTTGCTGCTATGATTATGATTACTTTTTTATTCTAAGCTTTACTTTATCATCTATGTAGATATGTATGTAGATATTTATTTAAGAGACAAGTCGATGAAGCTAATGCTACCATATAACCGAAAAGCGAAATGGTTAATTCACATCCCTTATGTAGATTTTTTTTTTTTTTTTTTTTTTTGTAAATCTAAAATATTAAATATTGACATATTCTTCATTAGTGATTAAGATAACCCGAGATGTACAATTTTAACATTGATAGTTCAATAGAGATATGTATGGTGTAAATATTGTTATATTTTTCATAAAATCGGGAAAAAAATAAAATCATTTAATAGTTTATACATGTATATTATGCTTAATCCAAAGATGGATTTTCATTCGACATCCATTCTGACATGCAGTATATTTATATATTTCTCTATCTTCCATTTTTTCATTATTATATAAAAACATTGATGTCACTATTTTTAACTTCATCGGGGCATGTACAAAATTTTGTTTGCAAACATTTTTTTTCGTAACACGACGAAGTTAAAAAAATAGTGACATCAATGCTTATAACTATTTTTTCAGACAACATGATAATATAAAATACGTTTAAACGTACTATTCCATTATTTTTCCAATGTATTATTTTTTTCTACGTTGACGTTTCTATTGTGACGTCGTTGATAACATCGAGTTTTTGAGCGAGCCATGATGATCTTTTTTTTTCACGGTTTTGCCTGGTTTTTTTTACTTTAACAGTAAAACAAAATTCCGAATCGTGTGCCCCTGATGTACTATAACTAGAGCTGAAGAGACAAGCGTTCTAGAGACACAGACCCAATTAAATTAACAGCGGGATGTTCCCAATTACAGCGTCTGGGAAACTCTTTTCAAATTTACATGCTGATGTCTGCAAGAGCCATTATCAGACGTATTCTAGTAGAGTATGTATCGCCAACACCAATATTGTCTAGTGATATGTTCACGACGTTAGGTTTGTTGACTAAACAAAAACGTCTCTTATATACAGGAATCAGAAAGAAAATAAACAGAAAGTGCTGATGTATTATTCTGGTCCGTTCTTTCTTTGGTTAACACGAAGATCGAGACGCTGACGCGTAGTTGTGTATTTGTCACAGTATGTAAATCAAGTCTGATTAATTAATCTTCTTCATGTAACATGTATGCTATCTGAATAAAATGGAGCCTTGTTGACTTTAAAGTGCTAAATCAATATATCATACTATGAGGTGCACTTAGGATCACATCTACGGCAAATGATACTATCCAAAGTGTAACAGCCAATGGTTGGCTGTTTTACAGGTTAATCAGAATTATGTTCTTTTACATTGTAACAGCTGCCCCGTATATGAAGTGTTTGTGTGTGTAAGATGTGTGCGTATCCGGGCAAACCAGTCGTCCCACTCACTTTATGCTAAGCTCTAACTAGGAACAACCACTTTTAGGTCTTCCTATCCACGAATGTTGATAAATATGCAGTAAAAGAAACTTAAATGATTATAGACATTGTTTTTCCTTGTGCCGAGAACAGAAACAAGAAACCGCGGCGAAAACCCAACTTATAGGATTATAAATAACGATGTTACGGGAGACTTGATAAAGTGTGAGCTACCGTTAGTTGATTTGTTGTTATGAAACTTTGATTTTGGTTTTTATTGTCAATTATTAATCTTTTACAATGATTTATTCCTACGTTTTATGTTTTGTTTTCGGCCATTTTTCTGTAATAGTAACGAAAGGATGTGATGGAGAGGACATTCGTCGTATCAGACAAACTACCATGAACTACAGTAATACATTCTATACGGCTCAAGCTGGTCGAAAGTACCACGCAAACACCTCTCCAAAAGATGAAGTCAAAGGGACTCACTTTTAATCACCTTTTACCATCATGCAGTGGAGCGAGCATGTAAATTCTGATGTCCTGCTATAAAGGCTGTTAGGACCATAAAAAAGATAAACGGTTTATTGCCGGCTTTCTGCTCTCTGCTTGTTGTTATAACAGCTGCCGTCTGTTTGTAGCGTTGTTGTTGTTATGTCCCTGAATACCATTAGCGACAGAACATCGTGAGTCCTTGCAACGGTTCCATGTGTCACAATGTCTTTTTATCACCGTCCTATTACATTTGAACTGGCTATCAAAATTTTTTATATTTAGAAACCTCTTATCAAGCATAAAAACACACCAACAAAAACAACAATTCTCTGATTCATCAAGATCATTCCACACCATTCGAAGAATCTGTGTTAGAATCTGAAGGATGTGTTAGATCCCACATCCCTGAACCTGTTGTTCCTGATATAAACTCTGGCCATGGATGGGCCTATGAAAGATGACAGGCTAGAACACCACTGGTAATGTAGTGTCACATCATCTCATCGACATCGAAGACGACGCCCTGGCTTTCGACGAATTGGATACTGATATCTCGATTACTCTGATTTGGACTGCATGAACCAGCTACCAGACATGCCGAGTCATGTCAGAGGATAGTGCAGTGAGGTGGGAAAGCACGCACAATGATAATGGTTATAATTGAGAACCAGTGAAAGAAATATGTGACATTGTGGTAACTATCTGACATTTTGCTAATAATATGCATAGGAAATAAACGAAACTGTGACTTGTCCTACCCGAGGCTAGATATTCTGTCAACTTTACATTCATGTTTCCTACTTATAAATCGCCAATAGTCAAACTTATTTAAGGAACTTGTAATACACCAGGAAACTGTAGTGTCAGCGGTTTGGAGTTAGAAAAATAGCATATACCCAGTATACCCACCCGGTGATGTTTTGTAAACTTAATGATGGTATAACAATAATTCTTTTTTGTATCTCTATATATTTTATTGTTTTACTGAGAGATTAGAGGTCAAATAACTGTTTACGAATAATAGTTTGCTGTTGGTAAACATTTTTGCTGCGTCAAGCCAAATATGAAAAATTTGCTAAAAATTATCATTTTTGAGCTTAAAATCCGAATTTTTCATTTCCTACCTAGAAATCACTACATATATTGAATTATGTGGTCCTGATATGAATTTGATGTTCTATTATGATCATTTTGATACCTCATTTGTCTACTTCGGTTGGAAAATGTTAATGTTATGACTATTTTTCAATTGTTAGTGAAATTCGAGATGGCGGCCATCTTGATGACGTCATAACCGGAGCTTATACAATGTTAACATTGTGTTTTTGTTGGTGTCGTTTTTACTGATTGATAAGAGGTCAAATAACTGATTAGAAATAATAGTTTGCTGTTGGCAAACATTTTTTGCTGCGTCAAGCCAAATATGAAAAATTTGCTAAAAAAATTACCATTTTTGAGCTTAAAATCCGATTTTTTCATTTCCTGCGTAGAAATAACTACATATATTGGATTTTATGGTCCTGATATGTATTTGTTGTTCTATTGTGGTCATTTTGATGCCTCATTTGTCTTCTTCGGTTGAAAAATGTCAATGTTATGACTATTTTTCAATCTTTAGTGAAATTCGAGATGGCGGCCATCTTGATGACGTCATAACCGGAAGTTCATCCCAGTTTATACAATGTTACCTCTCGATTTCGTTATCAGTGGGTCATAAGGCTTCAGAAAAAAACATTGGTTCGTTAAGTTGTGGGGGGGGGGGGGGGTGCACGTAGACCCCCCTAGATCCCGGCCTAAAAAGATATAACTCCTAAACCCAACTAAATTTGGGAATATAGAACAAAATAATCACATCCACTCGATTACACGTCATCCCTTAAATGTTCCTAAACTTGTTTATGGTGAGGGTATCTCTTTCCCAACATAGACTATTCCAGGACAACTCAAGTCCAACAATGTAGGCCGGAACATACAAATAACATGACATAATTATGCTTTTTATTTTCCTTCTTTTGAAAAATGCGAAAGACACTGGATTTCATAATATAAGTTAGCTAATTATTTCAAGAATAACGACATCTTAATAGCTAAAAAATTAAAATAGGAAAACTAAAATGTTTTACATCGATTGTGAAAAAAATAATCATTTAACTTATTATTAGGGCTATTTACAATAAGCGGTATACGTATACGCATACGTATACGGATAAGTATTTGAAGGGGAGCGATCATTATTTACAAAAATTGATGAATTTTCTCAATCTATAATAAAACTAATGTTATCGTAACTTATTTGGATTTGATTTGATTGTTTGTGAATATCTTAGCGTGTGTTGCTCAATGTAGTCTCTGGATAACTACCTGTTTGACCTATAATGCAATATCTCGTGCACATGTGTGTACCTGGGTGAACCGTAAAGGAGCGGAACTGTACGCTGGTCATTAGTGTGGTTCATCGGAGCGAGCATTGACTAAGGTGGACAGTAAATATAGAATTCAAGTAGGAATATTTCTCATAACTTTTATCATTTTAATTTTGTTCATATGATTTTTCTATGTGTGTATAAATTGCAAATTAAAGTTAAGAACACAGAATCAACATGTAGTTTTGTATTTAATATGTGTATTTCAATTCCCAGTCAAAGTTAATCAGTAGAACTACTGGAATCGCTAGAGCTAGAGCTACTTGAACTCGACCTCAACATATCACGCCTCCTTTTTTTCTTTTTAATTTTTTTTCTATATAGAAACGTAACAATTTATTTTGGAACTTCTCGTTTTCCTTTATTAGTTCTTTTCTTGATTTAGTTTTCTTGTGTATCTGATATATCGCTACTTGTATGAGGTTCAACTGACGGGCGTGATACAGGTTGTGATGTCCCAGCCACTGTTGCAGTTTTTTTTCACAGTACAAATATTTTATTCCCCCAGCTGTGTATGATGTGTATATACATTTGTGGCATTGCAACAATTGTATATACACATCGGTAATTTGGTGAGAGCTGCCAGGGTTGGGGTGCCCTGGGGTCAACTCCCCGAACAATAATGCCCTCGCACAGGAGGGCTCTCGCACTGTTGCAGTTTGTTGCGGGGCCACAGGCCTAGTGCTAGTCACATTTTGGGTTTCCAACCTTTCTATTTCTTTGACTTCTTTTCTGTTAATATTGAAACATTTTAAAATTAACGATAGTACAGGGATGGTAAAATCAATAATGAATAATGATCGCTCCCCTTCAAATACTTATCCGTATCCGTATGTATATACGTATACCGCTTATTCTAAATAGCCCTATTAAGCGATTAAAAGGAGTCTTAGAATGGAAGAAAGCATGGGTTCATGGGATATTCACTTCCTAGCCAGGGATCGAACTCTGGCCGGCAAAAGAAACAACGAGTGGCTCAACCACACCGCCGACAAAATGAAAACGGTAGACAGTGGACAAGTTAGCATCATACAACTTCCTCTTCCTTCTATTGTCTACTCGTAAGGTTGGGTGCACAGTACTTTTACATATTTGTGAAATTGCCAAGAATAGTCAATGTGTTAAATGCATTATGATCCCTTACCTGGCACTGAATGGTCGACATGATGTTTTACTAGGTAATTGTACAAAATCAAAATAATGTTTAATGAAATTTGTGCTTTTTATCAGGTGTTTGTTTTAATACAAGCAATGACACTGCTTTATGGTTCGTTAATATGCGAGTATTGAGAATAACTCCTTTACCGGAGACACACGGGTATCAACGCCATAGGAAAAATCAATAGTACGGCGATGCTTAGTAAATCAGCTGTATTGTAATCTTAGATAATGCTACTACTTGGATGATGTATGATGGACGTTGTCCTAAATGGTCACTAACCTTGTCTGAACTATTAATTACAGCATGATAATCGTGTTTTAATGTGAATGTTCGAAACAGCTGTAATCTTACTAGCCCCCTGATACATTGTACTTAAATCGTAAGAAAATACATAGGGTACCCGGATATTTGTTTTATTAAATACACATTTTTCTGAATTAATTAAAAAGATAACAAAGTCCTTAAAAGACTACATTTGTATCACACTGGGTGTTAATATATATTTAATAGCAATTAAAACAAAACACAAACGTATTTTTATTAGCCTTAAATCAAACTATTTGTAGCCTTTATTTGTGGTAAAAGTATTAAAACAGCTTATAGATTTTAAAACCTGCCAAAATGAACTTGTTTCACTTAGAAAAGTGGAATAAACTTGTTATTTAAAAAGTAAACCAACAAAAAAGAAAATAACTATCCCTTTATATAAGAGAATGCCTACAAAAGTTCAACAACAGTTTATAGAAATATTCATGACTAGGTTATCAATTGGCTCATAATATGCGACAATAGATGATAACGTTTGTAATGTCCCATCAGATTCATATTGTATTGGATGCCAGATGACCTCTGCGTGACCTGCCCTCTGGAACAGACGCTGCTGCACGCCATTGTAGAGACTCTAAAGTGTTAGCTGCATTGGATTGGTAAGATGACACTGATAAACTATTCATTGGACCAAATCAAAATAAGTGTTAAATGTGACTTTTGAGTTTGGAAGCATGCGTTCAGATTGATTTGAACTCTAGATAAACTTCCTCCTGTATAATAAACAAGCGACTGATTTGAAATACGAAATCCTCATCAACGCATGTAGATGTTCCAGAAAAATCTGTTAGCAAGCTTTCAAACAAAACGTCGACGACTGACAAGACATTAACAACTTGGGTACTCGGAGGTTAATAGAGGAACAAATTAACAATATAGGTTGTGTTTGTGTTATGTATGGCACCATAGCCTATACAATATTCACAAAGTTGTAATTGAAACGTTAGGAAGAGGAAAGTCAGTTAGGAAAAAGAGAAAGGAAAAATCCCAAATTTAGTTGCCCTGTACGATCATGGAACTGGGACGGAAGGTGAAAGTAAAACTCCCTAATCCTGACTGCACCACGACATAATGTATGTTGCAGATTCGGCTTCTGCTCAACGCCCAGAATATTGGGAGGGATATGTATGGTTTTGCCCGCTCTCGGGATAATGTGACCGGGTTGATGAGGTATTCTGTTTGGTGTCTTTGGTGGTACGCTTCAGTGAGATAGCACTATAAAATTGGAAAGTGTTATAACTACTGCAAGGAGACACATCAACGGCATACCGAAGTCTTTCAATATACACCAGTAGTCGCCACACTCTTTTTTTTCTCTTTCGGGGAACATCAACAGTAGTTTCAAAATACGAAAAAATAAACTTGATTCCTTGTTAATAGATATGTGATATGGAGGGAAGGCATCTATTTCTGTATCATTAATCGGCAACTGCCTGACGGGAAACGTTTCAAGAAAAATAATACGTGAATTTGCCTTATAACTTTGTAAGGTTTCTCGGTTAAACTTTTTCTCGGGCACTTTAAATATTTTGATTGACTGATATATGTAAGGATATGAATAAATCTAGTCGTTATTAAGTTATTCTGAAACAATGAAAGTCAAAAGAATCGAAATAAAATACTTTTTTTTTCTTTTGAAACACAAATCATTTTATCCTCCCTTTAGCCATGCACTTAATATAATTATATATCACAACATTGTTAATTTGATCTCTAGATATCAATGTTTTAGTCATGAAAGCCCTAAGCTATTATACCTTATTTAATAATTTACTATTAAACCAATGTTGGATTTATATCTTTTTTTATCTAGGTGGGTTTCCGTTTTGATTCGGTTTGCAGATAAAATTCCTTAAATGTCAATATGACTATGCAGGAATAAAAGCCAATCCCCAAAGAATAATTGAAACAAAAGAAATTACGCTATCGAAACATCAAAACAACACAATTTTTGCAATGAATGAGGCCATGAACGCTCAGATAGATACCGGCGATTACGTACTGATGAACTACGTTTTATGCTCGTGGGAATATATATACTTTCTGCTCTATACACATCATCCAGTTGTTATATGTCGAGAAGTCTACATCACGTGACCCGATGTGAAAACATGATTTTAAATATGGATTATTGTGTAACGCGGATTAACATAACTTTTTATGGCAGGTTTTGTCAAAGAATTGAAAACCGCTTACTCATTCGAGACGCATGGTGCTATTTGTCTTCTTCAAGAGTACACATGGACCTACACAATTGGTTTTGTCGCAGATTTTGCTTGGATTTTATAATCAATTTTGACGTGATATTGCAACATGTCTTATCGTGTTGGTATTTATTACAGTAGAAATACAAAATAAGTGTGTCGACAAAAGATGGGTGCCAGGAATATTTGACTATGATAAACTTTTGAACCAAGAGTTAATTAACGTTACCGATATCACCAAAAGCCACAATCAAAATGTGAAACGGTTCGGCTACCCGAGGGTCACAAAATGTTGTAACACCCGAGGCTTGCCGTGATCCCGACGGTAGAATATCCCTATCCCTATCCTTCCACTTAAGAGAACATGGTAATTTGGTGACGCCATGACGTCACAAAGCTGTATTACATGGGTAGCCATGTACTACAACCTCAGGCGACATGAGTGTATTGCATGAGAACAGCCAGTATTAAAGAAAAAAGTTAATTGAACAACTTAATGCACAGAGTCAACTGTACGTAATTATTTTCCCGTGTCATTAGATAACATTAAATACAGTGTCCAGACATACTACATTGGATTAAGGTAAGGCTAATCTGAAAACAACATTGCTAAAATAAGACAGCACTTTTCATAAGGAATATGATAAGAAAAGGAAGTTAGGAAGACAAATTATATTTCTTTATCTAACTTTATTGAGTCTTAATATTTCCTTTTATGTATTCTGTTAATTGGATTCAATTTCAAATATAGGAGCTGTTACAAACAGATGATATTGGTATTACCGAGTTCGGAAATGTACTCAGGGCAAGTTATTGTGTATTTAACAAATGTTTACGGCAGGAGAAGTAGCCTTAGGGACAGTTACTTGATAGTTCACTAATCACGCATTCATACCAAAACTAATGTACTCTTCCGGATAAAGTTAATTAGCAAATTTTAAAGCATATTAGTGGACGGAAAATTAAATAACTGTATACAGAGCGAGTTGAAGTCATTCTGCACACGCGCGTAATTGTTAATTGTCCTCTAACAACATCTCCAGACATCAGTAAAGACATTATTGAATAGTTCCACTGACATGATATGCACTACACCGTGTCAGTTCGTCCAAATACAAATGTGTTTGTTCCTGAACTTAAAAGTACAACTCTTGATAAAAAATTGAACGTTCTAAGTGAAACATAATTCCAATTAGTCAATAGGAAGAACATGAATAAACTTGTTCAATTGTCAATTGATAAATTCGTCCTCTCAGTTGTATCATTTTGATTATTAATATCGCAGTTCTCCTTGAATGGAATTGCTACTAATTGCAATATATACGGGGGTTTCGAGATCCCATAAAACGCTGAGGGTAACGTACATATACCGTCGATTAGTGCCACCTTTCGGTGATTATGATGTCATCAAATCACGTCAAAGTATGATGTCACAAACACTGGAAAGAGGAGAGGGACAAATTGACGGTAAATTTTACTTTACCCACATCATTTTGGTATCTTGAAACCAAGGTATTGTTGGTTGTTTCAAATTATTCCAAAGAAACATCCATATTGAAACAAGTTTAAATGGTATTTCTTATATTTAGTAAAAGACAAAAGGTTTTGATGAAGAGACTTAACCACAAAAGTACAACATCTACCGAAGCCATATGTTTCGTTTATTTCATTGCATTCAGGTGAAATCTACAATTTGTTATTGCCCTCGACTGATACTGTATATTTGTTTAATTTTACGAGAAGAAAAAAAATCGCGGTTTTCTCTTTGACACTTATTCGCGGTGACAAATGTTTGCGCACTGACAATAATTATAATTCATACAGATTGTCTTTATCACAACCCCTTTTTATTTTATTCGCGAGTATTCAACTTCGCAGAAAGCACTTCTTGAAATCGAATTTAGCTAAAACAATTAAATTTTGCTTGTAACGAGCATTTTCATTGGTTTAAAAATTACTTTATTAGCATAGACAGGAAAAAAATAACGTCGCCGTTTGTAACGTCGCTTCAAATTGATGAATTAACGACGTTATGATTTAATAGAATATAGGATAATTTTGAATATATTTTTTATGTTACGGAGATATAACACACATATCAGAGTGCACTCTCAACATAAACCACTTCGCGGTTTATTTAGAGTACATTTTTTTTTAGGTATATCTCCATTACATAAAAAATCTTTTCACATTAAATCATTAAGTATACCCCATGAATAAAGACAGTTATAGAGTAGTGACTTTATGTGACTTCATATTAAATACCACTTTAAACAGAATGATGATACAAGAATAAGGATCAAACATCGGTGTCTCGGCATATGGCCAGTAAAAACACCAACAGAATATTCACACGATGACAATAAATATATATGAATTTAGATACAGGCCATACAGCACATATTCAATTAGTTTAGAAGAATCATATGCCTTGTAATATTTTGATCAAGCTATTTGAAACGAGAATCACACGTTTTAAGAAAGCCAACATGTTAAAAATAAAAATAATATCTATTACATCGAGAAGGCACGTTTTGAAATAAGAAACCGAAAACAAATATCCAAATGACAAATGACATTACAAAGAGAACTTCCCGGTACTGGTTAAATCTTTCTCTTGTATCCGACTGTCGTTGGTAACATTTCACTTTGATTTAATGCATCTTCAAAACCTATGTGCGCAATAACTTTTAATGCTAAAATTGTGATAAAAAATCAAATGTAAATACAAATTTTCTCCGATAAGTGAGGAGGACATTAAAATTTAGTAGGAAGGAACCTCCGAATTTACATAACATGTCCCTGTCAGTGCGTGCGCACCACTTAAGAAGAAAACATGATTTGACTCAGACTTGCTGTATAATTAAAACGATAGGCCTGGAACTATTACATTAGATGCATCTGGCGTGGCGTAGCGAGATTGGGTCAAAGCCGTAAAGAACATTTACATGTATTAGATACATATACACCATTACCAAAATGGACGCAGCTACAAGGTCATTGAGTCAAATAATCATTAGGAAAATAAATCAAATTAGGAATATAAAATCGCTGGAAGTTTGATGACTGTCCTTGTGCAATAAATTACTGAGTGCACCAGCGATTACATGTAATCACAGTAATTTCTAAAGAAATAAACTACTAATTCTTAACCTTATTTACACGATAAAGTCTTAAGCAAGACACGCATCTTTCAAACGAAAAATAAATCAAATTAGGAATATAAAAATCATAGGAATTCTGATAGCTTGTCCTCATAATTAATTGAGTTCACAAGCTATATTCATTTCCATCAATTTTTTTTTTCTAATCAAAGACCCGGTAATGTTTCGTAAGTTAATCGGTTCGACGGGTTTGAATTGCAGACTATTTTCAAACTAATGTGAAAAATAACTATAAAGTAATGTCTCGTAAGTTAATCGAATAGACATGTTTAAATTGCAAATTATTTTCAAATTAATTTAAAGAATAACTATTAAGTTTAAAAGAGTTGTAGATTATGTAGAAATGAATGAATTAATACTCTATTCTTTTGTTGAGTTTAAAACAAATTTGTCTGTTATGAATTCATATAGGATATGTGTTTAGTGTAATTTGACCTGGTGGGGTGTGCTCTCCGGTATCTTTGGCTGCATGACTCTGTGAGATAGTATTATAAAAAGACTCAAGTTGTACTATTTAATATGAGACACAGCATGAATACACCGACAAATACAGACATTCACAAGCACTACATGTTCCATAGAGAGCATTAGCGATTGTCATTAATTGACCTTAGTTTGTTTGGATTATTGGATTATTAAAAAACTCTTTTGGACTAATCCACGTACCACGTGACACCTGATAACGTTTGTGCGGTACGTTTCTTTTGGTGATGGAATGACGTTAAAAGATGATATACCGCGATGCGCTAACGTCGTTCAGCGGGAAGATCCCAAAGAGTTACGTTCTATCACCACTGAGGATACCAGTTCTGTACAAACGTTATCGAGTATCACGTGGTACATGGATTATTTCCATTGACCGTCGTCTCCTAAACATTTAACCTTATAGGTCTTGGGCTTGACACTCGATGTTAATCTTGATGAGGAACCGAACGAGAATTATGACATTGTAACAAAACAGGTGTTGATTGATTACGCTGAACTTCCTAATAACAGCTCAGGACAGCCTCTCGTGTAGGCAATGCGTTGTGTGTGTGAGAATGTATATTTTGGGAGGCTGCGGTATATTCGAAATGACACACAACATGAACAAGATAAAGTCTACCTATATAATTATACACTCGTCACACCAAAACATTGCCCACTATCATGGTGTTATATCAGCTGTTGACAATGACGAGACGTTAAACAATGTAACAAATGGAAAAATGCTCATACAGTATCCGACTATCCTATAGGATATCTCGGTATGGAAAGCGTCTTTTCTTGAATTGACGATAAAAGAATATGAAAGAGGAAAAAATTCTTTATCTTTCTCTCCTTAAATATATATACAATTTAAAATATTTATTACTAAACACATATATTTATACCTTTGTAGCATCAGTTTTCTTCGCATCTTATAATGAATTATTGCTATGAATATTTACAGGTTTTATGTAAATTAGGATAAAGAGAACATTATTTTAACTAATCGGTTTGAACATCATAAAACAAAATGTTGCGTATAGGACAAGAACATTAAAATGATGAGGAAGTGATGTATTTTTGTCTGTTTCTAATCTCTTGTGTGTTTAAGTACATGTGGCAGACAAAAATATAACAATATCATAGCTGTAACCGCGAAATGGTCCATAAAGAAATTAAAAAGAAATGAGTTTTGAAATTGAAACTGTTGTTTCTTTCCTTTTTTAAAAGTAAACTGCTTCATTTGTTCTTTTTAATGTGTGTTTTACTATTTCGTGTGTGATTTTGGAACTAATTACATTTCTAGTTCACACTTTCCGCTATCTAGTTTAGCATATCATGTATATTGCAAAAGGCTTATCGCAGTCATCCTGTCAAACTCATACTGGTCTTCATAATTATTATTTCTCCCTCTCTTCGGACTATGCAATGATCTAGGACTTGGAACATTCCGTTTGTAGTGCTGATACTAGATTAATTAATAGCCGGGGAACTGATTCACGATACGGTATACAGTTGAATAAATCATTACTCAATGCAATATCAATTAGTCATTTGGCGCCAAAGCGATTGAATCGCCTATGTTTATTTATTGTTTATTTATTTTTCTCTACTCTACTTTTCTACCTTACCAAACGGTTATGGTGATATGTTAGTAATGTTTTAGGTAGAAAATCAATCGGGTGACTTTTTAAAATAATATTTCGGGTTTTTTTTCCAGCCACGATGTATGAAGGATGGACGACAGTATAATGTGACCGGGTGGGGTGTGTTGCTTGGTGTCTTCGGCGGCATGCTTCAGTGATATAACACTATAAAATGGACAACAGCTCCACTATACAAGAAGACACAACATGAATATACCGCAGTCTTCCAAAACACGCTTCTCCAACAATATACACGCAACACACCACATACATGGGAGGTCGTCCTTACATAACCATAGCTGTTAATAGGACGTTAATAAATCAAACAAACAAACAAATGAAGGATGATTTTGTTCCTTTAATCCCAGAAAATGAAGAATAAATCATCAAAAGTATTGAACTAGCACAACAAATATTTTTATTCATTCACTATTATTATTTTTTTTTTAATTTTAATTCCTGCTTTTAAATTAGAATTAGAATTTGATTATAATTACATGCTCTCAAAAGAGATCTTATTTTTGCTGTTCTTAACACCTGCCTTCAGCTATGCGTTAGAAATGTTCCCGCTGCCTCCATTGCATAATTGTAAAAGACTTGGGATTTTATTTATTCTTCCTAACTGACTTTCTTCTTCATCTCAGTTGAGCGCTCGCCACGGTTAAGTAGGCTCTGGGTTCTGTCCCCTGGCCGAGACACCCCAAAGTCTATAGAAGTGGTAGTTTTTGTTACTGTTTAGCGTTCAACATCACGGAATGGGACGACAGGTTTGTCCCTTGTCAGTATAACGTGACCGGATGGGTCCCTAGCAGCATGCTTCAGTGATATAGCACTATAAAAAGGACAACAGTTTCGCCATCACGAGGAGTCTCAACATGAACATACTGCAGTCTCCCAAAACATGTACTTAAAACACAAAATGAACCGCATCATCGTATATGCGTTGCGTTAAATTTTGAATTGTATGACAATCTCGTATTATAACTGAACATTGAAGCAAACTTCCGCAGTGAAATAACACAAAAATAGAAAGAATTCAGCGATCACAAGGAGACACAAATCATAATAACCATAGTCTCAAAAACATAGACATTCACACACGCAACCTATTGCATGCAGATGAAGCTGTCCTTAAATTACCTTTTCGTAAATAGGACCTAAAGCAAATTTGATCAACGACCAACCAATGAAATATCTCAATTTGTAAAGCATATAAACACCGAGCATGTCGAATTAATGTTTCACATATTAGAAAGGTTTTTTTCCTGACGAAATCAAGATCAACTTAAGTAGATGAAATTTAGGTTGATTTGGCACATCCATGCTTCGGTAACACATTTGGATCCGTATATAGTCAATTTAATCCAAACAAAACACATCCATTTGGGAAATATTAAATGCAATCACGCCACGCTCTGAAAACAATTGCACCAATCACACCCACTTATTCTTTTATCAACAAAACACAATTGAATTTTTTCATCAAAGCAAAATGTCATCAGATCGGTGTATAATGAAAAAATACCATGGTTGAAAAATATCGAATGAATTCTTTTCGGAGGATTATCATCCGATAGTAACAAACAACTCTGTATAATGAATATTTGAAATCTTGACCACGGTTGTTTTTTACCATTCAAATGTTGATATTGGTCGTAAACATTTCCAAACTATTAATTTTCCTAATGCTGGGTAAATGCGGTGAAAACACCGGCTATCCCAGATGACTGCAATACGTCGATGACGTAATACGCTACCTCCTGTAACCTTGAAGACTGTTTCATTACAGTCATTTAACCTTTGTTAATCTTGTCTCTTGTTTGAATAACAAATTGTTCTGTAATGCTATTATGTGCGTTCAAATGTCATTGGGATTTTTTTGTCTGGGAAATCTGGGCAGGAGTGTTTTTATTTCGTTATGTGAATATTCTGCGTCACATCTCGGATGTTTCTAACTATAATGGCCAATGACGTCAGAATCTCGGATGTTGATTACTCCTCGGGTGTTAAATTTGATTTATTTTCTGGAAAATTTTAAAAATGGCTATGAAGGTAAGTTTGAACAAGCAGCAAACAGGAATATGATGAAAAGGATAAGACATTTTTTTTATTTCTAAGTTTTAGGATCAGATTGACTTCAAAATCATTGCGCCATATATAATAACTATTCTTATTGTTGTGTAAATCCTATTTCCGTCGTTTTGTCCCTCTGTTTAAGCTTTAAAAAGTTGGTATATCTGTGTATGGACCGAAGTCCATAAACCGCTTTGCACTTTGATAGCCCAAATTATTATCGCATTCAATCCTTCAGTACAGAAATAATTAAAATATATGGGTTTTTTTATTTAAGAACAGAAATCATGCGAAAATGGTATAAGAAAAAAACACACTGATATCTGTCCCACCATATAAATTTCATTGTGTACATATCACTGCTATTCAATCTTTTTAGAAGAAACATTTTCATTGGTTTTAACATTTACTTTATTTGTCCATAAAGGAAAACTATGACGTTGTCGTTTATAATGTAGCTTCTGATTGGCTGAAACAGCGCAATGATTCAATAGACAAATTAGTCCCCCAAAAAGTTTGGAATTTTGAAGAAACTTTCTAAAGTAAATTGAATTGTTTGGATTAATCTATTTAGATCTTTTTTTATGTTATGGAGATATAGCACATGTGGTATGCATTCAAAACATAAAATTATCATTGAATAATTCCCTTCCATTTCCCGGTGAAACAGAGCTCTCCATGTGTTTACTCACCCCGATCAATCATCTGCTTGACATATAACCCACACCAGCAGTGAGACTGAATTCAGTTACATCCCAACTTAGCCAGAACAATGTCAATTACTTTATAATGACACGTAGTGACGGAATGCTTGATCAATTATGTTGTTTTTTATGTTATGGATGTAATGAAAGTGTATTGTGTGTTTATCACTTCGCCACCTATAGGACTGACTACATTATATCAGACAGAAAGTGATGGAACGATTGAACAATGATATCGAATAGGATTCCTCGAAAAACGTTGATTATTGCAGAGAATAACACGAATTTCACTTGAAAATAATTTCGGCAAAAATACCAAACCACTGGTCATTGACGCGGTGTTTCTATTTTGACGATTTCGGTGAGCACAAAAATGATGTGTTACATAGGAAATGGGTGAATAATAAATACTCATGTAGCGAAATCAAAATTACGAAACTCCTTACCAACGAAAAGTGTTGATAGAATCAATTTGTATACGGTAAGCAACAAATATTAGGGTAATATTTTTGTGTGCTTTTATTATTTCTTATCCTGTTTTCTTAACATTGTTATTAATATACTGTACTAAGGTTAAAACATTACTACCATTGAAAAGTTTGAGCTTCCTTTTTCACTTTAAGATAGATATATGAAAAATAATTGATTGCGTCCCGAAAAAATAATTGGAATAGAGTATTGATTGCGCATGTACCAAAAGCAAAATAAATAAATTATTTCATATGAATTTTTGTTTTAGACACATAGACATGATTGAACATCTATTATTATTGTTAATGATGAGTATCTTTTATGTTCTTGATTTATTGAGGATTCAGCACCGTGTATATTTTAAGTTCCTCCTCCACCCTTCTGAAGAAAAGATAAACGCATTAAATGTAGTCATTAAGCGTTACCTAAGAAGAACTGAGTCAACACCCATGTACCAGGTAAAATGGTTGTATAATGACAACGCTACGAAAGTAAAGTGTTTGTTAAATATACCTTGCCTAGTGGAGACATGTGATCAACCCTTAAATGGTTAGGGAACGTCATAGACAATGGTACACTTCAAACGAAACTGATCATAAGGACATAGTATCAATGTTAACAGAATGTAAACAGATAAACGGAAATATCTGGCAGCCTATAGGATAACAGTAAACGTATGGCACGTGATGTGAGTTCACGTACTTCATTTAGGTCATGTTACATAAATATTGTACTCGATATTTTTGCAAGGAGCTTAGAATATCAATATCCGGTCTGGTGAACTCTGGTTAATCTGTCAACTACGAAATCGATGACCTTATTAGTCCGGCAGCTTATGTCATTCTATGGGGTTTTCTATGTGACAGTTAACATAACATCTCACAATGTTCACTAGATCACTACTTTTCAACAAAATGATAAAATGCGCAAAAAAAAAAAAAAAAAAAAACGCTTGACAAACTTGTGCGAGGAACAATGGGCAATGTTTAAACTTCGTATGACAATGAAGATGTATATCACAAAACATATCAATAAGTGAAAAACATTCTTTTCTCTTCTTTTCCCATTCATAATCTTTATTTAGTTTGGTTTATTTGATTAACGTCCTATTAACAGCCAGGGTCATATAAGGAAGCCTCACATTCATGCAATATGTTTCGGTGTGTAAATGTCTTTATATTTGGGACGCTGCAATTGACATTAAGGATTTTAAGGATCCCCTACTTTTTCATGTATACAACCAGACAATTATCTGTCAAAATGTGTAAGTCTGGTGTCAGGGCCAGAGTATCTCGGGCTAGATGCTGGGTGGTGCAGTTTCCTGTGAATTTTGGGAGGCTGCAGAATTTTCGTAGCATGTCCCTTAGCAATAGTGGAAACACTTGCCCATTTTAACGCCATCGCATTGAAGCATATAGACAGAGACACCTCACCGTACTGCAACCCCGGCCAGGTCACAGTATGATGACAACACAGTTATCTCACCACTGTCACCATTTTATGGACTGACGTATGTCTCGGTCACCAACAGAACCCACAGCGTTCCTCCTAGGGGAAATGCGATACAAGAGAGCAGTGAAGATTTAACCAGTTCTGCGTCTGTAACAACAAGTACATTTATAATCCCCTGCGTAAATATTAAGATGGATTACAAACGAACTCCGAGTGTAAGTCTAAAGACTACAATGTAGCTTAAATACCTCTCTGCGGGGTAACAAGATCGACATCCCGCTAGGTCATACAATGTATGTTGTTTGAATCACTATCTTTGTCTTTAAGTACAGCTGATAATGTGTTCCAATTATCGATGAACCACAAATAACAAATGACTAACGCTCGCGCGTTACAAAACAAATTGATAAAGATAAGTTATTTCATCCACGAAGTATGATTTATATCTGTACTATATCATGGTTATCTCCCTTGGTTTTGTGATGTACTGAAATCAAATTAGTCTCACACATCCACACGTCAAATATCTAGACCACAGACACCTTACTCTGTTATGGTACGTAGTTAACTGGCCTCGATAACATGACCTAATGGAATTGAAGCGAGAGACCATTCACAATGCGTGTGTTATTTAAACGAAATGATAAAAGATCGCAGCCGTGATAATTTTTGTGCTAAAGTACATTGCATTATTGTTTATTTTGAGGCTTGAAAATGAGTTGTTTGTTTTCGATTTTCAGGAGCAGACCAATCAGTCTTTCGGATATAGATCGGCAGTGTACAATATCAACCTGAACAACTGAAACTGGCAGATGCAACACAACTGCCGATGAGTTTGAAATAACTGATAGCTCAACATTTACTCTGTTTATACTTGTTGTTCAAGAAAAGGAATGTTTTTTCTACTCAACGAAAATTGTATGTTATAAAGTAATCTTGTTTTCCAGTGCTCCACTGTTTCTTTTGGTGTAAAGTTTATTAGTTTTAACGTCCTATTCACATCCAGGGTCATGTAAGAACGGTCTCCAATGTATGTAATGTGTTGTTTTGTGTGGATGTCTGTATGCTTTGGGAGGCTGCGGTATATTGTGGTGTGGAGTGTGGATGTCTGTATGCTTTGGGAGGCTGCGATATATTGTGTAGTGGTGTGTGGATGTCTGTATGCTTTGGGAGGCTACGGTATATTGTGATGTGGAGTGTGGATGTCTGTATGCTTTGGGAGGCTGCGATATATTGTGTTGTGGTGTGTGGATGTCTGTATGCTTTGGGAGGCTGCGGTATATTGTGTAGTGGAGTGTGGATGTCTGTATGCTTTGGGAGGCTGCGATATATTATGTAGTGGTGTGTGGATGTCTGTATGCTTTGGGAGGCTGCGGTATATTGTGATGTGGAATGTGGATGTCTGTATGATTTGAGAGGATGTGTAGTGGTGTGTGGATGTCTGTATGCTTTGGGAGGCTACGGTATATTGTGGTGCGGAATGTGGATGTCTGTATGATTTGAGAGGATGTGGCATATTGTGTTGTGGAGTGTGGGTGTCTGTATTCTTTGGGAGGCTACGGTACATTGTGCCGTGGTATGTGGATGTCTGTATGCATTGGGAGGCTGCGGTATATTGTGTTTTGTGGATGTCTGTATGCTCTTGGAGACTGTTGTATATTGTGTTGTGGTCTATGGATGTATGTATGCTTTGGGTGGGTGCGTTAAATTGTGTTGTGGTGTGTGGATGTCTGTATGCTTTGGGAGGCTGTGGTATATTGTGTTGTGGTGTGCATCCTCGTAATATTGTAATTCTTGCCCTAGTTAAGTAGACTTTCGTATTTTTAATATATCGATTTATTGACAATTAGAATTAAAAAATACTTGCATTAGTCTTTTTAAAGTCTCAAGGAAAGTGATATGATCGATAGAGACTATTGTGTTGTGTTGTGTGGATGTCTGTATGCTTTGGGAGGCTGCAGTTTATTGTGTTGTGTTGAGTGGATGTCTGTATGCAGTTGGAGGCTGTGGCTTATTGTGTTGTGGTGTTTATGTAACTATGTCTGTATGCTTTAGGAGGCTGCGGTATATTGTGTCGTGGTGTGTGGATGTCTGTATGCTTTAGGAGGCTGTGGTATATTGTGTTGTGGTGTGTGGATGTCATTATGCTTTGGGAGGATGCGGTATATTGTGTTGTGTTGTGTAGATATATGTATGCTTTTGGGGGCTGGGGTATATTGTGGTGTGTGGATGTCTGTATGCTTTGGGAGGCTGCGGTATATTGTGTTGTGTTGTGTGGATATATGTATGCTTTTGGAGGCTGAGGTATACTGTGTTGTGGTGTGTGGATGTCTGTATGTATTGGGAGACTGCGGTATATTGTGTTGTGTTGTATTGTGTTGATATCTGTATGCTTTGGGAGGATGCGGTATATTGTGTTGTGTTGTGTGGATGTCTGTATGCTTTGGGAGGATGCGGTATATTGTGTTGTGTTGTGTGGATATCTGTATGCTTTGGGAGGATGCGGTATATTGTACTGTGTTGTGTGGATGTCTGTATGCTTTGGGAGGCTGCGGTATATTGTGTTGTGTTGTGTGGATATATGTATGCTTTTGGAGGCTGAGGTATATTGTGTTGTGGTGTGTGGATGTCTGTATATATTGGGAGACTGCGGTATATTGTGTTGTGTTGTATTGTGTGGATGTCTGTATGCTTTGGGAGGATGCGGTATATTGTGTTGTGTTGTGTGGATATATGTATGCTTTGGGAGGATGCGGTATATTGTGTTGTGTTGTGTGGATATATGTATGTTTTGGGAGGATGCGGTATATTGTACTGTGTTGTGTGGATGTCTGTATGCTTTGGGAGGATGCGGTATATTGTGTTGTGTTGTGTGGATATCTGTATGCTTTGAGAGGCTGCTGTATATTGTGTTGTGTTGTGTTGATACATGTATCTGTATGCTTTGGGAGGATGCGGTATATTGTGTTGTGTTGTGATATCTGTATGCTTTGGAAGGCATTAACCTTTCTAAAATCTTCAGGAAAGTGATATGATCGAAAATGATTAAACTTCAAAACCTCAATAATAAAACAATCAAGATCACCATTAAAAAGCAATAAAATAAAAAAATAAAATAAAACATACACGCATCATGACCCAAAGAAAAACATTGATTAAGTTATTATTGTAACAAAGACATTTATAAGCGAATACAGATTAATGATAAAAGCATTATTTTTGTTTTATTTTTGGCGACCTATTAACTTAATATTTATTGACTGCTTGTCCTATTAATGTCCTAGCCTAATGTTATGATGACACAGTGTGTCAATGACTTAAATAAAACATATCTAACTAAGCCTGCTCACGGCTTTAATACATTATCCGGTCATCGCCATCAAATGCTAATGCATATATGATATATAAAGATGTTCCACCGCTGACAGAGCTTAAACGAAACTTGTTATTTGAACTGATGTTTTATTGTATATTCAACACTAGTACATATAAAATAATTTATTTTGCTCTTGTTGTATGTGCAATAAGTACTTCATTCCATATATACATGGTGCCATGCATTTTTTTTTCGGGATGCAATTTTTTTTTGTATTTTTTAAAGTAAAATAAGAAGCTTATTTCTTTTATTTTCTTTAATGAAATAGACATGAGAGCAAAGCATGAATGCTAAAATGAAAATGTGGTTAATTAAGTTCTATAGTGATGGACGAATGAGACACAACAGACATTTTATTTATCAGTCACCAAAAGACATATCGTCTGTGTACTACAATATGACAACAGTTCAACGCTTAGATATCCTGGCTTGTACGTACATAAAATATAGAACCAGATGTTCCAGACCAGTAAGCGTCGTGTACATTTTCCATTTGTTTAAACACCCATCAAAGAAGCAAGCAACACAACTAAGACGTAGGTCGTAGGTAGCTGTGTTACTAAATTGACTAGACTCATTTAATTACCCTGCATACAACCTGCATCGGGATATAGTTGACCAAAAACAAGATAACTAAAAAAATCAAACTAACCCACACAGGTTGTCCGCTGTTTATTTGTCAATATATAAACCTTGGAAATGCAAGTACAGTGTACGCCACTAATAATCGTGAGTCCATTCTCATACTGTAATTTTTATCATTTTAACAATTAATTACATATGCAAATGAATTTGGAATGAAGCAAGGTCTTCCCAAGTCATCTCCAAACTATAGTAAGTTTGGATAATTTAGCTTTTTCATTTGGTATTGTTAACTTTACATGAGCTCATTTGGTTACATAGGAAGGACATATCTGAGCTATTAATCTGCTATGGTCTGAGAATATGAAATAGATTACAACGTATAGATCACACATTTTTTTAAATTTGATGATAGTTTCCACAGATAGCTCACATTGGCATATAGGCCGCACAAGACATATGTTTTGATAACGAATAGCCTTTGTGAATACGGCAACTCATCCTTTTATGTTTGTTGAAAAGATGATATCCTATAAACAAATTGCATTTATCCAGTGTCAGTCTATAAATATAGAAAGGGGCCGCGATGGCCGAGTGGTAAAGATGTCCCGATATACTGAAAATCCGTCGGTGGGTTTTCTCCGGGTACTCCGACACTTCTCCACCATTAAAACCTTGCATATTCTTAAATACCCCTGGCTGTTAATAGGACGTTAATCAAATAAAACTGAATATAACGATATAAATTTACTTCTAGCAAACGAACGCACTTTGTTTTAACAACCAAGGTAACACATATTAGTGATTTATTGCCACAGCAGAAGTTTTCTGTAATTGACAGCTACCGTAAATTACAAAATAGTTGCGTAGTTGTACAGTTTAAAACAAACCTATTACCCAAATGTTCTATGCTGAGGTCGAGAAATGGCATAATTAATCCTATAGATCACAGATATTGTCGTGCTGGTCTGTTCTCACACATTCAAACTTCTTAACCAAGACTAGAGACAGCGTTTCTACTTGGTGAGAAAGATTGTTATCTATGAACAAAGTGAGGAAAGAAACACCTGTTCAAGAATGGAACGTGAATAAAGGTGTTAGTTTCCACTTTAAGACTTTACGCGCCTTGCTATAATTCGCCGTTTTTAATTTACCTGTTATTCATTTATCATTTATAGTGTCGCAAAGCTACTTGATATTATTTTGTCGAGATATATCTGATAGAAATCACTCTCGATGTAAGCATGCGAAGGGTCTTTGTGTTGGAGGAAAGCGGGGTACCAGGAGAAACCCCACTTGATCGAGCGGATCGCCCCTGATCTTTCCACGTCCGTTCACGTGTCGGATATGGAATCCCGGTCCGCAAAGTGAAAGGCGAATGGTTTAAAGACTACGTCAACCGTTCACATAATATTGCAATGATGCGTTATCAAGTCCTTCGATAATGTCACACGTGTTTTTATGTTATGTTTCAATTATGTGGTTGTTTAATAGGACGTTAAGCATGCTAAGTCATCCGCTATACAAATACTAATAATATATATAATCTAAACTGAATAATGGTACATGTTTCCCTTGTATGCTATGTGTTGTGTATGAATGCTTGTATTTTTGGGAGGCTGTGGTATGATTGTGTTGTGTTTCCTTGCATTATTGGAGCACTTGACATTTTTATCAAACCAGTGAAGTTTGCCGCCGAAGACACCAAGTAACACACCTCAACCGGTCACATTACACTAACAACGGACGAACTAGTCATCCCAGTTCGTTAAGCAAACGGCCAGGGGAAAGAATCAAGATCATTCCTGGCGAGCTGGAGTGTTGAACTGAAGCCCAAAATGTGAACCAGGCAAACTCTCAACTGAAGGCCAAAGGTAAGGTTGAGTCAAGGAAGAGGTTAGGAATTCAACTTTATGTAGGGTAAATAAAGTAGAGGTATATTTATCGTCTTTAACGACCATACAACGAGGAAAACATTTATATTTCTAACGTGCTGCTTCTATGGCCGCAACAGACATTTGGAAACTTGAAATTTCAAAAGTAGAATCGATAGCATGCCAATTGAAAGTTCTATGCCATACCAAAAAAGACACAAAATAAATTTAAAAAAATCAAACCCGGGAAACAAAAGGAAATAAAGAGACCATATACTTGAGGCGATAACAGAACCAGACACAATAATATATAATGAAGTGCATTTTATTTATTATAAGGTAATGTAAAACAATAAGATTTTGGCGTGATTATCCTTAGCGTAATCAAAAGGCATGCGTATCAACGGGGTCTTCCCCGAACACCACGAAAATGGAATTAAATCAACTTTGAGTAAACTCATAATAATGCTCCACATAGCGATGCATTACAAAATTTTCAGTATTGTGTTATACAAGTCTCTGTACTTTAAAGATATAACTTAAACGTCGATCAAATGTTGTCGAAAAGTACACGCCACAAGGCAAGCTTATTCAGGCAATTGTTAATAAATGCGCTATGAGTCACTCTTCTGAACTTTTCACCAATACCCTCGGTCAGTCAAGGGATATTTTTAACTGGACACCTAGTGAGCGTTCGGACATCACCCTCACCTAAACTGACCACCGATATTGTTTATTTACATATACACTTATTTTCATCGTCTGTGCATGTAGGTATTTTGAAGTATCGCTGTCTAAAATTAAATCTCTGTATTATAAGAATCCCATTTGTCCTTAGCACAGGGCTGTATTGATTTCAAACTTAGTCCTCGTGAGCACGTGAAAGGAGAATGTTGTTTAAAAAGTGTGAAATAGGAAGAGATATTTATAGCCTTAGTTAGCTATAACAACTTACATATGTATGAGTCAATTATGATGTGAAAAATGAATAAGAGATTTTAGATCCATTATGAAAACAATCTATATTGTATGCAGGATATCAAAAACACTTCAGTCTTTAATCACTCACTGGTTGTTTTAATTTCGAATGATATATTTCTAAATATTTCAACGAGGAGCTCTTTATTTCTATTTTATTCTTTTATCTGATACTAAGAAATCATTCATTAATGAAAAATGTGTCTATTTTTATCAAAATATAAAATGACCTCCCATCACCTTTATAATTATGCATGCAACCTTATCACTGTAGACGTTTTTTGTTCAATCAAACCTGTATGATTAGACACCCCAAGGGGCAGACAAAAAAGTGTCCTATAAGACAGGTGTCTTAATATACAGGTTACTAAAGGATCAAGATACCACGATATTAAAATTTCATTAAATATCTAGGATGATATCAGGCATATATATATGCGATGTGAAGGCTACTGTTTTGTGAGGATGATAAGCCAGTATTGTGTCTTCTTGTGATAGTATTTTGTGAGACTGATATGCCAGTATCGTGTCTCCTTGTGATATTTTTGTGAGACTGATATGCCAGTATGTGTCTCCTTGTGATATTGTTTTGTGGGACTGATAGGTCAGTAGTGCGTCTCCTTGTGATAGTATTTTGTGAGACCGATATGCCAGTATTGTGTCTACTTGTGATATTGTTTTGTGAGACTGATATGTTAGTAGTGCGTCTCCTTGTGATAGTGTTTTGTGAGACTGATATGCCAGTATTGTGTCTACTTGTGATATTGGAACTCTTACCCTTTTTATAGCGTTATCACATTGAAGTATGCCGCTGTAGACATCGAATAAGCACACAACAGTATACTGAAAATGTGCAAACCGGTCGTCCCACTTCCTTTCTGCTCAGTGGTAAGCCTTACCTCTGACGTTTTGAGAATGAAAATATACCGTTTTTCACAACTCTGACAGATTCAACGCTTCATATGAAAAGCTGATGACTAGCTGTTTTCTGATACAAGTATCCTGTAGCTTGAAAAAGGGTTACTCTTTCTAAAACTGGTAAACAAAAGCAAAACAAAACCGATAGGTTATATTTTCATACATTAATGCTTTTTACAGCAACTATGAACTTGATATAGCTAAAAATGTCGTCACACATGCAACTTAAAATGAAGATTTTGAAGGTAAAACAGATGAAATTTCGTCTTTCCATAAAGCATACGAAGCACGCTTATTTTAAAATGGCCGCGAATTTAACAAATTCTACACAATAAAAGTCTCATTTTAAATGCTTACTACAGCGACAATTACAATTCTGAAAATCACCCTTTGATCAATGTTGAAACGAGTTTTCGACGAGACTGAAACATTACCAGATTAAAACCATAATAGAAGTACATGTATATGAAAAGTTAAATATTTTCCCCAATTTATGTTTTTAAAAAACGTTTGTTCTTTCCATAGCTAAACATTTATTTATGTCAATATCAATATATCTCTTTGCATCCCATAATACTCTCGACGTAAATAAAGAGTGAATATAAACAAGTATGAATGGTCTCCCTTGGTTATTTGAAATTCCAAGGTTTTATTAATATTCAGAGTCTTACAAAAATTTTTAACAGAGCTACATATACTTTAATAAAGAAAAAACTCTCTCTGACTCTGTACCAGATCTATGTTTAAATTCAATAAAGGAAAGGAAGTTATTCCCCAGTTCTCATGAATCACAATGGTCTTTTGTTAAAAATATTATCAATACTAAAATGAGTTGGAAATTTAAGATCATCACCCGAGTTATCAATTCTACTGTTTCATTTGTTGTATCACTAGTGGTATATCTGGGTCTGAGGACAGAGTCCAACGCTCAACTCAAGGTCAAAAATAAGTAATGTCAAGGGAGGAGTTAGGAAGAAGTCTGCAAGAAAGACAGAGAAGAAAGCATTGCAAATTAAGTTAATTACACAATGGGAATATCGGGTACATTTTAACGCACTACCTGTAGGGCATCCTTTTGATGTACTTTGTTGACATTTGAATACTGAAGTATACCAAATGTTGCCTAACTTATTTTGATATAGGTTCGTATTTTCCATTTCAATGACAGTTTTCACAAGCTGTTGGAATATGTAACAGAAGGAATGCCTTTTTTCAGTTTTCCTCATTCGTCCTTGTGTATGAAAGGTCATTGACCTAGGCTGTTTATATCCTTTTTGTGAAGTTGTTTGGATACATGGAATGTAGAAGTGATTAAAGCTATTTTCCTGTCAACTTTATCGCCCTGTCTGTCTTGTGTGGTGAGAGTCAGCGATAACACTGGATACATCCACCGATATCATAGACTTTAAATAGCTTGCCATTTCTATAGATAGTACAACAGATGTCAATCCATTCAAATGTGGTAAATCAAATGTAAAAAACTGACGGTTCATATTTCAAGTGTCAATAAGGACATCCTTATGAACTGGGCAAGCTAATATATCGGGATTATTTCTCATATCATCATCATTATCATCATCATCATCATCATCATCATCATCATCATCATCATTATTCATCATCATCATCATCATCATCATCATCATCATCATCATCATCATCATCATCATCATCATCATCATCATCATCATCATCATCATCATTCTTATAAATCATCGCAATCATCATTATCATTATCATCGTGTACAATGGCCTGTTGTTTGGATATTTATTCAATGGAGGTAATTAAAGTCGATTAATAAAAACAATTCTGTATACACTCTTTCATAATTATGATAACTGAAATGACCCTACCTCACTTACGCTAGATTACTTACAAGCCTTCTGAACCATAACATTTGCTAATTGCATGTTATTTAAACGCCATGCTTCATTTTACCCACCATAACTGAACAGAAAAGGGGGAGTCATGCACCTTGACTTCATAGCTTTATTGGGATTGTTGCTATTGACCCGATCGTTACGTACCTAAAACTACAACAATAATTCATTCTGGCATACACCGTATACTGTCGATCTCCGACAGTGTCTGTCAGCTGTAATGAACAAAATGACCACTATGTTAACTCGAAATTTGATACATTCACTTGAAAAAAAAGTTTTCTCCATTTCAGCTACTGGTGACTCTCGGCTATGTTAAATATGCGATGTTATATGATAATATGATATATGAAAGGCAATTGTCCGTCAGATAACAATATCTATATCAACATATCTTATATAACCCAACGGACACCATTTGGTACAAGTCACTCGAAGGGCTAAAAGGTCAATGGCGGTAGATATCCAATAAAATAGACTTAATACCTCGTATATGTCTACAGGTAGGAAAACTATGTTAATTAACGTATACAGATCAAAATAAATTTCTCGAACTTATAGTTATCTTTTATCCATTTAATTGGTCTATCACTTCCCATAGGACAAAGACAAAATGTTCTAAGGTAAATGGTCTTACATACGTAAAACTAATCATTTAGGACCCGATTAAAATTGTTTTGTTAAGCAGGTGATTTTATATAAAGATGAATTGAAATAATATAAAGAGAAAATTAATATGGAGTAATCTCTTTAATAACAATTTCTACATAAATCAGTGGGTATATTTTATTTGATCTTTTCGGATATTTACCACATCTTTTATTTTACTTCATACAAGTGTAGAAACGTTTAGGTATAAATGTTATGCGCCCGTCAATCAATGTATGTTTCCTGGTGTATCTGTACTGATTCCTGAATCCTACAATCATCCTCTGCTGCCAGTAGTCCTGCCCGATTCCGCCGCGTTTCGCGCGCTATCGGACACTGCAGAGCCACGACACAGTCACGGATACTAACCAAGGGACATTATGTGTATAGTTGATGATTGTGGATAGCGGTGGTATACAACGTCGATGGAGATATCTGTAATGAGTTAATGGGACGTTGGTTGTGGCGTGACCACAAGCTATGTATATACTTAAATCCCTTCCGTATTAAACGGAGAACTACCCATGGTAGTGTGAAGTAGACAATAGGGAATGTAACTGTTTGGTGGTTCTTTAATTGGCTTGAAATTGCTCTGGAATTACTCGTCGTTGCTATTTAAAGATAATCAAGTGTATTTATAGTGTAAGTGAGACTGTATGTTTTCGGTGACTGGGCTATAAAAGATACATCAACTTACACATTGTTTGCGCACTGTAACTATTGTGTTCCACAGTGAATCAACGTTTGAATACGAATTGGAATTTTATCTGGAAAATCCAAACTGAATCAGGATAGTTTCTACGAGGAAAAGGTTGGATTACTACACTCTATCCGCGGGGAAATCGAGCTTAATGTTGGACTACCCGAGCTAAAACGTTATTGAATGACAATCCAAACATTACAGTATATCTTAAGTGAGGGAATATCAGGCTTCTAGTTTAACATGTTACTATCTGTTTGTTTTTATGGAATTGTATTGCTAGGATTTTAAGATTGACAAAACAATTTACTTCTGTCGGTATTCTGGGTGGTGGTGAGATTATACCTTTCACTAAACTTTTTCATTTTCTCTCATCCTCCTGTCTCAGTGGCCTGGATTAATCATAGTGTTATCAAGCTTGGAACCCTTAACACCGATAGGGGAGTACGGTGATGTAAAATGATGGATCGCTATTGTGGCAAGAGCAATAACAGGCTTTTCAATGAAGGATACTTTTGTTGATGTTTACATAAACAAGAACTATAGATATTGTAAACTTCATTGGATGTTTTGATTGACGTCTTTCTCGAGTGAACGTTATACGACAGAAAAAAAATATTGTGTCCGACAATTTTCCCACTGACAGCTTAACTGAACAACTGGAAAGCGGTAGCATTGTAACCTTTCAATGCATACTTAATGAGGACAAGCAAGATTAGCCAATCATTCCAGTAGTTAATGCACGCGCTGACCTTCCATGCACGAGCTGGTCTCCATCCGTCTGAAAGTGCATAGTGTGTCATCAAACTAATCTGCGTTGCTTTCACACCAAACAAGATTTTTTTTCGAATCATGGAATAAAAGGATTCGTTTAACACCGAAAACGCCAGTTGGATTCGTTAATTGATAGCCGTACAATATTTTAAAGAAGTCAAAGAGTGTCAACGATGCATTGACGAATTGCAGATATGCTGATTTTGTGTAAAACGAGGGACAGCAGTTTAATGTGAAAATCTTTGAGTGATATAATTAGAAGTTGGTTTAATACTTTTTGAAGACAGCATTCTAGTTCAATTTTATAACTATATAAGGATTAAAATTCCATGGTTACCTGGCCGTATCTCTGAACGTGAAACGTGATCTGAGCAGTTACCGTAAGTAAAACTATCAGCATGACACTTTGTATATTGTGATATCACGCGCTGCACTTGAAGACCCTTATAATGTAATTGAAAATGACACACTAAGTTCTTTCCGGTAATGCTATTATACAACATGGTTCCTGTCAGATTTATACGATTGTAGGTTTTATTTAGTAAGGCCATTATCACCATCTTGGAGAACTATTAGCCGTCCAGAATACCATCAGTAGAGAATGATACGGCTTTATACTGTGTCCGGCTAGCCTGTCACCCTGGCAGACCAGTCACGAGCTGTATCCAGTCCCGTTTATGACTTTACAATCGCCTTTCCAATTCATCAAAAGAAATGACGTCCATACAGAACACAATTTAATTACCTTTGTTCGAAGTTACAATGTTCGTGGATATCGCACACAAATAACAGGCGTTTGTTTTATTGACTCTGTGCATTATTGTTGATTAACGTCAAGGCCATTGTCTACGGTGTATATTAATAAACGTGTCACTCTCGGACAGTCGAATACGGACCGTCAATAAGATATAACGCAACAGACGACGAATTAGCCTTACATAAGGTGTTAAAATACTGGACTTGCCGGCCATAACCGTTGTCATTTATGTATGATCTGAAGTATTAATCTAATCATCACTGATATTGAATGTGACTGGATTTTAATGCAGCTGCAAGGACAACGCTGAAACTGGTGATTTACCTTAATAGGATTTATTGACAATTATCTATGTGGATTACGGCGAAGATATATTTTGTTAATATCATAAAACTTATTTACAATACATTACAGACTTCCTTTACCGAATAGTCATTATAATCGTACACCATAGGAACAACACTTATGAATATGTAAAATATTTTACTTAATACATCGCTGGCCTGTTGTTCCGGTTGGATGGTTATTCACCGGTGTGACAACATCTGCTGAGATCTCACTGCTGAGACGTCATTGTGTATAGTAGACAGGTCAATGTCTTTTGACATCAATATAAGGTCAGAAGCTGTAACGCTTGTGATGATCTCACCCCTCCTCGGGGTTAGAGCAACTTATATGGAGGCACCCTACACTCTTCTTTGATTGGTTGATGGGTACCACGATGATGATTCCTTTGATCACATGACCTATGACTTTTATGTAAAAGGTGATGTGCATGGATTTGATTGATGTATCATCTTGACACTCGGGTATGTTTCATGATGATAGTTACACAGGAACAGCTCAGTTTGTGTTCCGGACTTGAATAACAATACATTAAGAGGATTGACATTCGTAAACATGTGCAAATAAGATGAACTGACAGCGTTTAGATTAGATGGGAAGTCAAATGACCAAATACAGATTTGTTTATTTACGGAATACGCCTGGTCTGTATGCTGACGAACAATGGAGGTGGATATGCACAACACTTCCCAGAACGGGACTCTGATTCCCGAGGAAGGACCGCCAGGGGACGGCATCGTCTTACTTGTCATCAAAACAACTGTCATGGTAGCTGTGATGTTGAGTGCAGTTCTAGGTAACTTTCTCGTGATCATGAGTGTGATTCGTTTCGAGAAATTACGGGCCACTGTTACTAATTACTTTATTTTGTCCCTAGCTGCTGCCGATCTTCTGGTAGCCGTTGTAGTGATGCCTTTTAACGCCAGTATGGAAATCACCGACAAATGGATATTCGGTAGAACAATGTGCGATATTTTTAATTCAAATGATGTTTTATTCAGCACGGCATCCATTTTACATTTGTGCTGCATAAGTGTGGACCGTTACATCGCGATAATGAATCCGCTCCATTACGAAACTAAACTTACGAAGAGGAGAGTAGCTTTAATGATAGCTGTTACTTGGATTTCTTCCTTGTTGATCTCATATATTCCAATCCATTCTCAATTCTACACAACGGATGAAAATTTACAGGAACTAAGTGTAAACCCAGACTCATGTAAGTTTGTGGTAAACCGGATATACGCAGTTGTGTCATCATCAGTCTCGTTTTGGGTCCCATGTACAATAATGGTGTTTGTTTATTTTCGTATTTTCAAAGAAGCCAGAAAGCAGGAAAAATATATTCGATCTGCGAGTGTTTGTTCCTCAGAACTAACAGGCAATGGTGATTTGCTCATTCCCGGGAATACAAAAAACTCTCGCGATATTACGGAACGGAAGAGACTTAAACGAGAACACAAGGCAGCCAAGACATTAGGAATTATTATGGGTGGGTTTATTTTATGTTTCTTTCCATTTTTCTCTTGGTATTTAATCACGAGTTTATGTAGAGAGAAATGTCAGTACCCTCCTCTTTTAGGGACAATTTTATTTTGGGTAGGATATTTCAATTCCTGTCTAAACCCGGTGATCTATGCATATTGCAATCGTGAATTTAGACAAGCATTCAAGAAACTGCTGAACTGGGCTCACTGTTCTGACTTTAATCAAAACTCGACATACTGTACACGAAAGCGTTCCACCAATAGTAGCCCTAATAATAGCAAGAATGATGAATATGTTCAAATGGTCTACGTGAAAAAGGAGTGTAATATATGTGGCACAAATGTTTAGCTCTATCTTGCTTTAGTTTCATTTCTAGTGTGATTAAGTCCGATACCAGTGTATTTCATCTATAGCAGTTTCATAAGTCCGATACCAGACCACTTTATCTATAGTTATATGCAGTGTTACCTAGTCGCTTCTATTACGATATTTGATAACACCATAGTTACTGATTAATTTTGATGTTTACAACGTGATAAACAAAATTGTTGTCGTTTCAATAATTCTTCAAGTATATGAATTTTTTTAAAACCTATTTAATTCCTGTATTAAGTATCCACTGTAGTGTAAGAATATGTATAATAAGATGTATTGCTACATATTACCTTATGGTCTTGAATTCCGAAAAACTGCATTTGACAAATATAGTTAGATATATATTATATAATTTTCAGTTAAAATAAAATATAATCAAGAAACGCAGTTTTATTTAGATGTTTATTTGATGTAGGTTGTCCATTTGTTGTTGTTGTTTTTAACATATTTGTCTTATGATTGAAGGAAAATTCATCCTAGAGTATTCATACATTGCGTTGTTAAGTGGTGTTGATTTTTCGTTCTATTAATCTTATCAGTTTTCATTATGGATATTCATCGACCTCGAATGACCCTCTTACAGTGTTACTAACACATGTTTGGTATTAATCTTTCACCTTGAGGCAAATCAAATTATCAATTTTCGTTTTCATTTCGTACTAACTGCGTAAACTTTAATTTTACCAACAATGAAATGTACTTCTGCTTATGTCCAGAGGCGAAATAATCTGAATCAATTAGAGAGGATAAACATGTTTTTGACCCCGAGATGAAGTTACTATATTTACGCATACTTTATACGACAGGTTTCAATTATATATGAAAACATGTTATGTCCACGCATGTTCGTGTTGATAAGGACATGAGTTAAAATTAAGTATACTAAATTTTCTAAAACCAACATTTTGTTGTGTCCGCAGATTTTAAACTCTTCGGTAAGGACATGAGGTTTTGTTTACGTCACCCTGAAGACATGGGTCCCTGAATGCTTGTACTCATTTTGTTTTTGTTTTTTACACACATATATTCTTGTCTTTTTGGACAGTATATATTATGAGCTCTCTGTTGATATAAATAGTCCAGAGAAACTTGTAGTAGAAGTAATCAACTGTTAATATACCATTTTGTAAATATTATGGAGTTAACGTAATTCGTAAAAAGATATTTATCATTTAGGTTTTCATACTTAGAGTTAAATGACAATTTCTGTCTTAACGTAAAGCTCATCATTCCGTATTTGCATATTACAGAGTTATCTGCCCTTGTGGGTAGGCATTGATCGTGACGTCATGTGTTTCAAAAAAATAACGTCATATTTTTCAGAGAAAAAGATTGTGTTTCCCTCACAATAAAATGACGTCACAATGGATACATATCCGAAAGAGAGGTAACTCTGTGACATGCAAAGTCGGAACATTTCTTGTACAACACCGAGAAATTACTGCGGGAATTGAAAATTGAGCTTAAATTCGCAAAAATCTTTTATCACCACACGATGGCCAAGTCATCTTGAACTAACGATATATTTATAGAAGGTTTTTTTCTCTCAGCTATTTTTGTGTCCATGACAATTACCAGAAAAATATTTTTTGTCATTTACTTTCTAAATAGGAGTAGTATATGATATATCCGACAACTAGGAACAAAACTATAAGGCCTACCTTCATTAGACCGTACCCTTTAGTCATACTGATTCTCGGATAATGTTGGCTCTGAAACATTAACGACGCTACGCGAGAAAATACCAGACTGTGATTTGATAAAACACTGAATGCCGCCTAAGGTTTAGTGTTGTATGCATTACTACAATGTGCAAACGGGCCTCTTTTGTATGGTAAAAATACAATTATAAGCTGTAACACAGCTTTAAACTAGCACTGAAATATTGAGCAAGTTTATTGATCATTTGTGATGATTTGAAAGCTGATTTATTTCATGCCTGACTATAGATCATCTTCGATCATCATCACGCCTTTTTTTCATAAATAAAAATAAGCAAATATCTATAACATTGACTCCTAGTCTTTGAGGTGTTTTTTTCGAAATCGGATAAAACATCAGCGATGACAGTTATAGTATTCGTTGTGTTTTAAAGATTACGTAACAGTTGATAAACGAAGGCAACTTGCTCCCTAAGATAGGTATGTGCGAATCGATACCAAACAGCCACAGCCTTGTGCATGTATTCTGATTTTTCTGAAAGGTGATACGGGATCTTTATACAGTCAAACCTGTTCTAGCGACCACCTCTGTATAAAGACTACCTGTTTAGTAAGACCAGTCAAAGTTGCCTAAGTGACCAACTCTTTATAAACTACCTGCTTAGTGAGACCAGTCAAACCTGCCTTAGCGACCAACTCTTTATAAACTACCTGCTTAGTGAGACCAGTCAAAGTTGCCTTAGCGATCAACTCTTAATAAAGACTACCTGCTTATTGAGACCAGTCAAAGTTGCCTTAGCGACCAGCTCTTTATAAAGACTACCTGCTTATTGAGACCAGTCAAAGTTGCCTTAGCGACCACCTCTTCATAAAGACTACCTGCATAATGAGAGCACTTTCTCATAGTCCCAAATGATCATTTTCAGTACAATTTGGCTTTTTTGTCTTGTATCCTTAGGTGGTCTTTATATCTATATGTAATGGTCTTTATAGACAGGTTTGGGTGTATTGGCATTTTGGTATTTGTTTTTCGTTATTGTCAAAAATGTCTTGAACCCCATACAATAAATCACATCGTGAAACTGACTTCTTATCATAAATATCATTAACTAAAATACAACAACATAGCAGCAAGAAAATAAGAGTGTAAATAGTAAACGATGTAACTATTCAGTTACTGCTAAGGTGTAATGTATAAAACACATAATTTCAATGCTACATGTTATAAAGATAATCAGAAATTGAGGAGAAAGTCATATTGTTAAAATAAATGTATCCTGATATCCTTATCAAATTTAATTGTCACAGAATTTAAATATTAAATGTTCAGTAATTCACCATGTCTTGTTGATTGTGCCAATTAATTTACCGATTTTGTTGATTATATCCATTAATTTACCAAAGTTGTTTTTTTGTCTTTTGATTTTGTTCATTATATCCAATGGTTTACCAATTTTTGTGTATAATGCCCAATGATTTACCAATTTTTTGTTTATTATGCCCATCGATTAAACAATTTTGTTGATATGTTCATTAGTTTACTAATAATTGTTTATTTTGTCCATTACATTTTACGATTTTGTTATTTATATCCAATAATTTACCAATTTTGTTTAGTTAATCACTGTTAGTGACCGAAAGATATAGTCATGTGCCTCATTAAGTAAACACGCTTGGCTGTAGTTAAACATGTAGCACTTAAATGTTCAATCACAAAGTGGAAAAGTAAAAACAACCCTCATCATGACATTCGTGATTACAATAATGTATTGTCAAGTTAGTCTATTGTCATACTCTATTGTTTGAATAATGTTTTAAACGATAAACAAGGCTAGAAACCGGATCATGAAAATAGATTCTTTGTTTTTCAATTATTATTTCATGTACATGATTTTATCTAAACAAATCGTGCTTGTACTTACTATAGATAATGGAATCCACTTGGGAATAGCTACATGAATAATTCAACGAAAGGGTATAAATGGAAATTGATTTTTAATTACTAAAGTAGCGTACAAAACATGTATTATCTACTTTCATTAGGTATAATGTTACGGTTTATGATTTATGCTGTCGAGAGAGCATCCACCGTACTAATTAGAAAATTACGACATGTGCGTTGAGTATATTTGTTGATTTTGTTTTAAATATTAATGTCAATAACTCGGACGTAAATAACTATGGCGTGAGGGTATTTTTGAACACAATGCAGATACATCAAACTAACACTCTGAGGAAATAAAACAAGGAAATAATTTCAGAAATTAAAACAAGCTAAGCCAGTTTAAGTATATCTGTATTCTAAAATTTAGTTAAAGTCCCATTGTGTTTTTATTTCTGAAAGAATAACTAGTTTTATAAATATAACCATTGTAGAACATTGAATTATCTAAACATGTTCTAAATTTCCCCGTGGTGTCGCTGGGATTTACCTGGTGATCATCCGGGTACGTACAGGCACATAGGCTATTTTCAGATATACACAATAATCTTTTCTATTTATATACATTTTTAATATGCATTTTTGTAGAAACTGTACATATTTGAACAAAAATATGTAAAGATAAATTCATAAGGTTCACCGATGTTTAGTTTGTAGAGCATTCATAAAAACATAACGGGACTTTATCGTCCGGTGATGTGAACTTTTTGGAATGTATCATATATTTCCACACATATCCAGTGTAGGCTAACGCAATGTAATAACCATTGATATGAAACGCAAACAACAAAATGAATATATCTGCCTTTGTATACCTATCAAATTATATTGCCATTTAAAAACATCAATGGTCTCATTCAGCAGGTGGACTTTATACGAAGGTGGGAGTGTCATTATAGTATAACTTGTCAAAATAGACCCTTGTTTTATCTGGATACCTAGATATTCCGGTCTAATTTTATGGTAGTTTTCCTCTTAATTTATATCTTAACATTATCAACCTTATTATCCAGTAACCTGCCAAATATGCTGGTGCCGGTGACATCCGTTTTTGACAAGTTATGATTTTCCTATGTATAACGATATTTTAGTTTTTGACAGCCCAAAATAATTTTCAGTCCTAGGAATCGATATTAGTGATACCCAAGACGACAAATATTTAAATGTTATAGATTAACTTAAATAGATTGTTGCTGTTGTGGAGATATCACTCAAAAACCACAATGAACTCGGTTTATGATGAGGGTACACTCTGATTTTTTTGTGTCATAGCGCCATAACATAAAATTATATTTAAGCTAATCCAATGTAAACATCTAAAATGGATTTCTGCGGAATTATTATGCCATTCAGTCAATCAGACACGCCGTTACAAACGGCAACGTCATTTTTTACGTTATGACATAATAAGTTTTTGAACCAATGGAAATGTCTATTACAAGCATAAATGAATTGTAACTTAAATTTATATGTTTATTTGTATATTTTTGTTAGTATAACACCATGAACGGCAATGCCATTACACTGTTAATAAACATGAATTGTTGAAATAACAGTTAAAAATGAACAGAAAAGTTGTACATTGCATTATAATGTTAAGATATGGTATTGTTACTTCTTATATGCAATTTAGCATTAGTTTTGATGAATTATGTTTTATTTTGGGTTGCCATCTAGAAAATTGTATAGCATTTGCTATGTTGCTTTCGTATTAAATATGGTATCTAATTGAATATATGGTTTATTGTTGTTAAGAAATTTGCCCATAGTCAGTATGTGACTAGTATGTGGTCTACTTCTCGGTGTCTTTTTAGCATGATTGAAGGCCTGGTCATACTTGCACTAATAGCGCATCATGGCGTACTTGGAGACTAACATACCTCGGCATAGCTTAGCCTTCAAAAGCATACACTAACGTACTTTGACGTATCTGAGCATATATCCTAGCGGACCCCTACACCTATTTTAACCCACGATTTAACGTAACGGGGTTTTAAATTTTAAGCATGCACAGAATTCCGGTACGCAAATCAAATTTGAAGTAAGCATAGCGTCTTGAAGCGTGCCGTAACGTACTAGCACCCCATCCCACTCCCCAATTTTTACTTCAAATATGCGCAAGTATGACCGAGTCTTGAATGAAATAGCGCTATAAAAGCATCATATCACCCGCAACATATCGCATACACAAGAGGCCGCCCTTGAATGACATTATTCCATCTATTAGTCACAATACAAATATACCACAGTATCCCAAAACATACATACATCCTCCATACGCAACGCGTTGTAAACAGAATATTGAATGAGTTCAACAATATTTAGCACGTAATGTCTACAAAAAATTCAATAAACTCTGTTTTTAATATTTTCAAACATACGCTCATTTAAGCGAAAAGTATGAATTTATATGAATTCCATAATTAAAATGGAGGTATTTTGACACTAAAGGATGTATAGCGCAAAGGAGAAATAGCATTTGAAGATAGCGTCTCCATAAAGTTATTGCAAACATAAATTCGAAAAATGGTCTAAAAGGTAAAAAAAAGTATGTGTAGATGTATGAAAAACCTACACAAATTTGTAAAGCGACCGATTCATCTTGATTATATCAATATATTGTATCAAGAAAATAACAATAATAATAGATATATATAATTGCTATTATGTTATTTTAAATGGTGTTATCCTGAAAACACGGTCGCCTATTGCATCGCGACAATGTTTCAACTTCCAATTCATTATTCGACATTTCCTTTATACAAAATTGAAACGGTATTTTCTCCCAACGCCTCATACTTGATTTGATTTGCTATCAGTACACTTTTTACAACTGGTTAGACGTACACTCTGAAGGAACAGCTGTATTAGACAACTTGGAGTAACTCACATATGTTGTCCTTGGTTTACGTATTCAATATTCGGTATATTTCTACCAATACCTTCCTATATCGCGAGGCTTTCTGTATAAAGCAAATATATGTAATACATTCAAAATATGATCAAATAATATATTCATCGGGAGTAAATGTATATTATTTACTTGATATATAAATGTCATGCCAAATGTGTTCAAAAACTCAGAAAAAAACCCACAGAGAAGTTAATTCAGGAAATGGACTTCAATCTGAAGACTCCTTGAAATGACAATGATCTTCAATTGAACATTGTAGGTCAATTGAACCTAAAATTTACATAAAAATGACCTGGATTTCGTATTGAATCCGTATTTTCATGAATATTTTTTCAAGTCAATTTGACGTGAGATCCATTTGGAATTGACCTCATTTTCAGGTGAATTTCAGGTCAATCTTTTTTCACATCACCTTAAACGATAGTTACCTGATTGATTATTTACTGTAAACCACATGATGCTACAAGTACCAACGCAACATCCACTGTCCTGGGTGTTGTCGTATTCAATATCTGTTTACAAAAAGACCATTCAAATACATTCATTTCATTGTCCTCATTTACTTTATTTTCGTTTTTACAATTTTCATTTGACATCAATTAAATCCCAGCCTTAAAGGAATAGTTCCACGATATAAAATGGAACATCTAATGACAACTAAAGAAGAAATAAAATGCATGAAACCATAAAACACAAGAAAGAAAACATGCCTTAATGTTCACACTTTAAAACCTGAGGGTAGGAAAGTAATCATACCACATACATGAGTTAGGTTTTGGGGATACTGTAATGATGTATCTAGGAGGATAAGCACTGGGAGATGTCCGCCATGATAAAGAGTTAATAACGTTACGTTACGTAGAACTTCAGCCTCGGAGTCACATATTATTTGTATTAATGTTGTGAGAGGCTAGCAGCTATAATGAACAGTACACTTCTCATGCTATGACCAAGCGCTGGAGATTTAATAGCCTAGTCCCAAAGCGCCAGGAAGCTCTAAAAATGCACAGAAGCACACTATTGGAGATCACTCGAGTGACAACAGACAGGTTACGGAGAATCTCAAGTAAAATGTAACCAAGGAGTTCCGGAAGTGTTAGCGTTCTCTACTAAACATATATAGGTTAGGTCACATGGCGGATGGTTGGTTGATGAGACTTAACGTCCTATACAGCTAAGGACACATAGGGACGGAATCCCCTGTAAGCACCGTGTTGCGTGTGTAGATAGATGTCGGTATATTTTGGATTATCAATGCTAATATATTTTAAACGGGATATGAAATGATTTGTCGGATCTGCAAGTTTCTTTAGCTTACTATTGACCTTCTCAGATCTTTGATGGAGTGAGATAATGTGAGCGAGAGGGAGAGGGGGAGAGAGAAGGAGAGAGAGAGGGAGAGAGAGAGAGAGAGAGAGAGAGAGAGAGAGAGAGAGAGAGAGAGAGAGAGAGAGAGAGAGAGAGAGAGGGGGATAGAGAAGGAGAGAGAGAGAGAGAGAGAGAAAGGGAGAGAGAGAGAGACAGAGAGAGAGAGATATGAGGATGGGGTTAGAACAGTTCAGTGCGCGGAAAGATTGAAAATTTAAAACTCAGTAAAGGCAGGTTTACTGTGTAGCGTTGGGATTGGTATGTTTGTATCATACCTGATTATATTATAAAATTATATAAAAATGAAGGACTAGTGATGCATGTAATAATATTATAAAGCATTTTTTATTTGAAAATATGTTTTTCTTTATTGAATATCAAAAGTTAAAAAAAATACAGAATAAAAGTACGCCATGTGATCTTTCTCTATTCGTCTGCATTTTCTGTATTCGTCTTATTTGAACCTTCACAAGTATTGCAAGTCACAATAGTAAGATATACAATGTAATTACATTATAAAAGGTCAAATCATGGTGCTGGTATCATTCTTTTATGTCCTAGACTAGATCGAACCAATTAGATAAAATCCAAAAATACACCGGAAGGTTCGGTTTTGCTCGGTTATGCAAACCATATATATACGACAGGGATTCGATTTGATCACGGTAATTATACAACTGAGGTATCCAAGCAGTAATCGTAATGGCATCGTTTTGTAAAACGAAAGCCAGGAACAGGCATCGAGGTTTTGTACACATATGTTTGGTCTAGACGTCATAGGGTTTGGCATTGGGAGGATTAGGAAAGCATCAAGGATTAGTTCCAACGTATAGCGTGTTGGGTTATGCAACAATGCCATTGTTGATACAGAAAGTATTATCTTTATGGTGTTACGGTAATATAACAATCTGATTTGAGAAACATGTGAAATTGACACTGGCCACAGGATCATTAGATATTGATAAGATTTTCTCACCAACATTCTAATACTACATTATATCCTCCTAGTTTGAAACTCTATAATCAGACATGGGGCAGAGACAACATATTCCGTCTTTCCGTATTACAAAGTTAGCTCCCTTGCAGGTAGGTATCGATTGTTACGCTATTATTTTATGGGCGCAATTTACGCTATTTTCTCCGGAAAGTATGACGTTACGCTGAAAAACACATGGCGTCACAATCAATACCTAGCCGCAAGGGCATATAACTCTGTATGCAAATACAGAATTATCAAACCAAGAGTGTCCGTATCCCCCTAATACAGCATATTCGTACCGGTACATCTGGTGCCAACCCGCTAACGGACCTGACGATGAGCGTATAACATGCCTTGTATTAATCACCATGTTCCCTGGTATGATTGCCATACTGTCCTCCTGCTATCGTCCAGTACCCGTGATATAGTGTCAATGAGAAAAAGGTAATTCACAATTCGAGTGGAGGAAACATCGCTTAAGATGTCAGGGAGTCATCGATTTGGGGCAAGTGAGAATGTTTAACGAGATTTCTCCTGATTGATACTTGACTTGTCTCTGTTCGCTGTATAGATGTGACAGTTTGATTCTTATTTACCGATAGACACAATCATGGTAAAGAGGTGTCTACCCTATCTCATCTGAGTGTCTTATATTTAAATCTATTTTTCTCGGGGAGTTAGGCTGAGCTGGTCTGTGTGTTATCTGTAGCGCCAATGATTCTGAGCCATATGCTAACACGTTCACTTTTATGGTCTTGTAAAGGAATAGGAAGCTGTAATTTGCACACACCAGCTCCTTGGTGTAATGCCCATAGTGACATTATCATCCCTTAATTACCATTTAAACTATATTCTCCTCAGGAACAGGACTGTCTACTTTGCCTTTTGGAAACAATAGGAAACATTATTAAGACAATTTCAGCGTAATTTTAGAAAATTTGAAATTATCATTGAGGGCTTTGTGCAGTTCTGAGAAGAAAACGATCAAATATTTCAGGCAATGATTTAATAACTGTATGTAAATAATGACCAGATCGCAAACAATAACTGTTGCAGTTAGCATAAATTATATAATTGAAAGGGGATGTTTAAATTTGAATTTACATTTTATTTCTCCTTTGTGAATAATGAAACGGGAGAAACTTCTCGACAGGACATTGACTCTAGTAGTAGCTGTAGTCACAAAGGGTAAGTCAGTGGGGGTATTTGCAATAAAACGGTATTACTGGTAACAATCAGGTAATATCCCCCAAGTTTAATTCCAGTTCTTGATATGGGTCCTTATATGAAGATATTACAGGAATTCATGCATATAGATCGCTATTAATATGATGAATCCGTCTGGTTTTGATTTTACATTGGCCAAATATGCAAAGGATTGTAAATGGTTTGTACTTAAAAGACGCCTTACTGCAACTATAGTTGAGTGCTACTCCGGTTGCTAGAAATTCAATATCCTCAAAAAACTAGTAATACCCTCTCTGATATATGACAACACATGATAGAATGCACTTCAATATGTTAAACACGTAAATCCTACTGGGATGAAGACTGCGGGAAAAATATGTTTACAAAAAACAAACAACAAGAATACTAGTTCCCCAGAGGCATACTGGATGTTAGATAAGTCAAAATAACAATACAAAATAAACATAGCTGACAGTACGTACTACACTATGGTATGAATACATACACATAATATCATATTCACTGCAGGACTAACGTCATATTTCAAACTAATTGGCTAGCACGTCTAACCGAATAAACACATATATCAGTACTAATATCATAATAATTGAACATCAAAGTCATTTGGACCGTAGTCAGGGAATTACCTCCCGTGGTAATAATTACCTCCCCTGGTGCTCAGTTTTTTGCTTTCCTGTCAACAACAATAAAGCTCTCCTATAGGGATTCATTCGTAAGTATTATTGTCCGTCATTGTATTTTGCCGAATTCTTGATTCATGCCAATATTTTTTGATAAATTGCCCAGTCTCTTATGACATCATTCTTGTGTTATTGTTCTGCTTTGTACATACAAATGTGATTCTGTTCTTGAAGACATTGATATGGCATATTGTTGGTGATGGACATTCGATACGCCTCTTTAACTGCTATCCTAACGTCTCCCTTGACACCGTTTTACTTTCTGATATAGGACGTTCACCCCTGATGTAGATTGCAGTTTCTGTCCCTTGACGGATATTTCTAATTGTGTATATGACGGCTCCTTTTGTTGTCATTATAACGTAACCACCTTCGTGTACTTTTTCAGTATGCGTAAGTGCTGAAGCACTGGTATTATGGCTGAATTTCAGATATGATATACAAAGAAATAAAATTAATAACAACCCTTAGGACCCGGGACCTTAGTTGTTGATATCAAACAAAATTAAAATCAAGCCTGATTCCTTTTATATTTAAGCTAATTGCTAAGCATCTTACAGTCCCTATTTTCAAAATATCTCATGGATTGTGACACTATATTTAGAAATGAAATAAGATTAAACATGTCTCCTTATACAACAAATGAGCTTATGAAACTATTTCTGTACATAATGAAACATGATTTCCGTATTTTTACATAACAATTATTTTATTTTCAGTGTTAGAAGAAGACTTGTAACGGTTGAACAGAAACGATACCTAAATTGCATTTAAATGTGTCATTTTTCATAAGCATCAGCTATGATACATTAACTCTTATGAGCGACTGAGATTATCATTAGCCTAGCGGAATCTGGTTATATCATGAATTGTGTGCCTTCAAGCGTTCATTATGCTGTCCCTGGTAAATTGCCCGCCCTAAGCATTTTGGTGCAGCCGGAATACCATTATCATACACACTGAGATTATACAAGAGCACGTTTACCCGTTTTCGCTGTAAATGATATGTCTGAGGGAATTTGCTTTTAAAATGCATCAATTATAAGCAGTATCTTTACGATTTGAACTAGGTCTAGTTATTTGTATCGACGGTCCAAAATGATGAGGGAGCCCTTAGCGGAAACGCAAAGCATAAGAACATGTGGTAAAGATGTTACATTGTATTAAAAGTATTTAATTTCGAGGATTTTGAAAGAAATGTCACTGAAATGTGTATAAGTCAGTATGTTCAGCTATAGGCAAACGTTGGAGCAGGGATAAATTCCATTTACGGATGAACACATTTGACATTCATACTGTTTAATCTCCTACATTCAGTGACATCAAAATTGAACTATTACCTCAATCCATGCAAAACACAGGTACAATACAAAACATAGTAAATGATTATAGATATATCTAAATAGAAAGTATGATTATAAAGGGTATGTTTGATTGGTGTCTTCGTCGGTATACTTCAGTGAGATTGAACTATAAAGAGGGCAAGAGTTCTACTATCATAAGACGACACAACACAAACATACCACAGTCTCCCAAAACACACTATGTCAAGGAGACACAGCACTAATATCCCGCAGTCTCCCAAGTTCTAACATGACATAAACGCATGCATGGGAGGTCGTTCTTAAATGACACTGGATGGTAATATAACGTTAATAACGTTAAACTAAACAAAGACACAAACGAAAAATGGTACAGTGAAGTTATAGCTAAACAACATTAAATGTATAATTTGGACATGATATATACATGTACATGTCAGCTGGCAGTTGTTTCCAGACATCGCTAAGAGAGTCAAGGACATTGTTGCGGACATGGAGAATTGATGTGGCTCTGTAGAAGTTAGCAGAATGACCGCAAAATGTCAATTTAAAAATATGTGATGAAGAAGCTGGCTACTCTCGATTGCCTGAACAGACCATTGCTGGGCACAAATGTCACTTTATGTGATATGTTGTAGTTAACAGTATAGGGAATCGTGCATGAAACATATGGGTCTCTCTAAAACCAGACATCGAGAGCTAGCTATATAGGAATACAACACTTGACTGGTGTTCTGACAGGAAGCCAGCATTTAAGCCACATGTGGTGTGGTTTTAATGAAATCAAAGATTGATTAAGCTGTCAAATATGTAACAAGCTTATATTTTTATTTCTTCCTTTTCAAAAAGTCAATTCATTGAAGAAAAACGAAATATGGACAAATACAATAATTAATGCACATGTTGACACAGTTTTAATTACGCACGTTTTAAACTGTCTTATAAGTGTATGTTCCAGTCTCTCTAGACTAAATTTGATTGTAATTAACTTAACTATACACTCAAAATGCATGTACATATATTTATAGGAATTCACTGTCCATTTCATTTGAGATTTTATGAAACGAGCAAAAATATATACAAAATTGTACTTTGAAACGAGTTTCATAAAATCGCATATGAAAGGAACACACATTTAAATTACTTTTGGTCACATAACTACATTTCGAAAATATTTTGACGGGCAGAGCCAATGAAATCGGTCCAGGTTGTTTTACACTAGCGACATATGCAAAAATATTTTAAATTTACAAAATTTGAATATCAGGCGAATCATATGATAAACAAAACTTCAACATCTAAGATTGATAAAAACGCATCTTGCCTACGTTAGTCAACGCAAAATTATATCTGCCCAAATTTGGTTATTAAGAAGAAAGAAGATATGACATCATTTGCAATATGTTAACAAAAATATAGGCATTTCGTCTGTGAATTTGTCACTTGTCGCCAACTGAACTGTGAAACAGTACACTGATACGTTTTATTGCGAATGACAAAATAACTTTTCGGACTGGAGATTTTATGTGCAAATCATATGCATAAAATAGCCATACCGGTCCGAAGTTGAATCCTCCTTTAGCTGTTTCTTTATTACCGTCAATGAATGTTTTATTCTAATTAATCCTACATGACTGTCAATAAAATGCATTTCATTATAATTATATTTTTGTAACTATTTTCCAATAACGAACGTCTTATCATGAAAAATGATTACATATAACAAAATAAAAGGATCTGAATTACATTAAATCCAATGCATTAAAAGCTGGTGGTATTAAATGTCGTATACAATATATTAATGAATGCAATATGTCTAAAGGAATCACGTACGCAATATATGTGACTAAACGCTCCAGAAGGAAGAGCGCCAACGACAGCAATTATATAAAACATTTAAAAAATCAAAATCATGGCATACGTTTGACATTTTAGGGCGATTAACACAACGTTTTTTCCATAAATGATATTTTTTAAACATTTAAAGAAATCGTTTCTTTGGAATTTTCCGTCTCGGAACGCCTCGGATGTAACAGTCGTACATTGACCTCGGATGTGATGTCAATCATTTTGAAACTAAGGGACTACTTTCATAACAACTGGTTGCCAACGAGGGTACTACCTCACAGTTCATCGATGCCGTGTGTTGCACATCTCGAGGGAAAACAGTTTTATTCGATTTCTTAAAATACAGCAGTTCAATATTTCAATAACTTTCATTTTCTTATGTGCACTTAGGGCGTTATTAGGTTTCTCGGCTAAGAAAATTTCCTTACATATTTTCACATCCTAGAGGTAATCTTTACATCCAAGGAGTTACGATTGCAGGTATCCACTGTATTTTTGACGTTTTCTCTGCAATGAGTGCAATTATATTAAAACTATTGCTTGATTATCAATCTAATGTAGGTAAGTAAGCAATATGTTGAGTGTTTACTCACAAAACTCAACAGATTAAGTTAACAATTAATTAAAATTGGTGAAATGATAACCAGCATTCATTCTCACAGTGAGGACTTCAATGACAATGACGAGCATAATCAACAAATACTACTTCTGCTAAAATAATTCACACATCTTGTTATTATTTACTACAAAGAGGCAAAAATAAGCGCGTCTGTTTACTCTGATAACGAATTTTTGTACAAATGGAATACACTATCTTGTGTTTGCTAAGTAAGTAATACAATATATCATAGGCATCCTACTTAGAAATATCGCCACCTTTCCGTTCCGACAATGTAAATCACACGATCCCTGGAAAGTTATGGGACATCCTGTCTTTCCGCCATAACAGAGCAGTCGCCCTGCTCCAAATAAATCATTACATCAAAAACAATCATAATCCAACTGGAGACAGTCAGCTTCATCTTTTTGACATATGCAGAATAATCAAGATAAGTCTTAATATAAAGTATATTTAAATCACAGGTAAAAACAAACCAAGGTAAATCAACCCAAACTAAATGTTGTTATATATGACAACGTTTGCATGCTGTTACTATCTTTATTGAATATGTGGATGATAAATAAAGACCAGTACATATATTGAGAGTAACATATTAAGCACCAAATACTGGTACAGAGCATCAGCACTCACAAGTTGCTTTCCGAGCCCAGACCAGAAATCTGGGTCGAACCTAATTACGATAAAAAGATCCGTGAAATTGGTGATATATTTCATTTAATCACGTATGCTGAATGCTAAATAATAGAGTTTCTCTAGCATAAATCAAAACTCGAAATAGACTTAATGTAAAGTTGTCTACTTCTCTAGAGACATGAATGAACTGTAGGATTTTAGGAAGTCAATACATCGGGGACTTCATTAGTTTATTTAGCCACATGAAATGTCTTTATATGGCTTTTGTATGATCCCTTGAGATTTCAGATACTATATATATAATTTTTGGACAATTTTCTCCTTGTGATTTGCCTCGTTGAGTTGGAAAGCCAGAAGACTAAAATGTGCACACTCCCATTTTTTTCATTAGTAAAAGCAATTATTTATGGGTAAGTGTAAGTGTTTGTACCCCCCCCCCCCCCCCAAAAAAAAGCATGCTTTTTTGCTTTATTAAACATATATGTTCTAAATGTAGTAAACAATTCTATGTAGATATCAGTGTTCCTAAAACTGCTCTTATAAGATTTTGCTTAATAAATCTTAATGTAGGATCGACAACCATACTGTTCCTCTTTATAATGAAAGGGAGTATTCAAATGTTTTATAAAAATCGGGATGGCCAATTACAAGATTGTAAAAAGATCAGAAGAATTTAGACATCTCATGGCATTGTTTAACAATCTTTGTTCAGAAAAGATGCTGATATTCAGCAAAGGAATATACAATAAAGCAAAGATTTGTATTGTTTGAGCCTTCCCTAGTCCCTTAATCCATCGTTTTTTTTTAAACAAGTGTTAAAATAATTTATAACTCGCTGTATTTGAAATATTTAGTACATCCCTGATTCAAACAGAATGCTAGTTTTCTAAGTTTGCAGTTTTAAGGGTATGGTAACCATCCGAAATGTGTGGATTTGAAAATATTGCTATTTTTGGCCTTTTTTATAGTTTATGTCTTAGGAAAAAAATCAAGAAACAAAAAAAGAAAAGAAAAACAAAAAAACCGAATTCATACTAATTGTATCAGGAGTGTACTCAATACTTAAAACTCATAAACTGAATCTCTAAATTAAAGGTTTGAAGTGTATGAAAGATTTGGGGGGTCAAAAGGGAACACAACAAATATAGTCCTTATATATATGTTTTCTGAGTGCTAAAAAGAGAGAATAGAATATACAAAGTCCTTTAAAACTATCATCGTTGGTTTTTAAATAACTTGCAAACCGTTGAATACTTGCTCATAACCCCAAGCATTTTAGATAGACTAAGATGACTTTGGAAACGAAATGATCAACTCGCATTGGTATTAAATACTTGCTTGTTTGATTAATGCAGGTCCTATTAACAGCTATTTCATTGATGGGATTGTACTTAAGAGACACCAGAACACTTATAAAATGATAATTAATCGTAAAGCACTTTCGTCCTTTTTGTAGAAAGAGAGAGAGAGAGAGAGTTTCCTCCTGCTTACATCAAAAGTGATTTGTACATATTACATAATTCTTTTCTGAATGTAAAGTAATAACAAATAATAAAAGGACTTATATTTACCATTTTTACCATTTTCACAATTTTAATATCAAATTTCAGCACAAATAAAGTGCTGCTACCAGCATAGTCTAGAAATATAGTCATACTTGGTAGGAATTCCTATAGATGATATACTAGCTATCAGATTTGTATCTATGGTGGACTCTGTTCTTTGTGTAAACGACTCTTTATTATAGTCATAAGACTTGTTTTATCCCGCTGGGATATTCAAGGACAAAGCCTCTATGGAGATATGATTGTCCTTCTATGGCTGTGGTATATTTCCAGGTCGCGTGAGACGGTGTCATGTTAAAGTCTACTTTTGTTCTGTAGGCTACGTTCGAGACTGGCACTTACCATGTTTGGGTGCTTACTTTGTTAAACCCCGTTTCCTCCATATATTTAAGTTTGGGGAAAAGAACAATTTAGTTTTAACGTTAACATAATAATGACGCATAACGCATAGTGGAGGCAGTAATGAACACTTTGTGTTGGAGTCCTGTTTTATAATGAGCTTCATATTATAACAATAATAGAATGAAACGGTTATTTAATAACAGCGCCACAACTAATTTGATGCTTGGTACAAAGTCAATAATCTTAAATTGAACAACAACAAACGAAGCCACGTTTTATATTCCAAGAAATTGAAATGTGTACTGCTGTAAAAGATACTTGAAATGAAAAAAATAATTGTTGAACTATATTTGATGTGGAAAAATATAATCAGTGCTAATTTTCAAAATACATCCTCTACAATAATTAAAATTACGGTTTATTATACTTTGGCATATGATATATCTAAAGGTTGCTATGCCGGGTGCTGCAGTGACTGAGTGGTTGAGTAGTTCCGACAGTAGCACTCCTTCTCTGGGTTGTCATATAGAGCCATTATCAGGCCGTTTCTCTGTATAAACCTGCATTCTTTAACCTCCTAAATCTGACACGTCTTTCAAGGACCATATCTTTCTATAGAATGTGAAACAAAATAACCCTTCAACCCATCTCTTCGAGCATTTCAAAGCTATTTCCAATTATATATTTTAAGCCTAGCTGTTATCTTTATATATCATCTGTTGAACTAATCAAACACGAGGTGACAGTTCTATAATAATATAACGAACCATTCTGGATCTTATCCCACCAGCCTATCCATCATGGAAGTCGTGCCTCTTCTTCCCTTCACTTGATGTATCCGACGTATTCTTGGTTAGCATGACCTGAATTACGATACCTTAGATATTCTGATGTAGTACAGAATATGTTACTCTTGAAGAATCGAAGCATATAGAAAAGCGAACATGGTTTCTAAAATTTTGGTCGTCAAAGTCTTTAAGCTGGTAAGAATACAATGTAGAGGTTAAAATACAACATATACATTGATATCGTGTAAGCATATCTAGACTATATTGTGCTTATATTAATTAAAATAATGTTTCCATGACTTTGTTTACGAAGTACCATTGCTGGAAAGGCAACAAATAGGTCATGAATAGACGTTTTTAATAAGATGTTTGTTGTTATACCGATGGATGACTTGGTGCTTGGTTTTCAACCTCTGCTCTTGACAATTTCAGCGATAAATGTGAAAGTAAACCATATCTATAAAGCATTATGTGGTCAAGTGTACGTAATTATTTAATTATGAACATAAGCAGGTTTGATGAAAATGAATTTAAACAATCCAAACTTTATTATTTAAAGTTAAATGAACTTCTGATGCTTGTTCTTTTTCTTACAGAAATGATATTACTGTTTATGTAAAGGAGACATTGATGTCAATGAAATTGATAAGATGAAAGCAATTTTAGATGTTGTGTATTTACTAAGTATCCGTCTAAATCCATGAAGGAAGGTATTAATAAAGCCAAATTTAATAAAATAGGATATTCATAAGATGTTACTAACTAAATTCTGCTCATTGACAAAACTATCACAAACTTGCTGTTTCTATTAGAGATAGGTCACATAGATCACTGTCAATAGTCATATGTTGTCATATGGATTATATGTAATTGGCATCCTCGATATTCCAAGGGGTAACTGTCACTGGCGTTATATTTATCCCTGGATTAAGTCATATCAAAGCTGAAGGCTCTGTTTGCGACAACAGATGAGACAGGTAGTATGACTTTGAAGTTGGTGTTGCTCTCTGAAATCTACAAAGAAATCTGTAGGCCTGAGATTGGTCATTTTTCGCCTTCAGATTTAAAATGACATATCCCAAGAATGGATATAACGAAAATGATAGTAAATCCTAGAGTATCGAGGATGTGGAAGTTGACCTTCATAATCTTTAGTATTTATGGAAGTGGACGTCGAGGATATACAGTATTATCTATGGAAGTGGACGTCTATAATCGTCAGTATTATTTATGGAAGTGGAACTCCATCATCTGCAATATTGTCAATGGAAGTGCACGTCCATGATCGTCACTATTATCTGTGAAAGTGGACGTCCATCATCTTCAATATTGTCTATAGAGGTGAATGTCCATGATCTTTAGTATTATCTATGGAAGTGGAGGTTCATGATCTTCAGTATTATCTATGGTAGTGGACGTCAAGGATCTTCAGTATTATCTATAGAAGTAGACGTTGATGATCTTCAGTGCCATCTATCGAAATGGACGTCCATAATCTTCAGTATTATCTATAGAATAGACGTCCATGATCTTCAGAATTATCTATAGAAGTGGACGTCCATGATCTTCAGAATTATCTATGGAAGTAGATCCATGATCTTCAGTATTATCTATGGAAGTGAACGTCCATGATCTTCAGAACGATCTATGGAAGTAGACGTCCATGATCTTTAGGATTATCAGTGGAAGTGGACGTCCATGAACTTCAGAATTATCAATGGAAGTGGACGTCCATGATCTTCAGAATTATCAATGGAAGTGGACGTCCATGATCTTCAGAATTATTTATGGAAATAGACGTCCATGATCTTCAGAATCACAAATGGAAGTGGACGTCCATGATCTTAAGAATTATCTATGGAAGTGGACGTCCATGATCTTCAGTATTATCTTTAGAAGTAGACGTCCATGATTTTAAGTATTATTTATAGAAGTAGACGTCCATGATCTTCAGAATTATCTATGAAAGTGGACGTCCATGATCTTCAGTATTATTTATGGAAATAGACGTCCATGATCTTCAGAATGATCTATGGAGGAAGACGTCCATGGTCGTCAGAATTATCAATGGAAGTAGACGTCCATGATCTTCAGTATTATCTATAGAAGTAGACGTCAATGATCTTCAGAATTATCAATGAAAGTGGACGTCCATTACATTCAGTACCATAACCATCGGCGAAAATATCTAACCTTTACATGTATTTACATATCTTGAATGCCTAAAGGCTTCTTGCGTTTTGGGTACGTGATAGTTCTTTGATAGTTTTAACAGATCCATATAAAAAGTTTCAATACATCAATGTAACATAAAGTAAAAAAAAAAGAAAAAAAAAGAACGGAATGTAGTGAGAAAAATGTTCAAGGCCAAAAGTGTACATGTGTAGTAAATCAATCGTCAACATATTGTCATCAAATGAGATGGATATATTTCAAAGCCTAGATATAGCTAAACAAATAACAATCAATCAAGAATGTGATAACTAAAAGTAAGAGTTAATGTTCTTATCAATGTATATCTATTTTCAGGATTAGATGTAAATCTACTATAAAAGACAGGTTTTGTACTCCCATTACAGTAGAATGACGTCAATTGGTTTAAAAAATACACAGATGAAGGCTTTTTACATTTGCATGTTATTTGAGAAGATGACACGGCATTTACTTAACTATGTTTTGTCCCTTAAGAGAATACTATTGTTTTAGAATACTAAAAATGGATCTCTGTGGTAGATTACGAGATCCAGATAGAGGCACTATGACTCCTAACATCTATGTTAAGCCATATAAAGTACGCTAAATAGCATACAAGCAAAACCAAATCTGATCTTTTCACAAAGCTTTGAGATTAGTTCATTGCATATCATGATATTGTTCACGTATATTACCATAAACTTAATATTTATTAAATATATGAATAAAATATGGTTATTGTTGTTGTTGTCTTTGATGACGATGATGATAATGATAATTGGCGGGGATGATGATGATGATGATGATGATGATGAAGACTGGTGAGGATGATAATGATGATGGTGTTGATAATGATGATGATGATGATGATGATGATGATGAAGACTGGTGAGGATGATAATGATGATGATGATGATGATAGTGATGATGATGATGATGATGATGATGATGATAGATGATGATGAGGAGGAGAGGATATAATTATGATGATGACGGTGATGAATGATGATGATGATGATGATGATGATGATGATGCTGATGATGATGATGATGATGATGATGATAGACTACGTTAATTGTATCTGTCTAAAACGTTGATAGTATCTGTCTAAAACGTTGTCATGAATAAGTGCATCAATTATTTCTCAAGGATAATACAGAAATTGCTTATTTTACAAAATGCATATCAATGAAAAAATAGCCATGCAGTTAAACTGATGACTGAGATAGGTTAGACTGACGTGCTGCTAGGGACATTTAATGTTTTTGTCAATACAAGCTTTTGGTCGTTGAAGAGTTTCGCACAGACTGACATGGTCGGGTTGAGAAGGAAAATTTATTGAATGTTTGACATGTCTTGCAGTGTAGTCATGCACACACGAGACATCATTTATTTTTGTCAGTGTACACTTACACCAATCTTGGAACAGTACCATATGAAGTGTCTGATACGACACCACAAAACAAAGCTAATAGTGTTAAAAACAGCAAGAAAATTACGTGCAGTAAGCAGAATTGTAACCGTAAATATAAATCGATAATACCAAGAGAACCTGAGTATACAGATTGTTTTGTTGGTTGTATGACTACGTCTATCGTCCTATTAACAGTCATGGTCATTTAAGGAGGTCCTCCCATGTATACAATGCACTACGTGTGTTAATGTCTATGTTTTTGGAAGTTTAGGTAGATTTGTGTTGTGTTCGTGCATTATTGGAAACTCTTGCTCATTTTAAAGTACTATCTCTGAAGCATACCGAACAGCACACCCCACCTAGTCGAATTATTCTGACAATCACTAGACTATCAGTCGTCCCATCCTTTCTGCTGAACGTTGAGCAAGAGTGTAAACAACCAATAAGAGACAGAGAGCTAGAAGTGTGATTTCGAAACACCTTACTACTCGATAACCGCATAAATCTGGCATTATTGACATGCTTACCCATGTATAGTGTTTTCTTATTCGACTGACAAAAGACAAAAGCCGATCTCAAGTTAAAAGACCAAGCAATGTGCGTCAAAGTCACAAGGTAAATGCCAATTCAGCAAAGTCGTAATTAATACCATCATCAATTTCACCAAACACAAATTGTCTATGATAGCGTGCTGCATTTTCTTGAAATAGTACCCAAGAACCAGGAGACGAATGGACATTGCTGTTATGACGTCATTGATTACATCAGCAATATAACCATAAATAAACACAAAGCACTGCATCGCGTGTCGTGACAGATCGGTTTAGTACTAATTTTAGCAGTCTGGACAAACATTCAGAGAGTTTATATGTCTATTTCTGTAAGGGCGGAATTTATGATTTATCAATAGCGACATGAATAAACAAAAAGTCAATTATAGTATTTCCAAGAAACTGTCTCCTTATATCTCTTAAGGCAAAGGGCAGTAATATATCATTTCTTTATGTATCGACGTACCCTTTGTACTTGAGTCTGACCAGCTATCGTCCAGGCTATAAGATCTTTGTTTGGACAGAATCGAAAGGAAACAGGAAATCAAAAGACATATGTGATACTGATAGATTAACATCGACCACCAACAAACCTGATCATTAAGTGATTCAGCTCGGCCATTTATAACCATCAGCGAAATCAGACAGTTTCCTGATAACTCTATAACGATCATGAATGCCTGAGGTATCAATTGCTACCATTTTTAGACCCATACTTTCATCACTAAAACTTTGGATATCCCATTTGCGATCATTAGCTACCTAAAAGGCCAAAGAAACAACTAAATGAAAGTACATTACCTTCTTTTTGAAAAGCATTTCACAACGTTTTGATCAAATGCATTAAACCACATACAATATCATACAATATCTACTTTTCTAAGAAATAAAATTGTATAATTTTAAGGTTAAGGTTTTAATTTTATGTAAAAGTTCAATTAACAGGTAAGATAATCAAAACGCGAGCCAGATGCCGGGAGAGAATATTCAACGATGTACAGTCAATAGCTGGTACATGTAGCTGTCTTACGTTGGGTTCGAGGTATATGACGAGATGTAGCATTATCACTTTATCACTGTGCCTCCATTAACATATCTGAATGTGCAGTGTGTTTCAGAACACATGTCCCGACTTTAAACTGTTTTATGCATGTGGGTATAACATAACAATATAAATATGAATGAAAATGGCCAACCTAATAGGCTGGCTTAGAATCTATTAATATGTATATTCAATGCAAAAGAAAATATGATCAAAATACATGGTACAAACTTAATTAAAGAGTATACGTATCGAAAAAGGGGCCAAAGTGGGGTTAACAAAAACCGCCATTTTCTGCCTTTTAAATTCTTAATAGAAAATCATAATTGCCCAATTGAAGACACTATGAAATGCAAACAATACCGTCTTTTGTTGAAATACTATTATTGACAGCTAGGGTTTCACAATACGACACTACGACACCATTAATGACATCACTAAAACAATGATATACTGGTTTTTACCAAGGTACCTTCGATCACACAGATTTAAACTATTAATTTATGTCCAGATGACACCATTTATACAAATAACATTATTTCAAAAAAAAAAGTTTTGAAATAACAGAAGTGTGTTTAATGTGACATATAAACTGCATGTGTTAAGCTGCGCCTAAAAATACATACCGATCAAATTGTGTGGATATCCGAGTCTGAATGGTATACAATTTATATATGAATCTTTCTGGATTTGAATTTTATTAAGCATTTAAATCGGGTCATGTTTTCTGAAACACCCTATCATACTAAACGAACGGCGGGTGTCATTGACAACTTTTCAGTAATTTGAAGCTTCTCAAAGTAATTGATCTGACCAAGGACTTAAATTATTGTAAAAGATAAAACAGTTTTCTATCCGTCATTCTACTGCCAACTAATTGTATTAATAACAAAAATCAGATATTGAGATAATCATATAAAAGTACATCATGTCATTTAGACATGACAGTTAATAATAAAATGTAAGAACTCCCGGGAAACTGTTTTATAGTGATAAGTCAGTGTGGAATTAATATCCTATAAGTAAATCATGGAATAACACACGATAATATCAGAGAAAAGATAGCCAAAATGGTTAGTTTGAGTTTTAGTTAATGGTTACTGATGACATTGTCCATCCTCGTCAGTCATAATACTCTCATTGGTCCAGATCTACTGTCTAACAGCAAAGTACATTCGGTAATGTAACCTCTAATAGATCGGCAGCCTAAAGGTCAATATTCCCCTGTGACATCTGCTCTTGGTCATCTGTGTAGGATGTCCATTTGGCTTGTCTATCCTAAGTGCAAAAGCGTTTGTCTTTTACGGACTCCGTCTCGTTATAAATTAATATGGCGTCTTGTATGAAACTGAGAGCTTACATGACGTTGGTCGTCGATCATACTCAATGCTGTAGTGGTATGTCATAATTCATGTATAAACACAAATAGAAAGTGCATAGCATAGCAACTGTCTTAATACACGATACTCGCCGGTTATGACGCAGATGTAAAGAGCTGTTGTTTCCGCTAAAATATGAAAAGATGTATGTGATTTCTACCATTGAAATCAAGGTTTCTAACGTGGTTCTTAGAACCTATTCTACGCAGGTAAATTGAAAAAAATATCGCATCCAGAATAAGGAAAACATGCAAGTTGATTTTTAAATATCACTGTTTTAGCATCGCAGGAAATAAAAACTGATTTTCACTGCGTTCCCGCGCAAAATAACAGCACGTGCAAATCGATACAGCATTAGGGTTTGCGAAAATGACTCCCTAAAAGTATTTTCCATCTAATTGCCAAACCTGTGATATACCAATAGTAAAGTTATATCGCATGCTAATTTCACTGTAACGATATGTCACTTGAATATTTGATATTTGAACATTGACATGTAACTTCCTGGTTTTGAATAAAGCGCCTTCAATTACCGCCATGTTCAGTGACTTCCGGTTTTGTCGGATTCCGAATCGTATTACGTGACTGACGACGACACGACCTGCACATCGTGATCCAGGTTTGTTTACGTTTTCCTTCTGGCTAATATGAGCAAATTATGCTGGTATATATGTCCACATAATGAGTATTTGAAACATCAAATTCACCCGTTGCCGAAAAATTTTGTGTGTATCAAATATTATAATGTGTGAGCATTATTTTCTTTGTAGATCCAGGTTGACCACATGTTTTGTTTATGAAAAATTGTTGACATTTTCTCTTTTTCTCTTGGTTTCACAACTCTCGTGTTACTTCGAAATGGTACACGTTGATTTTAATACAACGCGACTAGCGTTTGTATTAATGCTATCCTGTTTATCATGATGTGTAGGACTGTGTAGGACGTACCCTACAATGACATCTAGTGGTGACCTTTTAAACCATTTCATTCATAAACTTCCATTCATAAAATCCCTATTTATTGAATAATATTCCTTTTGACCAATCAAAATGTTGCATTCCCTTTACTGCAGTATAAACTCATGGGAAGCTTGCCTTATGATTGGTGGAATTCGCATAGCTTCTTTAAAACGTATACACACACATACTCCCTAACTGTGTCTACATGTGTATACATGTACATTCAATCTACATCTGGTTGTGACTCCTTTGTCCAACTTACATAAACTGTTAATGATAATACAAATCGGAATTACTATATAAGACTTATAGACCTCAGAGTTAAAAAGTAAACAGTTCAGAGCTTCTTTCTGTGTACATTATAATAATGCTTTAAAATTATTATTGATAAGGCTGCCCACATGTGTGCATGGTTTCACTATACATACATTACTGTGCAACACAAGAGTCAAGAGTGTAGAACAAAAACTCATTTTTAATGAATATAAGACCTAAATGCTTTCTTTGTCTTGAAATTGTTTGAATTTCAAATAAGAAGAATGTACATTAGTTGAATATTCTTGAAATAATTAAAGACTATGCAAACATTCATCATTAAGATTAAAGAATTATTTTTTCCACAAAACCAGAGTGTTGTATCAAATGTCATATAATCAACAGGACTTGATGGCAGTACTGAATTCATCAAGTTCATTTCATTTCATTCAAATCTTTTGTATCTGCTGCGTTGTATTTGCAGTACTTTGAGTCTACTTTGATTTTTATTACTTTGATAATTAAAATTACTTCCAGTGCTGTAACTTTATAAAAAGTGGTAAAATTAGAAAGTTTAAAACTCAGAGAGACGGAGAAAAATATGTATAACATTTAAACAGTTTTCACTATGACCAAAAAAGCGAAAGTTATAGACCATACAACTTTAAAGGGACAATTCAGGCTAAAAGAACATTAAAATTTGTACATATATCGGGAAAAACCCAGTTCTTATGGAAATTAGATCAGTTGGTTTTACTGTAATATGCCAGAAAAGCCCATGGTGGTGAAATGCGTGTGGAGTGTTCAAACTCGCTCGCTGTCCGCCATTACACATTGTGGTCGAACTTCTTGTATGCCGAACCCTGTCCCTTGCTCGTAGAGTAATGCTACTTTTGTCTAGAACTGCTCAAATCGCTCTGACAATAGTGTGTTTACCTTATTAGGTGAATTGGTTCGTCTAAAAAAAATCATTTTATCACCTCCTCAGTGGTTATGCAGTTCATTTGTTAAACGTGCGTGACGTTGGCTCGGTATAGATACAGCGAACATATTTTACCTGCTGAATCGTATTGATCAACGATTTATAATTACAACGGTATAGATTAAAATACTAAACAATGACGTGGAATTTGTCAATATTTTATGTTATATGTTTCATAAGAAATGTAACATTTATGCCATATTTCGCTTGTTGGTTATGTAAAAGAATTAGCCTGATGAATTGTCCCTTTAATTTACATATATTACATTATATAAAATTATTAGTTCTCTTTCTCATTGTTTTATAGACAGAGATTATCAAACACTATAGGTGGGTTTACGATAGCAAACGTGAACTTCAAACGTGAACTTCAAGTATTTCAATATGTATTGTTAGTTAATTATATATATATTTTTTTTCATTACTTATTTATTGTTTATGATCGCTTGGGCATCACCATTTCGGTAAAGGTTTAGAAAATATCGAGTCAGCTGAAATGATTCCAGTAGGACATTGGCCATTATGTGTCTTGGTGCCGTTAAATATTATCACTTGCGGTTTTCGTCCACCATCCCGTAACTAGTGACACAGAAGAAAAACAATAAACATTGTTTTATTTCATCATTTTCATTTATCATAATCATTGACAAGTCAAAAGCGGTTTCCCAAACATGAAAAAGTTCACCCGTTACGGCTCGTATCTCGTTACTAAGAGTGATATCGGACTGTTTGCCGGTGCCACCATGGTAACTGTTGCCATACGCCGGTAGAGTCTGGGAGGAATGGTGCGATATGTCATTATTTGTAAAATTAAATGTTGATTTTAATTTTGAATTTGCACTTCTAACTTTTTACTCCTGGATCTCATGATAAATTGCGGCATAAAGAGTGCGAATTTTATATCAAAATTCAATCTAAGTTGTCAAAAACAATTAGCCGTTGAAGATTAAATTTGAAACGCCGGGTTCTCATTTCCTTTTTTTTCTTTTTTTTTCTCCCCAAGAAAAACAATTTATTCAATTTTTCATGTATTTCACGCTGGGTTCACTTAATTGTTGTATCAGTGCATTCGACTTTAAGGAAAACCTTATATTCCATATAACTTCTATGCCTTGCGGAATATTTTTTTTTCGATAACGTACTGGGCTACGTTAAACTACAATTGAATTTTGTTCGTATGTCTGACACCTCGTTGCCCATTACAGTACTCAAATGACTCCTTTCGACACTGTCATTTACATATATCAGTTACATGCTAAAGCTTCTTTAATTTACAAAAATGTTTCTGTCACTCGACACAGATGTCATACTTCCTGCTCACTGATGTCGTCAATCGACCTTACAGCTAAAACCCAATATTGAATGAAATCCTGATTATACCACAGAGCAGACGACACTTCTCCATAAGACGACTCACGAACACCGACAGGTGGCGGCACTAGGATATTGATGATATATAATCAAATAAGCTCATGCAGTTTTCAAACATTTTTTTGCCTTATTTTTTTGTCTTATTTTTTATGTCTTATGTTTTTGCCTTATTTTCTTTTATATTTTTTTCTAAATCCAACAGCAGACATGCGTTTTAGGTGCGTGTATATCAGATGCTGTTATTACAGGGAAATCTATTGAGGAAGTAGGACTCCATATTACTTCATTGAATGTTATCATCGATTACCTTTTGTATTGTATATTCATGAGAGGGAGCAAAATAATCTTCTCAAACTTGTTAACTTTTCAGTGACGACAATTGATTAATTAAATAAAATGACAATTGATTAATTAAATAAAATGGCAATTGATTAATTAAATAAAATGACAATAGATTAACTATGTTATCCTTATTGACATTGTTTGACGTCTAACGGTAATTTAAGTAATGTCTATCTCCAGATTTATCCAAAAAGTCAGCAAAACGGCTCATTAGTTATAGCTTGCTCAAACTATCTTCTCTTACATCCTATTGTACACATTGCCAGCACATATCCTTCCGTATTGATGAAAATAAAACACATTGCTGTCCGCATTAATTCTCATTCCTATAAATCATAACACCGGAAATGAGATTGCGGAGATACTATCCTGTATCAGTGAAATGACAGTCAGACCATATTATTGTGTGTTTTGACTTACCGGTAATATCGACGGGTTTTATCAGTGCATCCGACAGCTGATCATTGTCACTCTAGACTCTATTGTATTATTTATTGTGTTGTTTATTGACAATTTTCTGGAGGAAATATGCATAAACACAATAGTATTTGTTAGTGATTTCTTAGACAGAGCGGAGAAGTACAATGTACTTCATGGTACCGGTGGTGAGATAAGAGAGGCATATGTTCGAGAAATCTTTCTAATGTTTGCTGGATCTTTTCTTTAGGTGACCATCAGCAGCTAGCTCTAAGTTGATATGGTATAGTGATGCTAGGTAATTCCACTTCATTTAGATTGCCAAAACGCTTAATCTGTAAACATTTGTACATTTTAGAACAGCTCTGTGTCAAGAGTTACCCATAAAGTCGACGAGGAGGGTTAATCAAAGTATCGATAATTGAAGATTGGTTTATGTTAACCTATCCTATCGAGTAAATAGCAAACCGAGACTATAGCGTACTAAACAGTTGTAGTAAGGGTAAATATTGAATTTAAAAGATTAAGTACTTCTTGAAAATATCTTGTTCATTTCATACGAGACTTAATTAAACGAGTCTTGAACCTTTTTTTTTTCAAATTTTACGAGTGGTGGCGAGAAAAGTATCGACAAGAGGGTTGAGAATGGCAAAAGTTAACTACAGACTCCAATTGTAGAGTGGCATGGAAGACTTAAATAAGAAGTTAATTGTGGAATAGAAAAAGGCAGATCCCAATTTAGTCGTCTTTTCCGATCATGGCTTGCGTCTAGTGATCGCAATCTTCTTGATGTGGAAGCCTACAAACATGTCTTTTTAATCTAAAGTAATGTTATTTAAGAGAAAGGGTTGTCAAAGTATTTGTTTATACAAGCGTGCAATTTACATAGCAAATCATTGGTAGTTTCTTGTAGTTTCGTTTACAACAAATTGATTTTGGTAATTGTATTTTGGAAAATCAATTTTGGGCCGCCAACGGGTCGCGAATTGTGGCCTTTAATTTGATAAGCTGTGGTTATTCAAATGACAAATTGATATTGCAGGACAAGAAGACAACTGTATCTGTAAGTTGACTTTTTGTACATGCATAACCAAACACCAAAGTTATTATCTTTTACGGAGAAGATGATTAACTATCATTTCGTATTACATTGTGTTAAGAGGATATCATATAGTTCGTCATGACGACTAAACAATATAGGTATTGTTATGTTTATTGTATTCTATAAATGTATTGACAAACGGTATTCCCCCACATAAGGACAGTAAGTCCCTCACGAGGTTCCCACAAGGATCTGTCATGGGGCCCGAATTTATCCTTTCATTGATAACAATTCGTGAGATATTTTCTATTGCAATCCTTATATAGCGTGTAACAAAAAGATACACAATTATTCAAATGTTATTCAGTTTCAATGCAATACGCCAATAATAAAAGTCTCAGAGGAAATTAATTACTCGTAGATCGTTTCCAACTCGCTGCTTTCCTTTATCCGAATATACAAATGAGAATTTGAGGTTGTTGCACAGATATTGCAACAACACGAAGACATATTTGAATTCGTTTATAAATATATCGGGGGTGTTGCAATAGATCCTCACCTACCGTGAAAGCTTTTATCCATTCCTTTCACTGTAATCAGCTGTCATGTTTCGTCTATGTTTACGACTTATTGTTGTGTCTATATTGCTGTGCCTCTATCTGTCGTCTTGCCTTATCTCTGTGTATAACTGGGAATTGTAAAGAACTTCTTGGCACTATAACATCAATACAATCTCCTTCTGAGACATGGTCTTTATGGATATGACACATCATATAAATAGCCAACACTACCCAATCTGAGCATGTCCGTCAAATGTTTTTCCAGATTTTTTTGAGATAACAGAGGACGGTAAGACATTGATTGATTATTGTATAAGTTACGAAAGATAAAGATTCCCTATAACTCAGAAAAATACCTGTGAAACTTGTCACCTGGCTTAATTTTCTTAGAAAAAGACAAATACAAATACTGTAAATGTAGTAATTTTAGTGGTATTTTTATTTAAATATGCTCCATCGACGACAGAACATAAACGATATCTATCATTTTAATAATTACTGATGTATAATCGTGAATATATGTGTTTAATCAACACAAAAATGCATGTTAAACAATTTATTTTGCTTTTGGTGCATGCACAATCAGTACCTAATTCCAGATAGGGCAAAGCACCAAGGAATTTTTTCGGGCAGTAATTAATTATTTTTCATATTTTTATCTTGAAGTAAAATTAGAAGCTCAAACTTGTCAATGGTGATAATAGTATAAAGTAGGTAACTTTTGTAACTGAAAAAAACACTGATTCGTGTGTTCCTGTTTTTGATAGAGAAAAATACCATTTGTCGGCGGTGGAATATCTTTTAGCAAACGAAACTGATAGGGATAGCGATACGCAATGTCATTTGTAAAACACTATATTAGACATGTAGACGTCATTTAACATAATCAGCGTAGTGTAAACAATAGAATAAAAGCTGTGCATTGAACAATCAACATACACTCCCGAAAATGAAACCAGTAGATTGCCTGGATTATATGCCGGTTGATAAATAATGGACAAGGTCAATAAGAAAACGATCAGAGAATTGATAGGATCCTATACGAACCGTAATCGATTGGACCACCCTGGTTGTGAAACGATTCAGCCTACGAAATACATAACGTCATGAAGAACTGAATTGGATCTCAAAATGTCATTTCCTGCTACGGTTTTTTTTTTTTTAATTTTTGGATTGTTCTAGACGCCATATTACTTTTGGATTGTTCTAGACGCCATCTAGAAACAGGCCAAAACATTGTTTTGAAAGAAGATTGTCATGGCAATATTTCCTAACACATTAAGAACATAGAATCGTTGACAATACAAAATCGTGTAACATAATCCCTTCGATTGCGCCCTAAACAAAGAGAAACGACCATTATCTATCCGAAGTTTGCATGGTGTCCGACAAAGTACAATTGACAAAGAGTTTTCTAGAAGTAGTATACAAAACGATAGCAGCAGACACATATATCCGTGCGACATCAACTTCCTGGACGTCTCAGTGGTCATGTTAAGTTTGATGATGGAGAGAACATGGAGAGGGGGGGGGGCTAGTGGTAGAATGGTAGGCCCCGTACAAAACCGACCACCAAGACATTACCGATATGATAAGACATCTGAAATTGTCAAAATATCAATGGGGACGACAGCAGCATCAACAACACCAACACCCAAGGCAATGAACCAACAACAAACAAACAAACTTAGAATGTGTTATATCGGCATTTGGAGCATAGATTTCCGTTTTTACAGGCGACGATAGGACTTACACTGGCAAAAGAATGATAATGAATAAAAAGTGTTGCTAAAGAGACATTATATATCACGTATGGTTTTTCATTTGATAACACAAAACGGTCGTCTTTGAAATAATGTTTATGCATTAACTTAAATCATAATATTCATTTCCACATTTGTAAATATTTAAATACGCACAACTGCTCTGAGCAATTGGTTTACAACAAGTTTTTCGACATCGTAAAGCAAACAGCAGTGTGACTGAAATATTGATGGAAAATGCTATACAAAAGCCAGACAAATACACTTACCCTCTCACAATGCTTGCGGTTCTTTTTTAATTGACAACTCAGTACTAACCAGAAGCACATTTAGACATTTTATATTTTTCTGGAAAACATTTTTTAACATACAAAGGGATCCTTATAGTTTGCATGGGAACGCATCTTAGTTGTTTATTGATAGAGAAAAAAAACCCACTTAACTATGGTGTTAAATTCTTTCATACGGTTTAAGACTAGAACTGAGTTTAATAACTCTCTGAGAGAGTACAAGTTTCACCAATAATATTTTCTTCCAAGCGAATCATTTGAAACAAAATCTTGAGTCGACGACTGCGCCAATATAGCCTAGGCGTACGTGGGGCAGGCTTACTTTAGGAAAGTACAAATCTATAAAACTCCTTTAAGTTGTTTGTACCTGATTGTATCTGACATTATAGTGATGGTAGTATTTAATCTGACTGTAAAGTTTTACGATCGAACACGATGCTGGTCCGGTGATGGACCGGCCGTCTGATGGCCTAGTAGGACCGAGGAATTATTGATGAGAGTTGGAGATCGACCCTTGTCTTTGTTTCCGTCTTTCGTGTGATTAGCCATTTATCCTGGACATCTGGCGTTAGTACGGTACTACTTACACTGGATCTATATCTGCCGCGCTTTGATACAGGAAAGGATTTGTTACTCTTATTGCAGTTATTTATACGACCGATTGAGCATCAGTCATCCGGAACATGAAAGAAGCAATGTATAAAGAACTGTTGTAAAACACTTTGGACTGCCCACGTGATATCTGTTTATAAATAAACAATTACGGAATTCTAGTTGGAAATTACTTTCAGTTGATTTTCAGCTTTCTTTTTTGGCTCTTTTGTGTTCAGTGATGCGTGTAATCTAAATATTAAGTGTGTTAGTATGTCTTAATTCTTTGTAAGGTAGGAAATGGAACGGTTTTTCTATAGAATAGATAGAAAGTCAAGTGTGTACTTGTTCGAGTCTTTCGGATACTTGAAACCTTAGGAGGGTTCACACAAAGGCTATGCATGTATATCTAGAGGTCACGATGCCATGTCATGACCTATAACGTGCTCCAGTTTGTTTTCAGAACGAGGCCAGTGTTCTATTTTCTATAGTTATTTGAACTTTATTGAAGCCAATGAATTAGCTGTAGGTAGGACACCAATCAGGACCAAATAAATAATCTTCTAACCTTTAACCTTCCATCGTTAAATTAGCATGACCACTTGAAACCATTCATAACATTTTATATATTGTTTGATTTGTCGTTGTATACCGATTGGTATAAAGTACATTAAGATGGTACATAAAGTTGATTACAATATGTCTCCACGAAATTCAAATTTTGCGATAAAATGTAAGGATGGCGGTTTATATATATAGTATGCGACCCCATCCTGTGCTGAAAACAATAAGCATTATATTATAATGAGAAGGCCCTGTAAAAGAAGTTTTTAATATCTTTGATCATATGTATAGATAAATGTGTGTCACTTTCAAATATCACACATAGTATACTTACTCCATTTAACTCTATCAGTCATCCATCAGAAAAAACATCATGAAACATATTATTCCTTAAAGCTGACAATGCAAGTTAAAATTATTAAAATGATTTTTTTAATAAGTATACTCGTTTTTTCAAGAATCGTTTATGAGACATTCCCCGGTTGAGGACAGCCATTTTTCGTTTTACATTCCGACGACTCACCGACCCCTATATAAAGCGCGTGAATCGACACACGTGCGCTCATTCATGTACCTATACACCTAGCAGTCTACAGGTTATATCACCTACAAATAGGTATACAAAACCCTCACCTGTAAAACTATATGGAACTTTTTTTAGCAAGAAAACATGTCAACTCCTCCAAGTTGTCAATTAGATGTTTCTCAAAAATAAAATCCAACGCAAGTGAATAGAAATCCAAACAATAATCCGTCCACATATCTCCACGTATATCATCGTACCCGATGCACTCAACTGACCATATACACGTGACTACGTACCTGACCCGAACGAGTGACAACTATCAAAAACACACACGTGTCGTTCTACATGTACGTGTAAAACCTACTGTATATTGAAGTGTTTTATTAGTTCGTATTGGACATATGTTGGGATTTAGCTGACAACACATTCATCTATTACTTCAATGAACTATTGTCAGGTGAGTGCAGTGTTTATTTTCAATTTGACATTGTTATTTGCAATATCGGGGCATGTGTATCTGAGACAAGACATGTTTAGAATGATACACGTGTGTCAAGTGTCCCGTGCTTTATATAGGGGGTTGGCCAGTGAAGGTTACTAAGCAGAGCAAAAGAAAAATGGCTGCCACTTCCTTAGATATGTCATAACTAGGGGATGTCTCAGAAACAATTTTTGAAAAAAAAAATTCGTTAAAATATTTTTTTTTAAATTTCAACTGCATGTTTTTATCTTGCATTGTCAGCTTTAAGACCCATTTCGTTTAAAAAACAACACTTACAATTACATGATAACGACCTACAACATCAGAAGATCTGCTATTCCATAGTCTAAGATAAAGTTAAATTCAAAATTCTAAATGAAATATTTCGCTATTTTGCCGCCCGCGTGACGTTGTGATAGTCATGTATTTCCGCCCTTACATCACCATTGCTGTTAATAGGACGTTAATTAATCCAACAAACATTATTGAGAGGATGACACCAAGAAACAGAACACGGTGCATTTAACGGGAATAACACTCAATTTATACGAACATTTTAAAAGATGAAATCATTTTTGGTTAAAGTACATTTACCTTTAAAGGGACAATTCAGTCTAAGAGTACATTAAAATTTACACATATATTGGAAACAAATCAGTTTTAGTGGAAGCAATTATTTTCTGTGATACTGTGATATGTCAGACAAGCTCACTGTGGTAAAATGCGTGTGAAATATTCAAACTCGCTCGCTGTTCGCCATTATACCTCGTGGTCAGACGTTTTGTATGCCGAACCTTGGCCATTGCCAGTGGAGTATGGCAACTTTTGTCTAGAACTGCTGAAATGGCTCTTAGAGTATCGGTAGTGTGTTTACATTATTAGGTGTATGTTCATGTCTATAAATAATTTCATCAACTACTCAGTTGTCATCTATTGCATTTCCTTGGGTTTGGGTACAGCGTACCTATTTTACCTGCTTAATCGTATTGCTATGTAATTTGGAATTTCAACGGTATAAATTTGAATACTTTACTTGTCGTTGAATTGGTCAACATATTTCGGAATGTGTTTTATACAGAATGTAGAACAATACATTTATGCCATTTTTTGCTTATCGGTTATGTAACATAATTAGTCTCAATGAATACTCACTTTAAATATCATACAGCAACCTTTCAAGTACATGTACATCGCCTGGTCTGCTTTGGTTCAACTGGCCTATGTACTTTTAATCTTTGTTCATTTCATTTAAGCCAATTCCCAACGATGGTTGTTTGTATAAATGTCTCTTTATGTTTGCTATAATGACTTGGTATATCCGGGTTGATACAACTAACAGTCCTTTCCACGACACACTATCAGTAAACAAACTATTCGACAAGCTCACAGTGTCCATAACCAGGATTTGATAACTCTCAAAACGAGCATTAAGAGCACGTTTGGGAGGAATCGCCCACACCATCGTACATCTCGTTATCAATTTGAAGACACGAAACAATTTTTATGTAATGCAATCGTCAATTGTGTTTTGTGTTAATTACTTCGCCTTTCGTAAATTTTCGTTTGGCTTTGTCTGAAGTTCCCATAGTTAATTTCTGAACGTTATTGCAGGTCACTAACCGTCGTCATGGTATCAGTTATTCACGAACGCGGACTTTGTATAACTAAGCAGTGTTTAACAAGTCTAATATAAGGTTTTGCCTTACGTACTTGTATATGAAATAGATGTAAAATAATTCGAAATACTGCTAGACAATTACTCCAATAATAACAATTGTCAAAATGTGTCGCAAAACTTCAGCGGAAGTCGGCGTTTTGTCACGACGCAATGACGCCACAACAAATATCCGGCCAATGAAAAACGTACAAGAAAATGCTTAGAAAATGACCCCAAGTTGCCAAATGTGAAAAGCAAGTGCTAAAATGTCACACACGTTTATTTCTCGGTCAACTTGGCCCTACTTCCAGTTTTATTGACGAGGTCCTGTGGGAGGCAGTAAGTAATGGCCTTATAGGTGTGAGGGATTTCAGTGGATACTTTCTAATATTTCAACTGTCATGATATCTTTCAAACAGACAGCAAAGCTTAGGAATACAATATTCCATATAGCCAGCCAGTAATTTTCGAGTGGATGATATTTGCGCGATTTCTTGTGGCCGCGAAAATTAAATCTGCGATAATAAATGATGAATAAATCAAATGGTTTCTTTTTTAGTTTCAAAACTTCAATTCTTAAGAAAAAATTGATCTGTGAAAGGTTAAAATAATCGACTTTGTGGTAAGTAAAAAACAGTGCTTCATTAGTTTTATCTTTGCGGGACATCAAACTGCTATAATATTGTAAGCGACATATTTAAACATTTTATTGACTTTTTTCTCGTTTTTTTTGTCGGAGGTTCATGTTCTAGTATGTCAACGTACAAGGCGTTAACAACTTTGTTATACAATATGTAAACATCTTGATGTATGAGCACCATGCTTTGTTTTTTATGACACTGAAGGGACCAATGTTACTCCATTACATCATTACGTACTGTCCATCATCAGTCACACAAATACATTCGTCTTTCAAAATCCTTGATATGCAGCACTCGTGACGTCATGGTTACCGAACGTCAGCACGTTCAAAGGTATGCAGGTCTCTTTGGCTACAAACAATTTAATCATTTAAATACAGTATTGCTGTATTGTCGGATGCAAATTGCCATTCCATTGCTCTGTGATAACATACAATTAACGCCTTGTCCTCTTGAATTATTAATCTAGACAAAACTTGACATGCACATCCGACATGGTAAACACAGCCGACAGAAGCTCTGCTTTGAAAATATACTCAAATGACACACGCAATATCACGTGATCAAGTCTAGTGTATCGGCCTGACATCGAGGTAGTTATTTCTAAGTATTTATTTTGCAGTTTCCGGAGCTGTGAAAATTCCCATTAAATCGTAATTATTTATATGTATCACTTTGAGCGACATTTGCATTTACATCGAATGAATGTGTTTTAAGTATGCATGAGGCTATTATCGGAATATTGTATTGCTAAATAATCTATTTTATCTGTCAAAGTGTCTGTGTGTCAGACATACTACAAAGATGCTATAAGTGGAGGCTGACATGCGATAGCCAGATAAACAAGACAATTTTATATTTATTTTATGTCTTAACGAAGTCACTTATCATCAACTACGGCCATAAAATTTGTGATATCCATGAGATCATTACCCTCATGAATTTCTAATTAATCAATTTTCAACGGTCATTAATCTGAGTAAAATAGCGTCCATCCATTTACATTTCATTAAATGTCATTATTTTGTTAGCTTTTTTAAATATGATTATTTCTGGAAAAAATCATTATTCATATGTTTATATCATATATCATGTGAAAGGATTAAAAAACATCATTATATTATTTAAATATCATCTATTTTACCTCATTATCATGTTCCTGAAGGAAGCTCAAACAGTTTGGTCATTGAATGCTTTGGGTGTGCTGCCCAGTGTCTCTGACGGCATGTTACGGTGAAAAAGGCACTATTAAATTTCCACTACTGCAAAGAGACACCAAACGAATATACCACAACCTCACAAACCATACAGACATTCACACAACATACGCAACAAATTAAAACTAATAGGGAAAATATTTTGCTCAGTTCTACATCAAATATCCTACTTTTTTAAAATTAGAGCGTCTATTGAATGTTTGCTGTATCCAAGTTATGAACAAGTTTGCTATTTTTCTGAAAAAAGGTAATGATATTACTTTAAATTAAGCACTACACAATTATAACTTTCTGTATTTCTATACCTTGTACATGTATATTTTGTATCCATCTTGTCATGTATATGTTTATGTATATTATTTTGTCCTCATGTAACACATTTTCATGTGTCTGAGAGAAACAATTAAAATCTTGAAAAATCTTGAACACATTGGATACGCAAAAGGTCGTTTTTAAATGACCTTATTTGTTAATATGTAAGCATAATCGACCAAAAGGACCAGCTGAGACGAATTAAAACTGACTACTATATCCCTTGCTGTCATGATCGGTCATGGAACGCTTAATATCAGCTTTAGTATGTCCATCAAGGCATTGCTATTTTATTTTAACTTATTTCTATCAATAACAAAAATGTATCGGGCAGAAGACTAAGCCTATTTACGTCCTTTCCACAAAAAGCAAAAATATGTGTACCACTTATTGTAGAACACAGCCACGCATTAAACTGAAAACAACGCGTATCTTGTGCAGACTTTTCGAAACAAACTTAAATCAAACGGACTTAAGTTATTTAAGTACTGAAGTTATATACCAATAATGAAGTGACCTATTTTTTTTCTATTTGTGTTGCGAGAAATCGGAGTCAGGTAATTCTAAGTGGCTGAAACCTATTGAAGTCTTCAATTTGAATAATGATTCTTTTTTTTTCTTTTACAGTCTATCAATAGTTCATGTTATTGTATATGAAAACTCGTTTCGTGGGAAAAAATGAAAAATGAAAAAAATACCCCAATTGCATGTCACAATTAACGACCAAAGTGAAGGTCATACTATAATTTTTCTGAGTGCTAAAAAGGTATAAAAGGATTCTATGAGTTAATGTATCCATCTCCGTGACCTTAAACCAAATGCTAAAGTCTCAGTGAACCTCTCTTCAACAATCCGACCCATGGTGATGTGGCGTTGTGTAAAGAGCTGTACATTAATATATCACCACATCCTACCACTCATTGCCAGGCCCATTCCTTCCCCAACGTTAACTAGTGATGTGTCTGATATTTGACGAAAATAGCTTCAGGGAAAACTATGGCATGGGTATGGTGACAAGTTAATTGATTTCGGATATCATTCTCAACACGCTAAATTGAATGATGGCAATTAACAATTTGTTTTAATGTGTGTAAATGAATATTAATGGTGATTTTTTCCACTTTTTAAGGACATAAATATTGCCAGAGAAGTCAAATTACATGATCGGGTCAATCCTTTATAGACGTTTCAAGTAATTGACAAGAATGGGCTCCCACGCGTACTATCAGATTCCTCAACCTGTGTCTCGTTACCAAATCGCTGTATTTAAAGACATTTCCAAAGTAAAAAAAAGCAGCAAATCCGTATGACAAAGCACTACATTCTTAATGTGTTACTCTTGTATTTATTTATCTTATTTGTTATTAAAAAAAAAAAAAAAAAAAAAATTTTTCAACTACCAAATATTCGTGTCAATAATAATTCCGCGTTTTCATTTCCAAAGACAATTTCATTGCGATTTAATTTCGTTTTATTGTGAATGTAGTTGAAAACATTTAGCGTTTTATTTATTTTTGTTTCAGCTCCTCCTTAGCGCTTAGCATACCGGGAGCGGGATAACTGGTTAACTGGTTTGTCGTTGTCGGTATAATGTGACCGGGTGGGGTGTGTTGCTTGGTGTCTTCGGGGGTATGCTGCAATGATATAGCACTATAAACAGAAAGGAGTTCCACTAAACATGACGACACAACACGAATATACCGCAAAACCAACTTGGTTTTTTTCATGATTCTAGTCACCCGCGAAATGCCCAAAAATAAGTTTTGGGAGACCATGGTATAGTATATTTAGCATTATGTCTCCTTTCAAAAGTGGAACTATTACCCATTCCAGTGCTATGCCACTGAAAAGTATTGATAATTAAAGTAATCAAAGTTGTCGTAATTCTTAATGTACAAAACAATCATTAGACAATCCAACCAATTCGATCAAAGATTAAAGAATTGGTTATATAATTCAAAAGCATTAAACAAAGACACATAAGATATGTGAAATACAATTCACGTCTTACTTCACAAATTCACATACATAAAATTCAGCAACTAAGGAACGCACGGTCTTCTAAGACAATGCCAGTACACGATTGCACTCAATCGTCCAGTTAAACAACGACCAAATGGCATACAAGAATCGCCGTTGTATGTCATACATCAGTGATCAAACTATTTTATGTTCCGGTGAATTTATCGCCTCTTGATATGGCGTTGTCACGATATCTATGGCATTCATACCAATCCCTTTCATTGTCCCGTAGGATCATTCTCTTTTGTTAACCCTAATTACACAAATATGTCAAGCATTGTTCTTTTTCTTTTATCATTCTTCATCACGCAATAGCTTCAATGTTAGAAATGATTTTCCTATATCTGTATTCGCCTGACGCTTCCTCGATAAGATAATGTGTAGTACACTGGGATAATTCGTATCAATGCATGGACCTTATTTATTGCACCATGTAGACAGGATAATCTAAATCCAGAATAGGATTTATACAAATCCGGAAAAAGATTCAGGAAAATGATAACTTTACACCATAAATACACTGTTTTATTCTCCTCTATAACTACTTGTTATTGAATAAATATTCAGCTGCTAGATAAACAAGGTCGTGTGTCTTCCTTAACATCGAAACCCCAATATTAGAAATAAAATTGTGTATGGTGTCCTTGAAAAATGTCAAGGATGACATGGCAATATTTCGCTATTTTATCCATGACTCCCGTAATAGACTTTAAAACGCCAAAGCTATTTCGTGACATATTATGGAGGGACTTAAAAATGCACATTTAGAATATTTGTTCAAGGAAGCAGAGAATTGTGTTTTGGTAACAACAACCTACTCATGCATCGACAATGATGAAAGATTAACTGATTCATTTTAATCGAATATTTTTTCTCTGGACTAGGATGTGCTCGCCTTTAATAAAACTAAGATATACTTTCCAGTTAAAGAATATTTCTTGCATGATGCTTTTATAACTGCTTAAACTTCATGAATATGGACATTCAGGTGTAACGACATCATACAAGTCATAAGGTCTCGTGTGGACACTTTTAAAGGTGCATTTGTCACCCTATAGCTTCCTGTATTGAAACACAATCCTATACATTAAAAATTCAAGATTTTAATGGATAATAGATACACCGTATGTTTTACTTGTAATATGTAAAGCTCTTAATGAAATGATATCGGCAATTTTTATTTGAACTGCATATTACCTTCAGATGAAAAGGAGCATTCTTTTTATGGTAGTAATGTCCTTTTGAACTAAATCAGTCGGAAGTTTATCCGTGACAGCAAACCGGAAGTACCACATAGAAAGTAAAGACAAACCAAATTAAACTGAAATAATGAAATATCATGCCGACATGATCGGATGTTCATGTTGTTTAGAGAAAAAATAGAAACGTTTTTCTTTAGATGTCTGTTGGCATTGAATATCATACAGACTCAATCTGACATGCCAGATTAATGTGTACTTTGTACACTTTGTTGTATCATAACTTTGGCCGAGGAAAATTGATTACTAGAAAAAAAATATATATTATGTAGTGAATGGTAAGATTTTATTCTATGTTCAATTCTATTCATTAATGTAAAAACAATTTTTTTTTAAATCACATTTTGAAAATATATTTTAAAGTTTGCTTTACTTATTCATTTATTTGCCTATAAGGAAGCCCAGTTGTTTTCCTATTTTATGGGTCCTATTCACGTGATTCAGTTCCGAGGAAAAAATCGCTTGCTGCAATCAGAGATCCGAGGTTTTCCCCAATTGAAATGAAAACGCCAACGAGAATTCGACATAACTGCATGATCAAAGAATCTGTATCTTTACCGATGATCTACTGTCAGATTGGTTGTAATGATTTTGTCCTCTGGAGATTTTGCCCTTTCACGCTTGCGCAGCTAGACACTCTTACTAAAAGGCACAGGGGAGTTGGAGATGGTTTTGCCTAAATTTAGACAAGGAATCTTCCTTAAAAAATCAGTAATGGTGATATAAAGGTTCGATCTGTTTTTAACAAGTTCATTGGTCAACGTGATTATTTGAATATCTATATAAACCTTAATATGGCGATTTTTTTATGACAGAGATATACGAGTTTTTTTAGTGGAATTGTTTCCTTTTATTAAAGAATTGAGATTTAATATTCGGTTTATTGTGAAATAACAGCAAAGGTTCTTAAGAACAAGCAACTAGAAAAATACACTTATAAATTGTTGCTCATAATTTGTTTGTTTATTTGTTTGTTTGTTTGAGTTTTACGGCTCCTCGACAACTAAGATCGTTAAGGGTCAAACTACAAGTCAGGCATTAATATCAGGATATAACCAACGACTGTATCTAAAATATCAGGATAAGAAAACGGCAAGTAAAAAGTAAAACAAATTGTAAATGTTGATTTCATAGAAAAAGATTTGCATGGGATAAAATAGTTTTGGCTAGAACACATGAAAAAACTCATGCACAATATTGATGAAACGATGAAATGTTGAGTTGATACGATGATAAGATGAGAAAACGTAAAGTTGCTCGTAAATACATTGTCTACATTGGTATTATTCCGTACATCCAGAATGCAGTCATTGGAGTGTTCATCCACAGCTTGTTGTTGTGTATCACAACACGTAACTGTGTAGCGCGAACGACTCGAAGGAGATCCATATCACAGTGCATGTATATTTATACACACAGTAAACAGAATTATTTATATAATAGTTAAAGCGTTGGGCCATAAGAAGACTCTTTAATGCTTAATTGTTCTAATTCGATCCGTTGCACTGTGATAATTCATAGATAACGACGTATATCTATTTCATGCAACCTCCCCTGAGAAACGGGGAAATGAATATGAAATGTGCCTGTTTGGGTTTCTCGTTCAGAAAATTGTTTACGAACTATTTGCAACAATTAGGTTTCATTTTGCTGATATTTGTTTTGGGTTTGACAAGGGATCTTTAATTATAAGATCCACGTTTACGTAATAGTTTTCTATTCTGTCTCCTACTCCCTTGTTACTTCTCAACAAATGCTCATCAAACACTCCATATTCTACAACACACACATGAATCAAATATTTTTTTGTTGGTACAGTTAAATACCTGCACTTTTTGTTTTTCAAAAGGTATATTTGAAAATTGTTTTTATTATTTTTTTGCATCATTTTTAAATCCAATTAAGCTGAAATATTACTTAAGCATGAATTCAACGCGTAATGATGAGAATATCATATGAAGATCGAAACAGATGTACGGTATACAAAGGTAATACAATATATTATTTAGAAAGTCAGCACGACAGTATATGATTATTTCGTTCTATCTGTTTGTCAGTATGATGTATGTATTGTTTTATACTTCTCTCTCGTATCTTTCACATTACATAACATATTCACTTACCGGACGTCCGAAACATGAAGATAACAATAGGGAACAGTGATTGATAGAACAATACAAACGTGATATGTAAACATATGTTTGGAGCAATCACTGATTTATTGCGTCAAAGCATACACTTTTTAGGACCCTTATCTTTTTTACATTTTTACATGTCCATTATCTGTTGACGGATATATTTGTCGCTAAATTAGTCCTTAAGTTTGATAATGTCTGCTTAAACCGGAAATATCTAATGGTTTACTGTAAGATGTCACTGTAAGATGTCACAAAAGTGATAAGTTTTGAAAGTAAAGAATAGCCCGGAGACATATAGGCCTTATTACTCAATGAAGGTCATGTTAAGCTCTGATGTTATACAGTGTACTCTCATTGATTCATCAGCTATCATACGCTTTCATGTATTGCAACTTTGTCCATTTCAGATATAAAACGAAGGGCAGGCCTGGTGATCATCGAAGATATTGTATATTTTGATAGTGAGATAGCAAAATCATGAAGTCACATTTATTCCAACCAATTGAGATACAATTTTATTTTCGACTAAAACAGAGCTGTCCCATTACATGCTGAGTTCAGTAGAATGGTAACAACTGTGAGATATAATATAAAGCAGTATTGGTGAAATCGATATAACCATCGAAGCGTTAAACATAATCCCTAATTCTCGGTTGATTTCAATGGTTTTACCAATATCTTAAATGTTGGTTTTTTTCGGTTATGGTAAACTGCGCTGTGATGTCGTATAAAATATAATGTTTACATTAAAACAATATACCTTTGTAACAGCACCATGTAATATGTATCGAACATCAACGATATGATGTTATCTCATTCCAAGTGTTATTAACGATTAACTTTAATATAATTTATGTTATGGAGATATAACACAAAACTCTAAGTTTCTTCTACAATGAGAGTACTCTCAGATTGCTGTGCTTTATCTCCATATCATGAAACACCTTATAATTTAATCTTTTCAAATGCATTTCCACTTTAATTCTTTAAATCTTTAAATCTCCTTTCTCTAAGGTATTATCTCGATACCTATCAACCAACGGAAACTGACGTTACAAACGGCAATGTTATTGTTGGCTTTATGGGCTGATAACATAATTTTCAAGCAAATCAAAATGCTTGTAACAATCAAGGTTAAATTATCCACCAATAGAGAAGGATAGAAACAATGCAAAAGTAATGGGTTGTTTATCATGAGATTCTGGGACTGTTCTGGGATTACTAAGAATACTGCATCGACACATTTATTCTAAATTCAGTTAACTATTGGATTGGAATGTAAGGCATCTCTGGAGAACTAGTCCGGTATAATAATAATTTGTCACTGCTTTTAGCGGCGAATAATTCATTTGAGATACGGATAAGGAGTTTTAACCATTAAGGTCAATATATTGAAGATTCATATTGAATCAGAATATTTAGAAATAGAATACCGTCAAATACAACATTAGCGTTTTCTGAAGACAGACAGTCTGTCAGAATGTGTTTTAAAGGTTTCTCATGCTAAAACTAACAAAAACAGAGACTTGAAAAATGATAAATTTAAGCTTTCATCCACTAAACCAGGCCAAGGACGAGACCAAATAAATGTGAATAGAGTTAAACGTCCCTAATTTCTTCACCTTTCACGGATTTGTAGTCCAAATACAAGTAGATCTGCATTCGTCATACTTGTTAGTCTTTAATATATATCTGTCGGAGTAACAGGTGTAGATCATTCTCCAATAAACTATAATTTCAAAAACCGTAGATGCTGTTTTTGTTAGAAGTCGCTAAGCCCCCTTTCACCTAAATGGACCAAGTGAGATATGACCTTGATTAATCAACCCACCAGCTTGACCTCACGTGCATCGCTTAGATACCAAGAATCACTTAATTATAGCTCTTCAAACAAGGTCATTACGGAAAAATATAACGGTTATCTTAACCCCTCGGACGTGAATGCCTATGGGTGTTTGATATTGGTGTTTGTACTTGGGCCTTTGAATAATGAATCATTTGTGATATATATGTATTGCTTTTGATTCACGGAACAATTATATACACGTCCCAAAGCTTCAACGTTAACCCACGATGGACCATATACACCCATTAACATATTTTTCAAAGCAAGGGCATTTCATTCATCAAGTAAAAATGTTTTCTGACCGTAACCAATACCGGAGAAATCCTTTGTGGTAAGTTCTTACCTTCGGACAATCAGTTATGCTCCAAGTATTACTATTGTTTCGAACATCATAAAGATTTGTGAAAAAAAAACTCACGACGATTTAGATATTAAAGTGTGGAAATGTTTCTAATTACAAAATTATTAATCGGACACTTTTACCCTAAAATAAAACTAAAGCTTTGCAGTAAGGGGAGCAATTATTTCATCGAATATCCAAGCGTAAGTTGCCGAGTTTCCTTTTATCCAAACGATAACATGAATTTTGAGTGATGCATCTGAAAAACACCTAATAAGGATATCCACCTTATATAAAATATTTTTTGCAAAAATTTTCTTTAAATGTTATTTTCAAATATGCGTTATCCCTTATGACATTTAATTTTGTTTTTTAATTTGATTTATTGATAGCTTCTAACATATTGCTATTCTATGTTTTCATATTATAATTATCTGGCCTCGCGGGTAGGTATTGATTGTTACGTCATGTGTTTACGAGCATAACGTCATTCTTTTAAGAGAAAACTACGTGAATATTTCTCCCAAAATGATGCTATCACAAAGGATACCAACCCAAAGGGAGGCAACTCTGTAATATGCAAAGACGGAATCACCAATACATACTATATCTAAATGCAAAACATATTTTCCCAATTCAGAAGCACGTACAATAACCAGATATTTTCGTTAGTTAAATTGAAAATATCCACAATGTAATTATTCGTGATGCTTTATTTATAAAAATGATATTTGTAAAATACAATATATTCATATAAACCATTTCATTTTAATTGTAATTAACTCAATCATGCATTGACATAAACATACGTTTTACAAACACTTATTGTATGATGGTGTAGAAAACAGCAGACGAAAAAAAACTAATATTTGGCACACATGAATCATTAAAATCATATCTTTGTCTCTGCCATTTCGTCTCTGCTCCGACGACGAGCCTTCACCCAGTTTCATGAACATTCCTTAACTTAAAGAAATATCTAACTTTCAAGTAGGAAAGTATAAAGTATTGCAGATTAATAGGTGTCTTAGTTTAAAAAGTTTCCTTAACTTGTGTAATGTTTCCCTATTTGGAAATTAATGTTAAGGAATGTTCATGAAACCGTGCCCTGATTTTAATCAATTTAGGAATATCTTGTAGGTATTTAAACACAACTTATTCATAACAAAATTACTGCATACTTCTGTACAAAAATACAATGTACGTAATCTTGATGAATACTAGCCGCACATCACCTCTCATTCGATTCAAACTAAGCAGTCATAGGCCCTAGCGGAGGCAGCGATTTAAAATAATGGACTACGTTGTATGTTTTCATATATAAGTATGTACAAGATGAAACTACTACAATTTTTTCCTTAGTATTTAACTTGTTAAATGAATAGAACCAACACAATAACAAAAATATTGAAAAATAATAGTAATAAAAAAACTTTAGATAAACAACTTGCTTCCGAGTATTGGCAGATATAAATGTAAGAAACAAATCTATACTTATCAAGTTCAAGGGGAAAAAATGTTAAATAACATGAAATATGTACATAGCACGACAAAACAGCCTCATTGCACATTTAGAATTTGACATCATTTTGCGAAATCTTTTGTTCAATGACGTCATAATATATTTTCTGCCTGACACAGTCAATGCAAAGCGCCCAATTACACGTGTGACATATACATCGGTGAGATCAATGAGGGTATCAGGCGGATTATGTTACATATATTTTCTGTTAAATGTGGTCACATTTTCTATTTGTTTGTATCACAGATATTTCTTGCAAACATCAGTGTCAGATGCACTTCCACGATCAGGGGAACTGTGATCGTTTTCTTGTTCTTGTTTTCTATGTTAACACGCGCAAGGTCCGTTCGACTTAGTGTTGACTGGCGAGCTGTTCCTGAGACGCACTGTCGGACCAACTATGGGGTCTAATCGACTGTCAACTAATTTGGTTTTCAGTTCAGATGCCATTGTTAGAAAGGTTGTTTCAACGTTGGTAGATTGTTTAGCACTGGTCTCCATGAACGGAATGCCTAGTCTGTCAGCATATTCCTGAAAAGTATTATTTAAGTATTATTTAACTGTTAGTTGAATAGAATATTCATACCTGTATCTATCCAGTACGTATTGCACTTGCATGGGTAAAATATCGGACAGCATTCCAAAGGTCGCATATTGAAAAGTGATTGCATCAAAAAGCGAAAAACTTGGCTATATCATTTGGTTTTGTATTGTATCATTTGGTTTTGTATTTTTTTTAGTCGTCAAACCCATAACAAACGCACATAACGTTCATATGGAATCGTAATAAAAGGTTGCAGACAAACAAATATAACAAATATAGATTTTTACAGAGATCTTTGAAGGAATAATAGGACAATAAAACCACATGCATCTTAAGGGCGAGCATTCGTAACACCTTGTTTGTTTTGTATTTATATACCGTAACACTGAGTAATTTGTCATTGAATCGACAGAACATTCTTACCTTGCCCATTTCGTACGTCACGGTCCGTTTGGTTGTCATGTCTGACTTGTTCCCCACTAGTATCATAGTAGCATCAGAACCTCCGTACTTTTTAGCCTCCTCAACCCACATCCCTATGTTCTGAAATGACTCCTGGTACCCACAAAAAATATTAATAAAATATAAGCATCTGTGGAAAAATATGTGGTTCCTGATATAAACAGTAGTAATTTCACTTATTTGGAATAATTGGATCAATTTGAAATTTTACATGTATATTATGGTTTTCCATATCGTAAATAGCATCCGTTAGAAACGTTAAAAAATTAAAGTAATATGGTATGAAATATGATATTCTCTATATCACCTATCATATCAATGACGTCATATACATGCTATTCTCTATACCATCTACATCAGTGACTTTACATGCATGATATTCTTCATCCACGTACCATATCAGTGACGTCATATACAATATACATGATATTCTCTGTTTTACTTACCATGTCACTGACGTCATAGACAAGCATAATCCCGTGCGATCCACGGTAGAACGATGCTGTAATGGTTTTAAATCTTTCTTGTCCTGCCGTGTCCCACTGTAAATACATAAGCGCTATTCTAAGTATTGTGTTATATTATCTTTAGACACGTATGTGAAGTGTAGACAATGGTGATATGTTTCTATAGTAAATAAGTTATTCTACAAGATATACAATGAAAGCTTGTTAAAGGACTAATGTAACAAAGGCTTAAAAATACTGAACAATTTGTGTTAAACGTTAGATAAGAAAATATTAAATTGTGCAAAGGAATTTTTAATGCTGTACAGCACTTAATATTTTTTACCCATAAATGGTTGTGATACGTAAATCAAAATTTGAATTCTGATGACCCTATCATAACCTCCAACCAGCTGCCCAACATAACATACACATATATTACATATATTTACTTACTATTTGTAACCGCACCACTTTGTTATCAAGGTCTACTGTTCGGATTTTCTGTAAAATCAAATCATCATTCAACAATTAAATGTAATATATCCTCCTATTCTTATTGATCAATAACCCAAGTCTTAAACCTTATTTGATCGACATGTTTATTAATATCATTGACAGCAGTCTGTTTTATACGATTCATTCAAAGCTAGCTATATGTTCACGAAATGATATAAAAGGACCCTTATATCGTACCATATAGTTATTTTGAAGTAAAGTGAAGCCGACACTCAGCCCGAAAATTAAATCAAATAGGATAATATACAATTTCGCTAGCCAAGGGTTTTCATTTTCTAGGACAGGATCGTTCTGAATACCCTTAGCAAGTGGAATCATATATTATCTGGAGATACATAAATTGCATTCATTATGAAATGAAATATTATTTATACTTACGAAGTCAACTCCAATGGTGGAGATGTATGTTTCTGAGAACACGTCATCCTAGAACACAATATAAAATATATACTATGTTAGTTATAACGGAACATTTCATATATTTGACGAATTAGACCATTTGCTCTGTATCTTCCTCATCCTTGAACTTTGTAGTAACTATCGTTATCGTAATTAAACCTGGTACTAGACAAAAGTACAGTACAAATTGTATAATGATTCATTATATTTAGTATTACTTTTATATTCTTTAATACTTTTTGTCTGTGAAATAAACTTATCAATAAATATTATCAAGTACAGACTTTGACATTTCTTGACAATATCTGTTAAGATACTGTAAACCAAACTATTTTCACGGCGACTAAAATTTGCGGTTATCACTGGTACATTGTTGCGGCGATGAATTTTCGCGATTTCTGTTTGTCCTTGAAATTTGATTGCCCGCGAATATAAATTGTTTTACAGTCTAATGTTTAGCACTGTTATTTGTGTAAACTTACTGCGAATCTCAGTAACAGGCAAGACTTCCCTACACCAGAGTCCCCGATCAGGAGGTATTTAAATAGGTAGTCATATTCGCTGTAAAAAAATATAGGACATGCGAGAAAAGACGTAGAATATCGGATGGCAATTTTCAGTCTCCGCAAACTGGAATATTATTTTTGGTTATTATTTTCCAAGGGTTGTTTAAGTTAAGGCCTTAAGGATAATGTCACAATTATCTAGTAATTTGATGTACAACTTAAAAAAAGATATATTTTATCAGAAATATTTCAAACACAAATATAATAATAAATAAAAAATAATTGTAAAAGTTAATTACTTAAATGGTTGCATAATTCTTAACTCAAAACTTATATAACACAGGCAAAACACTAAGTAAAGGCGGGATCCATCTTGACCATGGTATTTAAAATACCACAAGATTATGCATTTGAAGACGTCAATCTGTGTTAACTTGATTAACTGAAATCTACATAAACTCTGCAATGTATACCTCCATCCACCATTGTGTGATGGAAATTAACACCTCATACATCAAAATGATAAATATGGTATACAATAATGTAAACGAATGATTATATAAAGAATGACAAAAAGTGCGGGTGTCGGGACGAAAAGGAATGTATAAATAAATCATCATTTTTTTTTTATTGTTACCCACGCATGGTAACAATATATATCTTAATTAGGGCTCGATTAACGTCAATATCATTTCACATTTTCCAATTCTGAAGTTACATGTGACAAATAAAACGTACAAATATGCGTAATTTTAAGAACTTTTCGTGATTATAACGGACTTAGGTACTTACGTTTCCATATTTATTCGATAGTCCTATGAAATCAGCACTTTATTGACGTCTATGTCCTGCTGTCCGAATGTAATTAAGTTTAACTTACCTTGTACTATCTTATATACATTTCAATGTTCGATGACATGGCGCCAACAGCGTAGAGTATTTACAATGACTCATATAACGCTATAAATAGACATTATCCACACAGGGGAATCCCCTACCTAACGTGTCGACACTCGATATCATTCTAATCTATAAATAAATATTATTCGCCCAGAGACAAATCGACATTCTCTCCGCATTAAATACCAGTATATCGTGTGTATTTACGGGAAACATTTGGTCGAAATGTTAATGAAATTAGAATTTTTATCGTAAATGAGTCGTCTCTTATGAAAGTTGGAGTAGCTGTGACTTCCACGCACAGGTCCACTGTAGAATGGTAAGCATAGCTCGATCCCTATAGTATACGCATTGTATATTGTATAGCAGCAGTGTACTTATTTTATTTCAGAAGCACGATATTGTATGAAATACTACATTAAGGTTTTTTTATAAAGAAGACAATTATCAATTCCCAGGTGACCATTAATTCGACTTGGGTAGATAACACACATAATACATATTGCCATCGTGAATTAGAAAATATTTATTTTTATCTATTTTTGTTTATTTTCCCAAATGAGGATAAATTCAACTGTAGTTTTATGGAGGGTAATATGGCTAACAATTATGATTCATTATGTTAACATTTGTGTCTAAAGAATTAGTTTTCTATTTCAAATTTTAAGTGCCAATTTTTATAGTGTATTATGTTATCTACTAAGTTTTGATTTAAACATTTCCATTTTCAGTTTTTAAGTGCCACCTTTTCTAACATAAAACGTTTACTCTTCAGGTTCAATTTTGAGTTTTCTATTTATCTGTTTTCAATTTTATTTTGAGCAATAAATCAAATGTGATACTTTTGGAAAAACCCATGTTTTTTTTCTAACAGGTCTTATTTTCTTGCATTTTTCATTAGTAGAATTTCAAATCTGTAAAGATAAATGGGTGTTCTCGAACTACTTTTTGAGATATTTGAGCTTGAAATATACCATCCATGCAAATTTTGCTGACCGAAAATAGAAAAATTCATAAAATTATGTTTTCTGTAATATTAGGGTGAATGTAGTCCTCGATCCTGTTGATTTTATGTCCTAAATTTCTTACGATAGAACAATATACAAAACTATTTTATTTTTACAAATGCTAACTAATTTTTGTTATTTCCCATGACCGTTTCTTTACGTAATTACCATGTTTTGCCATATTTTCGCCCGTAAAAATCAATGAATAGGCCAAAAAGGAAATGAAAACCCATGTCAATTTCACAATATTTGTATATGATATGCCCAAGTAATTATGTTTTTCAAATATCATAAAAAAACACGGGGTCCTCGATCAAAACTTCACAATTTTGTAAGCTTGAAGTTTTGTAACTCGCAACCCTACCCCCATTTCATCCAGTGCTAAGATGGGTTATATTTGACTATTTTTTGAAAATCATGCCGCAAAAAAAAACCATTCCACATCAGTTTCATACGTTTTTGTGATATTATATCTGGTTTATGTCTGTTTGTTTTTATGATATTCTCCAAATTGTGTGTTTTAAAGGAAATCCGTATGCGATTTTTTTAGAATTCCGGAAATTTCGGTCCGGCCGGGTCCCGTCTTATGATTTATAGCGACGAACGGGACTTCCGGTGTTTAAAAATCCATTCCCATTTACGATAGGGACCGCAAAAACCTCAAAGATAGCATATAATTTTCACTTCACTGCTTTATTTGATTTATTTAATGATTTTAAACATTCAATGTTATATGTAGACAATTTTCACCTATTGAAAAAATATCCAAGTGTGATGTCTGGCGTATCGGAAACCATTCTGGAATTCAAAACAACCTCCGCAACTTCCGTATGCGTCATATGAATTGGCGCGATTTTCAAAAGTATGGACCTACCTTAACATCAATGTTCAAATTTAGATTTCAAAACAAAACGTCATGCCATCCAAGATTATAAAGCGCCCTCTTCTATATAAAATGTGCGTTATCTCTTATAACATTAGTACCATTGCATAAATATATTTGAACATATGTTATCGCAAATACAAATATATCCATTTCATTTCATTAAAGAATTGGAAATAAATTTTAACACAAAGCACGTACAATATTTTTGTTAGTTAAATTGAAAACATCCACAATTAATTATTCGAGAAGATTTATAAAAATGCTATTTGTAACATACATATAATATATTCAAATAAACCATTTCATTTCAATAATATGCACATTAATCATGAGTGGACATGAACATGTTAAAATGTACTTACACTTATTGCATAATAGTGTAGAAAACAGCAAAAGAAATCGACATGTAATCTCATTAAAATCATATTTTTGTCTCTGTTCCTTAGCTTAAAGTGTTTCCTTAACTTGTGTAATGCATTCCTATGGGAATTTCATGTCAAGGAATTCCAGTTATGGAATGCTCATGAAACCGAGCCCAGATTTTAATCACATTTAGGAATATGTAGCAGTTATTTCAACTCAACAAATTCATAACAATTTTACTGCATACTTCTGTACAAAAAAACAGTGTATATAACATTAGTGAATACTAGCCGCACATCACATGTGTTCGATCCCTAACGGAGGCAGTGATAAAATAATGAACTTTGTTGCATGTTTTCATATATGTGTATGTACAAGATGAAACTAGCACATATTTCAATACTTAATCTGTTATATGAATAGTACTAACACAAAACACAAAAATAACATAATAATAATAATAATAATAAACGTTCGATTTACAACTTGCTTTGTAGTATTGACAGATATAAGTGTAAGAAACAAGTTTATACTTATCGAGTTCAAGGAGAAAAACAAGTATGTACTTGTTTTAACCTCACATGACAAAACAGCCTTATTGCACATTTAAAACCATTTTGTTCAATGACGTCATAATATAGTTTCTGCCTGACACAGTTATTGCAAAGTACCCACTTACACAAGTGACATTTAAAAACATATTACATGGATGAGAGCATTGAGGGTATCAGGAGGATTGTGGTCACATTTTTTTCTGTTTGTATCACAAATATTTCTTGCAAACATCAGTGTCAGATGCACTTCCACGATCAGAGGAACTGTGATCGTTTTCTTGTTCTTAATTTCTATATTAACACGCGCAAGGTCCGTTGACCTGCGAGCTGTTCCTGAGACGCACTGTCGGACCAACTGTGGGGTCTAATCGACTGTTGACGAATTTGGTTTTGAGTTCGTATGCCATTGTTAGAAAAATTCTTTCAACGTTGGTAGACTGTTTAGCACTGGTCTCCATGAACGGAATGCCAAGTCTGTCAGCATATTCCTGAAAAGTATTGTTTAACTGTTAGTTAAATAGAATATTCGTACATGTACCTTTTCAGTACAGTCATACACAAGGTCGCATATTGAACATTGATTTCAACAAACAAACAAAAACGAAAAACCTTGTCTATATCATTTGGTTTTGTGTTGACTTTTTAAGTTTATGTGCATTGGCATATTTAGTCGTCAAAAACCAAACGGAAAAAAATACCGTTGAAATGAAATCCTTATAAAAACTTCATAACATCTTATTTGTTTCTTTACATATTGTATATATCAGCTATAACACAGTCATTTGATCGACAGAACATTCTTACCTTGCCCATTTCATACGTCACGGTCCGTTCATTCATTATGTCTGATTTGTTCCCCACTAGTATCACAGTGGCATCAGAGCCTCCGTATTTTTCAACCTCATCAATCCATGTTTTTTCTATGTTCTGGAATGACTCCTGGTACCCACAAAAGAACATAATAATAATAAAATAATAAATAAAATTAAAAAATAAGCAACAGCTTGCGTTAAAGTTATTTGGTTAATGTTAATGACATCAGAAGTAACTTCACTTTGTGCGAATAATATGATCAATTTGAAATTCGCACAGGCATATTACAATTGTCCATACAGTAAATAGTGTCGTTTAGAAACGATGTTAGATTAAAGTGATACGGTACGAAATATGAAAAGGTTATATGACATTCTTTATACCACCTACCATATCAGTGACGTCAAATACATGTTATTCTCTATACCATCTACCATCAGTGACGTCATATACATGGTATTCTCCATAGGCCTACCACCTACCATATCAATGACGTCATGAACATGATATTCTCTATAACTGTTAGCTACGATGGCCGACAGGAGCCTGGCAAAAAGATATGAAAAAACTGTAACGCTTTTTATCATGGTACAGTTTTTTCACATGTTTGTGTACCATAAATGGTACAAAAACATATGAAAGCATGGTACACAAAGATGTGAAAGCAGTATTTATGTGAGCAGTCACTTTTATATCTTTCTGTACTAAAAGAACGGCCGAAAACAGCCATGGCACAGAAACATGTAAAAGGCGATAGACTCAAAGGTTACTGAGTTTGACAAATGACTTCCTGATAAAGCTGTCAACAGTTAGATTGCATACACCTTCATGGAAAACACCATAAAACAATTAGACAAATTCGATAATTGTGGCAACCATGTTTCATTTATTTGTCTACATTATAAGAATGCCCACATCATACAGGTCTTATATAACAATTCTAGGCCCAAAGTTACAGCCGAAAAATAGCAGAATAGTTTCGTTTCTGTTTTTCCTCAGAAGTGCTCAACGACATTTTACGCTTGTTGTGACGCCCTAATCAAACTCCTGCTGTTCGGGGTCAGTTCAGGTCATGGTGTCAACATTCCAATGCTCCTTTCACATCTTTGTGTACTACGCTTTCGCGTGTTTTTGTACCACTGATGGGACAAAAAGATGTGAAACTCAGACCCTTTCATATGTTTCTGTACCACGCTTTCACATGTTTTTGTACCACTGATGGTACAGAAAGATGTGAAATGTAAGTCGTTTCACATGTTTATGTACCATGCTTTCACATCTTTTTGTACCATCAGTGGTACAAAAACATGTGAAAAGTATTTAGCTTTTCACATCTTTTCGCCGGCTCATTTCGGCTATTGGTACATATACATGTGAATGTAATCTGAATTTTCCAGAGATGTTTATAATCTTTCTGTAACGCACTTTCACATGTTTTCGTACCATATCATGGTACACAAACACGTGAAAAAACTGTACCATGATAAAAAGCGTTACAGTTTTTTCATATCTTTTTGCCAGGCTCCTGTCGGCCATCGTACCTACCATATCAGTGACTTTATAAACATAATTCCCTATACAACGTTTCATGTCAGTGACGTCATAGACAATGTACACGACATTCTCTGTATTACCTACCATATTAGTGACGTCATAGACAAGAAAAATCCCGTGCGATCCACGATAGGCCGATGACGTAATGGTGTTAAATCTTTCTTGTCCGGCCGTGTCCCACTGTTAATGGACAAAACGCTATTCTTAAGATTGTGCTGTTCGTGGTTTATATCGTCAATTTTGCATAGAAAAATGGGTTTATGCTACCTGCAGTAGATTATTCTGCGAGAAATACAATTGCTTATGAACGGACTTATGCTACAAATCGTGAACAATTCGACACATATAAATGGGAATAGATTTGTGCAATTGTGCAAATAAAAAATTATTTTGAATTGAAATCAATAAAATGTA